>NW_028259154.1:6250000-6875000 GCF_977971745.1 Zootermopsis nevadensis
TGCAATCTGGACAACATACCTTCCAATTTACTAGTTTCAGCAGTCACCTCATGGCTTTCATTCTCTAAAGCAATAATAACAAACATAATGGCATTCTAGAAACAAAACAATGTAAGTACATATTAAAAAGTACTGGAGGATAATGAAACAAATATTGCCTCTAATTTATTACAATAAGGACCAGAAATGCACCACACAATATATCTGACATCATAAAAATCACTTGTTTTGATTAGAGTGCGAAAGAAAAACTTCAGACAGAAATTTACCATTTTTGATGAATTCTGTATAAACATCCTAATCTTTACACATTTATCTCCCTTTCAAGAATAATACCAACATGGAATCCACGTACCCTGTGGCATGGAAAAACTAGAACTATTCATCGCAGTCTTTGAACCAACAAGACCTTTGAAATGTGTCTTTCAATAAGATATTTTTTAGGAAAATGCAAATATGAATATGGTGACCCTGAAAATTGTTCGCAGTGACAACAGTAATTGACATCATTGTTAACTTACAAAAATATATCCTGATAACGTTGTTATAACACAGAAACTGGCAGTAAGTGTGACACAAAAACATAGAGAAACAAAATCCTTTAACATTCAAAATTTTACCAAACAACTGCCAAGTGCCTTTAGTATTTATTGTCATCTAAAAAACATATGAGGCATATTTAGTGTGCTGTGTAAAAACATCTTTTTTTCTAATTATAAGATGTTTCTTACCAGTAACAGCTACAGTCAAATTCAGAATATAAACTATAAAAAAATATATGTGGTGTTGGACTAATACTTTAATAAAATAGTTGGGAAACAAATAAATGTATTTATATACGAATAATTCTAATAAAAACACAATTTTACTTTGGCACACAAATTTTTCCTGTGTCTATCTTCTACAACTCATGCATATGGGTATGGCTGGTATGAGGATGAACAAAGATGCACATATTAGAGCTACAAAATCAGCTTTGCAACAGAAAAAACATATTTTCTGACAATGTCATCATGGGAAGATATGTACTGAAAAAGGTAGCAGAAATAATATGACTTACTTGAATTATAAAGTAATGCAGTTATTTTGCAGAAAAGAACTCTGTATTCAACATTGTTTTTCTTCTGAACTACATCTACCATCCTATGTATTAAAATAAAGCCATTACATTTCAGGGGCTGTCTAGAGGACCCAACAAAGTAGTTCTTTCATCACCTGAAGATGGGGCCAGAGCCAGCCCTTGAAATATTGTGGCTTCATTTTAACACACAGAACAACATATTTAGTCCAGTAAAAACTATAATTATTTATAATACACCATCATCAGAACCTATTAGAATTAATTTGTAAATATATGAATCACTCCCAAACATCTACAAGCCTCTTTTAACAATGACAATCAACGCAATATTTCACAGTAACAGTGCATGAACAGAACATACTTCCCCAGTCTGTTTAACATATTTTGTGTTCAGTCAATCAAACTGTATACAATTCCAAATTAAAGTTTATGACATTACTGCAAATGAAAATGTACAATATAAATCAAATAAGATGCACACACGCCTGCTGCCACTTCTGACCGACTCAAGAAACACAAGATAAAACTGGTAAGATTAAAAACAATCAATCACTGAGTGTGGGGAAAACCTCCCCATATTCTAGGTACCACTAATGACTAATTTCCATTAGTTTATAAGAAAAGAAAACATTCCTTTAGTTCCTAAGCCTGAAAACATTTTAAAAGTAATACAATTTATCTCTTTGACTTCAACATAATTTGTCAGAAATGGCAAATTTTTTATCTGTTTCGTGCTTGCTGTGGATACACACGAACAAAACGGGAGAGTAGTCACTTTTCAACTGGGAGATGTGTTCTACACAATGACAGATGATTGTGACATATTATTAACATTATCATCATCATTGGCATAGACAACTTGCAATCAACAATGATTTTCTTTACAGCCTTTCCCCAGACACAGAAATGATTCAGCCATTAACTTCAAATCTTAGGAGGAAGAAGACGAAAAGAAATTTACTTCTTCCAAAACTTGTGGAGTGGTTTTAATTTAATTTGTCACAAATCATACTAGAAAGAAAAGATTTTTCTATATAATAAACTTCTTATACAGAGCCAGATTAGACCAAGGGACAGATTGCTTTTGAATAAGTCATCGTGTGGCAAAAATCTTTATTTACAATTTACTGCAATATGAAGAAAAATAACATGTGATTATAGATACAATGTGGTAATTCTTTATTACAAAAAGTTTATAAAGCACATATGAATCAGCAAAAATTAGCATTTTAAAGAGGTACCATATCTGCCCAGTCTAGAAAACAGAGTACATTGGTTAATACGTACTTATGGTAAATGAATGTGCCTTTGCCTGATTTGTCCAGCCATAAAAGTTCCTTGCTCGAAGAGTCACCAAGAAGTATCCTGCTGCAAGATCCTTTAACTGATACTTTACTTTATAAATATTGCCGTCTGCATCCAGCACAGGTATTGCGATAACCTGCCACTTCCCACAAGTCCATCTATATGAATGTTTTTATGAAAAATTAGTGAAATATTGTTAAATATAGGAATTTTTTGTTGTAATGATGGCATCATGCCATTGTTTTCAATACAACATAACAAGAACTCTTGATCGCTTTCAGCAGTCATGTAATTATACATCTGTCAGCGTGGCATCACAATTTCATTTTCACAAAACAAGTCGACCGCTTTTCCTAATCACATCAAATGATGCATGGCATTGCTTAGTTGTCATCAGTATTCTGAGTCGGCCAGCTCACTGCCAACACATTGCCATGGTTACAGTTCTACAGAGCACAAAAAAGTCATTCTCTCCTTTAAATACATGTTTAATGCATTACACAAACCCTAATTTCAAGAATAAATGATTTTGAAAAACTGTGTTATACACGTGTAATAATACTATTTGTATTGAATTTTTAAACATTAAGAGAAAAATACTATTCAGAAAACATCACTCTACATGATTCAACCTAAGTTTTTATTTATAATTATAAAGAAAAATTTTATGTGTCAGGTATAAATGGAATAGCAGCAGTTCTGTCTTCTAACATGGAACCTGCTTTTATTCAGTACCAGGATCTTCCTTTGCATTTTAGCAGAACGGTGGAGGGAACAAAGTATGCTTAGAAATGTAAAATATCTTTACAGGCAACCCTTGTCTATCAATTTCTGGAAAACTGATCATTGAGACAGAATTATTTGCATTCAAATGTAGTGCTACTTCTATTTTGTTCAGGGGCCAGCAGTCAACTGGAGATGAAATGTGGTGAGGCCACAGACCAACGAATTTAGGTGAACTTTTATGCAGCCACGTGTGAAGCAAAGCAAATCAGTTACTGAACTGACAGACGCAACGGATGTCACCAATTCAAAGACATCTAAATATTGCCTCATGACTCAGGAGCAAGATACAAGCCTCTATGATGTTACATTTCTTTGCATTTGTTTGTTTATTCTTTGTTTTTGTTTAATATTTACTATAATAGTGAAATTATTATATAATGGCTTTAATCTCCTGCTTGTGTTAAAAACCATATTTTAACAGACCGTGTCTTACCTTGCTCCCACATTTCCTTTTAGGTATCAAAATATTGTATATTATTATATTGAACTTTGTCATGAAGAGACTTTTTTATATGAACTATACATCCATTCTTGTATTGAACTCTGGTGTCCAGATAGACAATATCCATTATGGAAGTAAACATTTTGTCAGTGGGATAGTTCTTTTTGTGCATAAAACAACTGCTTTGAGTAATCCTTTCCAAAACAATAAATATTCTCAATATCAAGAAATATCAGATTCCTAGATGCTTCAAAATATTAAATTATAATTACATCAAACTTATCTTTATCGTGGATTCTGAGCCAATATTAACATCATAACCAAATATCAAACTAAGACATTCCAAAAAACATCCAAAATTTCCACTTCACTGCTTATCTACATGAGAATTTCTCAACTCTTGCATCAAGCCACATTCATTTCGTTTTGAAACCCCAATACAGAGAAAGCAAAAACACTTAAACTTTGCGATCCATACTCTCAAAAAATAGACGGATAGGGTGACAGAGCTGAGGTGAAACTGCAGTGAGGTTCTGGACATGCACACTGAATATTCTCATGAAGCAGAAACATGAGGTTGTACTTGTTTGCTTCCTTGGGAACTTGGATGTATATGAAAACTGCCGCTAGCATGTTGTTATTCATTTTAGTATTATGTGGAATTTTCCTTTTATGTTGAAACTTCACAAGGAGGGCGCTATGGAGGGATAAATGATTAGGTGAGATATCTAATGCTGTGCTAATAATATCTGTGCCATGCAACTAGCAGGGTGTAACAATGGATTACTGAGAATATAAGTAAGAGACGTGTATCAAGAAGGATTAAGGTTGATTCACAATTATCTGTGACATGTCAGTTCTGTCTGTGCAGTTTCTGACATAGAATCATTGTCAGATGTATTTTAAATGGAACCATTCACACGTATCCAGCACAGTGGTGTCCAGTTACCATTAGTGTTGCCTGGCATCACTGGCAACAGTATTTGACCATACTTCACTGAACTGATATCGTACAGGATGTATGACTAGGTTTCAATGTCAATGATTCCAACGATTCCAGTGTATTTTCAGCATTCATATGGTGAACTCCATAAAATTCGAGATGAATGATGAGAAACTTATAGTTTGTTAAATCACATATTAAACTCTGTTTTTTCGCATCCAAAATATATGGCTACTACATACAGAAGCGGAATAACACGTGACAATTACAGGAAGTTGTTAAAAAGAGTTAAAAAAAGACGATACTACTTACTTAGGATACTTGGACGACCCGTTCTTCAGTGCCTTGAGCATCTGCGGGTCCCAACTTTCTTTGGCACTGATCTACGGGACATTCCGTAGGACTCCTTGGACGAGTGATCGGCCCGTCGCATGGCCTCTACCCGTACACAGGACCGCACAACTCAGAAAGACATGCGTTGAGCGGGATTCGAACCCACGATCACAGAGTCCAAGCGACACAAGACCCACGCCTCAGACCGCGCGGCCATTGTGACGGCGCGTTTCTTCATATTAACGCAATAATTTCTGTCTAATAAATTTAAAGGAGAAAGTTGTGTTGTACGTGATTTAGTTTGATATTTTGAATACTCGATCCAATTTTGTTCAATCATTCTGCATAGTTTTGTGAGAATAAATTAGAATCAAGTTTATAAAAGATGACGACCACAGCCGGTTTTGGGCATCTTGAGCACTGGGATGGTGGGTTCGCTTCCCACTCGCGTTTTTCACTGCTGTTTTGTGTAAGTGGACATCTTTCCCTTGTCAATGGAGTCCTGCCAAGTGACTTCAAGGATTCGCACTTGCTTGTGATTTGGAACAGGTCAGAAGACGGGCATCGGAAAAACTGGAGAAGAGGAAAATCCATGAAAGATGGTTACTGTGCCTATTAAAAGTATTTTCAGTTTTCTGTAACTTTTGTGAGTAGCGCAGACGTTGTAGAATTTCGAAGCACAGCTCACCTTTGGCGTGAAGACGTTGAGAAAGAGACAGTCGTCCTCTCCTGACAGTAAACTCGTCAAGTCGCTCCTCTGAGTGCACGTGTACCCTTCCAAGTCGCATCACGAGTTCCTGCCGTGGTTACGGCGCTTGAGGCGCCTGCAGCGAGCAAATTTCAAATTAAAACTGAATAAAAATTATTTGCCATCACGGACATTGCTTCGAGTGGCAGAGAAACGGAGCAGAACTTTCAGTGAACGCGGCCTTTAAATTTTTTTTTCATGCTGTTGGACATCTTCATTACCAGGAATAGTAAATCAGCATGGAATTTAGTGATGTGTTTGCGTATGTGAATAATTGTGGCTGGTAAACAATTTCAAGTTGTTAGACTCGAAATAGAAACTTTTTACACATAAGAAAAGCTAGTGCAAAATTCGCGTTTATACTTATAACGTGCCTAGGGAATTAAATAATCTCATTTCTACAATCTATTCGACGTAGGTCCGAGACCGGTTGTCCTGACTGAAGTTTTTTTTCGTGCTTTTGTTATTTCTTTCAGGCACATTCTGCGGTAGTACCGGAAACTAGGCCGTAGTCTTTTCTTTCAACATATTTTACAATTTATTATTTATTACTCGTCCCATCAATCGACGTAATGCACTTTAATTACAAATATCGTCGTTAAACAAGCCGTAAATACAACAATCGAAGTTAAAGACAGAGTCACAAGGGCATAACATTGTCTATGATCTGCTGGGGTTTGGTACCGTAGAGGCTGAAGATACGACTTTTAAGATTATATCGTGTGTATTAGTCTTCTGCATTTCATGCGGCACCAATTTCCCAATTAATAACCTCGTTCGAATTCATGCAATTGTCATTAACAGAGTATTAGAAATAAGACCGAACTTTCGCATTATTAAAGTCTGTATTTGAATTCTATCCTGCTTAAAATAACTCGCCAATGGTCATCTGAACCCATACAAATTGAATCCCCATCCTCACACTCTTTGTGCAAAAGACATTGGATTCAATTTAAGTGATTTACCTCTAGTACATTTCCTGTTTTGACGGGCTTAAACAAGTCTACTGAAAGTTTTATAAAAAGTAAGACGTCAATATTTATCATTCAATTCATCTCCCACGCAATGTTAGCTATTCTATGTATGATGTGACATTTTAGGTTCTAAGACTTTTTCGTAATTTTGGTGGCACTTTTTCTCTGGACACCGCGATATTTTGTGAATACGACTCACCGAATAATTTATGTATTTTTCACAAAACACAGACCGCAATGTAAAACTTACGTTGTTACTTATCATCTTCCCATCACTTTGAACTTGAGGTCACCGACAGGAGTTTTGGCGTACGGAATTCCAAGAAACGCCACATACTTTTTCTTCTTTCGGATAGAGGCTAAAACTTTTCCCTTCAGCAAAACCTCATTGCACTCTAACTATTGGTCTTCTTGAAGTCTGCTCTGCCGAGGCGAGGCTGCTACACATGGAGATTATTACCAGTGCCAACGCGGAGATCCGTCGGCCCGCCATGTCTCCACATCTGTGCACTGGAACCCAGGGATCCAGATCCATTTTAAGTTACTGAATTATTTATCAGAAGCATAAAATGTTACACTGGTTACAATTATTCAGTTTAATTTAAAAACTTTGGAACACTTTCTTGTGTATATACAGAGTGATTCAAAAGGTTAGGGCCGAACTGAAAGAGCGTATAGAGGGAATCAGAGAGAAAAGCTCTTTAACAGGAATCAGTGTTCTCCGAAGTTATCCTCAGTCAGTCGAGGCCATTGAAGGTAGGGACATCTGATAACATACCACTGAAATAATCGTAATTTGCTATTTATCTACCAGCTTAATTTTGAATCACACATATCCCGTCAGATTCTACAGAGGCCCCTATGCTGTGATTATAGAAACCTAACAAGTCAGAACAAAATTACATGTTCATTTGTTCGGCTTGAAAAGAAAGATCGATATAAGTCTCCATTGTGACAGGGATTACAACCAGAAAGGGATAAAAATTATTATTTCCATCTAAGTCTCCTTGAAAAGAGAGATCTGCCAACTTCAGAGGCGATTACACTACCATTGTCTACGCCAGAATTGCGAAACATGCGTCCCGCAGGCCGCATGCGGCCCCCGGAAACATTTTCCCTGGCGCTGGGGTGATGAGGTCAACAGCCCCGGAGCCTTGAAAAATTATTTTTAAAAATAATTAAGTATAATAAACCCCGACGTAATTTTTAAATAAGGACAAATGAAATTGCAATTCCTTCTTATGCCTATTCTCATTATTTTTAAATTTATTTCTTTCTGATAGAGAACACATTTAATATTAATTATTAACTTCTTACATTTATGATTGCTTGCAACCAAATTATAAGTTAGAATATTTTTATTTGTGTTTTTTTTCAACTACCAACAATGTGTAAATATGGACCGACAATGAACACCTGCGTGTATAATAATACAAGAGCATTGAAATTTCTAACCCACACCTGAAACAATGTTGGCTGAGCATGCCGTAAGTCTCTTTTCTCCTTTCTTATGCATGCAGTATAATTGCATGAATGAACCGTGTTGGACTCCATTCCTTTAACCTTGAAGGATCTCCGTGATATTTTCACTGTAGGTCTTCTTGATGCACTAAGCAACTTTTGGCTTTGTGCAGTAAGTGGTGACAAGGAAAAGATATTTGATCCTGGAATGAACGCTCTTCTCTCATCACATTGAATGTTGGCGCCAAGAAGTCCGTTTTTCAGCAAACAAGAATATGCCAGTCTCTCATGACCACCAAAAGCCTCTTTTTGTAGTTAATCCATTCTGGTCAGACTCCTATATTTAAAAACAGACACAAATTCAGACATTTCTACAACTTGCTTACATTAAGAGAAATTCATAAAGCTTGTAGACAATGGGGAATTGACACCATCATGCAAGAGACCTGATGGGAAAGGAGTTATAGAAGTACATCACAAATAGCAGTTTTAAATGATGGTAAGATACACTCACTCCAAATCCAAACAGAACAAAAAATAAATAAATTAGATTAGTAGTAGTAGCTTAAGTACACAATTTGATAATCTGATATTGTATTTGTACAGTGCAATTGTAGTCAATTAAGAAAAAACCAATTTTTGTGGATAATGTTTCATTTACATATCTGATATAATACTGTCTTGAAGGCAAATTGATCTCATCCTCAGCACAGCATACTCACTTCATCTATCCACTAATTTTATAAAGTCACAAAAATCATAACTTAATGAAAAACTGTGTTCCTGAGAAACTTCATGCGCCAGCACGCAGCGGAATAAAGCGATCGGCTGACTGCAAGTAAGGAAAAGATGCAAGTAAAACCTCACAATTCCTTTAACCACATTTTCTAATCTTACTAAGAGAACTATATACAAAATGAAGATAACTGTCTTCTGGGGCACTGTGCCAAGTAGCCTGGTACAAGCACACAGACATTTCAGAGGTGCTTGCTGCCTTCATCATCAGAGCGATGGAGGCCGAATGTGCGTCTAAAATGTTGTCAAACTTTGAACAGACTACTGTCCACAGATCACGAGAAAAGCAATGCGGGGGGAAGTTGGTTCTGGTGGAGGCAGGGGGAATGTTTACTATCAGGTGGACTAGAACAGTGGTATTCAACCTTTTTTGTTCGTGTACCCCCAGATATAATTTCTCTTCAACTTTGTACCCCCAAAGTTGTTGGAGTATAATTCAAGTTATACATAGTATATAAACTACATCTAAAATAAATTAAATAAATTAAATTACTGATTATACAGTTTTTATTATAAAATAATATTTTTTTTTCAATTTCACGTGCCCCCTAAGATGTCTTCGCATACCCCAGGTTGAATACCACTGGATTAGAGGACTGCTATTGGTGGAAAGTATGACACGCCAGAGAGTTACAGTACTACATACAGATTGAAAACATCAAGCAGTTACGAGTAGCGTGTAGTGAGCGCACCTCTAATGTGTTCTGCGGGTGTTGTGATAATATTCTATATTAAATCACTGTGCCACTGTGAGGTAATCTTAAAGCTGTACCCATTAGAACACATGAAAGCCTGTTGTTCGTTGAGTGATTGTGGAACAAATGCTTTTAGGATGGGTCGTCACTCACCGCAAAATCTTGTGCATGCGCGTATATCGAATTCCTAGCAGGGACTTTCTCCTGGTCTGTGAACTGTACATGGTGCAACACTAATCTCCTTACCCGCTGCCATGAAAACCTGAAATGTCACCAGTAAATAAATATGTAACACACTCTTAATTCAGTACTTAAACTGTATTAAATGGCAGAGAAAAACTCTTATACTCAACAGCACATTTCATGTTTTAGAAACCACAAAACTCTGTTCACCTGAATACAAGATAAAGGCAGTTGCCAACTTTAGCAACTGAAAACCTAGAAGCGTCATCAGTTCACAAACCAGAGAGACACACGACGACAGTAAAAATGTCATCACCACTAAACGGTACAATAACGAACAAAGCTGTAAAGTTGGCAGGAGTAACCTATAAAAGAAGGATTTATAGTTAGTCAAGCATTTTAACATCAACCATTTTCTTAACTAACAAATATATACACTTTTGTTCAGGCTCAACTAGACAAGTTATCCTATAAAAGTGGCAAAGGAGAAGAATAATACAGAATAAAAGTTACAACTATTAAAATAATAGAAATATTTGGAAGTTAAACCCAGTATTATTATTATTATACAATGTAGGAGAAATTAAATTTCTTCCAGTGTGAAAGGTGATGTCACAAAAGACAGCTCATCCCCTTCAGTAAGGGTTTCTAGTTGGTACTAAGGAGTACAGAAACCTTTATACATCAAAATCCTAACCTTCTTGAAGGCACTGTTTGGTCAGAGTTCAACATGCCAGGGATAAAACACAAGTAATGACCAGAAGAAACCGGTACAAATTTCACTAAAGTATCTTTATCAAATGAAGAAGAAACTACAGTATCAATACAAATTAACTGATAACCTATAATAATCCAATTGTAAACAGTTCACTCATAGCATATCGGAACTATAACAAGGAACTTCAAAAGAATCAAGGGAATAACACACAAATAATCAAGGTAGGAAAGCATTTTAAACACAAAACTACTTATCTAATTACATCAATTAGTTTAAAGTTTTCTACAAATTAATTAATATATCCAGTGTATGTTTACGAACCGTTAATATTGCAGTTTTAAGTAAGAAGCAAGGAACGCAGTCCTTCGCAAACAACAACTTTAAAATTCAGACCGGAAACAGCCGTTAATGACCAAAAGAGAACCAGCAAGCAACAGAGTTCAAAATAATCGTAACCACCGGATCCTGTTTTCCATGTACAAACTCTAAAATTACACAAAGAAATAGAGATGCTGGTAGATGTCCCTACTCTTTGACGTCAAAGGTAAAACTAATGATTGCGAAACATTTTTCGTTCATATAATTATGCAAAAGGAAGCATTTCTTACCTGGCTATATTGTTTTATTCTACACATTAGTAAAAATATGAACTGCCTTTGAGGAAATGTTAAATGGACAGGGCCCCAGATGAACAAGAATAGGCCAGCTTTAAAATGAATTACAGGAATTTTTTTAGAATTAATATAATTAAATTTCGAAGGTATAGGTAAAATGTACGGCTATATTAAAATGGAAGATCAAATACAATTAATAAAATATGTGTCCACACATGCAACACAATCAGAAAACACAATATACTGCACGAAAGCAGAAATATGCAGAGAGCACATGCTAGTAAGTTCACCCATTCTACCACTCCTGCTTGCCAGCAGACTTTTTGCACAGCATTTACAGTAATTTGTTCGCAAAATTATTTTAAACGCGTACTCTTTCTTCGGAAAAACCCAAGCACCTAACAATTTTTAACACCACTAATCTGCAAATACTGTAAACTCAAACTTACTTTGTGCTATGTAACATAGACCAATGACCCGCATTAGCAACTGCTCCACTCATTCCACTCTGCTACATCACACCACCTCTTTAACACCTGCCAGGCATGTTTGTGTTAGACTAGAGAAGATAAGTGCTTTCACACTCATACCAAGCCACTCTCAATTATTTATGATGTTACTTGTGCATGAGCAATGTCAGTAACAAATACTGGGATGCAAATAAGTGTGCTACATAAGCAAGTACAGCAAAGAATTTTACTGAAAATACTCAGAGTATGTTACACATTGCACTGATTTGCACATTAGCCTATTTGAGATGGCATAAGTCAGCAGGATCACTTGTGTTCGATTAACAGGAAAGGCATGGCTATATTTCTACATCACCACATCCTGATTAACTACAAGGCCAGCGCAGCCTCTTATTCAATCAGTACGTGCAAAAATTAGTACATGATGCAAAATATAGATCTCATTAAGATCTACATTTTCTGCACAAGAAGTATGTTAATATGGTGAATATTTTACAAAATACAGACACATTATTTCTCAATGGGTGCAGCGTGATGTGTGTAGTGCAATTAGCTTTGCAAAAATACATCTCTATCTGCAATAAAGTACAATCAAGACAAGTAGGCATATAAAATAGTAGGGAACATAGTGGAAAATACATGTATGCTACAATTTCACACGTTTTAAGCTAACTCACATTGCAGAACGAAACATTTGTAAATACTCAGCTAATACATGTGAACCAAAATACTGTGTTATAAAACATTAACTTTTATAGTAAACAAAATTTAATGGCATAAGCTTACCAAAGTATTCTCCCTCCTCTTCCAGCTGACGAGTCAACTCCTCGATTTTTCATTCAGCTTCTGTTGGTCCCTGAAAACAAATTACAACCACTGATAAATATTGTATCATGTCCTTAATATGCTCCTTCGTAAAATAAACACAAGACTACATTTCAACTTCCTGAGACCATATGAACAGGATAGCAATGTATTAACTGTCTGATGTGTATTCAGGAGGGATCTAATTTAAATCATGGCTGGAGTAACAGCTATACTACTTGAGATTCACATGGTGATAAATATGATGGTAGTCATCTCATAAAATGCAGCATAAGGTAGTATGGTAGACATTGAATGCTGGAATAGTACTTTAACACTTCTTGTTGACATTTAAATGGCCTGCTGCTCTGCTTTCACTTACATAATTTGTTATTAATAACTTAAAATATAAAGGCTAAGTAGTGACAAGTTTATGTCCTTGTTGATCACAACAGAAATCATATCTCAAAAATAAGATCTCATATTCCAAAAGACAAGACAAGACATGAAAACTAAATGACAAGATTGGTGGATTAGTGAGTGTGGTCACTTTCAAAATATTTGCCTTTATCTTCACACACATTCAGCCTTTGACATGCCCAAAAGCACTGCTAGAAATCAACTTCTAAATGACTTTACATTTTATAATAATTTCAAATGATACCCTTTCAATATGTTTCATTATAGAAATATGAACATTTAAAGGTCACCAGGGTCAAATCAGATGACTCACCAAAAATCAGTTTTCTCTAGTGCTCTATCTGAATATACTGTTATTAACTCAAAATTCCCCTCTCCAGCTATAGGTTCAGTTTTCAGTCTTCCAGACCAGGGCTGTGGAGTCAGAGTCGGAAACAATTTTAGGTGGAGTTGGAGTCGGCAAAATGTACCGACTCCGACTTAGATATAAAATCTTAAGAAAATATTATTTTAACACTTTTGCTACCATGTGAGCCACTGGTGGCCTCACACTTAAGGAGATTCAATGACATGTTGAGTCACATGGTGTGGGAATAATTCTTTGTAACTTTGGCTCTGGTACCTTAATAATACAAACTGTCTACAAATCAACCGATTTCTGCAATAACCATTAGACTTATATTTAAATATAGGTTATAAGTCTAAAAAGCAGTCTGATGATTCACATGGTGGTGATGAAATCTCTTGTGGTACCATTTACCATTTTAGTAGGTTTATCATTATTAATACATATGGAGGTTTTATGAAGGATTCAGAGGTTTTAGTACCGACTCCACAGCCCTGTTCCAGACTGTGTATTTTTCCACTGAAACTTTGGCATTTTATTTCAAGCCATACAGAAAGATCATGCCTCATCAAAAGTCTGTAATTTGATGGTTGGGCTTTCTCTATAAACTTGATGAAAGTCTGTGGAACTTCCAGTACAGACCCTCAGTTAAAGTCAATCTCACAGTTCTTCTATCCATGTTAGGTTCTTCTGTTACTTTCCAAACAGTCTAGTGACAATCATTTCTCAGTATTTGTTACTTTCTTCCAAATTTAAGAAAGTTTTTTTTATGGCCAACACACCTTTCATCATCTGCAACATCATCCCTTTTGCTTTGAAATAACTAAACCCACACAAAAGCCAGTATTCTCACAACTGCTTTCAATAAATTTGCTGTTAAAACTTTGTAAAATTCAAACATATTTTTTTCAAGGTTGACAAAATTTTAGAACTGATGCTATTCGAACAATCATTAGAGGCATAGCCTAACAGCACAAAGGAGGTGGTGACATGAACCCCACAAATATTAGACGTGACCCTAAGAAACTTACTAAATTACGCTCAAATATAAAAATCTAATAAGCGGCAACACAGAATACAAAATTGATTTTTCTAGTATCAAAATTAACAATTTATCAGAAACGAAATTACATG
This sequence comes from Zootermopsis nevadensis, assembly GCF_977971745.1. Classification (NCBI taxonomy): domain Eukaryota; kingdom Metazoa; phylum Arthropoda; class Insecta; order Blattodea; family Termopsidae; genus Zootermopsis; species Zootermopsis nevadensis. Next base: position 6,264,253 of record NW_028259154.1, read on the forward strand.
AAGCTGAAGACAATAATGAAAATGCAGACTATAAGTACAGATGAGCATTCAGACATGACAGCAGATGCGAGCATTTAGTGAATACAAAATAATTTCCAGAATATTGTGAGCTCAACAAATCTCAGTCTTTTAAGATGTTCTGATACACTATAAAACATCAACTAAAGTGTTTATGTCAATCAGGCAATTACCTCAGTTCTTATACTTTGCTCAACTGAATCTGCAGAATGGAAGTAATGAGTACAACTTGTAATATTATGAAGAGATTTCACTAGACACTTACTAAACTTAACATTGTCAAAATTTCCTTTTAAAGGAAAATTCATAGTGCCTATAAAACCAAAAAATCAAACATTTTAGTATTATGACATTCAGTCATGCACCCTCTTCAATCAGACAGTTCTGCCAAATGTTAACAATTTATTGTCCCTGTTAGAATCCCAAGAACTGTTTGGCATATGACTGTTGAATCATACTTTCATGGACATGAATTCAAACACACATAAACATTTTTTTAAGAAATTGGCAATACTAATGAGTTTGTTCATGCTGGATCATGTTGCTATGTACATAATTGTGAGAACTCAGATTTCCTGTCATATAATATTAATTGAGAACTCCTCATCTCAAGTGTCTCTGATAAATGGGAGGGTATGTTAAGCCTTAAAACAAAGTTATAATTTGTTAAATATAAAAAGGAAGATACTAAACAAATACATAATTAATTTACTTCACAGCTCATCAATGACCAAAAACAAATGATAATTCACTGAAAAATCAAACTAATAACCTCAGATTATCTTCTGTGCATAAACTTCTGTTTTGGACTAAAATCAGAATTGCAACAACTTTTACTTCAACAAAGATTAATGCAGGAATTAAAAGTTTAACATTTCTTTTACCTTCCCTTGATATGTAATTGCATTACATAGTTTTCTAGCAGAGAAAATAAAAATGGTAAATATGAACAAACAAAATGCAGAATAGTTGGTGAAGGCAATAAACAAAACTATAACCTTGTGTTTGGCAGAAAATTTGTTATAATTGTTTATCTTACCCTCCCTCATTAAATGCAATTAATAATCATTCTACAATAAAAAGTAAATAAAGTAAAGCTATCCCACTACACGCCATACAGGTGCTTGAGGAGAGACTTCTTAACATCAGCACTAGATGTGGTGAATGGTCAGCATCACGCCCTGGCTTAGCTTTACCCCTAGGAAAGGACCATGATACCCACTGAATAAAAGGCTGGGTGGGCCCCAGAGCCAGTCTGGACATAGAGACTAGAAAAAAAACCCTGATCATCCAGTCTGTAGCTACTCACTATTCTGACTGAGATACCCTGGCTCCCAATCTTTCTACAATCCTTAATTTAAGCCACCTAATGTCAGCTGCTGTTCTTATAATAAAAGAATTGGCTTTTATTACATTATAAATCATTTTACCTAAAGTGGTAATAATTTTGGCTGGTATATTTCTTGTTAGCTCATCTTCTTATAAACCTGAGAATCATAGTTTAAAACTATGGTCCTACTAAGTTTTTTCCATCAGCGAGGAGAAATATAATTAAAAGGATGAGATCAAAACCTTACAGTAATGAATCAGGGTCACAGATTTATGAACTCAGTGTCCCTCTGTGTGTACTAATATCAGTGACTGGCAAGAAGGTTAACAAAAACCAATTTCAATACAATTCAGGCACGCATAAAAATGAGACTGCAACCAAAAATACCAATACTGTATTTTAATTTGACCAAGCCTAGCCCTTATTTTCCATCTAAAAGCATTTGACCTATAATAATATATCACATCATAGAGAAATAGTTTTACTGATATATCAATTGCTTAAACATTGCAAGATTATCACATATGTACTTTCTCTGCATTGTGATAGCTTATTCAAACACATGTCAACCATATGCACCCCACGGTACCGCATTCCATCCAGTTCCCTAAACAAGTCACATTAACAGAATATCACACCTAAAATATTACCTGTGATACATGTGAAATGGTGAAAAACATTTAATAGTTTGCTGCACACAAAATGTTGGAGTTAAAAAAAATATTATGCACCAATATAAAATGGTGCCACGCCACGGTGGTCTAGCGGTTAGAACGCTGGCCTTGTAATCCTGGGGTCTCGGGTTCGATTCCCGGCGGTGCCCGAATTTATAACTTGTGTTGGGAAAGGCCGTGGTCGAGGCAACACGGAGTTTTCCTCCATGGCATCCCAACAATTACTCCATTCACACTCAGAGGAAGGCAATGGCAAACCACTTCTGGATCATCTGCCACGAACGTATATGAACAGGTCCCAGTCCGAGAAAAGGATGGACGAATCCTGTTCATATGGACCTGTCGTTAGACAGAACACTAAATAAATATAATAAATATAAAATGGTAGATGGTTCATCAATTAATTGGTAAGAATCTGGATAGAAACGGCCATCACCCTTTTTAGGTTTCTGCCCCATTACTTTTCTCAGGAGAATACAGAAATGCGCAGAAAACCTCACTTAGAGCAGCTAGTCTCCTGGCTGAGATGTGAACTTGGTACCCCTTGAATATGTAAAAGCTTACATACTGTTCTTGTCTGTGCACACACAAGACAAAACAGACACTGACTATTTAAGAGCACTAACTAGAACAGCAACTGCCTGAACTACAAATGAAACTGATCAGTAAACTTGGTCAGTATAAACATCACCAACATTTTGGCAGTCTATATTATGAATGTGATTAATTTGCAATGATTGTATAGTTTGACTTTATGGATTCATTAGTAGCAAATGTAACTTTGACCTTAGAGATGCAGACAATACATTCCTTCAAAATGTGAGTAATAACCTACAAAAAACTACGCAGTGTCACAACCCATGAGACTCGATCGACAACTACAGGAAAGATTAATAAAGCACAAGGAAGGAGAAACATGTCACAAATGACTAATTTTGTTAAAGAAACTGCTGAGCAGTAAGGAGTAAGTTAGTTGCCTTCTAATAAATCATTATGAACTTTCAACAAATTGTCCTTTGTAACCTTGCAACGAGTGAGTCTATAAGAAAGGATAAATGTGGCCCCATGTGTGGAAAGGTTTGATAACTCTTACCCTTAGCTAAGTTAACATAACTTAACAAAATAAATCCTGCTTTCCAAACAACAAATACTGCAGATGTCATCTTCAAGAAAGTTTGTTCCATGCATTCAAATACTTATGTTTTATTTATTTATAATGCAAGGCCAGAGAGCTACCACACAGTAAGACAGTATCCGTAACATTGCAAATAGATTAAACATAAGAAATGCAGGTTACAATACAATTCAGAATATTTTGACTTCCCATCTGCTACATTAAAAAATAAAGACTCAATTAGAGAAAACTATATTATGTATGTGGGTGTGAAACTTGGTCTCCCAATAAGTAAAGAGCACATGTTGAGGTTGTTACAGCAGTAAAAATGTCAATTGTCCTTTCCTATGTTGTGATTCCACTGGTCTTGTGGTTACCAACATTTTGGAAAAATGTACTGCTTCCATTTTCAGAGCAGCACTTCTAAACTAACAGAGGCATTATAACCTGTACTAACAGAAATTATGCAACTAAGCTCTTCGGGGGGGCTGGTCATGTTTTTAAAACGCAACCACCCCCATTTCGGGGGGGAGTTGCGTTTTAAAATCTTGAGTAAGATACTAAATCAACCCCCTAAATGGGGGGTTAAAACACTTAAATGGGGGGTGAAAACACTTTAAAATCTTGAGTAAGAAACTAAACCAACCTTCTCGAATTGGTTGCGTTTTAAAATCTTGAGTAAGACACTAAACTAACCCCCCTTCGGGGGGGGGTTAGTTTAGTGTTGTTAGTTTACTAAAGTCATTTGTTTACTCGGCATTGTTGTGTTGGTACAACAATGCCGAGTAAACAAATATAACGTAACATTGTTTGATGACGTAATTATTTGGCTACAAATTGTATGACGACGACGTTAAAACAAAAATTTTTATAGTAAAAAATTAATAGTGGAACCACGGTTCCGGAGAATTTGACGTAAATACATCTATACGGAAAGGAAGTTTATATATTGGCTTTATTCTAAATATTTCCTTTATACCCGCTTTACAATTGCGTAAAGTTTGATTAAGACTTCGCTTATTTAACTTGAATTAGTCACGCTTAAGATGGGTCTGTGGTAGCTGAATGCAATGTAAAGTAATGAAATGTAATGTAACGTTTCCTAGGTAACAAATTGTTGTTACACTTTTTCGTTACACTTTTTGCGGAATGACACTGACCCTTCCATATAGACGTATTTACGTCAAAAAAAGTTGACAGTGGAACCACGGTTCCGGAGAATCTGACATAAATACGTCTATACGGAAAGAAAGTTTATATATTAGCTTTAATTACAACAATATTAACAACAATGCCGAGTAAACAGATGACGTTTTCTAGGTAACATAACAATGCACGCAAGCTGACCATTGTTGTCGATCCATATTAACACATTGTTGATATGGATCTTACACGATTTCCTTTCACATTTTCCTTTCATTTGTTTGCCGAATGACCCTTCGTATTGACGTATTTACATCAAAAAAGAAGATTATTATTATTATATTAACTTCTTACATTTACAATTACTTGCAACCAAATTATAAGTTAGAGTAATTTTCTTTGTTTTTTTTCAACCACCAACAATGTATAAATATGGACCGACAATGGTCAGCTTTTATACTATGAACTCCTGCGTGCATAACAATGCAAGGTAAAGTATTCGAATTTCTAACCCATGCCTGCAACAATATTAGCTGAGCATGCCGTAAGGCTCTTTTCTCCTTTCTTATGCATGCAGTATAATTAACTAAATGAACCGTATTGCACTCCACTAATTTACCTAAGAAACTAATTGTTACGTCATTTGTTTACTCGGCATTGTTGTGTTTCATTACTGCCATCAACAATCCGCTTTCGTTATTGCGGAAAGAGCTCTGCTGTGAATCGCTTGTAGAAGAAGTGCGTCGTAGAGAAGATAATTTTGTGCTCTTAAAAACCTCTTAGAATATCACAGGTACTTATCTTATATAAGAATTATTAAGAAATCTGAGATACTGCCGTTAGTTTTGATTAAATCGGTCATTGCCAGTGGACATCGTGGTCTCTTACAATTGAACAAAGTTTGAGGTAAGGAATTCCTAGTTATTATTATTGTTATATGCAGTTGTATTTGTAATTGCCTGTGGTATCGTGAGTGTTGGTGTGTAATCGTCAAACATTCATATGCCAGCACCTCCATGTGGAAGATGTCATTGAATCTAGAGGACTCTACTTCTGTATTGTTGGCTACCGGGGGAATTCTGTAGACACCTTCGTCCTTAAGGGAGGATAGCTGGCCTTGTAATCCTGGGGTCTCGGGTTCGATTCCCGGCGGTCCCCGAATTTATAACTTGTGTTGGGCAAGGCCGTGGTCTACGCAACACGGAGTTTTCCTCCGGGGGCTTCCCCGGTTTCTTCGTGGCATCCCAAAAATTACACAGAAGAAGGCAATGGCAAACCACTTCTGGATCATCTGCCAAGAACGTATATGAACAGGTCCCAGTCCGGGAAAAGGATCGAAGGATCCTGTTCATATGGACCTGTCGTCAGACAGAACACTAAATAAATAAATAAAATAAATACATTACATTCAGCTACCACAGACCCAACTTAAGCGTAAATAATTCAAGTTAAATAAACAAAGTCTTAATCAAACTTTACTCAATTGTAAAGCATGTTTAAAGGAAATATTTAGAATAAAGCCAATATATAAACTTCCTTTCCGTATAGATGTATTTACGTCTAATTATCCGGAACCGTGGTTCCACTATCACTTTTTAGTAAGAAATATTATGCTATATAACAGGTAATATTATATGCTAATATAAATTAATTTTTGCTTTCTTGCTTATTTTTAGAGCTTTCCAGAATGGAAAAGGAAACTCCATTTGAGGTAAGATTTTGTTTGATTTTTAAGTAAAGGTTAAATAAAGTTCAGTTACACGTTAATGAATGTACTTTGAATGTGACCTTCGTTTCACATTAATGTGATTTGTTGAACTAACGCTGTTATTAAGGGGCATTGTGTGTGTATAACTAAAACAATTGTCTCTCTTACATGTTAAATTCTGTGATTCGTTATTATTCACATTGTCCAGTTTGGAAATGTTTACCACATTCTTTCTTTTTCTTTTTTCTGCAGGAAGAAAAGAGTTTGCCATTAGCTGCGCATTTAGCAACAGACAATGAGGAATACCAAGCAGCGAAGACACACTGCTTGGAAGCGGGAAAACGCTTCCAAAAAGCAGAGGAAGGTATGTTGAGACAAATTTGCAGTTTATTCTGTGTCAGTAAAATCTACCTGAATAAAGAAGTGGTCACATTCCTTCCCTACTCTAAACTTATACATCTCCTGTTTGGAGTACTCTAGTTAATCCCCAATGAATATCTGGTTATTACGTCAAGTAACGCTCACATTTTGAAGTTATTCGGTACAAGCCATGTTTGGAGATAACTTTTATCAATACATTTTTGTTATTATTTCCAGGAGAATTCAAATTTAAAATAGGCAACAACTTCCATGTATCTTTCTATGCACACATCTCATTTGGCACTACATAAGCAATGCCTGCAGTTGATGATTCATAAAACAGACCAATGACCATTTCCGATTCGATTCCAGGCAATTCATGCCTTGCGCAGACAAGACGCTTCACAATTTCCTGGGTTCTCTGTTGTTACTGACCTTCTGTTAGTGGTTGTAGGATCGTTAAGTTATAACATCTGGTTTTCAATATTTTAGCTTCGATAACTTTGCTTCCAGGTGAACAGGAAAGTAATAAGTACAAATGCAATACTTGTTTGTAGTGCAAATAGCAAAAAACTAATGAATGCTGCATAGGCCTCATTTCTTAGCTGGCTTCTTTTTACTATGTACTTTTATTCCCCACATGATTAAATGCGCAGGGGAGGTGCATTTTTATCTGCTTTGTGGTTTTTATTTTTGCATATAGCATTTCACTTTAAGATATGAGCTGCCAACCAGGAAATATTATCAGAACTTTTTGTTTTCAGAGCAACAAGCTGCAGACGCCAAGAAGGCTAAAGAAGAAAAGGAAGGACATGGAAAAATTTAGAATCCCTAACTCCTGCATTATAGAACAAAAATTAAATTTCTTTATATTCAGAACTCATTCCATTTTATCCAAGTGATAGCCATATGTTATTATTTTTATTCTAATACTTCATTTAGATTCCAGTATCCTAACACAAGGGATTTGGATTTTGTTGTTCTACATGCAACACATATCAATATATGAAACTCTTTGGTAAGGCACTGCTTTGGTTATATGTGCAAATACCAGATGTTTGTTGAGTACAAAATTTCAATTGTGAAATTCTTTGTTGTTCAGTCAGTTAATACAAACTTCTTAAACATTAAGTTTTTCACGAATCCATTACTCAAAATAATGTCTCATCCAGATGCTAGTATGTTTCATGTTATCCTTAATTAAGAACGCAATGTAACTGCTCTCTACTTTGTTCTGCAAACTACTGTTCAAAAAAGTTCACCATGTCACTGTTTATCACTCGAGAAACTATCTTACTAGCTCCAAAGTTACAAGTAATTACCAACTTAAGGCTTATATTAGACTTGTACTTTTCATAAAATGTTTCTTTCCATTATAATTAAAATTTACAGAGTCTTAAACATGAATTTAATTTCCCTTCATACCATTTGGCTGTAAGATAGTTCTGGAGATTTGTTTGTCACCGAGCATTTTTCCTATTCTGAAAATGATGTTAACTGCACCACAAGAGGCTGTGATGGGTGAATTAATTTTGGACATTCATAATTTGGAATGTTACCACATCTCTGTGCCACAAACTTTTCCTATGAAAAGTCAAATTTGTCTGTCTGGAATTTTGCTGTATGTTTAATCTTTTTTTTTTGTTTCTTTTACAGTTGGAATTTTTAATTGTCCCAATTTATTGTAAACAAAACTTTGCAGTATTTCAATAATTAAAGGACAAAAATATTTATCTCAAGGAATAAAGAACTTGTCACTGAAACCATTTTGTTCCCAGTTAATACATAACCTTTTAAAACTCACTGGTAACTATATGTACCTTCTGCTTTAACAATCTATAACTCTGTATTTTTCCCACAGACTGTATTAAAGTGATACATATGATTTTCAGCATAAAAAGTGATTATTTCCCTAAACAGTAATCACCATTCATCTTTGTAAACAGAAAGTGTTATTTTTGATCTGTAGTAAGAAATGAATTTTTAAATATTACTTAAACAAACTACAGCTTCAAAGGTTTAACTTGGTATAGCACATCTGAAGATAATGTTAAACAGTACTTACAGTAATATCTGTACTTCATGAATAATAGTCAGACAAGGTTAGAATTTCATACACAATATATCTGGTGTGTAGAGGAAATATAATGAACCAACACACATGCACTGATATAAGACTTTCCTGTACATAACAATGGATGAGGATAAGAATAAAATATCTTGTAAACCTCCACACAATGAGAACCACATTATCGTTGCATCTGACAACCAATTAATTACACACAAAACAGAAAATTGTATTTAAATGAAGGACATTAGCTTTCACAAAATGCGAAAATATGAAACCAGAGACTCAAATATTCCCTTCAGGAAGTCAGACCAGCTGATTTTGGGGCAAGATTTTATAACCAGAACATGATTATTTAACTGCACAGAAGATATTGTATGGGCCTTGAACACCTGTTTTACAAGCACTGAAAGGTAGGAACAATATGATTAAACAGCCATATAAGGAATTTACTTTTTAACAAGAATCAGAAAATCACTGTCAGACCAACAATTGCGACGGAATGCTTATTTATATCTGTGTACGCATAAATAAATTAACATGTGCATTTGGTTCAACTACAACTGGTAAATAACATTACAAAACAAAAATGTAAATTATTTGGTTGTAATAGAAACAACACAGATACCAAGGGGGGATATATTCATTTAGTACTCTGAAGTCACACTTTGATCATCATACTGAATGAAATACTATAGATTCAATTTACATTTAGATGGAACACAAGTAAAATTTATATTAAATTATTCATCTGCAATACTTTACCAAGACGCAAACAAATAGAAGACCTGAATTTAAAATGGAGTCCATACATCCATGTTCTCTATAAAATATTTCAACCATTAGAAACTGCATCTAATATACAGTGATTAATAAAAGCCAATTGGCACCTAATAAATGATTTCGTCTTATCTGTAAAAGAAGTTTAATCTCTGACATTTTGTAGGATGTAAATAAAAAGTATTGCCCTTGTAAGAAATGATTCAGAGAAAGAAATAACATATATATATATATATATATATATATATATATATACATATATATATATATATATTTGTGATAATACAACACCAAATGAGCCCATAATAAGACATGTGTACTTAATTGGGGAACAAAATATTTTGAATGCAATCTTATTCTCTCCCACTTTGTTGGCCTCTTGGTATATTTGCTAACATGTTTCCAGATCGCTGATTTTATCGCCATAATTAAAAGTTGGTCTGATTCACACACTAATGATAGCATGCTTCTTTTAAATTTAATTCCAAGCACAGTAAATGGTATCTCAAGTTAAACATGTAACTTTATTTATGGACTTAGGCACCGAGGACAGAAAGGCAACATAAAAGCAATGTCATATATATAATGCATATGAAAGTTGTTATTACAAATATTCTTCTTTTTCCTGTTTGACTGAAATAGTACATTTCCCTGATGTTGCATTTTCCCTCTGCATTTAAACACAATTAAATCCACAGTGATGATTCAATGCTGAAATTCTATCCACACTCACATCCATTAACTACAAGATTCCATCACATACATTCCAGGTATCATATTTGACTGGAAGACGACTTTGGCTCACTTACTGTCCCTTCTTAGTTTGAAAAATTCTCTCACAAGCACCAGTGCTTTCTCAGTCTGAGGGAATAGCAATAATTTCCTTGCAATCTGTGGACAAAAAATGTCAAATAATTATAATCACTTTAACCTTTGGGAGATATTATATTAACATGTCTATTTTGATATAAGAAGGGCCAGAAATATATTGTTTTGTAACTGATTATAACTATCCTTCCTCACTACTACCTCTATCCCGCTCAAGATTATATGTAGTGATAATTATTCCCTAGAAGAATTGGTACGTATACTCAAATGTGACATCTTATAACATAGAAACATATTAAATACAAATCAAATACAAGGCAAACATATGCCAACTGGATAAACTTTTTATAGTCTGACTGCTTTATATACCCCTAATTGCTTTCTCTAATCTGCATTCTGTTTCAAACATTCCTTGCGTTCTTATCATAGCTTTCCATTATAGAGATTTTTAAAGAGATGCATGTACTATTATTTAGCTCAAACCCTCATATTTTGGGTTATGTAACCCTTTTTTTTTCTTTTTTTTTTCTAAACCTCAGGGCACTTTGTGGTTAACAACATTTTCGTGAAAGGTTTAAATTTAGATTATCTAAATTACTTTATCGCGGCTAATTCCCTTGCGGATACCTAGTACAATTCGGTGACGACATCGGTTTTGTCAATCCCGCATTTGGGTTCAGCCAAGACATCGTTTTCCATGCCAAAAGGCTTCAACTCCCGCTTGTTAAACATGCCTCGTGGTTTCCCGTGCTTATCTTCCAGCTCGAACATGGCGGGCGATAGTGCTTTTGAGATGAAGTATGGGCCTTCAAACGGACGCATAAACTTCCCCGTAACTCCTTTGCCGGCATCAGAGACAGGCATTATTTTGACAAGCACTGGGTCTCGAAGCCTAGGCTCCCATTTGGCGACTCCTTTCGTATGGCGGCGCGCTGTTTCCTTCTTCTCAACGGTTTCCTCGGTTAAGAGAGGCTCCGGCGCTGTCGGTAACAATTCTCTGAAAAGTTTCGGTTTTGGACTGCCAAACATTAGTTCAGCGGGAGTAAAATTTGTGGCCTCTGAAACGGTGTTGTTTAACCAATACTCTATGTTACTAAGCAGTTGCGGCCAGCTCTTCTGCGTCGTATGGCAGTATATTCTGAAAAATTTAGATATTTCCCTCATAAACCTTTCTGAAGGGTTTGACTCCGGGTGTCGAATCGGGGAATATTTTACTCTGATGTTTAGTTCTTCCAAAGACCGTCGCCAGCCCTCGGAAGTGAATTGAGTCCCGTGGTCCGATAAGATGGCTTCTGGATGAATGACGGTGGGTACGTATTTCTGGGTAATGTTCCTCAGGCACGCCCGAGTCGTGGCCGATTTTAGAGGGTACAGCTTTACGTGTTTTGTGAATACGTCCAAGCATACAAGTATATATTTATTCCCAAATCGTCCAGATGGTAGGGGCCCAAATAAATCAACGCTAACTAATTCTCCAGCTTTTTTGGGGAGATGTGATCTTATTTCAGCCTCGTACCTCCGGTTCGGGTGTTTTACCTTCTGGCAAACTTCACAATATGAGAGGGTCTTGTGTATTTTTCTGCCTAGGTTCCTCACATAGAAGGAGTCCGTTATGGCTCTTAACGTTTTATTGGCTCCGGAATGGCCCAAATACTCATGCACGAACTTGATAAACCTGGTCTCCAGGCTGGTTGGCAAGTAGATTCTCCAGTCTGAACCGCAGTGAGGTTTCCTGCAGTACAGTACTCCTTGGTGAAGCAAGTACCTACCTTTTATATAGGGGTCGCCGGCTTCCAGCTTTTCCCTTGTTCCTTGTATAACGTGGTCTTGACTTTGGTGAACTGCGATGTCTCTCAAATCTTTTCTAATCTTTGGGTCCACATTTAACTTGAACAGAGCCACCAGTAGTTCAGTAGGCTTTCCGATTTTCGCCACCTGTCCTGGGCCCATACCCACTGGATGCCTACTCAATTGGTCTGCAAAATAATTGCTGGTCCCATTGATGTGTTCAATTCGGAAGTCATATTCCTGGAGTTGAAGTATCCACCTAGATACTCGGTTTGAAGTCAAAATGCACCTCTTTAAGAAAGATAACGCCTTGTTATCCGAGTACATGGTTATTGTCCTTCCCCATACATAAATCCGAAACTTCTGGAGGGCGTATACAACAGCAAGTAGTTCCTGCTCACACGTTGTATATCTTCTTTCAGTGGCGTATTGGACTCTGGATGCAGTGGAAATGATCCTCTGACTTCCATCACTGACGGCTTGAGTAAGGATGGCCGCGATGTCATAGCTACTCGCGTCTGTATACGCCGAAAATGGATCACCCTCATTAGGATGCATTAATTGGATAATGTTTGCAAATTGCAGTCTCAATGTCTCAAATGCGACTTGTTTATGTTCATCCCACTTCCATCTGTTCCCCTTTTTCAATGAAGGCAACAAAGGAGCCACGTAGCTTGCATAATTTATGATAAACCGATGGTGATAATTACAGATTCCTAAAAATCGCCTTAGTTCCTTGTGGTTTTTGGGGGCGGGATAGTTTAGCATCGCTGTCATCATTCCAGGGTCTGGTACGACGCCGTGCTCGTTTATTATGTGACCTAGGAATTTGACTTCGGGCTGCCCGAACTTGCATTTTGTCACATTGATAGTGAAGCCCGCTTCAGTTAATTTTGATAATACAGTATCCAAATGCTCGAGATGATCTCGGTAGTTGTTCGAGTAAATTAGTAAGTCGTCTACATAATTCACCAAGAAATGTGAAGTGGTTCCGTCAAATATGGTGCGTAGCGCTCTCAGTAAAGCACATAAGCTGTTTTTGAGCCCAAAAGGTACTCTCTTGAACTGGTATTGCTTTGACTCGAATAAAAATGCGGTGTATTTCCGGCATCCTTTATCCAATTCAATTTGCAAAAACGCTGACGTCAGGTCTAAGCTGGTCATGAACTTAGCCCCATGAAATCTTTGAAGTAGTTCCTCAGTTGGTCTTTCTCTTTCTGAATCCGCAATAGTTATTTCATTTACCTTCCTCGCGTCCAAACATATCCTGGGCGTTTTCCCTTCCCGACTGACTATAACCAAAGGGTTGACGTGAGGGGAACTGGAAACTTCGATGAAACCATCATAGATCATCTGGTTTATTTCCTTTCTTACAGCTGCCCTCAAAGAGAATGGTATCTGCCTTGATTGTGTTCTAATCGTTTCCTCACTGTTCACTTGGAACCCATAACTATACGTTCTGCAACGCCCTGGCCTCGACGTGAAGTGTTTCAAGTACTTAACTAATACATTTGACAGTTGTCCTTTCTGCAGACGCGACAAGTTTCCCTGGGCCGCTATGATCCCGGACAGGTCCTCGCTGGAAATGTTACGACGTTCATCCGGTGCAGCTCTTGTGTTTGAATTATTCGTATTGCATTGCCTCTCCCCCTTATCAATATCGATACGTCTCCCGTATTCTAACTTTGCTGGGTCCAATTGCCCGCATTCATTAATCTCAATCTCCCTTTCGGAGCAATCATAACTGCAATCCCTGTTGCAACAACTACAAATTACATGTACACCTGGGGGTTCTCCTTCTATCTCTTCACCAATCTCAGTCCCTTCCTGCGAATGGTTACAATCACGAATGGCTGCGGGTTGATCCACCTGTAGTTGGCTTTGGCTACCAGAGTCTAGTACCAGCGTGTGGTTAACGTATGCTTCGTTGTAGTGACCATCGTCCTTTGGGTCCCGTCCGTTACATCGCGCAATATCTTGTCCTGCGCCCTTGTTAGATTTGTACCTAACAACAACTCCGTCTCTCTCTGCCTGGAGGCTTCTCTCTGCAAAATTTAGTACCACTTTGTTTTCATTCAAGAAATCCGCACCTAGTATCATAGGAACCATCAACTGCGGAGCAACGAGGAAAACCTGGTTGAATCTGTCGCCTTCAATTTCAAATTCCACCATTGCCTGTTTCTTCAATCTCTTAGATTTGTTACCGAGGGCTGTAATTAGGATAGCGGCTTTAACGGGCAGCGTCAAAATTGGATGTTGCTTCAATATTAATTTCTCGTAGATTTCTTCAGTGACCAAACTTATCTGCGATCCAGAATCTAATAAAGCGTCCACCTCTTCACTTCCCATGACAATTTTCACGTAGAGGCAATTGTTTAATCTGTCTCCATCTATCGCTTGTAATAAAATTTCTTCGTCTCCTAAACCCAGTTCGTCATTGCAAACTCCTACCCTTTTGGTTTTTAACTCATTCCTTGGGGCGTTTTCTACTCTATTGCACCCATCTAGGACGAGCCCACGCCCTCCGGACACGTCCTGATCTAATTCCCCTGATGCTGATTGGAGCTTGGTCGTGGAATCCGCAGATCGCTGTCTTCCTCTTTCCTCTCCTGATTGAAAGTGGGGGCGTAAGGGTTTAACTGGTTCCCCTGCCTGTGATTCCGACTCTCCTCCTCCCTGTGCTGCCCACCTGTGGCAATGTTGTCTCGCCTATTTCCAAAATACGGCTGTCGACGCGTCGGGCGGTTTTGATAGTTGTTTCCCCTACCAAATCCCATTCCTCTGACTTGATATTGCCTCTCCTGCTTTCTGTCATTGCCTCGATATTGTGCCCTGTTGTTCCGATAATTCTGCGGGTTCGAGTTGCCAGGGGGTTCTCTTTCAGTTCTGTAACCCTGCTCTTTCGCTTCTATCTCGTCCATTTGCCTCAGAAAGCTGACGACCTCTTCAACGTCCTTAGGCTGCTTAGCTAACCAAATTCTCTGCACGGATATTGGGTAATGAGCTTTTAATGCAGAAATGAGCTCCTGGTCTTCCATTGGGGGTTGTAGGTGCCTGGCTAAGACAGCATATTTTAGAAAATGATCGGACATACTCTTGTCGCTCTGACGATTGAATTTCTCTTGGTATATTCTGCAGCGAGTTTCCGACTGGCTTTCGTTACTCCAAAATTGTCTGATGAATGAACTCTTAAATTTCTCATAATTTTGGAACGTTCCCGCGGTCGCTAGAATCCATGACTTGGCTGATTCATTTGTGAGTGACTTCACAGCAATAGTCAGGCGAAATTGTGGAGGAATTGCTTTCAATTCGAAATATTCGTCAAGTTGTTTCACATGGAACAAAGCTTTTTGCGCCGTAGCATCTACAAAAGTGGGTAACGGGATTTCTACAGAGATTAATTTCTGGATATCTGCCCTGAGATTTAAGTTTGAGTTAGGTGACTCACTTACATGAATACTTGCATTCTGCATGCACCGCCCATCAGCACTCGCATGCAACAGATGTTCAGTTTCAACCAAAGCATGCCTTACAGCTAGCGGGTCACTGGCAGGCTGTTGCAGATGTGGGGTGGGACTGCCACCACGGGCCTGCTCATGGTTGGAATGCGACTGACACGCAATTTGTCCTGGTGACGCGGAGTTCGTAGCTTCCCTTCTCAATTCTACAATTTCGCTCGACATTTCCTGCCTAACACGGGCGATTTCCTCTCTCACCGCTTCAATTTCTTTGTTTACCTTCGTATCTATGTTTAATACCTCATTTGATAGGTCCCTGGTCTTAATATCCAACACCTCTGTCTTGTTGTTTAAAGCCGTTGTGGACGCATCTAACTTATTATCTAACTTGGTCGACAGTTCTCGTAGGGACGCCTCGAAATATTCGGCTTGTTTAGCAGTTTCCTCTCTAACTTTCTCGATAGTTTAGTATTCTCATCTTTCAAGCTTTGTTTCAGTGACTCGTTGCTTTCTAGTATTAGATCCATAATTCTCTGTAAGGAATCATTAGTTATTAAGTTGGTTTCTGACCGTAAAGCTACCCCGGCATTTATGGCTTGTCCCTCATCTGCTGTACTCTCTCCCCGTCTGTTCGCGATAACTTCCCCATGTCTGTCACCTACCAGGATTTCCTTTTCGGTCTGTGGTTCGGTGTCATAAACCGGAGATGGTTGACCACATATGCTAGGTGATGTTATATCAATCTCAAGCTCTGTGTTGAGGGAGATACTTGGTTCACCACCTACATCCACTGAGCGGTTTCTCAGCTGCTTCTGGTTGTACATTTTAATTAACTAAACTCTGTGCCAACCTGGTGTTCCGAAGATGATGTTGCTGCTGTTGGGGTTGACTTCACTAAGCACTCACTGGAGAGGGTTTGTTTGTGCTTGAAGTGACCGAAGGGTTGTCGCGTAGCGTATATGTGGGCTTTCCTCCCCGCTCCAAACCTCCTTAAATTGACTTGCCAGGGTCCGCGGCTGATTCCCCGGGCGACGTCTCCTCGCGGGTGCTGGAATCCCTGAATCTCGTTGCTCACTTCGAAGTCGGCAGATTTCCGGAAAGGCGGGGGATCGTTTGATGCTCCCGTGATACTCGCAGTGTTGTACCTGTGTTCTTCTGTTTAATCTCGACGCCGATACAGTGCGTTGTGGCCGATCCTCGTAGCCCCACGTCGTTGGGCGCCACTTTTCTATAACTATCCTTCCTCACTACTTTTATCTTCTTTGTTCTTGCAGAAAGAGATAGTTATATTCCGAACTAGAGTCAGTGGGGAACAAGGATCACCTCAGGGTTGACGTGGTAATTTTAATGTATATCAATAAACACAGGAACAACAAATTTAAGAAACCGAATAATTTTACTTTTTAATTTACAGAAAATCTTGTACACTGTTTCCCTGACTGGTACTAAAGTTTGGGTTACTGTCTGAAAGCCCGCTGTCGACTCTGTCCACTCGAGTACTGCCATGTGTTTTGACCTGCAGACCAGATCACTTGCTGGCGAGGGAACCTCCACATATGGCTTGCTAGCGGGGGGGGGGGGGGGGGGGGGCCATCAACCCTGATTTTCTGGCCAGTTCAAATTTAAAGTCAAACAGTTACAGGGATTCTGGACTGGTATATGATGAAAAAAGAAACTCTGAAGGCTGACTTACAGATTCTGTTACAGCCACAGCTAACCTCAATTACCCATATCAGAGGAATGAAGGCTGCTAAGAAAATGCTTTGTGAGTGGTATGAAAAGCTATCCCTCAACATATTTCTTATATTAATCACCTAAAATATATACAATTCCTTATGCAGATGTCACACACCTGCTCTAGCAATGTAAAAACTTCATTTATGCCACTCTGAATTTCCTCCAAAGTTGACTTCATAAAAATGAATAATTGCAAAGAACCAAAACAAGTTGTTTAAAAAATGTTTGTGTTGGAAGCAGACAATGGCAGCACAAAGACAAGCCACATACTAAGAAATGAATATCCCCATGCCAACCAAAATATCACAGAGGCTTCTGCACATATGGAACAGAATTTTCACTATTACAGATGACACAGGCTTACACCAGGGCTTCCCAACCTTCTCCAGACCAAGGGACATATTCACCATTACTAAACAACTTTCAGGCCACAATGTTATAAATTAGAATGGTTTCAATAAAATCTTCTTCGGCGATCAGCCACGTAAAATAGTTAAAAGACAAGACCGACGTTTCAGGGACCATCTCTGTTCCCATCATCAGGGTGAACCCTGAGTTACGTTGCCGCGAAAGCTTCAAATCATGTATCACCAACCTGTATGAGAATGATTTGTTGAAACTTCATGACAATTTATACAAAATGTTACTAAAATTCTATTATAAACAGGTTCCTATATGAATCAATCATTTTCCTCAACAAAATCAGAACATTATGTACATACTAGACACAGCTTGTGCTTAAACAATTTTTCATTATCATGTATAATTTCAGTTGTTGTGATTCACATATCCCTCAAAGTGTTCACTAGTAAAATGCATCCTAGTTCTTTATTTTATATTATTCATTAAGCTGGAGCCTACAGCAATAGGTACTGCCAAATTATGATGACATCAACAAAATATTTTCCCATACTGCAGAAATATTTTCACCACAGAGGTTGGCACAGGAAGTGTTTTATGTAAAATGCACAGAGGCCACACAAAACACATTAGAGGGCTGTATGCAGTCTGTGGGTTGAGAATTGCTTGTCTACAACATACACTTTTCAGGATGTAGTGCTGGACATACATAGTGATAATCTAACTTGACTCTTCAACAACCCCCATAAATTATAAACATCTCATAAAAAGGAGAAGAATTCTCTTCAGATACCAAATCACAATGTCCCACTGAACATGAAACCCACCATGATAGCATGTCATAGCAGCAGTTACTAAACTACCAAGAAATGAGTTAGTCACAATCCAGAACATAGCCTTCACATGATAGTAGATTGGTACTGACTTATGTGGGACTCAGTAAATACTGATGCCATGAAATCATATTATGTCTTAAGGATTTAACAAACCTCTACATGAGAGGAGGCACTGGCTCAAAGTTGGCTCAAACACAGAAGAAGTAAAGCAAACGTTGCGGTGGAAGTGGTAGTACAACCGGAAAGCAAACAATTTCCTCTTTTGGAGCAAACAATATAAAGTAATGATCTGTCTCTAACCAGGGGAAAGTTTTGAAAATGTGGTTGGACATTTTTAAAAGTGTTGAAAAGTTTTATACAGATATGAGTATTAAGAAATGAGTATTGAAACCAGATACAAGTATTTATTCCCTGTATACAAAAATTAAATACTAATAATATCAGTATTTCAGATTTAGAAGGTGCAAGTGAAGACATAAAATTAATTTAAGCAAATACTGTTTAAGGTGACAGAGTCTGAAACAAATCAAAGAACATGCATCAACCTGGCAATCTTCCACGTAGCACATTATTTTCATTCTACATCAATAAGGTAAAGGAAATTTAAACCCCCAACTGAACTTACTACAGGATTAAAAATTTAGCAGTATGGTACATTAAGCTTGGCCAGCTGGATCACAAAGTCAGTGAAGTCTTAACATCTTACTTTGTATACAAACTGCAATCTGGACAACATACCTTCCAATTTACTAGTTTCAGCAGTCACCTCATGGCTTTCATTCTCTAAAGCAAATAATAACAAAGCATAATGGCATTCTAGAAACAAAATAACGTAAGTACATATTAAAAAGTACTGGAGGATAATGAAACAAATATTGCCTCTAATTTATTACAATAAGGACCAGAAATGCACCACACAAATATTTGACATCATAAAAATCACTTGTTTTGATTAGAGTGCGAAAGAAAAACTTCAGACAGAAATTTACCATTTTTGATGAATTCTGTATAAACATCCTAATCTTTACACATTTATCTCCCTTTCAAGAATAATACCAACATGGAATCCACGTACCCTGTGGCATGGAAAAACTAGAACTATTCATCGCAGTCTTTGAACCAACAAGACCTTTGAAATGAGTCTTTCAATAAGATATTTTTTAGGAAAATGCAAATATGAATATGGTGACCCTGAAAATTGTTCGCAGTGACAACAGTAATTGACATCATTGTTAACTTACAAAAATATATCCTGATAACGTTGTTATAACACAGAAACTGGCAGTAAGTGTGACACAAAAACATAGAGAAACAAAATCCTTTAACATTCAAAATTTTACCAAACAACTGCCAAGTGCCTTTAGTATTTATTGTCATCTAAAAAATATATGAGGCATATTTAGTGTGCTGTGTAAAAACATCTTTTTTTCTAATTATAAGATGTTTCTTACCAGTAACAGCTACAGTCAAATTCAGAATATAAACTATAAGAAAATGTATGTGGTGTTGGACTAATACTTTAATAAAATAGTTGGGAAACAAATAAATGTATTTATATAAGGATAATTCTAATAAAAACACAATTTTACTTTGGCACACAAATTTTTCCTGTGTCTATCTTCTACAACTCTTGCATATGGGTATGGCTGGTATGAGGATGAACAAAGATGCACATATTAGAGCTACAAAATCAGCTTTGCAACAGAAAGAATATATTTTCTGACAATGTCATCATGGGAAGATATGTACTGAAAAAGGTAGCAGAAATAATATGACTTACTTGAATTATAAAGTAATGCAGTTATTTTGCAGCAAAGAACTCTGTATTCAACATTGTTTTTCTTCTGAACTACATCTACCATCCTATGTATTAAAATAAAGCCATTACATTTCAGGGGCTGTCTAGAGGACCCAACAAAGTAGTTCTTTCATCACCTGAAGATGGGGCCAGAGCCAGCCCTTGAAATATTGTGGCTTCAACAACAACAACATATTTAGTCCAGTAAAAACTATAATTATTTATAATACACCATCATCAGAACCTATTAGAATTAATTTGTAAATATCTGAATCACTCCCAAACATCTACAAGCCTCTATTAACAATGACAATCAACGCAATATTTCACAGTAACAGTGCATGAACAGAACATACTTCCCCAGTCTGTTTAACATATTTTGTGTTCAGTCAATCAAACTGTATACAATTCCAAATTAAAGTTATGACATTACTGCAAATGAAAATGTACAATATAAATCAAATAAGATGCACATACGCCTGGTGCCACTTCTGACCGACTCAAGAAACACAAGATAAAACTGGTAAGATTAAAAACAATCAATCACTGAGTGTGGGGAAAACCTCCCCATATTCTAGGTACCACTAATGACTAATTTCCATTAGTTTATAATAAAAGAAAACATTGCTTTAGTTCCTAAGCCTGAAAACATTTTAAAAGTAATACAATTTATCTCTTTGCCTTCAACATAATTTGTCAGAAATGGCAAATCTTTAATCTGTTTCGTGCTTGCTGTGGATACACACGAACAAAACGGGAGAGTAGTCACTTTTCAACTGGGAGATGTGTTCTACACAATGACAGATGACTGTGACATATTATTAACATTATCATCATCATTGGCATAGGCAACTTGCAATCAACAATGATTTTCTTTACAGCCTTTCCCCAGACACTGAAATGATTCAGCCATTAACTTCAAATCTTAGGAGGAAGAAGACGAAAAGAAATTTACTTCTTCCAAAACTTGCGGATTGCTTTTAATTGAATTTGTCACAAATCATACTAGAAAGAAAAGATTTTTCTATATAATAAACTTCTTATACAGAGCCAGATTAGACCAAGGGAGAGATTGCTTTTGAATAAGTCATCATGTGGCAAAAATCTTTATTTACAATTTACTGCAATATGAAGAAAAATAACATATGATTATAGATACAATGTGGTAATTCTATATTACAAAAAGTTTATAAAGCACATATGAATCAGCAAAAATTAGCATTTTAAAGAGGTACCATATCTGCCCAGTCTAGAAAACAGAGTACATTGGTTAATACGTACTTATGGTAAATGAATGTGCCTTTGCCTGATTTGTCCAGCCATAAAAGTTCCTTCCTCGAAGAGTCACCAAGAAGTATCCTGCTGCAAGATCCTTTAACTGATACTTTACTTTATAAATATTGCCGTCTGCATCCAGCACAGGTATTGCGATAACCTGCCACTTCCCACAAGTCCATCTATATGAATGTTTTTATGAAAAATTAGTGAAATATTGTTAAATATAGAAATTTTTTGTTGTAATGATGGCATCATGCCATTGTTTTCAATACAACATAACAAGAACTCTTGATCGCTTTCAGCAGTCATGTAATTATACATCTGTCAGCGTGGCATCACAATTTCATTTTCACAAAACAAGTCGACCGCTTTTCCTAATCACATCAAATGATGCATGGCATTGCTTAGTTGTCATCAGTATTCTGAGTCGGCCAGCTCACTGCCAACACATTGCCATGGTTACAGTTCTACAGAGCACAAAAAAGTCATTCTCTCCTTTAAATACATGTTTAATGCATTACACAAACCCTAATTTCAAGAATAAATGATTTTGAAAATCTGTGTTATACACGTGTAATAATACTATTTGTATTGAATTTTTAAACATTAAGAGAAAAATACTATTCAGAAAACATCACTCTACATGATTCAACCTAAGTTTTTATTTATAATTATAAAGAAAAATTTTATGTGTCAGGTATAAATGGAATAGCAGCAGTTCTGTCTTCTAACATGGAACCCGCTTTTATTCAGTACCAGGATCTTCCTTTGCATTTTAGCAGAACGGTGGAGGGAACAAAGTATGCTTAGAAATGTAAAATATCTTTACAGGCAACCCTTGTCTATCAATTTCTGGAAAACTGATCATTGAGACAGAATAATTTGCATTCAAATGTAGTGCTACTTCTATTTTGTTCAGAGGCCAGCAGTCAACTGGAGATGAAATGTGGTGAGGCCACAGACCAACGAATTTAGGTGAACTTTTATGCAGCCACGTGTGAAGCAAAGCAAATCAGTTACTGAACTGACAGACGCAACGGATGTCACCAATTCAAAGACATCTAAATATTGCCTCATGACTCAGGAGCAAGATACAAGCCTCTATGATGTTACATTTCTTTGCATTTGTTTGTTTATTCTTTGTTTTTGTTTAATATTTACTATAATAGTGAAATTATTATATAATGGCTTTAATCTCCTGCTTGAGTTAAAAACCATATTTTAACAGACCGTGTCTTACCTTGCTCCCACATTTCCTTTTAGGTATCAAAATATTGTATATTATTATATTGAACTTTGTCATGAAGAGACTTTTTTATATGAACTATACATCCATTCTTGTATTGAAATCTGGTGTCCAGATAGACAATATCCATTATGGAAGTAAACATTTTGTCAGTGGGATAGTTCTTTTTGTGCATAAAACAACTGCTTTGAGTAATCCTTTCCAAAACAATAAATATTCTCAATATCAAGAAATATCAGATTCCTAGATGCTTCAAAATATTAAATTATAATTACATCAAAGTTATCTTTATCGTGGATTCTGAGCCAATATTAACATCATAACCAAATATCAAACTAAGACATTCCAAAAAACATCCAAAATTTCCACTTCACTGCTTATCTACATGAGAATTTCTCAACTCTTGCAACAAGCCACATTCATTTCGTTTTGAAACCCCAATACAGAGAAAGCAAAAACACTTAAACTTTGCGATCCATACTCTCAAAAAATAGACGGATAGGGTGACAGAGCTGAGGTGAAACTGCAGTGAGGTTCTAGACATGCGCACTGAATATTCTCATGAAGCAGAAACATGAGGTTGTACTTGTTTGCTTCCTTGGGAACTTGGATGTATATGAAAACTGCCGCTAGCATGTTGTTATTCATTTTAGTATTATGTGGAATTTTCCTTTTATGTTGAAAGTTCACAAGGAGGGCGCTATGGAGGGATAAATGATTAGGTGAGATATCTAATGCTGTGCTAATAACATCTGTGCCATGCAACTAGCAGGGTGTAACAATGGATTACTGAGAATATAAGTAAGAGAGGTGTATGAAGAAGGATTAAGGTTGATTCACAATTATCTGTGACATGTCAGTTCTGTCTGTGCAATTTCTGACATAGAATCATTGTCAGATGTATTTTAAATGGAACCATTCACACGTATCCAGCACAGTGGTGTCCAGTTACCATTAGTGTTGCCTGGCATCACTGGCAACAGTATTTGACCATACTTCACTGAACTGATATCGTACAGGATGTATGACTAGGTTTCAATGTCAATGATTCCAACGATTCCAGTGTATTTTCAGCATTCATATGGTGAACTCCATAAAATTCGAGATGAATGATGAGAAACTTATAGTTTGTTAAATCACATATTAAACTCTGTTTTTTCGCATCCAAAATATATGGCTACTACATACAGAAGCGGAATAACACGTGACAATTACAGGAAGTTGTTAAAAAGAGTTAAAAAAAGACGATACTACTTACTTAGGATACTTGGACGACCCGTTCTTCAGTGCCTTGACCATCTGCGGGTCCCAACTTTCTTTGGCACTGATCTACGGGACATTCCGTAGGACTCCTTGGACGAGTGATCGGCCCGTCGCATCGCCTCTACCCGTACACAGGACCGCACAACTCAGAAAGACATGCGTTGAGCGGGATTCGAACCCACGATCACAGAGTCCAAGCGACACAAGACCCACGCCTCAGACCGCGCGGCCATTGTGACGGCGCGTTTCTTCATATTAACGCAATAATTTCTGTCTAATAAACTTTAAAGGAGAAAGTTGTGTTGTACGTGATTTAGTTTGATATTTTGAATACTCGATCCAATTTCCTTCAATCATTCTGCATAGTTTTGTGAGAATAAATTAGAATCAAGTTTATAGAAGATGACGACCACAGCCGGTTTTGGGCATCTTGAGCACTGGGATTGTGGGTTCGCATCCCACTCGCGTTTTTCACTGCTGTTTTGTGTAAGTGGACATCTTTCCCTTGTCAAAGGAGTCCTGCCAAGTGACTTCAAGGATTCGCACTTGCTTGTGAATTGGAACAGGTCAGAAGACGCGCATCGGAAAAACTGGAGAAGAGGAAAATTCATGAAAGATGGTTACTGTGCCTATTAAAAGCATTTTCAGTTTTCTGTAACCTTTGTGAGTAGCGCAGACGCTGTAGAATTTCGAAGCACAGCTCGCCTTTGGCGTGAAGACGTTGAGAAAGAGACAGTCGTCCTCTCCTGACAGTAAACTCGTCAAGTCGCTCCTCTGAGTGCACGTGTACCCTTCCAAGTCGCATCACGAGTTCCTGCCGTGGTTACGGCGCTTGAGGCGCCTGCAGCGAGCAAATTTCAAATTAAAACTGAATAAAAATTATTTGCCATCACGGACATTGCTTCGAGTGGCAGAGAAACGGAGCAGAACTTTCAGTGATCGCGGCCTTTAAATTTTTTTTTCATGCTGTTGGACATCTTCATTACCAGGAATGGTAAATCAGCATGGAATTTAGTGATGTGTTTGCGTATGTAAATAATTGTGGCTGGTAAACAATTTCAAGTTGTTAGACTCGAAATAGAAACTTTTTACACATAAGAAAAGCTCGTGCAAAATTCGTGTTTATACTTATAACGTGCCTAGGGAATTAAATAATCTCATTCCTACAATCTATTCGATGTAGGTCCGAGACCGGTTGTCCTGACTGAAGTTTTTTTTCGTGCTTTTGTTATTTCTTTCAGGCACATTCTGCGGTAGTACCGGAAACTAGGCCGTAGTCTTTTCTTTCAACATATTTTACAATTTATTATTTATTACTCGTCCCACTTTAATTACAAATATCGTCGTTAAACAAGCCGTAAATACAACAATCGAAGTTAAAGACAGAGTCACAAGGGCATAACATTGTCTATGATCTACTGGGGTTTGGTACCGTAGAGGCTGAAGATACGACTTTTAAGATTATATCGTGTGTATTAGTCTTCTGCATTTCATGCGGCACCAATTTCCCAATTAATAACCTCGTTCGAATTCATGCAATTGTCATTAACAGAGTATCAGAAATAAGACCGAACTTTCGCTTAATAAAAGTCTGTATTTGAATTCTATCCTGCTTAAAGTAACTCGCCAATGGTCATCTGAACCCATACAAATTGAATCCCCATCCTCACACTCTTTGTGCAAAAGACATTGGATTCAATTTAAGTGATTTACCTCTAGTACATTTCCTGTTTTGACGGTCTTAAACAAGTCTACTGAAAGTTTTGTAAAAAGTAAGACGTCAATATTTATCATTCAATTCATCTCCCACGCAATATTAGCTATTCTATGTATGATGTGACATTTTAGGTTCTAAGGCTTTTTCGTAATTTTGGTGGCACTTTTCCTCTGGACACCGCGATATTTCGTGAATACGACTCACCGAATAATTTATGTATTTTTCACAAAACACAGACCGCAATGTAAAACTTACGTTGTTACTTATCATCTTCCCATCACTTTGAACTTGAGGTCACCGACAGGAGTTTTGGCGTACGGAATTCCAAGAAACGCCACATACTTTTTCTTCTTTCGGATAGATGCTAAAACTTTTCCCTTCAGCAAACCTCATTGCACTCTAACTATTGGTCTTCTTGAAGTCTGCTCTGCCGAGGCGAGGCTGCTACACATGGAGATTATTACCAGTGCCAACGCGGAGATCCGTCGGCCCGCCATGTCTCCACATCTGTGCACTGGAACCCAGGGATCCAGATCCATTTTAAGTTACTGAATTATTTATCAGAAGCATAAAATGTTACACTGGTTACAATTATTCAGTTTAATTTAAAAACTTTGGAACACTTTCTTGTGTATATACAGAGTGATTCAAAAGGTTAGGGCCGAACTGAAAGAGCGTATAGAGGGAATCAGAGAGAAAAGCTCTTTAACAGGAATCAGTGTTCTCCGAAGTTATCCTCAGTCAGTCGAGGCCATTGAAGGTAGGGACATCTGATAACATACCACTGAAATAATCGTAATTTGCTATTTATCTACCAGCTTAATTTTGAATCACACATATCCCGTCAGATTCTACAGAGGCCCCTATGCTGTGATTATAGAAACCTAACAAGTCAGAACGAAATTACATGTTCAGTTGTTCGGCTTTAAAAGAAAGAGCGATATAAGTCTCCATTGTGACAGGGATTACAACCAGAAAGGGATAAAAATTATTATTTCCATCTAAGTCTCCTTGAAAAGAGAGATCTGCCAACTTCAGAGGCGATTACACTACCATTGTCTACGCCAGAATTGCGAAACATGCGTCCCGCAGGCCGCATGCGGCCCCCGGAAACATTTTCTCTGGCGCTGGGGTGATGGGGTCAACAGCCCCGGAGCCTTGAAAAATTATTTTTAAAAATAATCAAGTATAATAAACCCCGACGTAATTTTTAAATAAGGACAAATGAAATTGCAATTCCTTCTTATCCCTATTCTCATTATTTTTAAATTTATTTCTTTCTGATAGAGAACACATTTAATATTAATTATTAACTTCTTACATTTACGATTGCTTGCAACCAAATTATAAGTTAGAGTATTTTTATTTGTGTTTTTTTTTCAACTACCAACAATGTGTAAATATGGACCGACAATGAACACCTGCGTGTATAATAATGCAAGAGCATTGAAACAATGTTGGCTGAGCATGCCGTAAGGCTCTTTTCTCCTTTCTTATGCATGCAGTATAATTGCATGAATGAACCATGTTGCACTCCATTCCTTTAACCTTGAAGGATCTCCGTGATATTTTCACTGTAGGTCTTCTTGGTGCACTAAGCAACTTTTGGCTTTGTGCAGTAAGTGGTGACAAGGAAAAGATATATGATCCTGGAATGAACGCTTTTCTCTCATCACATTGAATATTGGCGCCAAGAAGTTCGTTTTTCAGCAATCAAGAATATGCCAGTCTCTCATGACCACCAAAAGCCTCTTTTTGTAGTTAATCCATTCTGGCCAGACTCCTATATTTAAAAACAGACACAAATTCAGACATTTCTACAACTTGCTTACATTAAGAGAAATTCATAAAGCTTGTAGACAATGGGGAATTGACACCATCATGCAAGAGACCTGATGGGAAAGGAGTTATAGATGTACATCACAAATAGCAGTTTTAAATGATGGTAAGATACACTCACTCCAAATCCAAACAGAACAAAAACTAAATAAATTAGATTAGTAGTAGTAGCTTAAGTACACAATTTGATAATCTGATATTGTATTTGTACAGTGCAATTGTAGTCAATTAAGAAGAAACCAATTTTTGTGGATAATGTTTCATTTACATATCTGATAAAATACTGTCTTGAAGGCAAATTGATTTCATCCTCACCACAGCATACTCACTTCATCTATCCACTAATTTTATAAAGTCACAAAAATCATAACTTAATGAAAAACACTTACTGTGTTCCTGAGAAACTTCATGCGCCAGCACGCGGCGGAATAAAGCGATCGCCTGACTGCAAGTAAGGAAAAGATGTAAGTAAAACCTCACAATTCCTTTAACCACATTTTCTAATCTTACTAAGAGAACAATATACAAAATGAAGATAACTGTCTTTTGGGGCACTGTGCCAAGTAGCCTGGTACAAGTACACAGACATTTCAGAGGTGCTTCCTGCCTTCATCATCAGAGCGATGGAGGCCAATTGTGTGCCTAAGATGTTGTCAAACTTTGAACAGACTACTGTCCACAGATCACGAGAAAAGCAATGCGGGGGGAAGTTGGTTCTGGTGGAGGCAGGGGGAATGTTTACTATCAGGTGGACTAGAACAGTGGTATTCAACCTTTTTTGTTCGTGTACCCCCAGACATAATTTCTCTTCAACTTTGTACCCCCAAAGTTGTTGGAGTATAATTCAAGTTATACATAGTATATAAACTACATCTAAAATAAATTAAATAAATTACATTACTGATTATACAGTTTTTATTATAAAATAATATTTTTTTTAAATTTCACGTGCCCCCTAAGATGTCTTCGCATACCCCAGGTTGAATATCACTGTATTAGAGGACTGATATTGGTGGAAAGTATGACACGCCAGAGTTAAACTACTACATACAGATTGAAAACATCAAGCAGTTACGAGTAGCGTGTAGTGAGCGCACCTCTAATGTGTTCTGTGGGTGTTGTGATAATATTCTATATTAAATCACTGTGCCACTGTGAGGTAATCTTAAAGCTGTACCCATTAGAACACATGAAAGCCTGTTGTTCGTTGAGTGATTGTGGAACGAATGCTTTTAGGATGGGTCGTCACTCACCGCAAAATCTTGTGCATGCGCGTATATCGAATTCCTAGCAGGGACTTTCTCCTGGTCTGTGAACTGTACATGGTGCAACACTAATCTCCTTACCCGCTGCCATGAAAACCTGAAATGTCACCAGTAAATAAATGTGTAACACACTTTTAATTCAGTACTTAAACTGTAGTAAATGGCAGAGAAAAACTCTTATACTCAACAGCACATTTCATGTTTTAGAAACCACAAAACTCTGTTCATCTGAATACAACACAAAGGCAGTTGCCAACTTTAGCAACTGAAAACCTAGAAGCGTCATCAGTTCACACACCAGAGAGACACACGACTACAGTCAAAATGTCATCACCACTAAACGGTACAATAACGAACAAAGCTGTAAAGTTGGCAGGAGTAACCTATAAAAGAAGGATTTATAGTTAGTCAAGCATTTTAACATCAACCATATTCTTAACTAACAAATACATACACTTTAGTTCAGGCTCAACAAGACAAGTTATCCTATAAAAGTGGCAAAGGAGAAGAATAATACAGAATAAAAGTTACAACTATTAAAATAATAGAAATATTTGGAAGTTAAACCCAGTATTATTATTATTATACAATGTAGGAGAAATTAAATTTCTTCCAGTGTGAAAGGTGATGTCACAAGACACAGCTCATCCCCTTCAGTAAGGGGTTCTAGTTGGTACTAAGGAGTACAGAAACCTTTATACATCAAAATCCTAACCTTCTTGAAGGCACTGTTTGGTCAGAGTTCAACATGCCAGGGATAAAACACAAGTAATGACCAGAAGAAACCGGTACAAATTTCACTAAAGTATCTTTATCAAATGAAGAAGAAACTACAGTATCAATACAAATTAACTGATAACCTATAATAATCCAATTGTAAACAGTTCACTCATAGCATATCGGAACTATAACAAGGAACTTCAAAAGAATCAAGGGAATAACACACAAATAATCAAGGTAGGAAAGCATTTTAAACACAAAACTACTTATCTAATTACATCAATTAGTTTAAAGTTATCTACAAATTAATTAATATATCCAGTGTATGTTTACGAACCGTTAATATTGCAGTTTTAAGTAAGAAGCAAGGAACGCAGTCCTTCGCAACCAACAACTTTAAAATTCAGACCGGAAACAGCCGTTTATGACCAAAAGAGTACCAGCAAGCCACAGAGTTCAAAATAATCGTAACCTCCGGATCCTGTTTTCCATGTACAAACTCTAAAATTACACAAAGAAATAGAGATGCTGGTAGATGTCCCTACTCTTTGACGTCAAAGGTAAAACTAATGATTGCGAAACATATTTCGTTCATATGAATATGCAAAAGGAAGCATTTCTTACCTGGCTATATTGTTTTATTCTACACATTAGTAAAAGATATGAACTGCCTTTGAGGAAATGTTAAATGGACAGGGCCCCAGATGAACAAGAATAGGCCAGCTTTAAAATGAATTACAGGATTTTTTTTAGAATTAATATAATTAAATTTCGAAGGTATGGGTAAAATGTACGACTATATTAAAATGGAAGATCAAATACAATTAATAAAATATGTGTCCACACATGCAACACAATCAGAAAACACAATATACTGCACGAAAGCAGAAAAATGCAGAGAGCACATGCAAGTAAGATCACCCATTCTACCACTCCTGTTTGCCAGCAGACTTTTTGCACAGCATTTACAGTAATTTGTTCGCAAAATTATTTTAAACGCGTACTCTTTCTTCGGAAAAACCCAAGCACCTAACAATTTTTAACACCACTAATCTGCAAATACTATAAACTCAAACTTACTTTGTGCTATGTAACATAGCCCATTAGCAACTGCTTCACTCATCCCACTCTGCTACATCACACCACCTCTTTAACACCTGCCAGGCATGTTTGTGTTAGACTAGAGAAGATAAGTACTTTCACACTCATACCAAGCCACTCTCAATTATTCATGTTGTTACTTGTGCATGAGCAATGTCAGTAACAAATACTGGGATGCAAATAAGTGTGCTACATAAGCAAGTACAGCAAAGAATTTTACTGAAAATAATCAGAGTATGTTACACATTGCACTGATTTGCACATTAGCCTATTTGAGATGGCATAAGTCAGCAGGATCACTTGTGTTCGATTCCCGGGAAAGGCAGGGCTATATTTCTACATCACCACATCCTGATTAACTACAAGGCCAGCGCAGCCTCTTATTCAATCAGTACGTGCAAAAAATTAGTACATGATGCAAAATATAGATCTCATTAAGATCTACATTTTCTACACAAATAGTATGTTAATATGGTGAATATCTTACAAAATACAGACACATTATTTCTCAATGGGTGCAGCGTGATGTGTGTAGTGCAATTAGCTTTGCAAAAATACATCTCTATCTGCAATAAAGTAAAATCAAGACAAGTAGGCATATAAAATAGTTGGGAACATAGTGGAAACTACATGTATGCTACCATTTCACACGTTTTAAGCTAACTCACATTGCAGAACGAAACATTTGTAAATACTCAGCTAATACATGTGAACCAAAATACTGTGCTATAAAACATTAACTTTTATAGTAAACAAAATTTAATGGCATAAGCTTACCAAAGTATTCTCCCTCCTCTTCCAGCTGACGAGTCAACTCCTCGATTTTTCATTCAGCTTCTGTTGGTTCCTGAAAACAAATTACAACCACTGATAAATATTGTATCATGTCCTTAATATGCTCCTTCGTAAAATAAACACAAGACTACATTCCAACTTCCTGAGACCATATGAACAGGATAGCAATGTATTAACTGTCTGATGTGTATTCAGGAGGGATCTAATTTAAATCATGGCTGGAGTAACAGCTATACTACTTGAGATTCACATGGTGATAAATATGATGGTGGTCATCTCATAAAATGCAGCATAAGGTAGTATGGTAGACATTGAATGCTGGAATAGTACTTTAACACTTCTTGTTGATATTTAAATGGCCTGCTGCTCTGCTTTCACTTACATAATTTGTTATTAATAACTTAAAATATAAAGGCTAAGTAGTGACAAGTTTATGTCCTTGTTGATCACAACAGAAATCTTATCTCAAAATAAGATCTCATATTCCAAAAGACAAGACAAGACATGAAAACTAAATGACAAGATTGGTGGATTAGTGAGTGTGGTCACTTTCAAAATATTTGCCTCTATCTTCACACACATTCAGCCTTTGACATGCCCAAAAGCACTGCTAGAAATCAACTTCTAAATGTCTATACATCTTATAATAATTTCAAATGATACCCTTTCAATATGTTTCATTTTAGAAATATGAACATTAAAAGGTCACCAGGGTCAAATCAGATGACTCACCAAAAATCAGTTTTCTCTAGTGCTCTATCTGAATATACTGTTATTAACTCAAAATTCCCCTCTCCAGCTATAGGTTCAGTTTTCAGTCTTCCAGACCAGGGCTGTGGATTCAGAGTCGGAAACAATTTTAGGTGGAGTTGGAGTCGGCAAAATGTACCGACTCCGACTTAGATATAAAATCTTAAGAAAATATTATTTTAACCCTTTTGCTACCATGTGAGCCACTGGTGGCCTCACACTTAAGGAGATTCAATGACATGTTGAGTCACATGGTGTCGGAATAATTCTTTGTAACTTTGGCTCTGGTACCTTAATAATACAAACTGTCTACAAATCAACCGATTTCTGCAATAACCATTAGACTTATATTTAAATATAGGTTATAAGTCTAAAAAGCAGTCTGATGATTCACATGGTGGTGATGAAATCTCTTGTGGTTCCATTTACCATTTTAGTAGGTTTATCATTATTAATACATATGGAGGTTTTATGAAGGATTCAGAGGTTTTAGTACCGACTCCACAGCCCTGTTCCAGACTGTGTATTTTTCCACTGAAACTTTGGCATTTTATTTCAAGCCATACAGAAAGATTATGCCTCATCAAAAGTCTGTAAGTTGATGGTTGGGCTTTCTCTATAAACTTGATGAAAGTCTGTGGAACTTCCAGTACAGACCCTCAGTTAAAGTCAATCTCACAGTTCTTCTATCCATGTTAGGTTCTTCTGTTACTTTCCAAACAGTCTAGTGACAATCATTTCTCAGTATTTGTTACTTTCTTCCAAATTTAAGAAAGTTTTTTTTATGGCCACCACACCTTTCATCATCTGCAACATCATCCCTTTTGCTTTGAAATAACTAAACCCACACAAAAGCCAGTATTCTCACAACTGCTTTCAATAAATTTGCTGTTCAAACTTTGTAAAATTCAAACATATTTTTTTCAAGGTTGACAAAATTTTAGAAATGATGCTATTCGAACAATCATTAGAGGCATAGCCTAACAACACAAAGGAGGTGGTGACAT
Organism: Zootermopsis nevadensis; assembly: GCF_977971745.1. Lineage (NCBI taxonomy): Eukaryota > Metazoa > Arthropoda > Insecta > Blattodea > Termopsidae > Zootermopsis > Zootermopsis nevadensis. Next base: position 6,297,234 of record NW_028259154.1, read on the forward strand.
GAACCCCACAAATATTAGACTTGACCCTAAGAAACTTACTAAATTACGCTCAAATATAAAAATCTAATAAGCGGCAACACAGAATACAAAATTGATTTTTCTAGTATCAAAATTAACCATTTATCAGAAACGAAATTACATGAAGCTGAACACAATAATGAAAATGCAGACTATAAGTACAGATGAGCATTCAGACATGACAGCAGATGCGAACATTTAGTGAATACAAAATAATTTCCAGAATATTGTGAGCTCAACAAATCTCAGTCTTTTAAGATGTTCTGATACACTATAAAACATCAACTAAAGTGTTTATGTCAATCAGGCAATTACCTCAGTTCTTATACTTTGCTCAACTGAATCTGCAGAATGGAAGTAATGAGTACAACTTGTAATATTATGAAGAGATTTCACTAGACACTTACTACACTTAAAATTGTCAAAATTTCCTTTTAAAGGATAATTCATAGTGCCTATAAAACCAAAAAATCAAACATTTTAGTATTATGACATTCAGTCATACACCGTCTTCAATCAGACAGTTCTGCCACATGTTAACAATTTATTGTCCCTGTTAGAATCCCAAGAACTGTTTGGTATATGACTGTTGAATCATACTTTCATGGACATGAATTCAAACACACATAAACATTTTTTTAAGAAAATGGCAATACTAATGAGTTTGTTCATGCTGGATCATGTTGCTATGTACATAATTGTGAGAACTCAGATTTCCTGCCATATAATATTAATTGAGAACTCCTCATCTCAAGTGTCTCTGATAAATGGGAGGGTATGTTAAGCCTTAAAACAAAGTTATAATTTGTTAAATATAAAAAGGAAGATACTAAACAAATACATAATTAATTTACTTCAAAGCTCATCAATGACCAAAAACAAATGATAATTCACTGAAAAATCATACTAATAACCTCAGATTATCTTCTGTGCATAAACTTCTGTTTTGGACTAAAATCAGAATTGCAACAACTTTTACTTCAACAAAGATTAATGCAGGAATTAAAAGTTTAACATTTCTTTTACCTTCCCTTGATATGTAATTGCATTACATAGTTTTCTAGCAGAGAAAATAAAAATGGTAAATATGAACAAACAAAATGCAGAATAGTTGGTGTAGGCAATAAACAAAACTTTAACCTTGTGTTTGGCAGAAAATTTGTTATAATTGTTTATCTTACCCTCCCTCATTAAATGCAATTAATAATCATTCTACAACAAGAAGTAAATAAAGTAAAGCTATCCCACTACACGCCATACAGGTGCTTGAGGGGAGACTTCATAACATCAGCACTAGATGTGGTGAATGGTCAGCATCACGCCCTGGCTTAGCTTTACCCCTAGGAAAGGACCATGATACCCACTGAATAAAAGGCTGGGTGGGCCCCAGAGCCAGTCTGGACATAGAGACTAGAAAAAAAACCCTGATCATCCAGTCTGTAGCTACTCACTATTCTGACTGAGATACCCTGGCTCCCAATCATTCTACAATCCTTAATTTAAGCCACCTAATGTCAGCTGCTGTTCTTATAATAAAAGAATTGGCTTTTATTACATTATAAATAATTTTACCTAAAGTGGTAATAATTTTGGCTGGTATATTTCTTGTTAGCTCATCTTCTTATAAACCTGAGAACCATAGTTTAAAACTATGGTCCTACTAAGTCCTTTCCATCAGCGAGGAGAAAAATAATTAAAAGAATGAGATCAAAACCTTACAGTAATGAATCAGTGTCACAGATTTATGAACTCAATGTCCCTCTGTGTGTACTAATATAAGTGACTGGCAAGAAGGTTAATAAAAACCAATTTCAATATAATTTATTCACACACATGAGAAGAATAAAAATGAGACTGCAACCAAAAATACCAATAATGTATTTTAATTTGACCAAGCCTAGCCCTTATTTTCCATCTAAAAGCATTTGACCTATAATAATATATCACATCATAGAGAAATATTTTTACTGATATATCAATTGCTTAAACATTACAAGATTATCACATATGTACTATCTCTGCATTGTGATAGCTTATTCAAAAACATGTCAACCGTTTGCACCCCACGGTACCGCATTCCATCCAGTTCCCTAAACAAGTCACATTAACAGAATATCACACTTAAAATTTTACCTGTGATACATGTGAAATGGTGAAAAACATTAAAAAGGTTGCTGCACACAAAATGTTGGAGTTAAAAAAAATATTATGCACCAATATAAAATGGTGCCACGCCACGGTGGTCTAGCAGTTAGAACGCTGGCCTTGTAATCCTGGGGTCTCGGGTTCGATTCCCGGCGGTGCCCGAATTTATAACTTGTGTTGGGCAAGGCCGTGGTCCAGGCAACACGGAGTTTTCCTCCGTGGCATCCCAACAATTACTCCATTCACACTCAGAGGAAGGCAATGGCAAACCACTTCTGGATCATCTGCCAAGAACGTATATGAACAGGTCCCAGTCCGAGAAAAGGATGGAAGAATCCTGTTCATATGGACCTGTCGTCAGTCAGAACACTAAATAAATATAATAAATATAAAATGGTAGATGGTTCATCAATTAATTGGTAAGAATCTGGATAGAAACGGCCATCACCCTTTTTAGGTTTCTGCCCCATTACTTTTCTCAGGAGAATACAGAAATGCGCAGAAAACCTCACTTAGAGCAGCTAGTCTCCAGGCTGAGATGTGAACTTGGTACCCCTTGAATATGTAAAAGCTTACATACTGTTCTTGTGTGTGCACACACAAGACAAAACAGACACTGACTATTTAAGAGCACTAACTAGAACAGCAACTGCCTGAACTACAAATGAAAATGATCAGCAAACTTGGTCAGTATAAACATCACCAACATTTTGGCAGTCAATATTATGAATGTGATTGATTTGCAATGATTGTATAGTTTGACTTTATGGAGTCATTAGTAGCAAATGTAACTTTGACCTTAGAGATGCAGACAATACATTCCTTCAAATTGTGAGTAATAACCTACAAAAAACTACGCAGTGTCACAACCCATGAGACTCGATCGACAACTACAGGAAAGATTAATCAAGCACAAGGAAGGACAAACATGTCACTAATGACTAATTTTGTTAAAGAAACTGCTGAGCAGTAATGAGTAAGTTAGTTGCCTTCTAATAAATCATTATGAACTTTCAACAAATTGTCCTTTGTAACCTTGCAACGAGTGAGTCTATAAGAAAGGATAAATGTGGCCCCATGTTTGGAAAGGTTTGATAACTCTTACCCTTATCTAAGTTAACGTAACTTGACAAAATATATTCATGTCCTTAGCTGCCTGCTTTCCAAACTACAAATACTGCAGATGTCATCTTCAAGAAAGTTTGTTCCATGCATTCAAATACTTATATTTTATTTATTTATAATGCAAGGCCAGCTCTATGACAAGGCCAACCGACTGGATGAGAAGGAGATGGAATTGGAGCCAGAAGAAGAAGTAGAAGAGGACGACAAAGGTCCAGAGATACTGAAGAGCGAGGTAGAGAGGGCCATAAAGGATATGAGAAGAAGAAAAGCTATGGGAGATGATGAAATCCCATCGGACTTATTGAAAGAACTTGGAGAGAAAGGAGTGAAGGTTCTTACTAGACTCGCTAACAAGATATACACCTCCGGTGAGTGGCCCAAGGACTTTCTGGAAGTAACAATGATTCCGTTACAGAAGAAAAAGAATTGCAAGAAGTGCGGCGATTACTGGACCATCAGCCTAATCTCACATGCGAGGAAGATAATGACGAGAATACTGACTAAAAGACTAGAAAAGAAGATAGAGGAAGTGATGGGAGACGACCAATTTGGATTCAGGAGAGGAAGAGGAACCAGAGATGCCATCGGAGTTATGAGAATAATTTCAGAGAGAGTTCTCGATGTCAAGGAAGAATTATGTGCCTGCTTCATTGACTGGAAGAAGGCTTTCGATCGATTAAAATGGAAGAAATTAATGAGACTCCTACAGAGAATTGGAATTGATTGGAGAGATAGAAGACTAATCGAAAACCTGTACATGCAGCAAAAAGTCAAAGTGAGACTGGACTCAGGCGACACCAACAGCGTTGAGATAGGTAGAAGTGTAAGACAGGGATGCTGCTTATCACCAATTCTTTTAACCTGTACGGGGAATGGCTTGCCAAGGAAGCTCTGGAGGGAACATGAGACTTCAAAATTGGAGGAAGAGTGATAACGACTGTAAAGTATGCAGACGACTTAGTAGTATTGGCGAAGGAAGAGGAGGAATTACAGAACATGATGGACAAGTTAGTGGAAGCAGGTAGAGAGTATGGAATGGAAATCAACATTGAAAAATCAAAGGTAATGAGGATAGCACCGAGAGCAGAACCATTGAACGTTGTAATTGGAAACAAACAGATGGAGAATGTGGAGCATTTCAAGTACTTGAGAAGCATAGTCACGACGGACGCCCTATTTACCAAGGAAGTAAAAGCAAGGATAGCCATGGCCAAGGCAGCTTTCGTCAAGAACAGGATACTTCTCACTAGCAAGTTGGGCTTGGAGATGAAGAAGAAACTAGTAAAGTGTTACGTATGGAGTGTCGCGCTGTATGGAGCAGAGACTTGGACACTCAGGAAGAAGGAACAGAAATACCTGGAGAGTTTTGAAATGTGGTGTTGGAGAAGAATAGAGAAGATCAGGTGGACGGATCGAGTGACAAACGAAGAAGTATTGAGGAGAGTCAACGAGCAAAGAAGCATTCTGCAGGCGATTACACGAAGGAAAGCTAACTGGCTGGGACATATTATGAGAAGGAATGGGTTACTGAGTGATGTCACCGAAGGCCAGGTTGAAGGAGAGAGAGAACTAGGAAGAAGACTGATACAGCTAACCGACGAACTTATACAAGGAAAGAAGATGACGTTCCAGGAATTAAAGCGAGAAGCCGAGAATAGGGACAACTGGAGAGCTCTTTTTGGGCAGAGCAATGGACCTGTCGTAAGACAGAACACTTATTAATAATAATAATGCAAGGCCAAGGAGCTATCACACAGTATTTCTAACATTGCAAATAGTTTAAACATAAGAAATGCAGGTTACAATACAATTCAGAACATTTTGTCTTCCCATCTGCTACATTAAAAAATAAAGACTCAATTAGAGAAAACTATATTATGTATGTGGGTGAGAAACTTGGTCTCCCAATAAGGAAAGAGCATATGTTGAGGTTGTTACAGCAGAAAAATGTCAATTGTCCTTTCCTATGATGTGATTCCAATGGTCTTGTGGTTACCAACATTTTGGAAAAATGAACTGCGTCCATTTTCAGAGCAGCACTTCTAAACTAACAGAGGCAATATAACCTGTACTAACAGAAATTATGCAACTAAGCTCTTCGGGGGGGCTGGTCAAGTTTTTAAAACGCAATTACCCCTTTCGGGGGGTGGGGTGTGGTTGCGTTTTAAAATCTTGAGTAAGAAACTAAATCAACTTACAACTTCAAACTTCAACTTAAAACACTTGAATGGGGGTGAAAACACTTTAAAATCTTGAGTAAGACACTAAACTAACCCCCCTTCGGGGGGGGTTAGTTTAGTGTTGTTAGTTTACTCAAGTCATTTGTTTACTCGGCATTGTTGTGTTGGTACAAAAGTGCCGAGTAAACAAATATAACGTAACATTGTTTGATGACGTAATTATTTGGCTACAAATTGTATGACGACGACGAAAAAACACAAATTTTTATAGTAAAAAATTGATAGTGGAACCACGGTTCCGGAGAATCTAACGTAAATACGTCTATACGGAAAGAAAGTTTATATATTAGCTTTCATTACAACAATATCAACAACAATGCCGAGTAAACAGATGGCGTTTTCTAGGTAACATAACAATGCACGCAAGCTGACCATTGTTGTCGATCCATATTAACACATTTTTGATATGGATCTTACACGTTTTCCTTTCACATTTTCCTTTCACTTGTTTGCCGAATGACCCTTCCGTATAGACGTATTTACATCAAAAAAGAAGATTATTATTATGAATTGTTTAATTGGTCCACAAGCAGCCAAAAACTTCAGGCGTGTAGCCGTCATAACTCGGATGCTTGCAGCCCAGATGAAACTGTAGTCACATCTCGAACCACGAGATAGGCGGCTACAGTGTGTTGGGGTCGTGCGCACGCAGTAGTCGGAGCGACCCAAGAAGCACGGCATTTTGCATCCGCCTGAGTAATGCTTCAGCGTTACGCTGGCATGCCGGAATAAGCTTGATGTTGGCCGGCAGTGACGACTTGACTCCTCCAAGAACTCCGATTACAAGGACGATTAATTTGACAGTGAATCCTGGGTACAGATGTCTTAGCTCAAAAACAAGGTCTTGATACTTGGTCCATTTTCAGCCTCCTTCACAACTATGTTGGTTTCAGCAGGGGCCGAAAACTCGATGACATACATGGTGCATCCAGAGGTATCGATGAGAACGATGTCAGGTTTAGTGGCTGTTAACTGCCTGGTAGTGGGGAACGAATAGTTCCAATAAATTTTACATTTGTCGTTCTCAACGACGGACTCAATGTCCCCAGGAAGGTACGGCAAAATGGGTGTCTTATCTATGCCGTAAAAGTGTCTCAGGTGATAGTAGAGTATACGTAAAGCAGCATTATGTCGATGAATGTAGGCGCAGCTGGCATAATGTTTACATGCCGACAAAAGATGCATCAACGTCTCTGGTTGCATTCGGCATGCCCTGCAGACAGTATCCACTACCCCCACACCCATCACCATTCGGCGGTACACAAGTGTGTTTACAACACCATCTTGTCACGCTAAGATGAAACACTCGGTTTCAGACTTTAGTCCAGCCGACCGTAGAAAGGCGAACGTCAGGTCTTTTGACAAGCCCATTTTTTCTACATTTTTGAAGAAGGCCCCATGCATGGGTTTATCTGCATGTTGCTTGAGCAACAAAGTTTGCTCAGCCTTCTTAACAGTGCCCTTGAATTGATCTGACGTCAGTGTCAAGAGGGGCAACTGTCTTCGCTGTCCAACTGAGCTGGTGTCGAAGTCAAATCCGAGGTCATTTGCTGCTCTCTTTGCCGCCTGAAATATAAACGGCCCTACACCCGCAGACTCATGCGAACACACGAATGTCAAGAGGGGATCAGAGCTATTAATGATGGAATGAGCTGTACCCAGAACTATCCTGTTGTGAAGATTCTCCAGACCCAAGAGACCTCTACCGACAAGATGACGCGGGAGGTATATGCGTTGGACAGAAGATTTAGGGTGATGACTTCGGTGCATGGTCATCATTTTTCTGGTGGCCCTGTCCAGGTTTTTCAACTCGTCAACTGTCCACTTCATTGCTCCAAAAGTATATAGCATGATCGGAACAGCAAGCATGTTGGTGGCAGTGACTTTGTTTCTACCAGACAGCTCGGAACTCCAAATCTGTCGTAGGGTGTGTCTATACTTGCTGCACAGAGCCTCTTTGACCTTGGAGACATCTTGGACGTTACTCTCACTCACACCAAGATATGTATAGGACTCTTCGGCATCAAGATGGTGTATGATGCTTCCGTCCACGAGTTGCACGTCTTCGCCGAAATCCCTATTTCTTCCCCTTTTCAAATGCAGAACTGCACACTTGTCCAATCCAAATTCCATGCCGATATACTGAGTGTATACTTGCACGGTGTTCAGTGCACTCTGAATGTCACTGTCGCTGGCAGCATAAAGTTTTAAGTCATCCATATAAAAAAGGTGTGTGACTTTGTGCCTACGGATGGACGGTGAACCGCACATGTAACTACGCTCACGTCTTAGCACAACGGAAAGAGGAAGTAGCGAGATGCAGAAAAGAAGAGGGTTCAAGCTGTCACCTTGAAACACTCCGCGGTGGTAGCATACCAACTCGGTTGACACTACACGCTTCCCAGATGTTAGAATGAAGCGCGTTTTCCAGAGCGGTAGTAGATTTTCAATGCATTTCACTGTCAGGTTGGACTTTCAGCACTTTGAGCAAGATGACAATTAGCTCTTGAGAAGTTGTGTCAAAAGCTTTTTTGTAGTCCACCCAGGCCATTGACAGGTTGCGCTTATAATGGACCGCATCTTGACAGATGCATCTGTCAATCAACAGATTGTCCTTGCAACCTGCAATGCCACGTTTCGAACCCCGCTGCTCATATACCTCTTTCCAGATAGGGTCAATATGGTGCACTATGCGTTCGTTCGAGATGGAGGTGAACGCCTTGTATACAGTATTAAGACAGGTAATAGGTCGGTAGTTTTCCGGATTAGACAAATCTCCTTTCTTCGGAATAAGAACGGTGCGCCCTTCTGTCAACCAAGGTGGAATGGGCTCTGTACCACACAAAAAAATGTAAAGATACGAGATAGATGTTTGTGTGTGCTCGTGAAAGTTTTCCACCAAAAATTATTGATGGCATCTATTCCAGGAGCAAAAAATTCTTTTTGCCAGTAAAGGCACGTTTCACATCTTGTTCGGTGATCACTAGGGGCACATCATCATCCTCTAAATGACGATCGCAGAACTGCCTAAAGAGGCCAATGGCCGGAGAATCTATGTTCAACGGAAATCTAGTTTCGTAGAGTTTCTCGACCTGCGTTGCTGTTGGTGGGGTATGAACGACTGGAGTGTTCTTGCTGAAGAGACGGGAAGGGCATACACGAAAGATGGTGTTCTCCTTTACGGCCCTATAACGTTTCACTAACTTCTTCCTGTCCGCGGTTAGTGCCCGTATTTTGTCCAGAGAGTGCTGCTTGATGGTCAGCAGCGTATTCTTGTTCAGTGTGTGATACTTAGCCTTGAGAGAGCGGACGATAAGCCTCAGCTTGGTGGTAAATCTCCGACCAGAGTTTACATACTCAATCACGCAGTGAATTCTGGATACCAGTTGCCTTTCCAACTTTAACTTCGCGTCCAGACGTTTTGTTTGCTCCTCAGCTTTTTCTGCCACCCTAAACGGGGCTGGGGTTACTAATAACCTGGCTGTAGCGTAACCGGCGCGATTGATAGTAAGCAGATCAGAATCATCTTTTAGGAATTCATCTAAGATTTCGTTCATTTCGGCCAGATGTTTGGCCCGCAGCGATATCTTGTGGTGAACTGTTCGCTGCCTGTCCTTCAGATATTCACAGGAGTTCAACAATTGGTAGAGCCGCGTTTTAATGTCGATATCAACAGTCGCAGCTGGGGGACATGGTGCGATATTTTTAATTTCTTCCGCTTTATGCGGCGTAGCTGCAACTTGATCTTGCGGCTTGAAGTCAAAGCCTTTCCTTCGCAGATGGTTAACATAGTCTCGCAGGTTTTGTTGCGAGAGACAGGAGTGCTCAGGATGCATCCCGCACCAAAGGGAATGCATCCGTGCCATGTAACCTCTCCGCGAAGGATCACTGGTGGCGTGACACCCAAGAAGGCTGCTGATCCGATTTGTGCCCCTTATTATTATTATTATTATTATTATATTAACTTCTTACATTTACAATTACTTGCAACCAAATTATAAGTTAGAGTAATTTTTTCAACCACCAACAATGTGTAAATATGGACCGACAATGGTCAGCTTTTATACAATGAACTCCTGCGTGCATAACAATGCAAGGTTAAGTATTCGAATTTCTAACCCACACCTGCAACAATATTAGCTGAGCATGCCGTAAGGCTCTTTTCTCCTTTCTTATGCATACAGTATAATTAACTGAATGAACCGTATTGCACTCCACTAATTTACCTAAGAAACTAATTGTTACGTCATTTGTTTACTCGGCATTGTTGTGTTTCATTACTGCCATCAACAATCCGCTTTCGTTATTGCGGAAAGAGCTCTGCTGTGAATCGCTTGTAGAAGAAGTGCGTCGTAGAGAAGATAATTTTGTGCTCTTAAAAACCTCTTAGAATATCACAGGTACTTATCTTATATAAGAATTATTAAGAAATCTGTGATGCTGCCCTCCACAATCTCCATTTTAGTTTTGATTAAATCGGTCATTGACAGTGGACATCGTGGTCTCTTACAATTGAACAAAGATTGAGGTAACGGATTCCTATTTATTATTATTTTTCATCATATTTAATGTTTTCATCTGCATTTGTGAACTCGCGTAAGAGAATTAGGCTTGTATTCTTTCTAACAGAATTTCAAGTAATATTAGATTGACTTTTGTTTGTTCACGGCCTCATTGATAGTAAAATAATATTCAAGTAGGCAATTATCATTTCACAATTTTAAAGGAATAAAACTTGTTTAGTAGCCTAGAATCGTAATAAAAATAAATGGATGTTAAGAAGTGGGTATATATTCTGAATAATAATTCTAACACTTTTCATCTCTTGATACATCTGCATTATTGAAGAGTTTAAGGGAACTGTGAAAAATTTTATTTTTGTTTATAAGCCTAATTATCGACGAATCTCCCTCTTATTTTCTTCCTACAACAGCAAATTAAATCCGGGCAGTGCTTGTAAAATCTTTCGTCCTCCGATCTCATACCAAAAGAAAATTAAGATTAAAATGAACCAAAGCGTAGTTGTGTCAGTTGTGCCGTATGGGTGCAAAACGTGGTCTTTCACTTTGAGGGAGGAACATAGACTGAGGGTCTCTGAGAACAGAGTGTTGAGGAAGATGTTTGACAACTCTTACCCTTAGCTAAGTTAACGTAACTTAACAAAATAATTCCTGCTTTCCAAACAACAAATACTGCAGATGCCATCTTCAAGAAAGTTTGTTCCATGCATTCAAATACTTATATTTTATTTATTTATAATGCAAGGCCAGAGAGCTACCACACAGTAAGACAGTATCCCTAACATTGCAAATAGATTAAACATAAGAAATGCAGGTTACAAAACAATTCAGAAAATTTTGTCTTCCCATCTGTTACATTAAAAAATAAAGACTCAATTAGAGAAAACTATATTATGTATGTGGGTGTGAAACTTGCTCTCCCAATAAGGAAAGAGCACATGTTGAGGTTGTTACAGCAGTAAAAATATCAATTGTCCTTTCCTATGTTGTGATTCCACTGGTCTTGTGGTTACCAACATTTTGGAAAAATGGACTGCTTCCATTTTCAGAGCAGCACTTCTAAACTAACAGAGGCAATATAACCTGTACTAACAGAAATTATGCAACTAAGCTCATCGGGGGGGCTGGTCAAGTTTTTAAAACGCAACCAACCCCATTTCGGGGGGGGGGGTGGTTGCGTTTTAAAATCTTGAGTAAGAAACTAAATCAACCCCCCGGATGGGGGGTGAAAACACTTTAAAATCTTGAGTGAGAAACTAAACCAACCTTCCCGAATTGGTTGCGTTTTAAAATCTTGAGTAAGACACTAAAGTAACCCCCCTTCGGGGGGGGGGGGGTTAGTTTAGTGTTGTTAGTATACTCAAGTCATCTGTTTACTCGGCATTGTTGTGTTGGTACAACAATGCCGAGTAAACAAATATAACGTAACATTGTTTGATGACGTAATTATTTGGCTACAAATTGTATGACGACGACGAAAAAACACAAATTTTTATAGTAAGAAATTGATAGTGGAACCACAGTTCCGGAGAATTTGACGTAAATACATCTATACGGAAAGGAAGTTTATATATTGGTTTTATTCTAAATATTTCCTTTATACCTGCTTTACAATTGCGTAAAGTTTGATTAAGACTTCGCTTATTTAACTTGAATTAGTCACGCTTAAGTTGGGTCTGTGGTAGCTGAATGTAATGTAAAGTAATGAAATGTAATGTAACGTTTCCTAGGTAACAAATTGTTGTTACACTTTTTGCGGAATGACACTGACCCTTCCATATAGACGTATTTACGTCAAAAATTTGTCAGTGGAACCACTGTTCCGGAGAACCTGACGTAAATACGTCTATACGGAAAGAAAGTTTATATATTAGCTTTAATTACAACAATATTAACAACAATGCCGAGTAAACAGATGGCGTTTTCTAGGTAACATAACAATGCACGCAAGCTGACCATTGTTGTCGATCCATATTAACACATTGTTGATATGGATCTTACACGATTTCCTTTCACATTTTCCTTTCATTTGTTTGCCGAATGACCCTACCGTATTGACGTATTTACATCAAAAAAGAAGATTATTATTATTATATTAACTTCTTACATTTACAATTACTTGCAACCAAATTATAAGTTAGAGTAATTTTTTCAACCACCAACAATGTGTAAATATGGACCGACAATGGTCAGCTTTTATAATATGAACTCCTGCGTGCATAACAATGCAAGGTAAAGTATTCGAATTTCTAACCCACACCTGCAACAATATTAGCTGAGCATGCCGTAAGGCTCTTTTCTCCTTTCTTATGCATGCAGTATAATTAACTGAATGAACCGTATTGCACTCCACTAATTTACCTAAGAAACTAATTGTTACGTCATTTGTTTACTCGGCATTGTTGTGTTTCATTACTGCCATCAACAATCCGCTTTCGTTATTGCGGAAAGAGCTCTGCTGTGAATCGCTTGTAGAAGAAGTGCGTCGTAGAGAAGATAATTTTGTGCTCTTAAAAACCTCTTAGAATATCACAGGTACTTATCTTATATAAGAATTATTAAGAAATCTGAGATACTGCCGTTAGTTTTGATTAAATCGGTCATTGCCAGTGGACATCGTGGTCTCTTACAATTGAACAAAGTTTGAGGTAAGGAATTCCTAGTTATTATTATTGTTATATGCAGTTGTATTTGTAATTGCCTGTGGTATCGTGAGTGTTGGTGTGTAATCGTCAAACATTCATATGCCAGCACCTCCATGTGGAAGATGTCATTGAATCTAGAGGACTCTACTTCTGTATTGTTGGCTACCGGGGGAATTCTGTAGACACCTACGTCCTTAAGGGAGGATAGCTGGCCTTGTAATCCTGGGGTCTCGGGTTCGATTCCCGGCGGTCCCCGAATTTATAACTTGTGTTGAGCAAGGCCGTGGTCTACGCAACACGGAGTTTTCCTCCGGGGGCTTCCCCGGTTTCTCCGTGGCATCCCAACAATTACACAGAAGAAGGCAATGGCAAACCACTTCTGGATCATCTGCCAAGAACGTATATGAACAGGTCCCAGTCCGGGAAATGGATGGAAGGATCCTGTTCATATGGACCTGTCGTCAGACAGAACACTAAATAAATAAATAAAATAAATACATTACATTCAGCTACCACAGACCCAACTTAAGCGTAAATAATTCAAGTTAAATAAGCAAAGTCTTAATCAAACTTTACTCAATTGTAAAGCATGTTTAAAGGAAATATTTAGAATAAAGCCAATATATAAACTTCCTTTCCGTATAGATGTATTTACGTCTAATTATCCGGAACCGTGGTTCCACTATCACTTTTTAGTAAGAAATATTATGCTATATAACAGGTAATATTATATGCTAATATAAATTAATTTTTGCTTTCTTGCTTATTTTTAGAGCTTTCCAGAATGGAAAAGGAAACTCCATTTGAGGTAAGATTTTGTTTGATTTTTAAGTAAAGGTTAAATAAAATTCACACGTTTATGAATGTACATTGAATGTGACCTTCGTTTCACATTAATGTGATCTGTTGAACTAACGCTGTTATTAAGTGGCATTGTGTGTATAACTAAAACAATTGTCTCTCTTACATGTTAAATTCTGATTCGTTATTATTCACATTGTCCAGTTTGGAAATGTTTACCACATTCTTAATTTTTCTTTTTTCTGCAGGAAGAAAAGAGTTGGCCAAAAGATGCGCATTTAGCAATAGACAATGAGGAATACCAAGCAGCGAAGACACACTGCTTGGAAGCGGGAAAACGCTTCCAAAAAGCAGAGGAAGGTATGTTGAGACAAATTTGCAGTTTATTCTGTGTCAGTAAAATCCATCTGAATAAAGAAGTGGTCACATTCCTTCCCTACTCTAAACTTATAAATCTCCTGTTTGGAGTACTCTAGTTAATCCCCAATGAATATTTGGTTATTACATCAAGTAACGCTCACAGTTTGAAGTTATTCAGTACAAGCCATGTTTGGAGACAGCTTTTATCAATACATTTTTGTTAGTATTTCCAGCAGAATACGAATTTAAAATAGGCAACAACTTCCATGTATCTTTCTATGCACACATGTCATTTGGCACTACATAAGCAATGCCTGCAGTTGATGATTCATAAAACAGACCAATGACCATTTCTGATTTGATTCCAGGCAATTCATGCCTTGTGCAGACAAGACGCTTCACAATTTCCTGGGTTCTCTGTTGTTATTGACCTTATGTTAGTGGTTGTAGGATCGTTAAGTTATAACATCTGGTTTTCAACATTTTAGCTTCGATAACTTTGCTTCCAGGTGAACAGGAAAGTTATAAGTACAAATGCAATACTTGTTTGTAGTGCAAATAGCAAAAAACTAATGAATGCTGCATAGGCCTCATTTCTTAGCTGGCTTTTTTTTACTATGTACTTTTATTCCCCACATGATTAAATGCGCAGGGGAGGTGCATTTTTATCTGCTTTGTGGTTTTTATTTTTGCATATAGCATTTCACTTTTAGATATGAGCTGCCAACCAGGAAATATTATCAGAACTTTTTGTTTTCAGAGCAACAAGCTGCAGACGCCAAGAAGGCTAAAGAAGAAAAGGAAGGGCATGGAAAAATTTAGAATCCCTAACTCCTGCATTATAGAACAAAAATTAAATTTCTTTATATTCAGAATTCATTCCATTTTATCCAAGTGATAGCCATATGTTATTATTTTTATTCTAATACTTCATTTAGATCCCAGTATCCTAACACAAGGGATTTGGATTTTGTTGTTCTACATGCAACACATATCAATATATGAAACTCTTTGGTAAGGCACTGCTTTGGTTATATGTGCAACTACCAGATGTTTGTTGCGTACAAAATTTCAATTGTGAAATTCTTTGTTGTTCAGTCAGTTAATACAAACTTCTTAAACATTAAGTTTTTCACGAATCCAATACTCAAAATAATGTCTCATCCAGATGCTAGTATGTTTCATGTTATCCTTAATTAAGAACGCAATGTAACTGCTCTCTACGTTGTTCTGCAAACTACTGTTCAAAAAAGTTCACCATGTCACTGTTTATCAGTCCAGAAACTATCTTACTAGCTCCAAAGTTACAAGTAATTACCAACTTAAGGCTTATATTAGATTTGTACTTTTCATAAAATGTTTCTTTCCATTATAATTAAAATTTACAGAGTCTTAAACATGAATTTAATTTCCCTTCATACCATTTGGCTGTAAGATAGTTCTGGAGATTTGTTTGTCACCGAGCATCTTTCCCTATTCTGAAAATGATGTTAGCTGCACCACAAGAGGCTGTGATGGGTGAATTAATTTTGGACATTCATAATTTGGAATGTTACCACATCTCTGTGCCACAAACGTTTCCTATGAAAAGTCAAATTTGTCTGGCTGGAATTTTGCTGTATGTTAAATCTTTTTTTTTGTTTGTTTCTTTTACAGTTGGAATTTTTAATTGTCCCAATTTATTGTAAACAAAACTTTGCAGTATTTCAATAATTAAAGGACAAAAATATTTATCTCAAGGATTAAAGAACTTGTCACTGAAACCATTTTGTTCCCAGTGAATACATAACCTTTTAAAACTCACTGGTAACTATATGTACCTTCTGCTTTAACAATCTATAACTCTGTATTTTTCCCACAGACTGTATTAAAGTGATACATATGATTTTCAGCATAAAAAGTGATTATTTCCCTAAACAGTAATCACCATTCATCTTTGTAAACAGAAAGTGTTATTTTTGCTCTGTAGTAAGAAATGAATTTTTAAATATTACTTAAACAAACTACAGCTTCAAAGGTTTAACTTGGAATAGCACATCTGAAGATAATGTTAAACAGTACTTACAGTAATATCTGTACTTAATTCATGAATGATAGTCAGACAAGGTTAGAATTTCATACACAATATATCTGGTGTGTAGAGGAAATATAATGAACCAACACACATGCACTGATATAAGACTTTCCTGTACATAACAATGGATGAGGATAAGAATAAAATATCTTGTAAACCTCCACACAATGAGAACCACATTATCGTTGCATCTGACAACCAATTAATTACACACAAAACAGTAAATTGTATTTAAATGAAGGACATTAGCTTTCACAAAATGCGAAAATATGAAACCAGAGACTCAAATATTCCCTTCAGGAAGTCAGACCAGCTGATTTTGGGGCAAAATTTTGTAACCAGAACATGATTATTTAACTGCACAGAAGATATTGTATGGACCATGAACACCTGTTTTACAAGCACTGAAAGGTAGGAACAATATGATTAAACAGCCATATAAGGAATTTACTTTTTAACAAGAATCAGAAAATCACTGTCAGACCAACAATTGCGACGGCATGCTTATTTATATCTGTGTACGCATAAATAAATTAACATGTGCATTTGGTTCAACTACAACTGGTAAATATCATTACAAAACAAAAATGTAAATTATCTGGTTGTAATAGAAACAACACAGATACCAAGGGGGGATATATTCATTTAGTACTCTGAAGTCACACTTTGATCATCATACTGAATGAAATACTATACATTCAATTTACATTTAGATGGAACACAAGTAAAATTTATATTAAATTATTCATCTGCAATACTTTACCAAGATGCAAACAAATAGAAGACCTGAATTTAAAATGGAGTCCATACATCCATGTTCTCTATAAAATATTTCAACCATTAGAAACTGCATCTAATATACAGTGATTAATAAAAGCCAATTGGCACCTAATAAATGATTTCGTCTTATCTGTAAAAGCAGTTTTATCTCTGACATTTTGTAGGATGTAAATAAAAAGTATTGTCCTTGTAAGAAATGATTCAGAGAAAGAAATAACATATATATATATATATATATATATTATATATATATATATATTTGTGATAATACAACATCAAATGAGCCCATAATAAGACATGTGTACTTAATTGGGGAACAAAATATTTTGAATGCAATCTTATTCTCTCCCACTTTGTTGGCCTCTTGGTATATTTGCTAACATGTTTCCAGATCGCTGATTTTATCGCCATAATCAAAAGTTGGTCTGATTCACACACTAATGATAGCATGCTTCTTTTAAATTTAATTCCAAGCACAGTAAATGGTATCTCAAGTTAAACATGTAACTTTATTTATGGACTTAGGCACCGAGGACAGAAAGGCAACATAAAAGCAATGTCATATATATAATGCAGATGAAAGTTGTTATTACAAATATTCTTCTTTTTCCTGTTTGACTGAAATCATACATTTCCCTGATGTTGCATTTTCCCTCTGCATTTAAACACAATTAAATTCACATTGAAGATTCAATGCTGAAATTCTCTAAACACTCACATCCAGGAACTACAAGATTCCATCACATACATCCCAGGTATCATATTTGACTGGAAGACGACTTTGGCTCACTTACTATCCCTTCTTAGTTTAAAAAATTCTCTCACAAGCACCAGTGCTTTCTCAGTCTGAGGGAATAGCAATAATTTCCTTGCAATCTGTGGACAAAAAAGGTCAAATAATTATAATCACTTTAACCTTTGGGAGATATTATATTAACATGCTTATTTTGATAGTGAGAAGAGCCAGAAATATATTGTTTTGTAACTGATGAAAAAAGAAACTCTGAAGGCTGACTTACAGATTCTGTTACAGCCACAGCTAACCTCAATTACCCATATCAGAGGAATGAAGGCTGGTAAGAAAATGCTTTGTGAGTGGTATGAAAAGCTATCCCTCAACATATTTCTTATATTAATCACCTAAAATATATACAATTCCTTATGAAGATGTCACACACCTGCTCTAGCAATGTAAAAACTTCATTTATGCCACTCTGAATTTCCTCCAAAGCTGACTTCATAAAAATGAATAATTGCAAAGAACCAAAACAAGTTGTTTAAAAAAATTTGTGTTGGAAGCAGACAATGGCAGCACAAAGACAAGCCACATACTAAGAAATGAGTGTCCCCATGCCAACCAAAATATCACAGAGGCTTCTGCACATATGGAACAGAATTTTCACTATTACAGATGACACAGGCTTACACCAGGGCTTCCCAACTTTCACCAGACTGAGGGACATATTCACCCTCACTAAACAACTTTCAGGCCACAAGGTTATAAATTAGAATGGTTTCAATAAAATCTTCGGCAATCAGCGACGTAAAATGGTTAAAAGTCAAAACCAACGTTTCAGGGACCATCTCTGTCCCCATCATCAGGGTGAACCCTGAGCTACGTAACCGCGAAAGCTTCAAATCATGTATCACCAACCTGTATGAGAATGATCTGTTGAAACTTCATGACAACTTATTCAAAATGTTACTAAAATTCTATTATAATCAGGTTCCTATATGAATCAATCATTTTCCTCAACAAAATCAGAACATTACATACATACCAGATACTGCTTTTGCTTAAATAATTTTTCATTATCAGGTGTAATTTCAGTTGTTGTGATTCACATTTCCTTCCAAGTGTTCATTAGTAAAATGCATCCTAGTTCTTTATTTTATATTATTCATTAAGCTGGAGCCTATAGCAATAGGTATTGCCAAATTATGACGACATCAACAAAATATTTTCTAATACTGCAGAAATATTTTCACCACAGAGGTTGGCACAGGAGGTGATTTATGTAAAATGCACAGAGGCCACACAAAACACATTAGAGGGCTGTATGCAGTCTGTGGGTTGAGAATTGCTTGTCTACAACATACACTTTTCAGGATGCAGTGCTGGACATACATAGTGATAATCTAACTTGAATCTTCAACAACCCCCATAAATTATAAACATCTCAAAAAAGGAGAAGAATTCTCTTCAGATACCAAATCACAATGTCCCACTTAACATGAAACCCACCATGATAGCATGTCATAGCAGCAGTTACTAAACTACCAAGAAATGAGTTAGTCACAATCCAGAACATAGCCTTCACATGATAGTAGATTGGTTCTGACTTATGTGGGACTCAGTAAATACTGATGCCATGAAATCATATTATGTCTTAAGGATTTAACAAACCTCTACATGAGAGGAGGCACTGGCTCAAAGTTGGCTCAAACACAGAAGAAGTAAAGCAAACGTTGCGGTGGAAGTGGTAGTACAACCGGAAAGCATACAAGTTCCTCTTTTGGAGCAAACAATATAAAGTAATGATCTGTCTCTAACCAGAAGAAAGTTTTGAAAATGTGGTTGGACATTTTTAAAAGTGTTGAAAAGTTTTATACAGATATGAGAATTAAGAAATGAGTATTGAAACCAGACACAAGTATTTATTCCCTGTATACAAAAATTAAATACTAATAATATCAGTATTTCAGATTTAGAAGGTGCAAGTGAAGACATAAAATTAATTTAAGCAAATACTGTTTAAGGTGACAGAGTCTGAAACAAATCAAAGAACATGCATCAACCTGGCAATCTTCCACGTAGCACATTATTTTCATTCTACATCAATAAGGTAAAGGAAATTTAAACCCCCAACTGATGGGCTGCCAGCTGAACTTAATACAGGATTAAAAATTTAGCAGTATGGTACAGCAAGCATGGCCAGCTGGATCACATGTAAGCCATGACACAAAGTCAGTGAAGTCTTAACATCTTACTTTGTATACAAACTGCAATCTGGACAACATACCTTCCAATTTACTAGTTTCAGCAGTCACCTCATGGCTTTCATTCTCTAAAGCAATAATAACAAAGCGTAATGGCATTCTAGAAACAAAATAATGTAAGTACATATTAAAAAGTACTGGAGGATAATGAAACAAATATTGCCTCTAATTTATTACAATAAGGACCAGAAATGCACCACACAATATATCTGACATCATAAAAATCACTTGTTTTGATTAGAGTGCGAAAGAAAAACTTCAGACAGAAATTTACCATTTTTGATGAATTCTGTATAAACATCCTAATCTTTACACATTTATCTCCCTTTCAAGAATAATACCAACATGGAATCCACGTACCCTGTGGCATGGAAAAACTAGAACTATTCATCGCAGTCTTTGAACCAACAAGACCTTTGAAATGTGTCTTTCAATAAGATATTTTTTAGGAAAATGCAAATATGAATATGGTGACCCTGAAAATTGTTCGCAGTGACAACAGTAATTGACATCATTGTTAACTTACAAAAATATATCCTGATAACGTTGTTATAACACAGAAACTGGCAGTAAGTGTGACACAAAAACATAGAGAAACAAAATCCTTTAACATTCAAAATTTTACCAAACAACTGCCAAGTGCCTTTAGTATTTATTGTCATCTAAAAAACATATGAGGCATATTTAGTGTGCTGTGTAAAAACATCTTTTTTTCTAATTATAAGATGTTTCTTACCAGTAACAGCTACAGTCAAATTCAGAATATAAACTATAAGAAAATGTATGTGGTGTTGGACTAATACTTTAATAAAATAGTTGGGAAACAAATAAATGTATTTGTATAAGGATAATTCTAATAAAAACACAATTTTACTTTGACACACAAATTTTTCCTGTGTCTATCTTCTACAACTCATGCATATGGGTATGGCTGGTATGAGGATGAACAAAGATGCACATATTAGAGCTACAAAATCAGCTTTGCAACAGAAAGAACATATTTTCTGACAATGTCATCATGGGAAGATATGTACTGAAAAAGGTAGCAGAAATAATAAGACTTACTTGAATTATAAAGTAATGCAGTTATTTTGCAGCAAAGAACTCTGTATTCAACATTGTTTTTCTTCTGAACTACATCTACCATCCTATGTATTAAAATAAAGCCATTACATTTCAGGGGCTGTCTAGAGGACCCAACAAAGTAGTTCTTTCATCACCTGAAGATGGGGCCAGAGCCAGCCCTTGAAATATTGTGGCATCAACAACAACAACATATTTAGTCCAGTAAAAACTATAATTATTTATAATACACCATCATCAGAACCTATTAGAATTAATTTGTAAATATCTGAATCACTCCCAAACATCTACAAGCCTCTTTTAACAATGACAATCAACGCAATATTTCACAGTAACAGTGCATGAACAGAACATACTTCCCCAGTCTGTTTAACATATTTTGTGTTCAGTCAATCAAACTGTATACAATTCCAAATTAAAGTTTATGACATTACTGCAAATGAAAATGTACAATATAAATCAAATAAGATGCACATACGCCTGCTGCCACTTCTGACCGACTCAAGAAACACAAGATAAAACTGGTAAGATTAAAAACAATCAATCACTGAGTGTGGGGAAAACCTCCCCATATTCTAGGTACCACTAATGACTAATTTCCATTAGTTTATAATAAAAGAAAACATTGCTTTAGTTCCTAAGCCTGAAAACATTTTAAAAGTAATACAATTTATCTCTTTGCCTTCAACATAATTTGTCAGAAATGGCAATTTTTTTATCTGTTTCGTGCTTGCTGTGGATACACACGAACAAAACGGGAGAGTAGTCACTTTTCAACTGGGAGATGTGTTCTACACAATGACAGATGACTGTGACATATTATTAACATTATCATCATCATTGGCATAGACAACTTGCAATCAACAATGATTTTCTTTACAGCCTTTCCCCAGACACTGAAATGATTCAGCCATTAACTTCAAATCTTAGGAGGAAGAAGACGAAAAGAAATTTACTTCTTTCAAAACTTGTGGATTGCTTTTAATTTAATTTGTCACAAATCATACTAGAAAGAAAAGATTTTTCTATATAATAAACTTCTTATTCAGAGCCAGATTAGACCAAGGGACAGATTGCTTTTGAATAAGTCATCATGTGGCAAAAATCTTTATTTACAATTTACTGCAATATGAAGAAAAATAACATATGATTATAGATACAATGTGGTAATTCTTTATTACAAAAAGTTTATAAAGCACATATGAATCAGCAAAAATTAGCATTTTAAAGAGGTACCATATCTGCCCAGTCTAGAAAACAGAGTACATTGGTTAATACGTACTTATGGTAAATGAATGTGCCTTTGCCTGATTTGTCCAGCCATAAAAGTTCCTTCCTCGAAGAGTCACCAAGAAGTATCCTGCTGCAAGATCCTTTAACTGATACTTTACTTTATAAATATTGCCGTCTGCATCCAGCACAGGTATTGCGATAACCTGCCACTTCCCACAAGTCCATCTATATGAATGTTTTTATGAAAAATTAGTGAAATATTGTTAAATATAGGAATTTTTTGTTGTAATGATGGCATCATGCCATTGTTTTCAATACAACATAACAAGAACTCTTGATCGCTTTCAGCAGTCATGTAATTATACATCTGTCAGCGTGGCATCACAATTTCATTTTCAAAAAACAAGTCGACCGCTTTTCCTAATCACATCAAATGATGCATGGCATTGCTTAGTTGTCATCAGTATTCTGAGTCGGCCAGCTCACTGCCAACACATTGCCATGGTTACAGTTCTACAGAGCACAAAAAAGTCATTCTCTCCTTTAAATACATGTTTAATGCATTACACAAACCCTAATTTCAAGAATAAATGATTTTGAAAAACTGTGTTATACACGTGTAATAATACTGTTTGTATTGAATTTTTAAACATTAAGAGAAAAATACTATTCAGAAAACATCACTCTACATGATTCAACCTAAGTTTTTATTTATAATTATAAAGAAAAATTTTATGTGTCAGGTATAAATGGAATAGCAGCAGTTCTGTCTTCTAACATGGAACCCGCTTTTATTCAGTACCAGGATCTTCCTTTGCATTTTAGCAGAACGGTGGAGGGAACAAAGTATGCTTAGAAATGTAAAATATCTTTACAGGCAACCCTTGTCTATCAATTTCTGGAAAACTGATCATTGAGACAGAATAATTTGCATTAAAATGTAGTGCTACTTCTATTTTGTTCAGGGGCCAGCAGTCAACTGGAGATGAAATGTGGTGAGGCCACAGACCAACGAATTTAGGTGAACTTTTATGCAGCCACGTGTGAAGCAAAGCAAATCAGTTACTGAACTGACAGACGCAACGGATGTCACCAATTCAAAGACATCTAAATATTGCCTCATGACTCAGGAGCAAGATACAAGCCTCTATGATGTTACATTTCTTTGCATTTGTTTGTTTATTCTTTGTTTTTGTTTAATATTTACTATAATAGTGAAATTATTATATAATGGCTTTAATCTCCTGCTTGTGTTAAAAACCATATTTTAACAGACCGTGTCTTACCTTGCTCCCACATTTCCTTTTAGGTATCAAAATATTGTATATTATTATATTGAACTTTGTCATGAAGAGACTTTTTTATATGAACTATACATCCATTCTTGTATTGAACTCTGGTGTCCAGATAGACAATATCCATTATGGAAGTAAACATTTTGTCAGTGGGATAGTTCTTTTTGTGCATAAAACAACTGCTTTGAGTAATCCTTTCCAAAACAATAAATATTCTCAATATCAAGAAATATCAGATTCCTAGATGCTTCAAAATATTAAATTATAATTACATCAAAGTTATCTTTATCGTGGATTCTGAGCCAATATTAACATCATAACCAAATATCAAACTAAGACATCCAAAATTTCCACTTCACTGCTTATCTACATGAGAATTTCTCAACTCTTGCAACAAGCCACATTCATTTCGTTTTGAAACCCCAATACAGAGAAAGCAAAAACACTTAAACTTTGCGATCCATACTCTCAAAAAATAGACGGATAGGGTGACAGAGCTGAGGTGAAACTGCAGTGAGGTTCTGGACATGCGCACTGAATATTCTCATGAAGCAGAAACATGAGGTTGTACTTGTTTGCTTCCTTGGGAACTTGGATGTATATGAAAACTGCCGCTAGCATGTTGTTATTCATTTTAGTATTATGTGGAATTTTCCTTTTATGTTGAAAGTTCACAACGAGGGCGCTATGGAGGGATAAATGATTAGGTGAGATATCTAATGCTGTGCTAATAACATCTGTGCCATGCAACTAGCAGGGTGTAACAATGGATTACTGAGAATATAAGTAAGAGTTGTGTATGAAGAAGGATTAAGGTTGATTCACAATTATCTGTGACATGTCAGTTCTGTCTGTGCAGTTTCTGACATAGAATCGTTGTCAGATGTATTTTAAATGGAACCATTCACACGTATCCAGCACAGTGGTGTCCAGTTACCATTAGTGTTGCCTGGCATCACTGGCAACAGTATTTGACCATACATCACTTAACTGATATCCTACAGGATGTATGACTAGGTTTCAATGTCAATGATTCCAACGATTCAAGTGTATTTTCAGCATTCATATGGTGAAATCCATAAAATTCGAGATGAATGATGAGAAACTTATAGTTTGTTAAATCACATATTAAACTCTGTTTTTTCGCATCCAAAATATATGGCTACTACATACAGAAGCGGAATAACACGTGACAATTACAGGAAGTTGTTAAAAAGAGTTAAAAAAAGACGATACTACTTACTTAGGATACTTGGACGACACGTTCTTCAGTGCCTTGAGCATCTGCGGGTCCCAACTTTCTTTGGCACTGATCTACGGGACATTCCGTAGGACTCCTTGGACGAGTGATCGGCCCGTCGCATGGCCTCTACCCGTACACAGGACAGCACAACACAGAAAGACGCGGACAAACATCCATGCATTGAGCGGGATACGAACCCACGATCACATAGTCCAAGCGACACAAGGCCCAAGCCTCAGACCGCGCGGCCATTGTGACGGCGCGTTTCTTCATATTAACGCATTAATTTCTGTCTAATAAACTTTAAAGGAGAAAGTTGTGTTGTACGTGATTTAGTTTGATATTTTGAATACTCGATCCAATTTTGTTCAATCATTCTGCATAGTTTTGTGAGAATAAATTAGAATCAAGTTTATAGAAGATGACGACCACAGCCGGTTTTGGGCATCTTGAGCACTGGGATTGTGGGTTCGCATCCCACTCGCGTTTTTCACTGTTGTTTTGTGTAAGTGGACATCTTTCCCTTGTCAAAGGAGTCCTGCCAAGTGACTTCAAGGATTCGCACTTGCTTGTGAATTGGAACAGGTCAGAAGACGCGCATCGGAAAAACTAGAGAAGAGGAAAATTCATGAAAGATGGTTACTGTGCTTATTAAAAGCATTTTCAGTTTTCTGTAACCTTTGTGAGTAGCGCAGACGCTGTAGAATTTCGAAGCATAGCTCACCTTTGGCGTGAAGACGTTGAGAAAGAGACAGTCGTCCTCTCCTGACAGTAAACTCGTCAAGTCGCTCCTCTGAGTGCACGTGTACCCTTCCAAAGACGCATCACGAGTTCCTGCCGTGGTTACGGCGCTTGAGGCGCCTGCAGCGAGCAAATTTCAAATTAAAACTGAATAAAAATTATTTGCCATCACGGACATTGCTTCGAGTGGCAGAGAAACGGAGCAGAACTTTCAGTGATCGCGGCCTTTAAATTTTTTTTTCATGCTGTTGGACATCTTCATTACCAGGAATGGTAAATCAGCATGGAATTTAGTGATGTGTTTGCGTATGTGAATAATTGTGGCTGGTAAACAATTTCAAGTTGTTAGACTCGAAATAGAAACTTTTTACACATAAGAAAAGCTCGAGCAAAATTCGCGTTTATACTTATAACGTGCCTAGGGAATTAAATAATCTCATTCCTACAATCTATTCGATGTAGGTCCGAGACCGGTTGTCCTGACTGAAGTTTTTTTTCGTGCTTTTATTATTTCTTTCAGGCACATTCAGGCCGTAGTCTTTTCTTTCAACATATTTTACAATTTATTATTTATTACTCGTCCCATCAATCGACGTAATGCACTTTAATTACAAATATCGTAGTTAAACAAGCCGTAAATACAACAATCGAAGTTAAAGACAGAGTCACAAGGGCATAACATTGTCTATGATCTGCTGGGGTTTGGTACCGTAGAGGCTGAAAATACGACTTTTAAGATTATATCGTGTGTATTAGTCTTCTGCATTTCATGCGGCACCAATTTCCCAATTAATAACCTCGTTCGAATTCATGCAATTGTCATTAACAGAGTATCAGAAATAAGACCGAACTTTCGCATAATTAAAGTCTGTATTTGAATTCTATCCTGCTTAAAGTAACTCGCCAATGGTCATCTGAACCCATACAAATTGAATCCCCATCCTCACACTCTTTGTGCAAAAGACATTGGATTCAATTTAAGTGATTTACCTCTAGTACATTTCCTGTTTTGACGGGCTTAAACAAGTCTACTGAAAGTTTTGTAAAAAGTAAGACGTCAATATTTATCATTCAATTCATCTCCCACGCAATGTTAGCTATTCTATGTATGATGTGACATTTTAGGTTCTAAGGCTTTTTCGTAATTTTGGTGGCACTTTTCCTCTGGACACCGCGATATTTTGTGAATACGACTCACCGAATAATTTATGTATTTTTCACAAAACACAGACCGCAATGTAAAACTTACGTTGTTACTTATCATCTTCCCATCACTTTGAACTTGAGGTCACCGACAGGAGTTTTGGCGTACGGAATTCCAAGAAACGCCACATACTTTTTCTTGTTTCGGATAGATGCTAAAACTTTTCCCTTCAGCAAACCTCATTGCACTCTAACTATTGGTCTTCTTGAAGTCTGCTCTGCCGAGGCGAGGCTGCTACACATGGAGATTATTACCAGTGCCAACGCGGAGATCCGTCGGCCCGCCATGTCTCCACGTCTGTGCACTGGAACCCAGGGATCCAGATCCGTTTTAAGTTACTGACATATTTATCAGCAGCATAAAATGTTACACTGGTTACAATTATTCAGTTTAATTTAAAAACTTTGGAACACTTTCTTGTGTATATACAGAGTGATTCAAAAGGTTAGGGCCGAACTGAAAGAGCGTATAGAGGGAATCAGAGAGAAAAGCTCTTGAACAGGAATCAGTGTTCTCCGAAGTTATCCTCAGTCAGTCGAGGCCATTGAAGGTAGGGACATCTGATAACATACCACTGAAATAATCGTAATTTGCTATTTATCTACCAGCTTAATTTTGAATCACACATATCCCGTCAGATTCTACAGAGGCCCATATGCTGTGATTATAGAAACCTAACAAGTCAGAACGAAATTACATGTTCAGTTGTTCGGCTTTAAAAGAAAGAGCGATATAAGTCTCCATTGTGACAGGGATTACAACCAGAAAGGGATAAAAATTATTATTTCCATCTAAGTCTCCTTGAAAAGAGAGATCTGCCAACTTCAGAGGCGATTACACTACCATTGTCTACGCCAGAATTGCGAAACATGCGTCCCGCAGGCCGCATGCGACCCCCGGAAACATTTTCCCTGGCGCTGGGGTGATGGGGTCAACAGCCCCGGAGCCTTGAAAAATTACTTTTAAAAATAATCAAGTATAATAAACCCCGACGTAATTTTTAAATAAGGACAAATGAAATTGCAATTCCTTCTTATGCCTATTCTCATTATTTTTAAATTTATTCATTTCTGATAGAGAACACATTTAATATTAATTATTAACTTCTTACATTTATGATTGCTTGCAACCAAATTATAAGTTAGAATATTTTTATTTGTGTTTTTTTTCAACTACCAACAATGTGTAAATATGGACCGACAATGAACACCTGCGTGTATAATAATGCAAGAGCATTGAAAAGATGTTGGCTGAGCATGCCGTAAGGCTCTTTTCTCGTTTCTTATGCATGCAGTATAATTGCATGAATGAACCATGTTGCACTCCATTCCTTTAACCTTGAAGAATCTCCGTGATATTTTCACTGTAGGTCTTCTTGGTGCACTAAGCAACTTTTGGCTTTGTGCAGTAAGTGGTGACAAGGAAAAGATATTTGATCCTGGAATGAACGCTCTTCTCTCATCACATTGAATGTTGGCGCCAAGAAGTTCGTTTATCAGCAAACAAGAATATGCCAGTCTCTCATGACCACCAAAAGCCTCTTTTTGTAGTTAATCCATTCTGGCCAGATTCCTATATTTAAAAACAGACACAAATTCAGACATTTCTAGAATTTGCTTACATTAAGAGAAATTCATAAAGCTTGTAGACAATGGGGAATTGACACCATCATGCAAGAGACCTGATGGGAAAAAAGTTATAGAAGTACATCACAAATAGCAGTTTTAAATGATGGTAAGATACACTCACTCCAAATACAAACAGAACAAAAACTAAATAAATTAGATTAGTAGTAGTAGCTTAAGTATACAATTTGATAATCTGATATTGTATTTGTACAGTGCAATTGTAGTCAATTAAGAAGAAACCAATTTTTGTGGATAATGTTTCATTTACATATCTGATAAAATACTGTCTTGAAGGCAAATTGATCTCATCCTCAGCACAGCATACTCACTTCATCTATCCACTAATTTTATAAAGTCACAAAAATCATAACTTAATGAAAAACACTTACTGTGTTCCTGAGAAACTTCATGCGCCAGCACGCAGCGGAATAAAGCGATCGCCTGACTGCAAGTAATAAAAAGATGCAAGTAAAACCTCACAATTCCTTTAACCTAATTTTCTAATCTTACTAAGAGAACAATATACAAAATGAAGATAACTGTCTTTTGGGGCACTGTGCCAAGTAGCCTGGTACAAGTACACAGACATTTCAGAGGTGCTTGCTGCCTTCATCATCAGAGCGATGGAGGCCGAATGTGCGTCTAAAATGTTGTCAAACTTTGAACAGACTACTGTCCACAAATCACGAGAAAAGCAATGGGGGGGGAAGTTGGTTCTGGTGGAGGCAGGGGGAATGTTTACTATCAGGTGGACTAGAACAGTGGTATTCAACCTTTTTTGTTCGTGTACCCCCAGATATAATTTCTCTTCAACTTTGTACCCCCAAAGTTGTTGGAGTATAATTCAAGTTATACATAGTATATAAAATACATCTAAAATAAATTAAATAAATTACATTACTGATTATACAGTTTTTATTATAAAATAATATTTTTTTTAAATTTCACGTGCCCCCTAAGATGTCTTCGCATACCCCAGGTTGAATACCACTGGATTAGAGGGCTGCTATTGGTGGAAAGTATGACACGCCAGAGAGTTACAGTACTACATACAGATTGAAAACATCAAGCAGTTACGAGTAGCGTGTAGTGAGCGCACCTCTAATGTGTTCTGCGGGTGTTGTGATAATATTCTATATTAAATCACTGTGCCACTGTGAGGTAATCTTAAAGCTGTACCCATTAGAACACATGAAAGCCTGTTGTTCGTTGAGTGATTGTGGAACGAATGCTTTTAGGATGGGTCGTCACTCACCGCAAAATCTTGTGCATGCGCGTATATCGAATTCCTAGCAGGGACTTTCTCCTGGTCTGTGAACTGTACATGGTGCAACACTAATCTCCTTACCCGCTGCCATGAAAACCTGAAATGTCACCAGTAAATAAATGTGTAACACACTCTTAATTCAGTACTTAAACTGTATTAAATGGCAGAGAAAAACTTTTATACTCAACAGCACATTTCATGTTTTAGAAATCACAAAACTCTGTTCACCTGAATACAACACAAAGGCAGTTGCCAACTTTAGCAACTGAAAACCTAGAAGCGTCATCAGTTCACACACCAGAGAGACACACGACTACAGTCAAAATGTCATCACCACTAAACGGTACAATAACGAACAAAGCTGTAAAGTTGGCAGGAGTAACCTATAAAAGAAGGATTTATAGTTAGTCAAGCATTTTAACATCAACCATATTCTTAACTAACAAATATATACACTTTAGTTCAGGCTCAACTAGACAAGTTATCCTATAAAAGTGGCAAAGGAGAAGAATAATACAGAATAAAAGTTACAACTATTAAAATAATAGAAATATTTGGAAGTTAAACCCAGTATTATTATTATTATTATACAATGTAGGAGAAATTAAATTTCTTCCAGTGAGAAAGGTGATGTCACAAGACACAGCTCATCCCCTTCAGTAAGGGGTTCTAGTTGGTACTAAGGAGTACAGAAACCTTTATACATCAAAATCCTAACCTTCTTGAAGGCACTGTTTGGTCAGAGTTCAACATGCCAGGGATAAAACACAAGTAATGACCAGAAGAAACCGGTACAAATTTCACTAAAGTATCTTTATCAAATGAAGAAGAAACTACAGTATCAATACAAATTAACTGATAACCTATAATAATCCAATTGTAAACAGTTCACTCATAGCATATCGGAACTATAACAAGGAACTTCAAAAGAATCAAGGGAATAACACACAAATAATCAAGGTAGGAAAGAATTTTAAACACAAAACTACTTATCTAATTACATCAATTAGTTTAAAGTTTTCTACAAATTAATTAATATATCCAGTGTATGTTTACGAACCGTTAATATTGCAGTTTTAAGTAAGAAGCAAGGAACGCAGTCCTTCGCAACCAACAACTTTAAAATTCAGACCGGAAACAGCCGTTTATGACCAAAAGAGAACCAGCAAGCCACAGAGTTCAAAATAATCGTGACCACCGGATCCTGTTTGCCATGTACAAACTCTAAAATTACTCAAAGAAATAGAGATGCTGGTAGATGTCCCTACTCTTTGACGTCAAAGGTAAAACTAATGATTGCGAAACATATTTCGTTCATATAATTATGCAAAAGGAAGCATTTCTTACCTGGCTATATTGTTTTATTCTACACATTAGTAAAAATATGAACTGCCTTTGAGGAAATGTTAAATGGACAGGGCCCCAGATGAACAAGAATAGGCCAGCTTTAAAATGAATTACAGGAATTTTTTTAGAATTAATATAATTAAATTTCGAAGGTATGGGTAAAATGTACGGCTATATTAAAATGGAAGATCAAATACAATTAATAAAATATGTGTCCACACATGCAACACAATCAGAAAACACAATATACTGCACGAAAGCAGAAAAATGCAGAGAGCACATGCAAGTAAGATCACCCATTCTACCACTCCTGTTTGCTAGCAGACTTTTTGCACAGCATTTACAGTAATTTGTTCGCAAAATTATTTTAAACGCGTACTCTTTCTTCGGAAAAACCCAAGCACCTAACAATTTTTAACACCACTAATCTGCAAATACTATAAACTCAAACTTACTTTGTGCTATGTAACATAGCCCATTAGCAACTGCTTCACTCATCCCACTCTGCTACATCACACCACCTCTTTAACACCTGCCAGGCATGTTTGTGTTAGACTAGAGAAGATAAGTACTTTCACACTCATACCAAGCCACTCTCAATTATTCATGTTGTTACTTGTGCATGAGCAATGTCAGTAACAAATACTGGGATGCAAATAAGTGTGCTACATAAGCAAGTACAGCAAAGAATTTTACTGAAAATAATCAGAGTATGTTACACATTGCACTGATTTGCACATTAGCCTATTTGAGATGGCATAAGTCAGCAGGATCACTTGTGTTCGATTCCCGGGAAAGGCAGGGCTATATTTCTACATCACCACATCCTGATTAACTACAAGGCCAGCGCAGCCTCTTATTCAATCAGTACGTGCAAAAAATTAGTACATGATGCAAAATATAGATCTCATTAAGATCTACATTTTCTACACAAATAGTATGTTAATATGGTGAATATCTTACAAAATACAGACACATTATTTCTCAATGGGTGCAGCGTGATGTGTGTAGTGCAATTAGCTTTGCAAAAATACATCTCTATCTGCAATAAAGTAAAATCAAGACAAGTAGGCATATAAAATAGTTGGGAACATAGTGGAAACTACATGTATGCTACCATTTCACACGTTTTAAGCTAACTCACATTGCAGAACGAAACATTTGTAAATACTCAGCTAATACATGTGAACCAAAATACTGTGCTATAAAACATTAACTTTTATAGTAAACAAAATTTAATGGCATAAGCTTACCAAAGTATTCTCCCTCCTCTTCCAGCTGACGAGTCAACTCCTCGATTTTTCATTCAGCTTCTGTTGGTCCCTGAAAACAAATTACAACCACTGATAAATATTGTATCATGTCCTTAATATGCTCCTTCTTAAAATAAACACAAGACTACATTCCAACTTCCTGAGACCATATGAACAGGATAGCAATGTATTAACTGTCTGATGTGTATTCAGGAGGTATCTAATTTAATTCATGGCTGGAGTAACAGCTATACTACTTGAGATTCACATGGTGATAAATATGATGGTAGTCATCTCATAAAATGCAGCATAAGGTAGTATGGTAGACATTGAATGCTGGAATAGTACTTTAACACTTCTTGTTGACATTTAAATGGCCTGCTGCTCTGCTTTCACTTACATAATTTGTTATTAATAACTTAAAATATAAAGGCTAAGTAGTGACAAGTTTATGTCCTTGTTGATCACAACAGAAATCTTATCTCAAAAATAAGATCTCATATTCCAAAAGACAAGACAAGACATGAAAACTAAATGACAAGATTGGTGGATTAGTGAGTGTGGTCACTTTCAAAATATTTGCCTCTATCTTCACACACATTCAGCCTTTGACATGCCAAAAAGCACTGCTAGAAATCAACTTCTAAATGTCTTTACATCTTATAATAATTTCAAATGATACCCTTTCAATATGTTTCATTTTAGAAATATGAACATTAAAAGGTCACCAGGGTCAAATCAGATGACTCACCAAAAATCAGTTTTCTCCAGTGCTCTATCTGAATATACTGTTATTGACTCAAAATTCCCCTCTCCAGCTATAGGTTCAGTTTTCAGTCTTCCAGACAAGGGCTGTGGAGTCAGAGTCGGAAACAATTTTAGGTGGAGTTGGAGTCGGCAAAATGTACCGACTCCGACTTAGATATAAAATCTTAAGAAAATATTATTTTAACACTTTTGCTACCATGTGAGCCACTGGTGGCCTCACACTTAAGGAGATTCAATGACATGTTGAGTCACATGGTGTGGGAATAATTCTTTGTAACTTTGGCTCTGGTACCTTAATAATACAAACTGTCTACAAATCAACCGATTTCTGCAATAACCATTAGACTTATATTTAAATATAGGTTATAAGTCTAAAATGCAGTCTGATGATTCACATGGTGGTGATGAAATCTCTTGTGGTACCATTTACCATTTTAGTAGGTTTATCATTATTAATACATATGGAGGTTTTATGAAGGATTCAGAGGTTTTAGTACCGACTCCACAGCCCTGTTCCAGACTGTGTATTTTTTCACTGAAAACTTTGGCATTTTATTATAAGCCATACAGAAAGATCATGCCTCATCAAAAGTCTGTAATTTGATGGTTGGGCTTTATCTATAAACTTGATGAAAGTCTGTGGAAATTCCAGTACAGACCCTCAGTTAAAGTCAATCTCACAGTTCTTCTATCCATGTTAGGTTCTTCTGTTACTTTCCAAACAGTCTAGTGACAATCATTTCTCAGTATTTGTTACTTTCTTCCAAATCTAAGAAAGCTTTTTTTATGGCCACCACACCTTTCATCATCTGCAACATTATCACTTTTGCTTTGAAATAACTAAACCCACACAAAAGCCAGTATTCTCACAACTGCTTTCAATAAATTTGCTGTTAACACTTTGTAAAATTCAAACATATTTTTTTCAAGGTTGACAAAATTTTAGAACTGATGCTATTCGAACAATCATTAGAGGCATAGCCTAACAGCACAAAGGAGGTGGTGACATGAACCCCACAAATATTAGACAATAATGAAAATGCAGACTATAAGTACAGATGAGCATTCAGACATGACAGCAGATGCGAGCATTTAGTGAATACAAAATAATTTCCAGAATATTGTGAGCTCAACAAATCTCAGTCTTTTAAGATGTTCTGATACACTATAAAACATCAACTAAAGTGTTTATGTCAATCAGGCAATTACCTCAGTTCTTATACTTTGCTCAACTGAATCTGCAGAATGGAAGTAATGAGTACAACTTGTAATATTATGAAGAGATTTCACTAGACACTTACTCAACTTAAAATTGTCAAAATTTCCTTTTAAAGGAAAATTCATAGTGCCTATAAAACCAAAAAATCAAACATTTTAGTATTATGACATTCAGTCATGCACCCTCTTCAATCAGACAGTTCTGCCACATGTTAACAATTTATTGTCCCTGTTAGAATCCCAAGAACTGTTTGGTATATTACTGTTGAATCATACTTTCATGGACATGAATTCAAACACACATAAACATTTTTTTAAGAAATTGGCAATACTAATGAGTTTGTTCATGCTGGATCATGTTGCTATGTACATAATTGTGAGAACTCAGATTTCCTGTCATATAATATTAATTGAGAACTCCTCATCTCAAGTGTCTCTGATAAATGGGAGGGTATGTTAAGCCTTAAAACAAAGTTATAATTTGTTAAATATAAAAAGGAAGATACTAAACAAATACATAATTAATTTACTTCACAGCTCATCAATGACCAAAAACAAATGATAATTCACTGAAAAATCAAACTAATAACCTCAGATTATCTTCTGTGCATAAACTTCTGTTTTGGACTAAAATCAGAATTGCAACAACTTTTACTTCAACAAAGATTAATGCAGGAATTAAAAGTTTAACATTTCTTTTACCTTCCCTTGATATGTAATTGCATTACATAGTTTTCTAGCAGAGAAAATAAAAATGGTAAATATGAACAAACAAAATGCAGAATAGTTGGTGAAGGCAATAAACAAAACTATAACCTTGTGTTTGGCAGAAAATTTGTTATAATTGTTTATCTTACCCTCCCTCATTAAATGCAATTAATAATCATTCTACAATAAAAAGTAAATAAAGTAAAGCTATCCCACTACACGCCATACAGGTGCTTGAGGAGAGACTTCTTAACATCAGCACTAGATGTGGTGAATGGTCAGCATCACGCCCTGGCTTAGCTTTACCCCTAGGAAAGGACCATGATACCCACTGAATAAAAGGCTGGGTGGGCTCCAGAGCCAGTCTGGACATAGAGACTAGAAAAAAAACCCTGATCATCCAGTCTGTAGCTACTCACTATTCTGACTGAGATACCCTGGCTCCCAATCATTCTACAATCTTTAATTTAAGCCACCTAATGTCAGCTGCTGTTCTTATAATAAAAGAATTGGCTTTTATTACATTATAAATCATTTTACCTAAAGTGGTAATAATTTTGGCTGGTATATTTCTTGTTAGCTCATCTTCTTATAAACCTGAGAACCATAGTTTAAAACTATGGTCCTACTAAGTCCGTTCCATCAGCGAGGAGAAAAATAATTAAAAGAATGAGATCAAAACCTTACAGTAATGAATCAGGGTCACAGATTTATGAACTCAGTGTCCCTCTGTGTGTACTAATATAAGTGACTGGCAAGAAGGTTAATAAAAACCAATTTCAATATAATTTAGGCAAACACATGAGAAGAATAAAAATGAGACTGCAACCAAAAATACCAATACTGTATTTTAATTTGACCAAGCCTAGCCCTTATTTTCCTTCTAAAAGCATTTGACCTATAATAATATATCACATCATAGAGAAATAGTTTTACTGATATATCAATTGCTTAAACATTACAAGATTATCACATATGTACTATCTCTGCATTGTGATACCTTATTCAAACACATGTCAACCTTATGCACCCCACGGTACCGCATTCCATCCAGTTCCCTAAACAAGTTACATTAACAGATATCACACCTAAAATATTACCTGTGATACATGTGAAACGGTGAAAAACATTAAAAAGGTTGCTGCACACAAAATGTTGGAGATAAAAAAAATATTATGCACCTATATAAAATGGTGCCACGCCACGGTGGTCTAGCGGTTAGAACGCTGACCTTGTAATCCTGGGGTCTCGGGTTCAATTCCCGGCGGTGCACGAATTTATAACTTGTGTTGGGCAAGGCCGTGGTCTAGGCAACACGGAGTTTTCCTCCATGGCATCCCAACAATTACTCCATTCACACTCAGAGGAAGGCAATGGCAAACCACTTCTGGATCATCTGCCAAGAACGTATATGAACAGGTCCCAGTCAGAGAAAAGGATGGAAGGATCCTGTTCATATGGACCTGTCGTCAGACAGAACACTAGATAATAATAAGATGAGGTGGTCTAGCGGTTAGAACGCTGGCCTTGTAATCCTGGGGTCTCGGGTTCGATTCCCGGCGGTGCCCGAATTTATAACTTGTGTTGGACAATGCCTTGGTCTAGGCAACACGGAGTTTTCCTCCATGGCATCCCAACAATTACTCCATTCACACTCAGAGGAAGGCAATGGCAAACCACTTCTGGATCATCTGCCAAGAACGTATATGAACAGGTCCCAGTCCGAGAAAAGGATGGAAGAATCCTGTTCATATGGACCTGTCGTCAGTCAGAACACTAAATAAATATAATAAATATAAAATGGTAGATGGTTCATCAATTAATTGGTAAGAATCTGGATAGAAACGGCCATCACCCTTTTTAGGTTTCTGCCCCATTACTTTTCTCAGGAGAATACAGAAATGCGCAGAAAACCTCACTTAGAGCAGCTAGTCTCCAGGCTGAGATGTGAACTTGGTACCCCTTGAATATGTAAAAGCTTACATACTGTTCTTGTCTGTGCACACACAAGACAAAACAGACACTGACTATTTAAGAGCACTAACTAGAACAGCAACTGCCTGAACTACAAATGAAACTGATCAGTAAACTTGGTCAGTATTAACATCACCAACATTTTGGCAGTCAATATTATGAATGTGATTGATTTGCAATGATTGTATAGTTTGACTTTATGGAGTCATTAGTAGCAAATGTAACTTTGACCTTAGAGATGCAGACAATACATTCCTTCAAAATGTGAGTAATAACCTACAAAAAACTACGCAGTGTCACAACCCATGAGACTCGATCGACAACTACAGGAAAGATTAATCAAGCACAAGGAAGGACAAACATGTCACTAATGACTAATTTTATTAAAGAAACTGCTTAGCAGTAATGAGTAAGTTAGTTGCCTTCTAATAAATCATTATGAACTTTCAACAAATTGTCCTTTGTAACCTTGCAACGAGTGAGTCTATAAGAAAGGATAAATGTGGCCCCATGTTTGGAAAGGTTTGATAAATCTTACCCTTAGCTAAGTTAACGTAACTTGACAAAATAAATTCATGTCCTTAGCTGCCTGCTTTCCAAACAACAAATACTGCAGATGTCATCTTCAAGAAAGTTTGTTCCATGCATTCAAATACTTATATTTTATTTATTTATAATGCAAGGCCAGCTCTATGACAAGGCCAACCGACTGGATGAGAAGGAGATGGAATTGGAGCCAGAAGAAGAAGTAGAAGAGGACGACAAAGGTCCAGAGATACTGAAGAGCGAGGTAGATAAAGGATATGAGAAGAAGAAAAGCTATGGGAGATGATGAAATCCCATCGGACTTATTGAAAGAACTTGGAGAGAAGGGAGTGAAGGTTCTTACTAGACTCGCTAACAAGATATACACCTCCGGTGAGTGGCCCAAGGACTTTCTGGAAGTAACAATGATTCCGTTACAGAAGAAAAAGAATTCCAAGAAGTGCGGCGATTACAGGACCATCAGCCTAATCTCACATGCGGCGAAGATAATGACGAGAATACTGACTAAAAGACTAGAAAAGAAGATAGAGGAAGTGATGGGAGACGACCAATTTGGATTCAGGAGAGGAAGAGGAACCAGAGATGCCATCGGAGTTATGAGAATAATTTCAGAGAGAGTTCTCGATGTCAAGGGAGAAGTATGTGCCTGCTTCATCGACTGGAAGAAGGCTTTCGATCGAGTAAAATGGAAGAAATTAATGAGGATCCTACAGAGAATTGGAATTGATTGGAGAGATAGAAGACTAATCGAAAACCTGCACATGCAGCAAAAAGTCAAAGTGAGACTGGACTCAGGAGACACCGACAGCGTTGAGATAGGTAGAGGTGTAAGACAGAGATGCTGCTTATCACCAATTCTTTTTAACCTGTACGGGGAATGGCTTGCCAAGGAAGCTCTGGAGGGAACATGAGACTTCAAAATTGGAGGAAGAGTGATAACGACTGTAAAGTATGCAGACGACTTAGTAGTATTGGCGAAGGAAGAGGAGGAATTACAGAACATGATGGACAAGTTAGTGGAAACAGGTAGAGAGTATGGAATGGAAATCAACATTGAAAAATCAAAGGTAATGAGGATAGCACCGAGAGCAGAACCATTGAACGTTGTAATTGGAAACAAACAGATGGAGAATGTGGAGCATTTCAAGTACTTGGGAAGCATAGTCACGACGGACGCCCTATGCACCAAGGAAGTAAAAGCAAGGATAGCCGTGGCCAAGGCAGCTTTCGTCAAGAAGAGGATACTTCTCACTAGCAAGTTGGGCTTGGAGATGAAGAAGAAACTAGTAAAGTGTTACGTATGGAGTGTAGCGCTGTATGGAGCAGAGACTTGGACACTCAGAAAGAAGGAACAGAAATACCTGGAGAGTTTTGAAATGTGGTGTTGGAGAAGAATAGAGAAGATCAGGTGGACGGATCGAGTGACCAACGAAGAAGTATTGAGGAGAGTCAACGAGCAAAGAAGCATTCTGCAGGCGATTACACGAAGGAAAGCTAACTGGCTGGGACATATTATGAGAAGGAATGGATTACTGAGTGATGTCACCGAGGCCAGGTTGAAGGAGAGAGAGAACTAGGAAGAAGACTGATACAGCTAACCGACGACCTTAAACAAGGAAAGAAAATGACGTTCCAGGAATTAAAGCGAGAAGCCGAGAATAGGGACAACTGGAGAGCTCTTTTTGGGCAGAGCAATGGACCTGTCGTAAGACAGAACACTTAATAATAATAATAATGCAAGGCCAGAGAGCTATCACACAGTATCCCTAACATTGCAAATAGATTAAACATAAGAAATGCAGGTTACAATACAATTCAGAACATTTTGTCTTCCCATCTGCTACATTAAAAAATAAAGACCCAATTAGAGAAAACTATATTATGTATGTGGGTTTGAAACTTGGTCTCCCAATAAGAAAAGAGCATATGTTGAGGTTGTTACAGCAGTAAAAATGTCAATTGTCCTTTCCTATGTTGTGATTCCACTGGTCTTGTGGTTACCAACATTTTGGAAAAATATACTGGGTCCATTTTCAGAGCAGCACTTCTAAACTAACAGAGGCAATATAACCTGTACTAACAGAAATTATGCAACTAAGCTCTTCGGGGGGGCTGGTCAAGTTTTTAAAACGCAACTACCCCCTTTCGGGGGGTGGGGGGTGGTTGCGTTTTAAAATCTTGAGTAAGAAACTAAATCAAAAGATTTCTGTCTTCTGGGTTATTGCGCTGTGTAGTCTGGTCGATGTTAACCAACGTTTCAGAGGTCATACTGCCTCCATCATCAGGGCGATGAATATTCATCGCCCTGATTACCCAGAAGACAGAAATCTTCATATTCACCGCTGTGAGAACCTCAAGTCTTACAAACTAAATCAACCCCCCCGAATGGGGGGTTAAAACACTTGAATGGGGGTGAAAACACTTTAAAATCTTGAGTAAGAAACTAAACCAACCTTCCCGAATTGGTTGCGTTTTAAAATTTTGAGTAAGACACTAAACTAACCCCCCTTGGGGGGGGGGGTTTAGTTTAGTGTTGTTAGTTTACTCAAGTGATTTGTTTACTCGGCATTGTTGTGTTGGTACAACAATGCCGAGTAAACAAATATAACGTAACATTGTTTGATGACGTAATTATTTGGCTACAAATTGTATGACGACGACGAAAAAACACAAATTTTTATAGTAAAAAATTGATAGTGGAACCACGGTTCCGGAGAATCTAACGTAAATACGTCTATACGGAAAGAAAGTTTATATATTAGCTTTCATTACAACAATATTAACAACAATGCCGAGTAAACAGATGGCGTTTTCTAGGTAACATAACAATGCACGCAAGCTGACCATTGTTGTCGATCCATATTAACACATTGTTGATATGGATCTTACACGTTTTCCTTTCACATTTTCCTTTCACTTGTTTGCCGAATTACCCTTCCGTATAGACGTATTTACATCAAAAAAGAAGATTATTATTATGAATTGTTTAATTGGTCCACAAGCAGCCAAAAACTTCAGGCGTGTTGCCGTCATAACTCGGATGCTTGCAGCCCAGATGAAACTGTAGTCACGGCTCGAACCACGAGATAGGCGGCTACAGTGAGTTGGGGTCGTGCGCACGCAGTAGTCGGAGCGACCCAAGAAGCACGGCCTTTTGCATCCGGCTGAGCGTTACGCTGGCATGCCGGAATAAGCTTGACTTTGGCCGGCAGTGACTACTTGACTCCTCCAAGAACTCCGATTACAAGGACGATTAATTTGACAGTGAATCCTGGGTACAGCTGTCTTAGCTCAAACACAAGGTCTTGATACTTGGTCCGTTTTTCAGCCTAATTCACAACTATGTTGGTTTCAGCCGGGTCCGAAAACTCGATGACATACATGGTGCATCCAGAGGTATCGATGAGAACGATGTCAGGTTTAGTGGCTGTTAACTGCCTGGTAGTGGGGAACGAATAGTTCCAATAAATTTTACATTTGTCGTTCTCAACGACGGACTCAATGTCCCCAGGAGCGTACGACAAAATGGGTGTCTTATCTATGCCGTAAAAGTGTCTCAGGTGATAGTAGAGTATACGTAAAGCAGCATTATGTCGATGAATGTAGGCGCAGCTGGATAATGTTTACATGCCGACAAAAGATGCATCAACGTCTCTGGTTGCATTCGGCATGCCCTGCAGACAGTATCCACTACCCCCACACCCATCACCATTCGGCGGTACACAAGTGTGTTTACAACACCATCTTGTCACGCTAAGATGAAACCCTCGGTTTCAGACTTTAGTCCAGCCGACCGTAGAAAGGCGAACGTCAGGTCTTTTGACAAGCCCATTTTTTCTACATTTTTGAAGAAGGCCCCATGCATGGGTTTATCTGCATGTTGCTTGAGCAACAAAGTTTGCTCAGCCTTCTTAACAGTGCCCTTGAATTGATCTGACGTCAGTGTCAAGAGGGGCAACTGTCTTCGCTGTCCAACTGAGCTGGTGTCGAAGTCAAATCCGAGGTCATTTGCTGCTCTCTTTGTCGCCTGAAATATAAACGCCCCTACACCCGCAGACTCATGCGAACACACGAATGTCAAGAGGGGATCAGAGCTATTAATGATGGAATGAGCTGTACCCAGAACTATCCTGTTGTGAAGATTCTCCAGACCCAAGAGACCTCTACCGCCAAGATGACGCGGGAGGTATATGCGTTGGACAGAAGATTTAGGGTGAAGACTTCGGTGCATGGTCATCATTTTTCTGGTGGCCCTGTCCAGCTTTTTCAACTCGTTAACTGTCCACTTCATTGCTCCAAAAGTATAG
The DNA here is from genome assembly GCF_977971745.1 of Zootermopsis nevadensis. Classification (NCBI taxonomy): domain Eukaryota; kingdom Metazoa; phylum Arthropoda; class Insecta; order Blattodea; family Termopsidae; genus Zootermopsis; species Zootermopsis nevadensis. The sequence goes on from NW_028259154.1 coordinate 6,338,757, forward strand.
AGCATGATCGGAACAGCAAGCATGTTGGTGGCAGTGACTTTGTTTCTACCAGACAGCTCGGAACTCCAAATCTGTCGTAGGGTGTGTCTATACTTGCTGCACAGAGCCTCTTTGACCTTGGAGACATCTTGGACGTGACTCTCACTCACACCAAGATATGTATAGGACTCTTCGGCATCAAGATGGTGTATGATGCTTCCGTCCACGAGTTGCACGTCTTCGCTGAAATCCCTATTTCTTCCCCTTTTCAAATGCAGAACTGCACACTTGTCCAATCCAAATTCCATGCCGATATACTGCGTGTATACTTGCACGGTGTTCAGTGCACTTTGAATGCCACTGTCGCTGGCAGCATAAAGTTTTATGTCATCCATATAAAAAAGGTGTGTGACTTTGTGGCTACGAATGGACGGTGCACCGCACATGTAACCACGTCCACGTCTTAGCACAACTAAAAGAGGAAGTAGCGAGATGCAGAAAAGAAGAGGGCTCAAGCTGTCACCTTGAAACACTCCGCGGTGGTAGCATACCAACTCGGTTGACACTACACGCTTCCCAGATGTTAGAATGAAGCGCGTTTTCCAGAGCGGTAGTAGATTTTCAAAGCATCTCACTATGTCAGGTTGGACTTTCAGCACTTTGAGCAAGATGACAATTAGCTCATGAGAAGTTGTGTCAAAAGCTTTTTTGTAGTCCACCCAGGCCATTGACAGGTTGCGCTTATAATGGACCGCATCTTGACAGATGCATCTGTCAATCAACAGATTGTCCTTGCAACCTGCAATGCCACGTTTCGAACCCCGCTGCTCATATACCTCTTTCCAGATAGGGTCAATATGGTGCACTATGCGTTCGTTCCAGATGGAGGTGAACGCCTTGTATACAGTATTAAGACAGGTAATAGGTCGGTAGTTTTCCGGATTAGACAAATCTCCTTTCTTCGGAATAAGAACGGTGCGCCCTTCTGTCAACCAAGGTGGAATGGGCTCTGTACCACACAAAAAAATGTAAAGATACGAGATAGATGTTTGTGTGTGCTCGTGAAAGTTTTCCACCAAAAATTATTGATGGCATCTATTCCAGGAGCAAAAAATTCTTTTTGCCAGTAAAGGCACGTTTCACATCTTGTTCGGTGATCACTAGTGGCACATCATCATCCTCTAAATGACGATCGCAGAACTGCCTAAAGAGGCCAATGGCCGGAGAATCTATGTTCAACGGAAATCTAGTTTCGTAGAGTTTCTCGACCTGCGTTGCTGTTGGTGGGGTATGAACGACTGGAGTGTTCTTGCTGAAGAGACGGGAAGGGCATACACGAAAGATGGTGTTCTCCTTTACGGCCCTATAACGTTTCACTAACTTCTTCCTGTCCGCGGTTAGTGCCCGTATTTTGTCCAGAGAGTGCTGCTTGATGGTCAGCAGCGTATTCTTGTTCAGTGTGTGATACTTAGCCTTGAGAGAGCGGACGATAAGCCTCAGCTTGGTGGTAAATCTCCGACCAGAGTTTACATACTCAATCACGCAGTGAATTCTGGATACCAGTTGCCTTTCCAACTTTAACTTCGCGTCCAGACGTTTTGTTTGCTCCTCAGCTTTTTCTGCCACCCTAAACGGGGCTGGGGTTACTAATAACCTGGCTGTAGCGTAACCGGCGCGATTGATAGTAAGCAGATCAGAATCATCTTTTAGGAATTCATCTAAGATTTCGTTCATTTCGGCCAGATGTTTGGCCCGCAGCGATATCTTGTGGTGAACTGTTCGCTGCCTGTCCTTCAGATATTCACAGGAGTTCAACAATTGGTAGAGCCGCGTTTTAATGTCGATATCAACAGTCGCAGCTGGGGGACATGGTGCGATATTTTTAATTTCTTCCGCTTTATGCGGCGTAGCTGCAACTGGATCTTGGGCTTTAAGTCAAAGCCTTTCCTTCGCAGATGGTTAACATAGTCTCGCAGGTTTTGTTGCGAGAGACAGGAGTGCTCAGGATGCATCCCGCACCAAAGGGAATGCATCCGTGCCATGTAACCTCTCCGCGAAGGATCACTGGTGGCGTGACACTCAAGAAGGCTGCTGATCCGATTTGTGCCCCTTATTATCATTATTATTATTATTATTATTATATTAACTTCTTACATTTACAATTACTTGCAACCAAATTATAATTTAGAGTAATTTTTTCAACCACCAACAATGTGTAAATATGTGGCGTAAGGGGACGGTCACCGTCCTGGTCCATGGCCCGGCGCCTCGATCGCAGTTGCATGACCCCCTGCACAGCAATGTGCATGGCGGCCAGCTCCTCGCGTACCTCGGCCTCGGGCATGCGCACGCCCAGGTTTTTAATCAGCAGGCGCACGCACCGATCCTCAGGGAGGGAGAATGTGTGAAAACTCACACCCTCGCCCTCATCGAGGGACCGTAGGACCCTGACGGTGGCCCGGAACCCGTCGGCGGTCTCAGGCACAAGAGCCAGAAGGTCTCCCTTCATCTGCGCCACGATCCCGCAGGCCAACTCCGCGCGAATCCTATGCAGGAAGCTGCGTACGTCCTTCACCCCAGAGACGTACACCGGGGTTTTGTTACGGCGCTCCCCCGGAGCCGTTTTTTCCACTTGAGCGTTGGAAGAAGAAGCGGCGTCAGATGACACACCAGTGAGCGGCCCGGACAGGTCCCCAGTCACCTCCATCGAGGAAGAGGGTCCCGGCTGGGAGCCGGGTCCCTTGGCTGAGGGCTGCACTGTCCTGCTCATGGAAGCGGTGGATGATGTTGCTGCTACCGACGGGCCATCGGGCCGATGAACTTTTGCCGGTGCCGGCAGAGAAGGTGACTGGGCTCCGGACAGTGGCCCGGGCGTCGGGCGCCTGGATGCGGGTTCCAACGAACCGCTCGAATTGGACAAGTCCAACTCTTTGGCTTTCCTCTTGCCAGTGTTGGCTCGAGTAGGCCCTCCGACCACGGTCGTAGCTGCTGTATTTAATGCTGCTGCCACTGCTGCCCGCTGTCTTTGCTTTTCCGCCGCGATGGCGTCCAGGATCTGCTTCTGGACCTGTTGGAACACTTCAGGGAGGTGGGCCTTCAGAAAGGCCAGCTCACCTCCTTCCATGTCTCTCAAACTTTGTTCAATTGTAAGAGACCACGACGTCCTCGTCACAGATTTCTCAAACTTTGTTCAATTGTAAGAGACCACGACGTCCACGTCACAGATTTCTTAATAATTCTTATATAAGATAAGCACTTTCTATTTTCTAAAACGTTTTACCAGCACAAAAGCTTTCTCACTCTCTAACCGACAATGGTGATCAATGAGTCACTCCTGTAAATATGGACCGACAATGGTCAGCTTTTATACTATGAACTCCTGCGTGCATAACAATGCAAGGTAAAGTATTCGAATTTCTAACCCATGCCTGCAACAATATTAGCTGAGCATGCCGTAAGGCTCTTTTCTCCTTTCTTATGCATGCAGTATAATTAACTGAATGAACCGTATTGCACTCCACTAATTTACCTAAGAAACTAATTGTTACGTCATTTGTTTACTCGGCATTGTTGTGTTTCATTACTGCCATCAACAATCCGCTTTCGTTATTGCGGAAAGAGCTCTGCTGTGAATCGCTTGTAGAAGAAGTGCGTCGTAGAGAAGATAATTTTGTGCTCTTAAAAACCTCTTAGAATATAACAGGTACTTATCTTATATAAGAATTATTAAGAAATCTGTGATACTGCCCTCCACTATCTCCATTTTAGTTTTTATTAAATCGGTCATTGACAGTGGACATCGTGGTCTCTTACAATTGAACAAAGATTGAGGTAAGGGATTCCTATTTATTATTATTTTTCATCATATTTAATGTTTTCATCTGCATTTGTGAACTCGCGTAAGAGAATTAGGCTTGAATTCTTTCTAACAGAATTTCAAGTAATATTAGATTGACTTTTGTTTGTTCACGGCCTCATTGATAGTAAAATAATATTCAAGTAGGCAATTATCATTTTACAATTTTAAAGGAATAAAACTTGTTTAGTAGCCTAGAATCGTAATAAAAATAAATGGATGTTAAGAAGTGGGTATAAATTCTGAATAATAATTCTAACACTTTTCATCTCTTGATACATCTGCATTATTGAAGAGTTTAAGGGAACTGTGAAGAATTTTATTTTTGTTTTATAAGCCTAATTATCGACGAATCTCCCTCTTATTTTCTTCCTACAACAGCAAATTAAATCCGGGCAGTGCTTGTAAAATCTTTCGTCCTCCGATCTCATACCAAAAGAAAATTAAGATTAAAATGAACCAAAGCGTAATTGTGTCAGTTGTGCCGTATGGGTGCAAAACGTGGTCTTTCACTTTGAGGGAGGAACATAGACTGAGGGTCTCTGAGAACAGTGTGTTGAGGAAGATGTTTGACAACTCTTACCCTTAGCTAAGTTAACGTAACTTAACAAAATAATTCCTGCTTTCCAAACAACAAATACTGCAGATGCCATCTTCAAGAAAGTTTGTTCCATGCATTCAAATACTTATATTTTATTTATTTATAATGCAAGGCCAGAGAGCTACCACACAGTAAGACAGTATCCCTAACATTGCAAATAGATTAAACATAAGAAATGCAGGTTACAAAACAATTCAGAACATTTTGTCTTCCCATCTGTTACATTAAAAAATAAAGACTCAATTAGAGAAAACTATATTATGTATGTGGGTGTGAAACTTGGTCTCCCAATAAGGAAAGAGCACATGTTGAGGTTGTTACAGCAGTAAAAATATCAATTGTCCTTTCCTATGTTGTGATTCCACTGGTCTTGTGGTTACCAACATTTTGGAAAAATGGACTGCTTCCATTTTCAGAGCAGCACTTCTAAACTAACAGAGGCAATATAACCTGTACTAACAGAAATTATGCAACTAAGCTCATCGGGGGGGCTGGTCAAGTTTTTAAAACGCAACCAACCCCATTTCGGGGGGGGGGTGGTTGCGTTTTAAAATCTTGAGTAAGAAACTAAACCAACCTTCCCGAATTGGTTGCGTTTTAAAATCTTGAGTTAGACACTAAACTAACCCCCCTTCGGCGGGGGTTAGTTTAGTGTTGTTAGTATACTCAAGTCATCTGTTTACTCGGCATTGTTGTGTTGGTACAACAATGCCGAGTAAACAAATATAACGTAACATTGTTTGATGACGTAATTATTTGGCTACAAATTGTATGACGACGACGAAAAAACACAAATTTTTATAGTAAAAAATTGATAGTGGAACCACGGTTCCGGAGAATCAGACGTAAATACATCTATACGGAAAGGAAGTTTATATATTGGCTTTATTCTAAATATTTCCTTTATACCTGCTTTACAATTGCGTAAAGTTTGATTAAGACTTCGCTTATTTAACTTGAATTAGTCACGCTTAAGATGGGTCTGTGGTAGCTGAATGTAATGTAAAGTAATGAAATGTAATGTAACGTTTCCTAGGTAACAAATTGTTGTTACACTTTTTGCGGAATGACACTGACCCTTCCATATAGACGTATTTACGTCAAAAATTTGACAGTGGAACCACTGTTCCGGAGAATCTGACGTAAATACGTCTATACGGAAAGAAAGTTTATATATTAGCTTTAATTACAACAATATTAACAACAATGCCGAGTAAACAGATGGCGTTTTCTAGGTAACATAACAATGCACGCAAGCTGACCATTGTTGTCGATCCATATTAACACATTGTTGATATGGATCTTACACGATTTCCTTTCACATTTTCCTTTCATTTGTTTGCCGAATGACCCTACCGTATTGACGTATTTACATCAAAAAAGAAGATTATTATTATTATATTAACTTCTTACATTTACAATTACTTGCAACCAAATTATAAGTTAGAGTAATTTTTTCAACCACCAACAATGTGTAAATATGGACCGACAATGGTCAGCTTTTATAATATGAACTCCTGCGTGCATAACAATGCAAGGTAAAGTATTCGAATTTCTAACCCACACCTGCAACAATATTAGCTGAGCATGCCGTAAGGCTCTTTTCTCCTTTCTTATGCATGCAGTATAATTAACTGAATGAACCGTATTGCACTCCACTAATTTACCTAAGAAACTAATTGTTACGTCATTTGTTTACTCGGCATTGTTGTGTTTCATTACTGCCATCAACAATCCGCTTTCGTTATTGCGGAAAGAGCTCTGCTGTGAATCGCTTGTAGAAGAAGTGCGTCGTAGAGAAGATAATTTTGTGCTCTTAAAAACCTCTTAGAATATCACAGGTACTTATCTTATATAAGAATTATTAAGAAATCTGAGATACTGCCGTTAGTTTTGATTAAATCGGTCATTGCCAGTGGACATCGTGGTCTCTTACAATTGAACAAAGTTTGAGGTAAGGAATTCCTAGTTATTATTATTGTTATATGCAGTTGTATTTGTAATTGCCTGTGGTATCGTGAGTGTTGGTGTGTAATCGTCAAACATTCATATGCCAGCACCTCCATGTGGAAGATGTCATTGAATCTAGAGGACTCTACTTCTGTATTGTTGGCTACCGGGGGAATTCTGTAGACACCTACGTCCTTAAGGGAGGATAGCTGGCCTTGTAATCCTGGGGTCTCGGGTTCGATTCCCGGCGGTCCCCGAATTTATAACTTGTGTTGAGCAAGGCCGTGGTCTACGCAACACGGAGTTTTCCTCCGGGGGCTTCCCCGGTTTCTCCGTGGCATCCCAACAATTACACAGAAGAATGCAATGGCAAACCACTTCTAGATCATCTGCCAAGAACGTATATGAACAGGTCCCAGTCCGGGAAAAGTATGGAAGGATCCTGTTCATATGGACCTGTCGTCAGACAGAACACTAAATAAATAAATAAAATAAATACATTACATTCAGCTACCACAAACCCAACTTAAGCGTAAATAATTCAAGTTAAATAAGCAAAGTCTTAATCAAACTTTACTCAATTGTAAAGCATGTTTAAAGGAAATATTTAGAATAAAGCCAATATATAAACTTCCTTTCCGTATAGATGTATTTACGTCTAATTATTCCACTGTCAATTTTTAGTATGAAATATTATGCTATATAACAGGTAATATTATATTCTAATATAAATTAATTTATGCTTTCTTGCTTATTTTTAGAGCTTTCCAGAATGGAAAAGGAAACTCCATTTGAGGTAAGATTTTGTTTGATTTTTAAGTAAAGGTTAAATAAAATTCACACGTTTATGAATGTACATTGAATGTGACCTTCGTTTCACATTAATGTGATCTGTTGAACTAACACTGTTATTAAGTGGCATTGTGTGTATAACTAAAACAATTGTCTCTCTTACATGTTAAATTCTGATTCGTTATTATTCACATTGTCCAGTTTGGAAATGTTTACCACATTCTTTCTTTTTCTTTTTTCTGCAGGAAGAAAAGAGTTTGCCAAAAGCTGCGCATTTAGCAACAGACAATGAGGAATACCAAGCAGCAAAGACACACTGCTTGGAAGCGGGAAAACGCTTCCAAAAAGCAGAGGAAGGTATGTTGAGACAAATTTGCAGTTTATTCTGTGTCAGTAAAATCTATCTGAATAAAGAAGTGGTCACATTCCTTCCCTACTCTAAACTTATAAATCTCCTGTTTGGAGTACTCTAGTTAATCCCCAATGAATATCTGGTTATTACATCAAGTAACGCTCACATTTTGAAGTTATTCGGTACAAGCCATGTTTGGAGATAGCTTTTATCAATACATTTTTGTTATTATTTCCAGGAGAATTCAAATTTAAAATAGGCAACTACAACTTCCATGTATCTTTCTATGCACACATGTCATTTGGCACTACATAAGCAATGCCTGCAGTTGATGATTCATAAAACAGACCAATGACCATTTCTGATTCGATTCCAGGCAATTCATGCCTTGCGCAGACAAGACGCTTCACAATTTCCTGGGTTCTCTGTTGTTACTGACCTTCTGTTAGTGGTTGTAGGATCGTAAGTTATAACATCTGGTTTTCAACATTTTAGCTTCGATAACTTTGCTTCCAGGTGAACAGGAAAGTAATAAGTACAAATGCAATACTTGTTTGTAGTGCAAATAGCAAAAAACTAATGAATGCTGCATAGGCCTCATTTCTTAGCTGGCTTCTTTTTACTATGTACTTTTATTCCCCACATGATTAAATGCGCAGGGGAGGTGCATTTTTATCTGCTTTGTGGTTTTTATTTTTGCATATAGCATTTCACTTTAAGATATGAGCTGCCAACCAGGAAATATTATCAGAACTTTTTGTTTTCAGAGCAACAAGCTGCAGACGCCAAGAAGGCTAAAGAAGAAAAGGAAGGGCATGGAAAAATTTAGAATCCCTAACTCCTGCATTATAGAACAAAAATTAAATTTCTTTATATTCAGAATTCATTCCATTTTATCCAAGTGATAGCCATATGTTATCATTTTTATTCTAATACTTCATTTAGATTCCAGTATCCTAACACAAGGGATTTGGATTTTGTTGTTCTACATGCAACACATATCAATATATGAAACTCTTTGGTAAGGCACTGCTTTGGTTATATGTGCAACTACCAGATGTTTGTTGCGTACAAAATTTCAATTGTGAAATTCTTTGTTGTTCAGTCAGTTAATACAAACTTCTTAAACATTAAGTTATTCACGAATCCATTACTCAAAATAATGTCTCATCCAGATGCTAGTATGTTTCATGTTATCCTTAATTAAGAACGCAATGTAACTGCTCTCTACTTTGTTCTGCAAACTACTGTTCAAAAAAGTTCACCATGTCACTGTTTATCAGTCCAGAAACTATCTTACTAGCTCCAAAGTTACAAGTAATTACCAACTTAAGGCTTATATTAGATTTGTACTTTTCATAAAATGTTTCTTTCCATTATAATTAAAATTTACAGAGTCTTAAACATGAATTTAATTTCCCTTCATACCATTTGGCTGTAAGATAGTTCTGGAGATTTGTTTGTCACCGAGCATCTTTCCCTATTCTGAAAATGATGTTAGCTGCACCACAAGAGGCTGTGATGGGTGAATTAATTTTGGACATTCATAATTTGGAATGTTACCACATCTCTGTGCCACAAACGTTTCCTATGAAAAGTCAAATTTGTCTGGCTGGAATTTTGCTGTATGTTAAATCTTTTTTTTTGTTTGTTTCTTTTACAGTTGGAATTTTTAATTGTCCCAATTTATTGTAAACAAAACTTTGCAGTATTTCAATAATTAAAGGACAAAAATATTTATCTCAAGGATTAAAGAACTTGTCACTGAAACCATTTTGTTCCCAGTGAATACATAACCTTTTAAAACTCACTGGTAACTATATGTACCTTCTGCTTTAACAATCTATAACTCTGTATTTTTCCCACAGACTGTATTAAAGTGATACATATGATTTTCAGCATAAAAAGTGATTATTTCCCTAAACAGTAATCACCATTCATCTTTGTAAACAGAAAGTGTTATTTTTGCTCTGTAGTAAGAAATGAATTTTTAAATATTACTTAAACAAACTACAGCTTCAAAGGTTTAACTTGGAATAGCACATCTGAAGATAATGTTAAACAGTACTTACAGTAATATCTGTACTTAATTCATGAATGATAGTCAGACAAGGTTAGAATTTCATACACAATATATCTGGTGTGTAGAGGAAATATAATGAACCAACACACATGCACTGATATAAGACTTTCCTGTACATAACAATGGATGAGGATAAGAATAAAATATCTTGTAAACCTCCACACAATGAGAACCACATTATCGTTGCATCTGACAACCAATTAATTACACACAAAACAGTAAATTGTATTTAAATGAAGGACATTAGCTTTCACAAAATGCGAAAATATGAAACCAGAGACTCAAATATTCCCTTCAGGAAGTCAGACCAGCTGATTTTGGGGCAAAATTTTGTAACCAGAACATGATTATTTAACTGCACAGAAGATATTGTATGGACCATGAACACCTGTTTTACAAGCACTGAAAGGTAGGAACAATATGATTAAACAGCCATATAAGGAATTTACCTTTTAACAAGAATCAGAAAATCACTGTCAGACCAACAATTGCGACGGCATGCTTATTTATATCTGTGTACGCATAAATAAATTAACATGTGCATTTGGTTCAACTACAACTGGTAAATATCATTACAAAACAAAAATGTAAATTATCTGGTTGTAATAGAAACAACACAGATACCAAGGGGGGATATATTCATTTAGTACTCTGAAGTCACACTTTGATCATCATACTGAATGAAATACTATACATTCAATTTACATTTAGATGGAACACAAGTAAAATTTATATTAAATTATTCATCTGCAATACTTTACCAAGATGCAAACAAATAGAAGACCTGAATTTAAAATGGAGTCCATACATCCATGTTCTCTATAAAATATTTCAACCATTAGAAACTGCATCTAATATACAGTGATTAATAAAAGCCAATTGGCACCTAATAAATGATTTCGTCTTATCTGTAAAAGCAGTTTTATCTCTGACATTTTGTAGGATGTAAATAAAAAGTATTGTCCTTGTAAGAAATGATTCAGGGAAAGAAATAACATATATATATTTGTGATAATACAACATCAAATGAGCCCATAATAAGACATGTGTACTTAATTGGGGAACAAAATATTTTGAATGCAATCTTATTCTCTCCCACTTTGTTGGCCTCTTGGTATATTTGTTAACACATTTCCAGTTCGCTGATTTCATCGCCATAATTAAAAGTTGGTCTGATTCACACACTAATGATAGCATGCTTCTTTTAAATTTAATTCCAAGCACAGTAAATGGTATCTCAAGTTAAACATGTAACTTTATTTATGGACTTAGGCACCGAGGACAGAAAGGCAACATAAAAGCAATGTCATATATATAATGCAGATGAAAGTTGTTATTACAAATATTCTTCTTTTTCCTGTTTGACTGAAATCATACATTTCCCTGATGTTGCATTTTCCCTCTGCATTTAAACACAATTAAATTCACATTGAAGATTCAATGCTGAAATTCTCTCCACACTCACATCCAGGAACTACAAGATTCCATCACATACATCCCAGGTATCATATTTGACTGGAAGACGACTTTGGCTCACTTACTGTCCCTTCTTTGTTTAAAAAATTCTCTCACAAGCACCAGCACAAAAAAGGTCAAATAATTATAATCACTTTAACCTTTGGGAGATATTATATTAACATGCTTATTTTGATAGTGAGAAGAGCCAGAAATATATTGTTTTGTAACTGATGAAAAAAGAAACTCTGAAGGCAGACTTACAGATTCTGTTACAGCCACAGCTAACCACAATTACCCATATCAGAGGAATGAAGGCTGGTAAGAAAATGCTTTGTGAGTGGTATAAAAAGCAATCCCTCAACATATTTCTTATATTAATCACCTAAAATATATACAATTCCTTATGCAGATGTCACACACCTGCTCTAGCAATGTGAAAACTTCATTTATGCCACTCTGAATTTCCTCCAAAGTTGACTTCATAAAAATGAATAATTGCAAAGAACCAAAACAAGTTGTTTAAAAAATGTTTGTGTTGGAAGCAGACAATGGCAGCATAAAGACAAGCCACATACTAAGAAATGAATATCCCCATGCCAACCAAAATATCACAGAGGCTTCTGCACATATGGAACAGAATTTTAACTATTACAGATGACACAGGCTTACCCCAGGGCTTCCCAACCTTCTCCAGACCAAGGGACATATTCACCCTTACTAAACAACAAGACCTATGAAATACGTCTTTCAATAAGATATTTTTTAGGAAAATGCAAATATGAATATGGTGACCCTGAAAATTGTTTGCAGTTACAACAGTAATTGACATCATTGTTAACTTACAAAAATATATCCTGATAACGTTGTTATAACACAGAAACTGGCAGTAAGTGTGACACAAAAACATAGAGAAACAAAATCCTTTAACATTCAAAATTTTACCAAACAACTGCCAAGTGCCTTTAGTATTTATTGTCATCTAAAAAACATATGATGCATATTTAGTGTGCTATGTAAAAACATCTTTTTTTCTAATTATAAGATGTTTCTTACCAGTAACAGCTACAGTCAAATTCAGAATATAAACTATAAGAAAATGTATGTGGTGTTGGACTAATACTTTAATAAAATAGTTGGGAAACAAATAAATGTATTTATATAAGGATAATTCTAATAAAAACACAATTTTACTTTGGCACACAAATTTTTCCTGTGTCTATCTTCTACAACTCATGCATATGGGTATGGCTGGTATGAGGATGAACAAAGATGCACATATTAGAGCTACAAAATCAGCTTTGCAACAGAAAGAACATATTTTCTGACAATGTCATCATGGGAAGATCTGTACTGAAAAAGGTAGCAGAAATAATATGACTTACTTGAATTATAAAGTAATGCAGTTATTTTGCAGCAAAGAACTCTGTATTCAACATTCTTTTTCTTCTGAACTACATCTACAACCCTATGTATTAAAATAAAGCCATTACATTTCAGGGGCTGTCTAGAGGACCCAACAAAGTAGTTCTTTCATCACCTGAAGATGGGGCCAGAGCCAGCCCTTGAAATATTGTGGCTTCATTTTAACACACAGAACAACATATTTAGTCCAGTAAAAACTATAATTATTTATAATACACCATCATCAGAACCTATTAGAATTAATTTGTAAATATCTGAATCACTCCCAAACATCTACAAGCCTCTTTTAACAATGACAATCAACGCAATATTTCACAGTAACAGTGCATGAACAGAACATACTTCCCCAGTCTGTTTAACATATTTTGTGTTCAGTCAATCAAACTGTATACAATTCCAAATTAAAGTTTATGACATTACTGCAAATGAAAATGTACAATATAAATCAAATAAGATGCACATACGCCTGGTGCCACTTCTGACCGACTCAAGAAACACAAGATAAAACTGGTAAGATTAAAAACAATCAATCACTGAGTGTGGGGAAAACCTCCCCATATTCTAGGTACCACTAATGACTAATTTCCATTAGTTTATAATAAAAGAAAACATTGCTTTAGTTCCTAAGCCTGAAAACATTTTAAAAGTAATACAATTTATCTCTTTGCCTTCAACATAATTTGTCAGAAATGGCAAATTTTTTATCTGTTTCGTGCTTGCTGTGGATACACACGAACAAAACGGGAGAGTAGTCACTTTTCAACTGGGAGATGTGTTCTACACAATGACATATTATTAACATTATCATCATCATTGGCATAGACAACTTGCAATCAACAATGATTTTCTTTACAGCCTTTCCCCAGACACTGAAATGATTCAGCCATTAACTTCAAATCTTAGGAGGAAGAAGACGAAAAGAAATTTACTTCTTCCAAAACTTGTGGATTGGTTTTAATTTAATTTGTCACAAATCATACTAGAAAGAAAAGATTTTTCTATATAATAAACTTCTTATACAGAGCCAGATTGGACTAAGGGACAGATTGCTTTTGAATAAGTCATCATGTGGCAAAAATCTTTATTTACAATTTACTGCAATATGAAGAAAAATAACATATGATCATAGATACAATGTGGTAATTCTTTATTACAAAAAGTTTATAAAGCATTACATAAATTAGCATTTCAAAGAGGTACCATATCTGCCCAGTCTAGAAAACAGAGTACATTGGTTAATATGTACTTATGGTAAATGAATGTGCCTTTGCCTGATTTGTCCAGCCATAAAAGTTCCTTGCTCGAAGAGTCACCAAGAAGTCTCCTGCTGCAAGATCCTTTAACTGATACTTTACTTTATAAATATTGCCGTCTGCATCCAGCACAGGTATTGCGATAACCTGCCACTTCCCACAAGTCCATCTATATGAATGTTTTTATGAAAAATTAGTGAAATATTGTTAAATATAGGAATTTTTTGTTGTAATGATGGCATCATGCCATTGTTTTCAATACAACATAACAAGAACTCTTGATCGCTTTCAGCAGTCATGTAATTATACATCTGTCAGCGTGGCATCACAATTTCATTTTCACAAAACAAGTCGACCGCTTTTCCTAATCACATCAAATGATGCATGGCATTGCTTAGTTGTCATCAGTATTCTGAGTCGGCCAGCTCACTGCCAACACATTGCCATGGTTACAGTTCTACAGAGCACAAAAAAGTCATTCTCTCCTTTAAATACATGTTTAATGCATTACACAAACCCTAATTTCAAGAATAAATGATTTTGAAAAACTGTGTTATACACGTGTAATAATACTATTTGTATTGAATTTTTAAACATTAAGAGAAAAATACTATTCAGAAAACATCACTCTACATGATTCAACCTAAGTTTTTATTTATAATTATAAAGAAAAATTTTATGTGTCAGGTATAAATGGAATAGCAGCAGTTCTGTCTTCTAACATGGAACCTGCTTTTATTCAGTACCAGGATCTTCCTTTGCATTTCAGCAGAACGGTGGAGGGAACAAAGTATGCTTAGAAATGTAAAATATCTTTACAGGCAACCCTTGTCTATCAATTTCTGGAAAACTGATCATTGAGACAGAATAATTTGCATTAAAATGTAGTGCTACTTCTATTTTGTTCAGGGGCCAGCAGTCAACTGGAGATGAAATGTGGTGAGGCCACAGACCAACGAATTTAGGTGAACTTTTATGCAGCCACGTGTGAAGCAAAGCAAATCAGTTACTGAACTGACAGACGCAACGGATGTCACCAATTCAAAGACATCTAAATATTGCCTCATGACTCAGGAGCAAGATACAAGCCTCTATGATGTTACATTTCTTTGCATTTGTTTGTTTATTCTTTGTTTTTGTTTAATATTTACTATAATGGTGAAATTATTATATAATAGCTTTAATCTCCTGCTTGTGTTAAAAACCATATTTTAACAGACCGTGTCTTACCTTGCTCCCACATTTCCTTTTAGGTATCAAAATATTGTATATTATTATATTGAACTTTGTCATGAAGAGACTTTTTATATGAACTATATATCTATTCTTGTATTGAACTCTGGTGTCCAGATAGACAATATCCATTATGGAAGTAAACATTTTGTCAGTGGGATAGTTCTTTTTGTGCATAAAACAACTGCTTTGAGTAATCCTTTCCAAAACAATAAATATTCTCAATATCAAGAAATATCAGATTCCTAGATGCTACAAAATATTAAATTATAATTACATCAAAGTTATCTTTATCGTGGATTCTGAGCCAATATTAACATCATAACCAAATATCAAACTAAGACATTCCAAAAAACAACCAAAATTTCCACTTCACTGCTTATCTACATGAGAATTTCTCAACTCTTGCAACAAGCCACATTCATTTCGTTTTGAAACCCCAATACAGAGAAAGCAAAAACACTTAAACTTTGCGATCCATACTCTCAAAAAATAGACGGATAGGGTGACAGAGCTGAGGTGAAACTGCAGTGAGGTTCTGGACATGCGCACTGAATATTCTCATGAAGCAGAAACATGAGGTTGTACTTGTTTGCTTCCTTGGGAACTTGGATGTATATGAAAACTGCCGCTAGCATGTTGTTATTCATTTTAGTATTATGTGGAATTTTCCTTTTATGTTGAAAGTTCACAAGGAGGGCGCTATGGAGGGATAAATGATTAGGTGAGATATCTAATGCTGTGCTAATAACATCTGTGCCATGCAACTAGCAGGGTGTAACAATGGATTACTGAGAATATAAGTAAGAGATGTGTATGAAGAAGGATTAAGGTTGATTCACAATTATCTGTGACATGTCAGTTCTGTCTGTGCAGTTTCTGACATAGAATCATTGTCAGATGTATTTTAAATGGAACCATTCACACGTATCCAGCACAGTGGTGTCCAGTTACCATTAGTGTTGCCTGGCATCACTGGCAACAGTATTTGACCATACTTCACTGAACTGATATCGTACAGGATGTATGACTAGGTCTCAATGTCAATGATTCCAACGATTCCAGTGTATTTTCATCATTCATATGGTGAACTCCATAAAATTCGAGATGAATGATGAGAAACTTATAGTTTGTTAAGTCACATATTAAACTCTGTTTTTTCGCATCCAAAATATATGGCTACTACATACAGAAGCGGAATAACACGTGACAATTACAGGAAGTTGTTAAAAAGAGTTAAAAAAAGACGATACTACTTACTTAGGATACTTGGACGACCCGTTCTTCAGTGCCTTGAGCATCTGCGGGTCCCAACTTTCTTTGGCACTGATCTACGGGACATTCCGTAAGGACTCCTTGGACGAGTGATCGGCCCGTCGCATGGCTTCTACCTGTACACAGGACAGCACAACACAGAAAGACATGCATTGAGCGGGATACGAACCCACGATCACATAGTCCAAGCGACACAAGGCCCAAGCCTCAGGCCGCGCGGCCATTGTGACGGCGCGTTTCTTCATATTAACGCAATAATTTCTGTCTAATAAACTTTAAAGGAGAAAGTTGTGTTGTACGTGATTTAGTTTGATATTTTGAATAATCGATCCAATTTTGTTCAATCATTCTGCATAGTTTTGTGAGAATAAATTAGAATCAAGTTTATAGAAGATGACGACCACAGCCGGTTTTGGGCATCTTGAGCACTGGGATTGTGGGTTCGCATCCCACTCGCGTTTTTCACTGCTGTTTTGTGTAAGTGGACATCTTTCCCTTGTCGAAGGAGTCCTGCCAAGTGACTTCAAGGATTCGCACTTGCTTGTGAATTGGAACAGGTCAGAAGACGCGCATCGGAAAAACTGGAGAAGAGGAAAATCCATGAAAGATGGTTACTGTGCCTATTAAAAGCATTTTCAGTTTTCTGTAACCTTTGTGAGTAGCGCAGACGCTGTAGAATTTCGAAGCACAGCTCACCTTTGGCGTGAAGACGTTGAGAAAGAGACAGTCGTCCTCTCCTGACAGTGACTTTCAGTGATCGCGGCCTTTAAATTTTTTTTCATGCTGTTGCACATCTTCATTACCAGGAATGGTAAATCAGCATGGAATTTAGTGATGTGTTTGCGTATGTGAATAATTGTGGCTGGTAAACAATTTCAAATTGTTAGACTCGAAATAGAAACTTTTTACACATAAGAAAAGCTCGTGCAAAATTCGTGTTTATACTTATAACGTGCCTAGGGTATTAAATAATCTCATTCCTACAATCTATTCGATGTAGGTCCGAGACCGGTTGTCCTGACTGAAGTTTTTTTTCGTGCTTTTGTTATTTCTTTCAGGCAAATTCTGCGGTAGTACCGGAAACTAGGCCGTAGTCTTTTCTTTCAACATATTTTACAATTTATTATTTATTACTCGTCCCATCAATCGACGTAATGCACTTTAATTACAAATATCGTCATTAAACAAGCCGTAAATACAACAATCGAAGTTAAAGACAGAGTCACAAGGGCATAACATTGTCTATGATCTGCTGGGGTTTGGTACTGTAGAGGCTGAAGATAAGACTTTTAAGATTATATCGTGTGTATTAGTCTTCTGCATTTCATGCGGCACCAATTTCCCAATTAATAACCTCGTTCGAATTCATGCAATTGTCATTAACAGAGTATCAGAAATAAGACCGAACTTTCGCTTAATAAAAGTCTGTATTTGAATTCTATCCTGCTTAAAGTAACTCGCCAATGGTCATCTGAACCCATACAAATTGAATCCCCATCCTCACACTCTTTGTGCAAAAGACATTGGATTCAATTTAAGTGATTTACCTCTAGTACATTTCCTGTTTTGACGGGCTTAAACAAGTCTACTGAAAGTTTTGTAAAAAGTAAGACGTCAATATTTATCATTCAATTCATCTCCCACGCAATGTTAGCTATTCTATGTATGATGTGACATTTTAGGTTCTAAGGCTTTTTCGTAATTTTGGTGGCACTTTTCCTCTGGACACCGCGATATTTTGTGAATACGACTCACCGAATAATTTATGTATTTTTCACAAAACACAGACCGCAATGTAAAACTTACGTTGTTACTTATCATCTTCCCATCACTCTGAACTTGAGGTCACCGACATGAGTTTTGGCGAACGGAATTCCAAGAAACGCCACATACTTTTTCTTGTTTCGGATAGATGCTAAAACTTTTCCTTTCAGCAAACCTCATTGCACTCTAACTATTGGTCTTCTTGAAGTCTGCTCTGCCGAGGCGAGGCTGCTACACATGGAGATTATTACCAGTGCCAACGCGGAGATCCGTCATCCCGCCATGTCTCCACATCTGTGCACTGGAACCCAGGGATCCAGATCCATTTTAAGTTACTGAATTATTTATCAGAAGCATAAAATGTTACACTGGTTACAATTATTCAGTTTAATTTAAAAACTTTGGAACACTTTCTTGTGTATATACAGAGTGATTCAAAAGGTTAGGGCCGAACTGAAAGTGCGTATAGAGGGAATCAGAGAGAAAAGCTCTTGAACAGGAATCAGTGTTCTCCGAAGATATCCTCAGTCAGTCGAGGCCATTGAAGGTAGGGACATCTGATAACATACCACTGAAATAATCGTAATTTGCTATTTATCTACCAGCTTAATTTTGAATCACACATATCCCGTCAGATTCTACAGAGGCCCCTATGCTGTGATTATAGAAACCTAACAAGTCAGAACGAAATTACATGTTCAGTTGTTCGGCTTTAAAAGAAAGAGCGATATAAGTCTCCATTGTGACAGGGATTACAACCAGAAAGGGATAAAAATTATTATTTCCATCTAAGTCTCCTTGAAAAGAGAGATCTGCCAACTTCAGAGGCGATTACACTACCATTGTCTACGCCAGAATTGCGAAACATGCGTCCCGCAGGCCGCATGCGGCCCCCGGAAACATTTTCCCTGGCCCCGGAGCCTTGAAAAATTATTTTTAAAAATAATCAAGTATAATAAACCCCGACGTAATTTTTAAATAAGGACAAATGAAATTGCAATTCCTTCTTATGCCTATTCTCATTATTTTTAAATTTATTTCTTTCTGATAGAGAACACATTTAATATTAATTATTAACTTCTTACATTTATGATTGCTTGCAACCAAATTATAAGTTAGAGTATTTTTATTTGTGTTTTTTTTCAACTACCAACAATGTGTAAATATGGACCGACAATGAACACCTGCGTGTATAATAATGCAAGAGCATTGAAATTTCTAACCCACACCTGAAACAATGTTGGCTGAGCATGCCGTAAGGCTCTTTTCTCGCTTCTTATGCATGCAGTATAATTGCATGAATGAACCATGTTGCACTCCATTCCTTTAACCTTGAAGGATCTCCGTGATATTTTCACTGTAGGTCTTCTTGGTGCACTAAGCAACTTTTGGCTTTGTGCAGTAAGTAGTGACAAGGAAAAGGTATTCGTTTGTTTTTCAGCAAACAAGAATATGCCAGTCTCTCATGACCACCAAAAGCCTCTTTTTGTAGTTAATCCATTCTGGCCAGACTCCTATATTTAAAAACAGACACAAATTCAGACATTTCTACAACTTGCTTACATTAAGAGAAATTCATAAAGCTTGTAGACAATGGGGAATTGACACCATCATGCAAGAGACCTGATGGGAAAGGAGTTATAGAAGTACATCACAAATAGCAGTTTTAAATGATCGTAAGATACACTCACTCCAAATCCAAACAGAACAAAAACTAAATAAATTAGATTAGTAGTAGTAGCTTAAGTACACAATTTGATAATCTGATATTGTATTTGTACAGTGCAATTGTAGTCAATTAAGAAGAAACCAATTTTTGTGGATAATGTTTCATTTACATATCTGATAAAATACTGTCTTGAAGGCAAATTGATCTCATCCTCAGCACAGCATACTCACTTCATCTATCCACTAATTTTATAAAGTCACAAAAATCATAACTTAATGAAAAACTGTGTTCCTGAGAAACTTCATGCGCCAGCACGCAGCGGAATAAAGCGATCGGCTGACTGCAAGTAAGGAAAAGATGTAAGTAAAACCTCACAATTCCTTTAACCACATTTTCTAATCTTACTAACAGAACAATATACAAAATGAAGATAACTGTCTTCTGGGGCACTGTGCCAAGTAGCCTGGTACAAGTACACAGACATTTCAGAGGTGCTTGCTGCCTTCATCATCAGAGCGATGGAGGCCGAATGTGCTTCTAAAATGTTGTCAAACATTGAACAGACTACTGTCCACAGATCACGAGAAAAGCAATGCGGGGGGAAGTTGGTTCTGGTGGAGGCAGGGGGAATGTTTACTATCAGGTGGACTAGAACAGTGGTATTCAACCTTTTTTGTTCGTGTACCCCCAGATATAATTTCTCTTCAACTTTGTACCCCCAAAGTTGTTGGAGTATAATTCAAGTTATACATAGTATATAAACTACATCTAAAATAAATTAAATAAATTACATTACTGATTATACAGTTTTTATTATAAAATAATATTTTTTTTAAATTTCACGTGCCCCCTAAGATGTCTTCGCGTACCCCCAGATATAATTTCTCTTCAACTTTGTACCATCAAAGTTGTTGGAGTATAATTCAAGTTATACATAGTATATAAACTACATCTAAAATAAATTAAATAAATTACATTACTGATTATACAGTTTTTATTATAAAATAATATTTTTTTTAAATTTCACGTGCCCCCTAAGATGTCTTCGCATACCCCAGGTTGAATACCACTGGATTAGAGGACTGCTATTGGTGGAAAGTATGACACGCCAGAGAGTTACAGTACTACATACAGATTGAAAACATCAAGCAGTTACAAGTAGCGTGTAGTGAGCGCAACTCTAATGTGTTCTGCGGGTGTTGTGATAATATTCTATATTACATCACTGTGCCACTGTGAGGTAATCTTAAAGCTGTACCCATTAGAACACATGAAAGCCTGTTGTTCGTTGAGTGATTGTGGAACGAATGCTTTTAGGATGGGTCGTCACTCACCGCAAAATCTTGTGCATGCGCGTATATCGAATTCCTAGCAGGGACTTTCTCCTGGTCTGTGAACTGTACATGGTGCAACACTAATCTCCTTACCCGCTGCCATGAAAACCTGAAATGTCACCAGTAAATAAATGTGTAAAACACTCTTAATTCAGTACTTAAACTGTATTAAATGGCAGAGAAATACTCTTATACTCAACAGCACATTTCATGTTTTAGAAACCACAAAACTCTGTTCACCTGAATACAACACAAAGGCAGTTGCCAACTTTAGCAACTGAAAACCTAGAAGCGTCATCAGTTCACACACCAGAGAGTCACACGACTACAGTCAAAATGTCATCACCACTAAACGGTACAATAACGAACAAAGCTGTAAAGTTGGCAGGAGTAACCTATAAAAGAAGGATTTATAGTTAGTCAAGCATTTTAACATCAACCATATTCTTAACTAACAAATATATACACTTTAGTTCAGGCTCAACTAGACAAGTTATCCTATAAAAGTGGCAAAGGAGAAGAATAATACAGAATAAAAGTTACAACTATTAAAATAATAGAAATATTTGGAAGTTAAACCCAGTATTATTATTATTATACAATGTAGGAGAAATTAAATTTCTTCCAGTGTGAAAGGTGATGTCACAAGACACAGCTCATCCCCTTCAGTAAGGGGTTCTAGTTGGTACTAAGGAGTACAGAAACCTTTATACATCAAAATCCTAACCTTCTTGAAGGCACTGTTTGGTCAGAGTTCAACATGCCAGGGATAAAACACAAGTAATGACCAGAAGAAACCGGTACAAATTTCACTAAAGTATCTTTATCAAATGAAGAAGAAACTACAGTATCAATACAAATTAACTGATAACCTATAATAATCCAATTGCAAACAGTTCACTCATAGCATATCGGAACTATAACAAGGAACTTCAAAAGAATCAAGGGAATAACACACAAATAATCAAGGTAGGAAAGCATTTTAAACACAAAACTACTTATCTAATTACATCAATTAGTTTAAAGTTTTCTACAAATTAATTAATATATCCAGTGTATGTTTACGAACCGTTAATATTGCAGTTTTAAGTAAGAAGCAAGGAACGCAGTCCTTCGCAACCAACAACTTTAAAATTCAGACCGGAAACAGCCGTTTATGACCAAAAGAGTACCAGCAAGCCACAGAGTTCAAAATAATCGTAACCTCCGGATCCTGTTTTCCATGTACAAACTCTAAAATTACACAAAGAAATAGAGATGCTGGTAGATGTCCCTACTCTTTGACGTCAAAGGTAAAACTAATGATTGCGAAACATATTTCGTTCATATAATTATGCAAAAGGAAGCATTTCTTACCTGGCTATATTGTTTTATTCTACACATTAGTAAAAGATATGAACTGCCTTTGAGGAAATGTTAAATGGACAGGGCCCCAGATGAACAAGAATAGGCCAGCTTTAAAATGAATTACAGGATTTTTTTTAGAATTAATATAATTAAATTTCGAAGGTATGGGTAAAATGTACGACTATATTAAAATGGAAGATCAAATACAATTAATAAAATATGTGTCCACACATGCAACACAATCAGAAAACACAATATACTGCACGAAAGCAGAAATATGCAGAGAGCACATGCAAGTAAGATCACCCATTCTACCACTCCTGTTTGCTAGCAGACTTTTTGCACAGCATTTACAGTAATTTGTTCGCAAAATTATTTTAAACGCGTACTCTTTCTTCGGAAAAACCCAAGCACCTAACAATTTTTAACACCACTAATCTGCAAATACTATAAACTCAAACTTACTTTGTGCTATGTAACATAGACCAATGACCCGCATTAGCAACTGCTTCACTCATTCCACTCTGCTACATCACACCACCTCTTTAACACCTGCCAGGCATGTTTGTGTTAGACTAGAGAAGATAAGTACTTTCACACTCATACCAAGCCACTCTCAATTATTCATGATGTTACTTGTGCATGAGCAATGTCAGTAACAAATACTGGGATGCAAATAAGTGTGCTACATAAGCAAGTACAGCAAAGAATTTTACTGAAAATAATCAGAGTATGTTACACATTGCACTGATTTGCACATTAGCCTATTTGAAATGGCATAAGTCAGCAGGATCACTTGTGTTCGATTCCCAGGAAAGGCAGGGCTATATTTCTACATCACCACATCCTGATTAACTACAAGGCCAGCGCAGCCTCTTATTCAATCAGTACGTGCAAAAAATTAGTACATGATGCAAAATATAGATCTCATTAAGATCTACATTTTCTACACAAGAAGTATGTTAATATGGTGAATATTTTACAAAATACAGACACATTATTTCTCAATGGGTGCAGCGTGATATGTGTAGTGCAATTAGCTTTGCAAAAATACATCTCTATCTGCAATAAAGTAAAATCAAGACAAGTAGGCATATAAAATAGTAGGGAACATAGTGGAAAATACATGTATGCTACCATTTCACACGTTTTAAGCTAACTCACATTGCAGAACGAAACATTTGTAAATACTCAGCTAATACATGTGAACCAAAATACTGTGTTATAAAACATTAACTTTTATAGTAAACAAAATTTAATGGCATAAGCTTACCACCTGACGAGTCAACTCCTCGATTTTTCATTCAGCTTCTGTTGGTCCCTGAAAACAAATTACAACCACTGATAAATATTGTATCATGTCCTTAATATGCTCCTTCGTAAAATAAACACAAGACTACATTCCAACTTCCTGAGACCATATGAACAGGATAGCAATGTATTAACTGTCTGATGTGTATTCAGGAGGGATCTAATTTAAATCATGGCTGGAGTAACAGCTATACTACTTGAGATTCACATGGTGATAAATATGATGGTGGTCATCTCATAAAATGCAGCATAAGGTAGTATGGTAGACATTGAATGCTGGAATAGTACTTTAACACTTCTTGTTGATATTTAAATGGCCTGCTGCTCTGCTTTCACTTACATAATTTGTTATTAATAACTTAAAATATAAAGGCTAAGTAGTGACAAGTTTATGTCCTTGTTGATCACAACAGAAATCTTACCTCAAAAATAAGATCTCATATTCCAAAAGACAAGACAAGACATGAAAACTAAATGACAAGATTGGTGGATTAGTGAGTGTGGTCACTTTCAAAATATTTGCCTCTATCTTCACACACATTCAGCCTTTGACATGCCCAAAAGCACTGCTAGAAATCAACTTCTAAATGTCTATACATCTTATAATAATTTCAAATGATACCCTTTCAATATGTTTCATTTTAGAAATATGAACATTAAAAGGTCACCAGGGTCAAATCAGATGACTCACCAAAAATCAGTTTTCTCTAGTGCTCTATCTGAATATACTGTTATTAACTCAAAATTCCCCTCTCCAGCTATAGGTTCAGTTTTCAGTCTTCCAGACCAGGGCTGTGGATTCAGAGTCGGAAACAATTTTAGGTGGAGTTGGAGTCGGCAAAATGTACCGACTCCGACTTAGATATAAAATCTTAAGAAAATATTATTTTAACCCTTTTGCTACCATGTGAGCCACTGGTGGCCTCACACTTAAGGAGATTCAATGACATGTTGAGTCACATGGTGTCGGAATAATTCTTTGTAACTTTGGCTCTGGTACCTTAATAATACAAACTGTCTACAAATCAACCGATTTCTGCAATAACCATTAGACTTATATTTAAATATAGGTTATAAGTCTAAAAAGCAGTCTGATGATTCACATGGTGGTGATGAAATCTCTTGTGGTTCCATTTACCATTTTAGTAGGTTTATCATTATTAATACATATGGAGGTTTTATGAAGGATTCAGAGGTTTTAGTACCGACTCCACAGCCCTGTTCCAGACTGTGTATTTTTCCACTGAAACTTTGGCATTTTATTTCAAGCCATACAGAAAGATTATGCCTCATCAAAAGTCTGTAAGTTGATGGTTGGGCTTTCTCTATAAACTTGATGAAAGTCTGTGGAACTTCCAGTACAGACCCTCAGTTAAAGTCAATCTCACAGTTCTTCTATCCATGTTAGGTTCTTCTGTTACTTTCCAAACAGTCTAGTGACAATCATTTCTCAGTATTTGTTACTTTCTTCCAAATTTAAGAAAGTTTTTTTTATGGCCACCACACCTTTCATCATCTGCAACATCATCCCTTTTGCTTTGAAATAACTAAACCCACACAAAAGCCAGTATTCTCACAACTGCTTTCAATAAATTTGCTGTTCAAACTTTGTAAAATTCAAACATATTTTTTTCAAGGTTGACAAAATTTTAGAACTGATGCTATTCGAACAATCATTAGAGGCATAGCCTAACAACACAAAGGAGGTGGTGACATGAACCCCACAAATATTAGACGTGACCCTAAGAAACTTACTAAATTACGCTCAAATATAAAAATCTAATAAGCGGCAACACAGAATACAAAATTGATTTTTCTAGTATCAAAATTAACCATTTATCAGAAACGAAATTACATGAAGCTGAACACAATAATGAAAATGCAGACTATAAGTACAGATGAGCATTCAGACATGACAGCAGATGCGAACATTTAGTGAATACAAAATAATTTCCAGAATATTGTGAGCTCAACAAATCTCAGTCTTTTAAGATGTTCTGATACACTATAAAACATCAACTAAAGTGTTTATGTCAATCAGGCAATTACCTCAGTTCTTATACTTTGCTCAACTGAATCTGCAGAATGGAAGTAATGAGTACAACTTGTAATATTATGAAGAGATTTCACTAGACACTTACTACACTTAAAATTGTCAAAATTTCCTTTTAAAGGATAATTCATAGTGCCTATAAAACCAAAAAATCAAACATTTTAGTATTATGACATTCAGTCATACACCGTCTTCAATCAGACAGTTCTGCCACATGTTAACAATTTATTGTCCCTGTTAGAATCCCAAGAACTGTTTGGTATATCACTGTTGAATCATACTTTCATGGACATGAATTCAAACACACATAAACATTTTTTTAAGAAATTGGCAATACTAATGAGTTTGTTCATGCTGGATCATGTTGCTATGTACATAATTGTGAGAACTCAGATTTCCTGCCATATAATATTAATTGAGAACTCCTCATCTCAAGTGTCTCTGATAAATGGGAGGGTATGTTAAGCCTTAAAACAAAGTTATAATTTGTTAAATATAAAAAGGAAGATACTAAACAAACACATAATT
This sequence comes from Zootermopsis nevadensis, assembly GCF_977971745.1. NCBI lineage: Eukaryota > Metazoa > Arthropoda > Insecta > Blattodea > Termopsidae > Zootermopsis > Zootermopsis nevadensis. Next base: position 6,365,017 of record NW_028259154.1, read on the forward strand.
AATTTACTTCAAAGCTCATCAATGACCAAAAACAAATGATAATTCACTGAAAAATCATACTAATAACCTCAGATTATCTTCTGTGCATAAACTTCTGTTTTGGACTAAAATCAAAATTGCAACAACTTTTACTTCAACAAAGATTAATGCAGGAATTAAAAGTTTAACATTTCTTTTACCTTCCCTTGATATGTAATTGCATTACATAGTTTTCTAGCAGAGAAAATAAAAATGGTAAATATGAACAAACAAAATGCAGAATAGTTGGTGTAGGCAATAAACAAAACTTTAACCTTGTGTTTGGCAGAAAATTTGTTATAATTGTTTATCTTACCCTCCCTCATTAAATGCAATTAATAATCATTCTACAATAAGAAGTAAATAAAGTAAAGCTATCCCACTACACGCCATACAGGTGCTTGAGGGGAGACTTCATAACATCAGCACTAGATGTGGTGAATGGTCAGCATCACGCCCTGGCTTAGCTTTACCCCTAGGAAAGGACCATGATACCCACTGAATAAAAGGCTGGGTGGGCCCCAGAGCCAGTCTGGACATAGAGACTAGAAAAAAAACCCTGATCATCCAGTCTTTAGCTACTCACTATTCTGACTGAGATACCCTGGCTCCCAATCATTCTACAATCCTTAATTTAAGCCACCTAATGTCAGCTGCTGTTCTTATAATAATAGAATTGGCTTTTATTACATTATAAATAATTTTACCTAAAGTGGTAATAATTTTGGCTGGTATATTTCTTGTTAGCTCATCTTCTTATAAACCTGAGAACCATAGTTTAAAACTATGGTCCTACTAAGTCCTTTCCATCAGCGAGGAGAAAAATAATTAAAAGAATGAGATCAAAACCTTACAGTAATGAATCAGTGTCACAGATTTATGAACTCAATGTCCCTCTGTGTGTACTAATATAGTGACTGGCAAGAAGGTTAATAAAAACCAATTTCAATATAATTTATTCACACACATGAGAAGAATAAAAATGAGACTGCAACCAAAAATACCAATAATGTATTTTAATTTGACCAAGCCTAGCCCTTATTTTCCATCTAAAAGCATTTGACCTATAATAATATATCACATCATAGAGAAATAGTTTTACTGATATATCAATTGCTTAAACATTACAAGATTATCACATATGTACTATCTCTGCATTGTGATAGCTTATTCAAAAACATGTCAACCGTTTGCACCCCACGGTACCGCATTCCATCCAGTTCCCTAAACAAGTCACATTAACAGAATATCACACCTAAAATTTTACCTGTGATACATGTGAAATGGTGAAAAACATTAAAAAGGTTGCTGCACACAAAATGTTGGAGTTAAAAAAAATATTATGCACCAATATAAAATGGTGCCACGCCACGGTGGTCTAGCGGTTAGAACGCTGACCTTGTAATCCTGGGGTCTCGGGTTCGATTCCCGGCGGTGCCCGAATTTATAACTTGTGTTGGGCAAGGCCGTGGTCCAGGCAACACGGAGTTTTCCTCCATGGCATCCCAACAATTAATCCATTCACACTCAGAGGAAGGCAATGGCAAACCACTTCTGGATCATCTGCCAAGAACGTATATGAACAGGTCCCAGTCCGAGAAAAGGATGGAAGAATCCTGTTCATATGGACCTGTCGTCAGTCAGAACACTAAATAAATATAATAAATATAAAATGGTAGATGGTTCATCAATTAATTGGTAAGAATCTGGATAGAAACGGCCATCACCCTTTTTAGGTTTCTGCCACATTACTTTTCTCAAGAGAATACAGAAATGCGCAGAAAACCTCACTTAGAGCAGCTAGTCTCCAGGCTGAGATGTGAACTTGGTACCCCTTGAATATGTAAAAGCTTACATACTGTTCTTGTGTGTGCACACACAAGACAAAACAGACACTGACTATTTAAGAGCACTAACTAGAACAGCAACTGCCTGAACTACAAATGAAAATGATCAGCAAACTTGGTCAGTATAAACATCACCAACATTTTGGCAGTCAATATTATGAATGTGATTGATTTGCAATGATTGTATAGTTTGACTTTATGGAGTCATTAGTAGCAAATGTAACTTTGACCTTAGAGATGCAGACAATACATTCCTTCAAAATGTGAGTAATAACCTACAAAAAACTACGCAGTGTCACAACCCATGAGACTCGATCGACAACTACAGGAAAGATTAATCAAGCACAAGGAAGGACAAACATGTCACTAATGACTAATTTTGTTAAAGAAACTGCTGAGCAGTAATGAGTAAGTTAGTTGCCTTCTAATAAATCATTATGAACTTTCAACAAATTGTCCTTTGTAACCTTGCAACGAGTGAGTCTATAAGAAAGGATAAATGTGGCCCCATGTTTGGAAAGGTTTGATAACTCTTACCCTTATCTAAGTTTTCGTAACTTGACAAAATATATTCATGTCCTTAGCTGCCTGCTTTCCAAACAACAAATACTGCAGATGTCATCTTCAAGAAAGTTTGTTCCATGCATTCAAATACTTATATTTTATTTATTTATAATGCAAGGCCAGCTCTATGACAAGGCCAACCGACTGGATGAGAAGGAGATGGAATTGGAGCCAGAAGAAGAAGTAGAAGAGGACGACAAAGGTCCAGAGATACTGAAGAGCGAGGTAGATAAAGGATATGAGAAGAAGAAATGCTATGGGAGATGATGAAATCCCATCGGACTTATTGAAAGAACTTGGAGAGAAGGGAGTGAAGGTTCTTACTAGACTCGCTAACAAGATATACACCTCCGGTGAGTGGCCCAAGGACTTTCTGGAAGTAACAATGATTCCGTTACAGAAGAAAAAGAATTGCAAGAAGTGCGGCGATTACTGGACCATCAGCCTAATCTCACATGCGGCGAAGATAATGACGAGAATACTGACTAAAAGACTAGAAAAGAAGATAGAGGAAGTGCTGGGAGACGACCAATTTGGATTCAGGAGAGGAAGAGGAACCAGAGATGCCATCGGAGTTATGAGAATAATTTCAGAGAGAGTTCTCGATGTCAAGGGAGAAGTATGTGCCTGCTTCATCGACTGGAAGAAGGCTTTCGATCGATTAAAATGGAAGAAATTAATGAGGATCCTACAGAGAATTGGAATTGATTGGAGAGATAGAAGACTAATCGAAAACCTGTACATGCAGCAAAAAGTCAAAGTGAGACTGGACTCAGGCGACACCAACAGCGTTGAGATAGGTAGAAGTGTAAGACAGGGATGCTGCTTATCACCAATTCTTTTAACCTGTACGGGGAATGGCTTGCCAAGGAAGCTCTGGAGGGAACATGAGACTTCAAAATTGGAGGAAGAGTGATAACGACTGTAAAGTATGCAGACGACTTAGTAGTATTGGCGAAGGAAGAGGAGGAATTACAGAACATGATGGACAAGTTAGTGGAAGCAGGTAGAGAGTATGGAATGGAAATCAACATTGAAAAATCAAAGGTAATGAGGATAGCACCGAGAGCAGAACCATTGAACGTTGTAATTGGAAACAAACAGATGGAGAATGTGGAGCATTTCAAGTACTTGGGAAGCATAGTCACGACGGACGCCCTATTTACCAAGGAAGTAAAAGCAAGGATAGCCATGGCCAAGGCAGCTTTCGTCAAGAAGAGGATACTTCTCACTAGCAAGTTGGGCTTGGAGATTAGGAAGAAACTAGTAAAGTGTTACGTATGGAGTGTCGCGCTGTATTGAGCAGAGACTTGGACACTCAGGAAGAAGGAACAGAAATACCTGGAGAGTTTTGAAATGTGGTGTTGGAGAAGAATAGAGAAGATCAGGTGGACGGATCGAGTGACAAACGAAGAAGTATTGAGGAGAGTCAACGAGCAAAGAAGCATTCTGCAGGCGATTGCACGAAGGAAAGCTAACTGGCTGGAACATATTATGAGAAGGAATGGGATACTGAGTGATGTCACCGAAGGCCAGGTTGAAGGAGAGAGAGAACTAGGAAGAAGACTGATACAGCTAACCGACGAACTTATACAAGGAAAGAAGATGACGTTCCAGGAATTAAAGCGAGAAGCCGAGAATAGGGACAACTGGAGAGCTCTTTTTGGGCAGAGCAATGGACCTGTCGTAAGACAGAACACTTATTAATAATAATAATGCAAGGCCAAGGAGCTATCACACAGTATTTCTAACATTGCAAATAGTTTAAACATAAGAAATGCAGGTTACAATACAATTCAGAACATTTTGTCTTCCCATCTGCTACATTAAAAAATAAAGACTCAATTAGAGAAAACTATATTATGTATGTGGGTGAGAAACTTGGTCTCCCAATAAGGAAAGAGCATATGTTGAGGTTGTTACAGCAGAAAAATGTCAATTGTCCTTTCCTATGATGTGATTCCACTGGTCTTGTGGTTACCAACATTTTGGAAAAATGAACTGCGTCCATTTTCAGAGCAGCACTTCTAAACTAACAGAGGCAATATAACCTGTACTAACAGAAATTATGCAACTAAGCTCTTCGGGGGGGCTGGTCAAGTTTTTAAAACGCAATTACCCCTTTCGAGGGGTGGGGTGTGGTTGCGTTTTAAAATCTTGAGTAAGAAACTAAATCAACCCCCCGAATGGGGGGTTAAAACACTTGAATGGGGGTGAAAACAATTTAAAATCTTGAGTAAGACACTAAACTAACCCCCCTTCGGGGGGGGTTAGTTTAGTGTTGTTAGTTTACTCAAGTCATTTGTTTACTCGGCATTGTTGTGTTGGTACAAAAGTGCCGAGTAAACAAATATAACGTAACATTGTTTGATGACGTAATTATTTGGCTACAAATTGTATGACGACGACGAAAAAACACAAATTTTTATAGTAAAAAATTGATAGTGGAACCAAGGTTCCGGAGAATCTAACGTAAATACGTCTATACGGAAAGAAAGTTTATATATTAGCTTTCATTACAACAATATCAACAACAATGCCGAGTAAACAGATGGCGTTTTCTAGGTAACATAACAATGCACGCAAGCTGACCATTGTTGTCGATCCATATTAACACATTTTTGATATGGATCTTACACGTTTTCCTTTCACATTTTCCTTTCACTTGTTTGCCGAATGACCCTTCCGTATAGACGTATTTACATCAAAAAAGAAGATTATTATTATGAATTGTTTAATTGGTCCACAAGCAGCCAAAAACTTCAGGCGTGTAGCCGTCATAACTCGGATGCTTGCAGCCCAGATGAAACTGTAGTCACATCTCGAACCACGAGATAGGCGGCTACAGTGTGTTGGGGTCGTGCGCACGCAGTAGTCGGAGCGACCCAAGAAGCACGGCATTTTGCATCCGCCTGAGTAATGCTTCAGCGTTACGCTGGCATGCCGGAATAAGCTTGATGTTGGCCGGCAGTGACGACTTGACTCCTCCAAGAACTCCGATTACAAGGACGATTAATTTGACAGTGAATCCTGGGTACAGCTGTCTTAGCTCAAACACAAGGTCTTGATACTTGGTCCATTTTCAGCCTCCTTCACAACTATGTTGGTTTCAGCCGGGGCCGAAAACTCGATGACATACATGGTGCATCCAGAGGTATCGATGAGAACGATGTCAGGTTTAGTGGCTGTTAACTGCCTGGTAGTGGGGAACGAATAGTTCCAATAAATTTTACATTTGTCGTTCTCAACGACGGACTCAATGTCCCCAGGAGGGTACGGCAGAATGGGTGTCTTATCTATGCCGTAAAAGTGTCTCAGGTGATAGTAGAGTATACGTAAAGCAGCGTTATGTCGATGAATGTAGGCGCAGCTGGCATAATGTTTACATGCCGACAAAAGATGCATCAACGTCTCTGGTTGCATTCGGCATGCCCTGCAGACAGTATCCACTACCCCCACACCCATCACCATTCGGCGGTACACAAGTGTGTTTACAACACCATCTTGTCACGCTAAGATGAAACACTCGGTTTCAGACTTTAGTCCAGCCGACCGTAGAAAGGCGAACGTCAGGTCTTTTGACAAGCCCATTTTTTCTACATTTTTGAAGAAGGCCCCATGCATGGGTTTATCTGCATGTTGCTTGAGCAACAAAGTTTGCTCAGCCTTCTTAACAGTGCCCTTGAATTGATCTGACGTCAGTGTCAAGAGGGGCAACTGTCTTCGCTGTCCAACTGAGCTGGTGTCGAAGTCAAATCCGAGGTCATTTGCTGCTCTCTTTGCCGCCTGAAATATAAACGCCCCTACACCCGCAGACTCATGCGAACACACGAATGTCAAGAGGGGATCAGAGCTATTAATGATGGAATGAGCTGTACCCAGAACTATCCTGTTGTGAAGATTCTCCAGACCCAAGAGACCTCTACCGCCAAGATGACGCGGGAGGTATATGCGTTGGACAGAAGATTTAGGGTGATGACTTCGGTGCATGGTCATCATTTTTCTGGTGGCCCTGTCCAGGTTTTTCAACTCGTCAACTGTCCACTTCATTGCTCCAAAAGTATATAGCATGATCGGAACAGCAAGCATGTTGGTGGCAGTGACTTTGTTTCTACCAGACAGCTTGGAACTCCAAATCTGTCGTAGGGTGTGTCTATACTTGCTGCACAGAGCCTCTTTGACCTTGGAGACATCTTGGACGTTACTCTCACTCACACCAAGATATGTATAGGACTCTTCGGCATCAAGATGGTGTATGATGCTTCCGTCCACGAGTTGCACGTCTTCGCCGAAATCCCTATTTCTTCCCCTTTTCAAATGCAGAACTGCACACTTGTCCAATCCAAATTCCATGCCGATATACTGAGTGTATACTTGCACGGTGTTCAGTGCACTCTGAATGTCACTGTCGCTGGCAGCATAAAGTTTTAAGTCATCCATATAAAAAAGGTGTGTGACTTTGTGCCTACGGATGGACGGTGAACCGCACATGTAACCACGCTCACGTCTTAGCACAACGGAAAGAGGAAGTAGCGAGATGCAGAAAAGAAGAGGGTTCAAGCTGTCACCTTGAAACACTCCGCGGTGGTAGCATACCAACTCGGTTGACACTACACGCTTCCCAGATGTTAGAATGAAGCGCGTTTTCCAGAGCGGTAGTAGATTTTCAATGCATTTCACTGTCAGGTTGGACTTTCAGCACTTTGAGCAAGATGACAATTAGCTCATGAGAAGTTGTGTCAAAAGCTTTTTTGTAGTCCACCCAGGCCATTGACAGGTTGCGCTTATAATGGACCGCATCTTGACACATGCATCTGTCAATCAACAGATTGTCCTTGCAACCTGCAATGCCACGTTTCGAACCCCGCTGCTCATATACCTCTTTCCAGATAGGGTCAATATGGTGCACTATGCGTTCGTTCAAGATGGAGGTGAACGCCTTGTATACAGTATTAAGACAGGTAATAGGTCGGTAGTTTTCCGGATTAGACAAATCTCCTTTCTTCGGAATAAGAACGGTGCGCCCTTCTGTCAACCAAGGTGGAATGGGCTCTGTACCACACAAAAAAAATGTAAAGATACGAGATAGATGTTTGTGTGTGCTCGTGAAAGTTTTCCACCAAAAATTATTGATGGCATTTATTCCAGGAGCAGAAAAATTCTTTTTGCCAGTAAAGGCACGTTTCACATCTTGTTCGGTGATCACTAGGGGCACATCATCATCCTCTAAATGACGATCGCAGAACTGCCTAAAGAGGCCAATGGCCGGAGAATCTATGTTCAACGGAAATCTAGTTTCGTAGAGTTTCTTCCAGAATGACTCGACCTGCGTTGCTGTTGGTGGGGTATGAACGACTGGAGTGTTCTTGCTGAAGAGACGGGAAGGGCATACACGAAAGATGGTGTTCTCCTTTACGGCCCTATAACGTTTCACTAACTTCTTCCTGTCCGCGGTTAGTGCCCGTATTTTGTCCAGAGAGTGCTGCTTGATGGTCAGCAGCGTATTCTTGTTCAGTGTGTGATACCCATCCTTGAGAGAGCGGACGATAAGCCTCAGCTTGGTGGTAAATCTCCGACCAGAGTTTACATACTCAATCACGCAGTGAATTCTGGATACCAGTTGCCTTTCCAACTTTAACTTCGCGTCCAGACGTTTTGTTTGCTGCTCAGCTTTTTCTGCCACCCTAAACGGGGCTGGGGTTACTAATAACCTGGCTGTAGCGTAACCGGCGCGATTGATAGTAAGCAGATCAGAATCATCTTTTAGGAATTCATCTAAGATTTCGTTCATTTCGGCCAGATGTTTGGCCCGCAGCGATATCTTGTGGTGAACTGTTCGCTGCCTGTCCTTCAGATATTCACAGGAGTTCAACAATTGGTAGAGCCGCGTTTTAATGTCGATATCAACAGTCGCAGCTGGGGGACATGGTGCGATATTTTTAATTTCTTCCGCTTTATGCGGCGTAGCTGCAACTGGATCTTGGGCTTGAAGTCAAAGCCTTTCCTTCGCAGATGGTTAACATAGTCTCGCAGGTTTTGTTGCGAGAGACAGGAGTGCTCAGGATGCATCCCGCACCAAAGGGAATGCATCCGTGCCATGTAACCTCTCCGCGAAGGATCACTGGTGGCGTGACACCCAAGAAGGCTGCTGATCCGATTTGTGCCCCTTATTATTATTATTATTATTATTATTATTATTATATTAACTTCTTACATTTACAATTACTTGCAACCAAATTATAAGTTAGAGTAAATTTTTCAACCACCAACAATGTGTAAATATGGACCAACCAACCAACCAAAAAGCTAACTGAGGGCGGAGGCCTGCGCAAGCGCAAGCATCGTCCCTACCTAGGTGAAACCATTCCTGCGCACAAGGCGCATTGCTGGAAATGGTAAACAGTCTTAATATAAGAAACGGAAATTTTGCTATCGCTAACAGGGTTACGTCGTGGCGGGAGCCTCGACCATTCAAACTGGGATCCGTTGCTGCTGATGGGAGGTCATCCCGTCAGGCAAGTTGTCCAAAGGAATTTGGTTGGTTGGATCTCCGGGGTTTGAACCCAGAGAGGGAGGGGCCGTTTCGGCTGAAGGCCTCTGCGGCATGGGGGGAAGATCACTTCAGCTGATGGCCTCCGTGATCGGGGTGGGGGTGGCGGGCCGTGCCCCTATTAAGTTATACCCTGGCATTCGCCTTACAACTGAGGAAAAGCACGGAAAACCTCAGTCAGGGTAGCCGAGTAGTCTAACCACTCGTTGTGCCGACTTGGCCGTCTTTTGGGGACGGCCTCGGCTGGCCTGCTGAACATCGGTCGCCCTCGGTTGCCCTTGGGCGACCTCTGGCAGCCCTCGTTCGACATGAGTCCCACTTGACACAACCAAAAAGCTAACTGAGGGCGGAGGCCTGCGCAAGCGCAAGCATCGTCCCTACCTTTCTCCAGGCTGTGCCGGTGGGGGTCTCGTCCACTCCCAATCCTCCACTCACTCACTACTCCACTCCCTCTCGCCTCTACTCTCTCTCCCTGTCACTCCGTGTAAATATGGACCGACAATGGTCAGCTTTTATACAATGAACTCCTGCGTGCATAACAATGCAAGGTTAAGTATTCGAATTTCTAACCCACACCTGCAACAATATTAGCTGAGCATGCCGTAAGGCTCTTTTCTCCTTTCTTATGCATGCAGTATAATTAACTGAATGAACCGTATTGCACTCCACTAATTTACCTAAGAAACTAATTGTTACGTCATTTGTTTACTCGGCATTGTTGTGTTTCATTACTGCCATCAACAATCCGCTTTCGTTATTGCGGAAAGAGCTCTGCTGTGAATCGCTTGTAGAAGAAGTGCGTCGTAGAGAAGATAATTTTGTGCTCTTAAAAACCTCTTAGAATATCACAGGTACTTATCTTATATAAGAATTATTAAGAAATCTGTGATGCTGCCCTCCACAATCTCCATTTTAGTTTTGATTAAATCGGTCATTGACAGTGGACATCGTGGTCTCTTACAATTGAACAAAGATTGAGGTAACGGATTCCTATTTATTATTATTTTTCATCATATTTAATGTTTTCATCTGCATTTGTGAACTCGCGTAAGAGAATTAGGCTTGTATTCTTTCTAACAGAATTTCAAATAATATTAGATTGACTTTTGTTTGTTCACGGCCTCATTGATAGTAAAATAATATTCAAGTAGGCAATTATCATTTCACAATTTTAAAGGAATATAACTTGTTTAGTAGCCTAGAATCGTAATAAAAATAAATGGATGTTAAGAAGTGGGTATATATTCTGAATAATAATTCTAACACTTTTCATCTCTTGATACATCTGCATTATTGAAGAGTTTAAGGGAAATGTGAAGAATTTTATTTTTGTTTTATAAGCCTAATTATCGACGAATCTCCCTCTTATTTTCTTCCTACAACAGCAAATTAAATCCGGGCAGTGCTTGTAAAATCTTTCGTCCTCCGATCTCATACCAAAAGAAAATTAAGATTAAAATGAACCAAAGCGTAATTGTGTCAGTTGTGCCGTATGGGTGCAAAACGTGGTCTTTCACTTTGAGGGAGGAACATAGACTGAGGGTCTCTGAGAACAGAGTGTTGAGGAAGATGTTTGACAACTCTTACCCTTAGCTAAGTTAACGTAACTTAACAAAATAATTCCTGCTTTCCAAACAACAAATACTGCAGATGCCATCTTCAAGAAAGTTTGTTCCATGCATTCAAATATTTATATTTTATTTATTTATAATGCAAGGCCAGAGAGCTACCACACAGTAAGACAGTATCCGTAACATTGCAAATAGATTAAACATAAGAAATGCAGGTTACAAAACAATTCAGAACATTTTGTCTTCCCATCTGTTACATTAAAAAATAAAGACTCAATTAGAGAAAACTATATTATGTATGTGGGTGTGAAACTTGGTCTCCCAATAAGGAAAGAGCACATGTTGAGGTTGTTACAGCAGTAAAAATATCAATTGTCCTTTCCTATGTTGTGATTCCACTGGTCTTGTGGTTACCAACATTTTGGAAAAATGGACTGCTTCCATTTTCAGAGCAGCACTTCTAAACTAACAGAGGCAATATAACCTGTACTAACAGAAATTATGCAACTAAGCTCATCGGGGGGGCTGGTAAAGTTTTTAAAACGCAACCAACCCCATTTCGGGGGGAGGGGGGGTTGCGTTTTAAAATCTTGAGTAAGAAACTAAATCAACCCCTCGGATGGGGGGTGAAAACACTTTAAAATCTTGAGTAAGAAACTAAACCAACCTTCCCGAATTGGTTGCGTTTTAAAATCTTGAGTAAGACACTAAACTAACCCCCCTTCGGCGGGGGTTAGTTTAGTGTTGTTAGTATACTCAAGTCATCTGTTTACTCGGCATTGTTGTGTTGGTACAACAATGCCGAGTAAACAAATATAACGTAATATTGTTTGATGACGTAATTATTTGGCTACAAATTGTATGACGACGAAAAAACACAAATTTTTATAGTAAAAAATTGATAGTGGAACCACGGTTCCGGAGAATTTGACGTAAATACATCTATACGGAAAGGAAGTTTATATATTGGCTTTATTCTAAATATTTCCTTTATACCTGCTTTACAATTGCGTAAAGTTTGATTAAGACTTCGCTTATTTAACTTGAATTAGTCACGCTTAAGATAAGTCTGTGGTAGCTGAATGTAATGTAAAGTAATGAAATGTAATGTAACGTTTCCTAGGTAACAAATTGTTGTTACACTTTTTGCGGAATGACACTGACCCTTCCAAATAGACGTATTTACGTCAAAAATTTGACAGTGGAACCACTGTTCCGGAGAATCTGACGTAAATACGTCTATACGGAAAGAAAGTTTATATATTAGCTTTAATTACAACAATATTAACAACAATGCCGAGTAAACAGATGGCGTTTTCTAGGTAACATAACAATGCACGCAAGCTGACCATTGTTGTCGATCCATATTAACACATTGTTGATATGGATCTTACACGATTTCCTTTCACATTTTCCTTTCATTTGTTTGCCGAATGACCCTACCGTATTGACGTATTTACATCAAAAAAGAAGATTATTATTATTATATTAACTTCTTACATTTACAATTACTTGCAACCAAATTATAAGTTAGAGTAATTTTTTCAACCACCAACAATGTGTAAATATGGACCGACAATGGTCAGCTTTTATAATATGAACTCCTGCGTGCATAACAATGCAAGGTAAAGTATTCGAATTTCTAACCCACACCTGCAACAATATTAGCTGAGCATGCCGTAAGGCTCTTTTCTCCTTTCTTATGCATGCAGTATAATTAACTGAATGAACCGTATTGCACTCCACTAATTTACCTAAGAAACTAATTGTTACGTCATTTGTTTACTCGGCATTGTTGTGTTTCATTACTGGCATCAACAATCCGCTTTCGTTATTGCGGAAAGAGCTCTGCTGTGAATCGCTTGTAGAAGAAGTGCGTCGTAGAGAAGATAATTTTGTGCTCTTAAAAACCTCTTAGAATATCACAGGTACTTATCTTATATAAGAATTATTAAGAAATCTGAGATACTGCCGTTAGTTTTGATTAAATCGGTCATTGCCAGTGGACATCGTGGTCTCTTACAATTGAACAAAGTTTGAGGTAAGGAATTCCTAGTTATTATTATTGTTATATGCAGTTGTATTTGTAATTGCCTGTGGTATCGTGAGTGTTGGTGTGTAATCGTCAAACATTCATATGCCAGCACCTCCATGTGGAAGATGTCATTGAATCTAGAGGACTCTACTTCTGTATTGTTGGCTACCGGGGGAATTCTGTAGACACCTACGTCCTTAAGGGAGGATAGCTGGCCTTGTAATCCTGGGGTCTCGGGTTCGATTCCCGGCGGTCCCCGAATTTATAACTTGTGTTGGGCAAGGCCGTGGTCTACGAAACACGGAGTTTTCCTCCGGGGTCTTCCCCGGTTTCTCCGTGGCATCCCAACAATTACACAGAAGAAGGCAATGGCAAACCACTTCTGGATCATCTGCCAAGAACGTATATGAACAGGTCCCAGTCCGGGAAATGGATGGAAGGATCCTGTTCATATGGACCTGTCGTCAGACAGAACACTAAATAAATAAATAAATAAAATAAATACATTACATTCAGCTACCACAGACCCAACTTAAGCGTAAATAATTCAAGTTAAATAAGCAAAGTCTTAATCAAACTTTACTCAATTGTAAAGCATGTTTAAAGGAAATATTTAGAATAAAGCCAATATATAAACTTCCTTTCCGTATAGATGTATTTACGTCTAATTATCCGGAACCGTGGTTCCACTATCACTTTTTAGTAAGAAATATTATGCTATATAACAGGTAATATTATATGCTAATATAAATTAATTTTTGCTTTCTTGCTTATTTTTAGAGCTTTCCAGAATGGAAAAGGAAAATCCATTTGAGGTAAGATTTTGTTTGATTTTTAAGTAAAGGTTAAATAAAATTCACAAGTTTATGAATGTACATTGAATGTGACGTTCGTTTCACATTAATGTGATCTGTTGAACTAACGCTGTTATTAAGTGGCATTGTGTGTATAACTAAAACAATTGTCTCTCTTACATGTTAAATTCTGTGATTCGTTATTATTCACATTGTCCAGTTTGGAAATGTTTACCACATTCTTTCTTTTTCTTTTTTCTGCAGGAAGAAAAGAGTTGGCCAAAAGATGCGCATTTAGCAATAGACAATGAGGAATACCAAGCAGCGAAGACACACTGCTTGGAAGCGGGAAAACGCTTCCAAAAAGCAGAGGAAGGTATGTTGAGACAAATTTGCAGTTTATTCTGTGTCAGTAAAATCTATCTTAATAAAGAAGTGGTCACATTCCTTCCCTACTCTAAACTTATAAATCTCCTGTTTGGAGTACTCTAGTTAATCCCCAATGAATATTTGGTTATTACATCAAGTAACGCTCACAGTTTGAAGTTATTCAGTACAAGCCATGTTTGGAGACAGCTTTTATCAAAACATTTTTGTTATTATTTCCAGCAGAATACGAATTTAAAATAGGCAACAACTTCCATGTATCTTTCTATGCACACATGTCATTTGGCACTACATAAGCAATGCCTGCAGTTGATGATTCATAAAACAGACCAATGACCATTTCTGATTTGATTCCAGGCAATTCATGCCTTGCGCAGACAAGACGCTTCACAATTTCCTGGGTTCTCTGTTGTTACTGACCTTATGTTAGTGGTTGTAGGATCGTTAAGTTATAACATCTGGTTTTCAACATTTTAGCTTCGATAACTTTGCTTCCAGGTGAACAGGAAAGTTATAAGTACAAATGCAATACTTGTTTCTAGTGCAAATAGCAAAAAACTAATGAATGCTGCATAGGCCTCATTTCTTAGCTGGCTTCTTTTTACTATGTACTTTTATTCCCCACATGATTAAATGCGCAGGGGAGGTGCATTTTTATCTGCTTTGTGGTTTTTATTTTTGCATATAGCATTTCACTTTTAGATATGAGCTGCCAACCAGGAAATATTATCAGAACTTTTTGTTTTCAGAGCAACAAGCTGCAGACGCCAAGAAGGCTAAAGAAGAAAAGGAAGGGCATGGAAAAATTTAGAATCCCTAACTCCTGCATTATAGAACAAAAATTAAATTTCTTTATATTCAGAATTCATTCCATTTTATCCAAGTGATAGCCATATGTTATTATTTTTATTCTAATACTTCATTTAGATCCCAGTATCCTAACACAAGGGATTTGGATTTTGTTGTTCTACATGCAACACATATCAATATATGAAACTCTTTGGTAAGGCACTGCTTTGGTTATATGTGCAACTACCAGATGTTTGTTGCGTACAAAATTTCAATTGTGAAATTCTTTGTTGTTCAGTCAGTTAATACAAACTTCTTAAACATTAAGTTTTTCACGAATCCATTACTCAAAATAATGTCTCATCCAGATGCTAGTATGTTTCATGTTATCCTTAATTAAGAACGCAATGTAACTGCTCTCTACTTTGTTCTGCAAACTACTGTTCAAAAAAGTCACCATGTCACTGTTTATCAGTCCAGAAACTATCTTACTAGCTCCAAAGTTACAAGTAATTACCAACTTAAGGCTTATATTAGATTTGTACTTTTCATAAAATGTTTCTTTCCATTATAATTAAAATTTACAGAGTCTTAAACATGAATTTAATTTCCCTTCATACCATTTGGCTGTAAGATAGTTCTGGAGATTTGTTTGTCACCGAGCATCTTTCCCTATTCTGAAAATGATGTTAGCTGCACCACAAGAGGCTGTGATGGGTGAATTAATTTTGGACATTCATAATTTGGAATGTTACCACATCTCTGTGCCACAAACGTTTCCTATGAAAAGTCAAATTTGTCTGGCTGGAATTTTGCTGTATGTTAAATCTTTTTTTTTTGTTTCTTTTACAGTTGGAATTTTTAATTGTCCCAATTTATTGTAAACAAAACTTTGCAGTATTTCAATAATTAAAGGACAAAAATATTTATCTCAAGGATTAAAGAACTTGTCACTGAAACCATTTTGTTCCCAGTGAATACATAACTTTTAAAACTCACTGGTAACTATATGTACCTTCTGCTTTAACAATCTATAACTCTGTATTTTTCCCACAGACTGTATTAAAGTGATACATATGATTTTCAGCATAAAAAGTGATTATTTCCCTAAACAGTAATCACCATTCATCTTTGTAAACAGAAAGTGTTATTTTTGCTCTGTAGTAAGAAATGAATTTTTAAATATTACTTAAACAAACTACAGCTTCAAAGGTTTAACTTGGAATAGCACATCTGAAGATAATGTTAAACAGTACTTACAGTAATATCTGTACTTACTTCATGAATGATAGTCAGACAAGGTTAGAATTTCATACACAATATATCTGGTGTGTAGAGGAAATATAATGAACCAACACACATGCACTGATATAAGACTTTCCTGTACATAACAATGGATGAGGATAAGAATAAAATATCTTGTAAACCTCCACACAATCAGAACCACATTATCGTTGCATCTGACAACCAATTAATTACACACAAAACAGAAAATTGTATTTAAATGAAGGACATTAGCTTTCACAAAATGCGAAAATATGAAACCAGAGACTCAAATATTCCCTTCAGGAAGTCAGACTAGCTGATTTTGGGGCAAAATTTTGTAACCAGAACATGATTATTTAACTGCACAGAAGATATTGTATGGACCATGAACACCTGTTTTACAAGCACTGAAAGGTAGGAACAATATGATTAAACAGCCATATAAGGAATTTACCTTTTAACAAGAATCAGAAAATCACTGTCAGACCAACAATTGCGACGGCATGCTTATTTATATCTGTGTACGCATAAATAAATTAACGTGCATTTGGTTCAACTACAACTGGTAAATATCATTACAAAACAAAAATGTAAATTATCTGGTTGTAATAGAAACAACACAGATACCAAGGGGGGATATATTCATTTAGTACTCTGAAGTCACACTTTGATCATCATACTGAATGAAATACTATACATTCAATTTACATTTAGATGGAACACAAGTAAAATTTATATTAAATTATTCATCTGCAATACTTTACCAAGATGCAAACAAATAGAAGACCTGAATTTAAAATGGAGTCCATACATCCATGTTCTCTATAAAATATTTCAACCATTAGAAACTGCATCTAATATACAGTGATTAATAAAAGCCAATTGGCACCTAATAAATGATTTCGTCTTATCTGTAAAAGCAGTTTTATCTCTGACATTTTGTAGGATGTAAATAAAAAGTATTGTCCTTGTAAGAAATGATTCAGAGAAAGAAATAACATATATATATATATATATATATATATATATATATATTATATATATATATATATATTTGTGATAATACAACATCAAATGAGCCCATAATAAGACATGTGTACTTAATTGGGGAACAAAATATTTTGAATGCAATCTTATTCTCTCCCACTTTGTTGGCCTCTTGGTATATTTGCTAACATGTTTCCAGATCGCTGATTTTATCGCCATAATTAAAAGTTGGTCTGATTCACACACTAATGATAGCATGCTTCTTTTAAATTTAATTCCAAGCACAGTAAATGGTATCTCAAGTTAAACATGTAACTTTATTTATGGACTTAGGCACCGAGGACAAAAAGGCAACATAAAAGCAATGTCATATATATAATGCAGATGAAAGTTGTTATTACAAATATTCTTCTTTTTCCTGTTTGACTGAAATCATACATTTCCCTGATGTTGCATTTTCCCTCTGCATTTAAACACAATTAAATCCACATTGATGATTCAATGCTGAAATTCTATCCACACTCACATCCAGGAACTACAAGATTCCATCACATACATCCCAGGTATCATATTTGACTGGAAGACGACTTTGGCTCACTTACTGTCCCTTCTTAGTTTAAAAAATTCTCTCACAAGCACCAGTGCTTTCTCAGTCTGAGGGAATAGCAATAATTTCCTTGCAATCTGTGGACAAAAAAGGTCAAATAATTATAATCACTTTAACCTTTGGGAGATATTATATTAACATGCTTATTTTGATAGTGAGAAGAGCCAGAAATATATTGTTTTGTAACTGATGAAAAAAGAAACTCTGAAGGCTGACTTACAGATTCTGTTACAGCCACAGCTAACCTCAATTACCCATATCAGAGGAATGAAGGCTGGTAAGAAAATGCTTTGTGAGTGGTATGAAAAGCTATCCCTCAACATATTTCTTATATTAATCACCTAAAATATATACAATTCCTTATGCAGATGTCACACACCTGCTCTAGCAATGTAAAAACTTCATTTATGCCACTCTGAATTTCCTCCAAAGTTGACTTCATAAAAATGAATAATTGCAAAGAACCAAAACAAGTTGTTTAAAAAAATTTGTGTTGGAAGCAGACAATGGCAGCACAAAGACAAGCCACATACTAAGAAATGAGTGTCCCCATGCCAACCAAAATATCACAGAGGCTTCTGCACATATGGAACAGAATTTTCACTATTACAGATGACACAGGCTTACACCAGGGCTTCCCAAATTTCACCAGACTGAGGGACATATTCACCCTCACTAAACGACTTTCAGGCCACAAGGTTATAAATTAGAATGGTTTCAATAAAATCTTCGGCAATCAGCGACGTAAAATGGTTAAAAGACAAAACCAACGTTTCAGGGACCATCTCTGTCCCCATCATCAGGGTGAACCCTGAGTTACGTAACCGCGAAAGCTTCAAATCATGTATCACCAACCTGTATGAGAATGATCTGTTGAAACTTCATGACAACTTATTCAAAATGTTACTAAAATTCTATTATAATCAGGTTCCTATATGAATCAATCATTTTCCTCAACAAAATCAGAACATTACATACATACCAGATACTGCTTTTGCTTAAATAATTTTTCATTATCAGGTGTAATTTCAGTTGTTGTGATTCACATTTCCTTCCAAGTGTTCATTAGTAAAATGCATCCTAGTTCTTTATTTTATATTATTCATTAAGCTGGAGCCTATAGCAATAGGTATTGCCAAATTATGACGACATCAACAAAATATTTTCTAATACTGCAGAAATATTTTCACCACAGAGGTTGGCACAGGAGGTGATTTATGTAAAATGCACAGAGGCCACACAAAACACATTAGAGGGCTGTATGCAGTCTGTGGGTTGAGAATTGCTTGTCTACAACATACACTTTTCAGGATGTAGTGCTGGACATACATAGTGATAATCTAACTTGATTCTTCAACAAACCCCATAAATTATAAACATCTCAAAAAAGGAGAAGAATTCTCTTCAGATACCAAATCACAATGTCCCACTTAACATGATACCCACCATGATAGCATGTCATAGCAGCAGTTACTAAACTACCAAGAAATGAGTTAGTCACAATCCAGAACATAGCCTTCACATGATAGTAGATTGGTTCTGACTTATGTGGGACTCAGTAAATACTGATGCCATGAAATCATATTATGTCTTAAGGATTTAACAAACCTCTACATGAGAGGAGGCACTGGCTCAAAGTTGGCTCAAACACAGAAGAAGTAAAGCAAACGTTGCGGTGGAAGTGGTAGTACAACCGGAAAGCATACAAGTTCCTCTTTTGGAGCAAACAATATAAAGTAATGATCTGTCTCTAACCAGGGGAAAGTTTGAAAATGTGGTTGGACATTTTTAAAAGTGTTGAAAAGTTTTATACAGATATGAGAATTAAGAAATGAGTATTGAAACCAGACACAAGTATTTATTCCCTGTATACAAAAATTAAATACTAATAATATCAGTATTTCAGATTTAGAAGGTGCAAGTGAAGACATAAAATTAATTTAAGCAAATACTGTTTAAGGTGACAGAGTCTGAAACAAATCAAAGAACATGCATCAACCTGGCAATCTTCCACGTAGCACATTATTTTCATTCTACATCAATAAGGTAAAGGAAATTTAAACCCCCAACTGAACTTAATACAGGATTAAAAATTTAGCAGTATGGTACAGTAAGCTTGGCCAGCTGGATCACAAAGTCACTGAAGTCTTAACATCTTACTTTGTATACAAACTACAATCTGGACAACATACCTTCCAATTTACTAGTTTCAGCAGTCACCTCATGGCTTTCATTCTCTAAAGCAATAATAACAAAGCATAATGGCATTCTAGAAACAAAATAATGTAAGTAAATATTAAAAAGTACTGGAGGATAATGAAACAAATATTGCCTCTAATTTATTACAATAAGGACCAGAAATGCACCACACAATATATCCGACATCATAAAAATCACTTGTTTTGATTAGAGTGCGAAAGAAAAATTTCAGACAGAAATTTACCATTTTTGATGAATTCTGTATAAACATCCTAATCTTTACACATTTATCTCCCTTTCAAGAATAATACCAACATGGAATCCACGTACCCTGTGGCATGGAAAAACTAGAACTATTCATCGCAGTCTTTGAACCAACAAGACCTTTGAAATGTGTCTTTCAATAAGATATTTTTTAGGAAAATGCAAATATGAATATGGTGACCCTGAAAATTGTTCGCAGTGACAACAGTAATTGACATCATTGTTAACTTACAAAAATATATCCTGATAACGTTGTTATAACACAGAAACTGGCAGTAAGTGTGACACAAAAACATAGAGAAACAAAATCCTTTAACATTCAAAATTTTACCAAACAACTGCCAAGTGCCTTTAGTATTTATTGTCATCTAAAAAACATATGAGGCATATTTAGTGTGCTGTGTAAAAACATCTTTTTTTCTAATTATAAGATGTTTCTTACCAGTAACAGCTACAGTCAAATTCAGAATATACACTATATGAAAATGTATGTGGTGTTGGACTAATACTTTAATAAAATAGTTGGGAAACAAATAAATGTATTTATATAAGGATAATTCTAATAAAAACACAATTTTACTTTGGCACACAAATTTTTCCTGTGTCTATCTTCTACAACTCATGCATATGGGTATGGCTGGTATGAGGATGAACAAAGATGCACATATTAGAGCTACAAAATCAGCTTTGCAACAGAAAGAACATATTTTCTGACAATGTCATCATGGGAAGATATGTACTGAAAAAGGTAGCAGAAATAATATGACTTACTTGAATTATAAAGTAATGCAGTTATTTTGCAGCAAAGAACTCTGTATTCAACATTGTTTTTCTTCAGAACTACATCTACCATCCTATGTATTAAAATAAAGCCATTACATTTCAGGGGCTGTCTAGAGGACCCAACAAAGTAGTTCTTTCATCACCTGAAGATGGGGCCAGAGCCAGCTCTTGAAATATTGTGGCTTCATTTTAACACACAGAACAACATATTTAGTCCAGTAAAAACTATAATTATTTATAATACACCATCATCAGAACCTATTAGAATTAATTTGTAAATATCTGAATCACTCCCAAACATCTACAAGCCTCTTTTAACAATGACAATCAACGCAATATTTCACAGTAACAGTGCATGAACAGAACATACTTCCCCAGTCTGTTTAACATATTTTGTGTTCAGTCAATCAAACTGTATACAATTCCAAATTAAAGTTTATGACATTACTGCAAATGAAAATGTACAATATAAATCAAATAAGATGCACATATGCCTGGTGCCACTTCTGACCGACTCAAGAAACACAAGATAAAACTGGTAAGATTAAAAACAATCAATCACTGAGTGTGGGGAAAACCTCCCCATATTCTAGGTACCACTAATGACTAATTTCCATTAGTTTATAATAAAAGAAAACATTGCTTTAGTTCCTAAGCCTGAAAACATTTTAAAAGTAATACAATTTATCTCTTTGCCTTCAACATAATTTGTCAGAAATGGCAAATTTTTTATCTGTTTCGTGCTTGCTGTGGATACACACGAACAAAACGGGAGAGTAGTCACTTTTCAACTGGGAGATGTGTTCTACACAATGACATATTATTAACATTATCATCATCATTGGCATAGACAACTTGCAATCAACAATGATTTTCTTTACAGCCTTTCCCCAGACACTGAAATGATTCAGCCATTAACTTCAAATCTTAGGAGGAAGAAGACGAAAAGAAATTTACTTCTTCCAAAACTTGTGGATTGGTTTTAATTTAATTTGTCACAAATCATACTAGAAAGAAAAGATTTTTCTATATAATAAACTTCTTATACAGAGCCAGATTAGACCAAGGGACAGATTGCTTTTGAATAAGTCATCATGTGGCAAAAATCTTTATTTACAATTTACTGCAATATGAAGAAAAATAACATATGATTATAGATACAATGTGGTAATTCTTTATTACAAAAAGTTTATAAAGCACATATGAATCAGCAAAAATTAGCATTTTAAAGAGGTACCATATCTGCCCAGTCTAGAAAACAGAGTACATTGGTTAATACGTACTTATGGTAAATGAATGTGCCTTTGCCTGATTTGTCCAGCCATAAAAGTTCCTTCCTCGAAGAGTCACCAAGAAGTATCCTGCTGCAAGATCCTTTAACTGATACTTTACTTTATAAATATTGCCGTCTGCATCCAGCACAGGTATTGCGATAACCTGCCACTTCCCACAAGTCCATCTATATGAATGTTTTTTATGAAAAATTAGTGAAATATTGTTAAATATAGGAATTTTTTGTTGTAATGATGGCATCATGATATTGTTTTCAATACAACATAACAAGAACTCTTGATCGCTTTCAGCAGTCATGTAATTATACATCTGTCAGCGTGGCATCACAATTTCATTTTCACAAAACAAGTCGACCGCTTTTCCTAATCACATCAAATGAAGCATGGCATTGCTTAGTTGTCATCAGTATTCTGAGTCGGCCAGCTCACTGCCAACACATTGCCATGGTTACAGTTCTACAGAGCACAAAAAAGTCATTCTCTCCTTTAAATACATGTTTAATGCATTACACAAACCCTAATTTCAAGAATAAATGATTTTGAAAAACTGTGTTATACACGTGTAATAATACTATTTGTATTGAATTTTTAAACATTAAGAGAAAAATACTATTCAGAAAACATCACTCTACATGATTCAACCTAAGTTTTTATTTATAATTATAAAGAAAAATTTTATGTGTCAGGTATAAATGGAATAGCAGCAGTTCTGTCTTCTAACATGGAACCTGCTTTTATTCAGTACCAGGATCTTCCTTTGCATTTTAGCAGAACGGTGGAGGGAACAAAGTATGCTTAGAAATGTAAAATATCTTTACAGGCAACCCTTGTCTATCAATTTCTGGAAAACTGATCATTGAGACAGAATAATTTGCATTAAAATGTAGTGCTACTTCTATTTTGTTCAGGGGCCAGCAGTCAACTGGAGATGAAATGTGGTGAGGCCACAGACCAACGAATTTAGGTGAACTTTTATGCAGCCACGTGTGAAGCAAAGCAAATCAGTTACTGAACTGACAGACGCAACGGATGTCACCAATTCAAAGACATCTAAATATTGCCTCATGACTCAGGAGCAAGATACAAGCCTCTATGATGTTACACTTCTTTGCATTTGTTTGTTTATTCTTTGTTTTTGTTTAATATTTACTATAATAGTGAAATTATTATATAATGGCTTTAATCTCCTGCTTGTGTTAAAACCATATTCTTACAGACCGTGTCTTACCTTCCTTCCACATTTCCTTTTAGGTATCAGAATATTGTATATTATTATATTGAACTTTGTCATGAAGAGACTTTTTTATATGAACTATACATCCATTCTTGTATTGAACTCCGGTGTCCAGATAGACAATATCCATTATGGAAGTAAACATTTTGTCAATGGGATAGTTCTTTTTGTGCATAAAACAACTGCTTTGAGTAATCCTTTCCAAAACAATAAATATTCTCAATATCAAGAAATATCAGATTCCTAGATGCTTCAAAATATAAAATTTTAATTACATCAAAGTTATCTTTATCGTGGATTCTGAGCCAATATTAACATCATAAGCAAATATCAAACTAAGACATTCCAAAAAACATCCAAAATTTCCACTTCACTGCTTATCTACATGAGAATTTCTTAACTCTTGCAACAAGCCACATTCATTTCGTTTTGAAACCCCAATACAGAGAAAGCAAAAACACTTAAACTTTGCGATCCATACTCTCAGAGAATAGACGGATAGGGTGACAGAGCTGAGGTGAAACTGCAGTGAGGTTCTGGACATGCGCACTGAATATTCTCATGAAGCAGAAACATGAGGTTGTACTTGTTTACGACTTTTAAGATAATATCGTGTGTATTAGTCTTCTGCATTTCATGCGGCACCAATTTCCCAATTAATAACCTCGTTCGAATTCATGCAATTGTCATTAACAGAGTATCAGAAATAAGACCGAACTTTCGCTTAATAAAAGTCTGTATTTGAATTCTATCCTGCTTAAAGTAACTCGCCAATGGTCATCTGAACCCATACAAATTGAATCCCCATCCTCACACTCTTTGTGCAAAAGACATTGGATTCAATTCAAGTGATTTACCTCTAGTACATTTCCTGTTTTGACGGGCTTAAACAAGTCTACTGAAAGTTTTGTTAAAAGTAAGACGTCAATATTTATCATTCAATTCATCTCCCACGCAATATTAGCTATTCTATGTATGATGTGACATTTTAGGTTCTAAGGCTTTTTCGTAATTTTGGTGGCACTTTTCCTCTGGACACCGCGATATTTTGTGAATACGACTCACCGAATAATTTATGTATTTTTCACAAAACACAGACCGCAATGTAAAACTTACGTTGTTACTTATCATCTTCCCATCACTTTGAACTTGAGGTCACCGACAGGAGTTTTGGCGTACGGAATTCCAAGAAACGCCACATACTTTTTCTTGTTTCGGATAGATGCTAAAACTTTTCCCTTCAGCAAACCTCATTGCACTCTAACTATTGGTCTTCTTGAAGTCTGCTCTGCCGAGGCGAGGCTGCTACACATGGAGATTATTACCAGTGCCAACGCGGAGATCCGTCGGCACGCCATGTCTCCACATCTGTGCACTGGAACCCAGGGATCCAGATCCATTTTAAGTTACTGAATTATTTATCTTCTTCTGTTACTTTCCAAACAGTCTAGTGACAATCATTTCTCAGTATTTGTTACTTTCTTCCAAATTAAAGAAAGTTTTTTTTATGGCCACCACAACTTTCATCATCTGCAACATCATCCCTTTTGCTTTAAAATAACTAAACCCACACAAAAGCCAGTATTCTCACAACTGCTTTCAATAAATTTGCTGTTAACACTTTGTAAAATTCAAACATATTTTTTTCAAGGTTGACAAAATTTTAGAACTGATGCTATTCGAACAATCATTAGAGGCATAGCCTAATAGCACAAAGGAGGTGGTGACATAAACCCCACAAATATTAGACGTGACCCTAAGAAACTTACTAAATTACGCTCAAATATAAAAATCTAATAAGCGGCAACACAGAATACAAAATTGATTTTTCTAGTATCAAAATTAACCATTTATCAGAAACGAAATTACATGAAGCTGAAGACAATAATGAAAATGCAGACTATAAGTACAGATGAGCATTCAGACATGACAGCAGATGCGAGCATTTAGTGAATACAAAATAATTTCCAGAATATTGTGAGATCAACAAATCTCAGTCTTTTAAGATGTTCTGATACACTATAAAACATCAACTAAAGTGTTTATGTCAATCAGGCAATTACCTCAGTTCTTATACTTTGCTCAACTGAATCTGCAGAATGGAAGTAATGAGTACAACTTGTAATATTATGAAGAGTTTTCACTAGACACTTACTACACTTAAAATTGTCAAAATTTCCTTTTAAAGGAAAATTCATAGTGCCTATAAAACCAAAAAATCAAACATTTTAGTATTATGACATTCAGTCATGCACCCTCTTCAATCAGACAGTTCTGCCACATGTTAACAATTTATTGTTCCTGTTAGAATCCCAAGAACTGTTTGGCATATGACTGTTGAATTACATGCATGTCCATGAAAATGGACATGCATGCAAACACACATAAAAATTTTTTTAAGAAATTGGCAATACTAATGAGTTTGTTCATGCTGGATCATGTTGCTATGTACATAATTGTGAGAACTCAGATTTCCTGCCATATAATATTAATTGAGAACTCCTCATCTCAAGTGCCTCTGATAAATGGGAGGGTATGTTAAGCCTTAAAACAAAGTTATAATTTGTTAAATATAAAAAGGAAGATACTAAACATACACATAATTAATTTACTTCCATGCTTATCAATGACCAAAAACAAATGATAATTCACTGAAAAATCAAACTAATAACCTCAGATTATCTTCTGTGCATAAACTTCTGTTTTGGACTAAAATCAGAATTGCAACAACTTTTACTTCAACAAAGATTAATGCAGGAATTAAAAGTTTAACATTTCTTTTACCTTCCCTTGATATGTAATTGCATTACATAGTTTTCTAGCAGAGAAAATAAAAATGGTAAATATGAACAAACAAAATGCAGAATAGTTGGTGAAGGCAATAAACAAAACTATAACCTTGTGTTTGGCAGAAAATTTGTTATAATTGTTTATCTTACCCTCCCTCATTAAATGCAATTAATAATCATTCTACAATAAAAAGTAAATAAAGTAAAGCTATCCCACTACACGCCATACAGGTGCTTGAGGAGAGACTTCTTAACATCAGCACTAGATGTGGTGAATGGTCAGCATCACGCCCTGGCTTAGCTTTACCCCTAGGAAAGGACCATGATACCGACTGAATAAAAGGCTGGGTGGGCCCCAGAGCCAGTCTGGACATAGAGACTAGAAAAAAAACCCTGATCATCCAGTCTGTAGCTACTCACTATTCTGACTGAGATACCCTGGCTCCCAGTCATTCTACAATCCTTAATTTAAGCCACCTAATGTCAGCTGCTGTTCTTATAATAAAAGAATTGGCTTTTATTATATTATAAATCATTTTACCTAAAGTGGTAATAATTTTGGCTGGTATATTTCTTGTTAGCTCATCTTCTTATAAACCTGAGAACCATAGTTTAAAACTATGGTCCTACTAAGTCCTTTCCATCAGCGAGGAGAAAAATAATTAAAAGAATGAGATCAAAACCTTACAGTAATGAATCAGGGTCACAGATTTATGAACTCAGTGTCCCTCTGTGTGTACTAATATAAGTGACTGGCAAGAAGGTTAATAAAACCCAATTTCAATATAATTTAGGCACACACATGAGAAGAATAAAAATGAGACTGCAACCAAAAATACCAATACTGTATTTTAATTTGACCAAGCCTAGCCCTTATTTTCCATCTAAAAGCATTTGACCTATAATAATATATCACATCATAGAGAAATAGTTTTACTGATATATCAATTGCTTGAACATTACAAGATTATCACATATGTACTATCTCTGCATTGTGATAGCTTATTCAAACACATGTCAACCTTATGCACCCCACGGTACCGCATTCCATCCAGTTCCCTAAACAAGTCACATTAACAAAATATCACACCTAAAATATTACCTGTGATACATGTGAAATGGTGAAAAACATTAAAAAGGTTGCTGCACACAAAATGTTGGAGTTAAAAAAAATATTATGCACCTATATAAAATGGTGCCACGCCACGGTGGTCTAGCGGTTAGAAAGCTGGCCTTGTAATCCTGGGGTCTCGGGTTCGATTCCCGGCGGTGCCCGAATTTATAACTTGTGTTGGGCAAGGCCGTGGTCTAGGCAACACGGAGTTTTCCTCCATGGCATCCCAACAATTACTCCATTCACACTCAGAGGAAGGCAATGGCAAACCACTTCTGGATCATCTGCCAAGAACGTATATGAACAGGTCCCAGTCCGAGAAAAGGATGGACGAATCCTGTTCATATGGACCTGTTGTCAGACAGAACACTAAATAAATATAATAAATATAAAATGGTAGATGGTTCATCAATTAATTGGTAAGAATCTGGATAGAAACGGCCATCACCCTTTTTAGGTTTCTGCCCCATTACTTTTCTCAGGAGAATACAGAAATGCGCAGAAAACCTCACTTAGAGCAGCTAGTCTCCAGGCTGAGATGTGAACTTGGTACCCCTTGAATATGTAAAAGCTTACATACTGTTCTTGTCTGTGCACACACAAGACAAAACAGACACTGACTATTTAAGAGCACTAACTAGAACAGCAACTGCCTGAACTACAAATGAAAATGATCAGCAAACTTGGTCAGTATGAACATCACCAACATTTTGGCAGTCAATATTATGAATGTGATTGATTTGCAATGATTGTATAGTTTGACTTTATGGAGGCATTAGTAGCAAATGTAACTTTGACCTTAGAGATGCAGACAATACATTCCTTCAAAATGTGAGTAATAACCTACAAAAAACTACGCAGTGTCACAACCCATGAGACTCGATCGACAACTACAGGAAAGATTAATCAAGCACAAGGAAGGACAAACATGTCACTAATGACTAATTTTGTTAAAGAAACTGCTTAGCAGTAATGAGTAAGTTAGTTGCTTTCTAATAAATCATTATGAACTTTCAACAAATTGTCCTTTGTAACCTTGCAACGAGTGAGTCTATAAGAAAGGATAAATGTGGCCCCATGTTTGGAAAGGTTTGATAAATCTTACCCTTAGCTAAGTTAACGTAACTTGACAAAATAAATTCATGTCCTTAGCTGCCTGCTTTCCAAACTACAAATACTGCAGATGTCATCTTCAAGAAAGTTTGTTCCATGCATTCAAATACTTATATTTTATTTATTTATAATGCAAGGCCAGCTCTATGACAAGGCCAACCGACTGGATGAGAAGGAGATGGAATTGGAGCCAGAAGAAGAAGTAGAAGAGGACGACAAAGGTCCAGAGATACTGAAGAGCGAGGTAGAGAGGGCCATAAAGGATATGAGAAGAAGAAAAGCTATGGGAGATGATGAAATCCCATCGGACTTATTGAAAGAACTTGGAGAGAAGGGAGTGAAGGTTCTTACTAGACTCGCTAACAAGATATACACCTCCGGTGAGTGGCCCAAGGACTTTCTGGAAGTAACAATGATTCCGTTACAGAAGAAAAAGAATTCCAAGAAGTGCGGCGATTACAGGACCATCAGCCTAATCTCACATGCGGCGAAGATAATGACGAGAATACTGACTAAAAGACTAGAAAAGAAGATAGAGGAAGTGATGGGAGACGACCAATTTGGATTCAGGAGAGGAAGAGGAACCAGAGATGCCATCGGAGTTATGAGAATAATTTCAGAGAGAGTTCTCGACGTCAAGGGAGAAGTATGTGCCTGCTTCATCGACTGGAAGAAGGCTTTCGATCGAGTAAAATGGAAGAAATTAATGAGGATCCTACAGAGAATTGGAATTGATTGGAGAGATAGAAGACTAATCGAAAACCTGCACATGCAGCAAAAAGTCAAAGTGAGACTGGACTCAGGAGACACCAACAGCGTTGGGATAGGTAGAGGTGTAAGACAGGGATGCTGCTTATCACCAATTCTTTTTAACCTGTACGGGGAATGGCTTGCCAAGGAAGCTCTGGAGGGAACATGAGACTTCAAAATTGGAGGAAGAGTGATAACGACTGTAAAGTATGCAGACGACTTAGTAGTATTGGCGAAGGAAGAGGAGGAATTACAGAACATGATGGACAAGTTAGTGGAAACAGGTAGAGAGTATGGAATGGAAATCAACATTGAAAAATCAAAGGTAATGAGGATAGCACCGAGAGCAAAACCATTGAACGTTGTAATTGGAAACAAACAGATGGAGAATGTGGAGCATTTCAAGTACTTGGGAAGCATAGTCACGACGGACGCCCTATGCACCAAGGAAGTAAAAGCAAGGATAGCCATGGCCAAGGCAGCTTTCGTCAAGAAGAGGATACTTCTCACTAGCAAGTTGGGCTTGGAGATGAAGAAGAAACTAGTAAAGTGTTACGTATGGAGTGTCGCGCTGTATGGAGCAGAGACTTGGACACTCAGGAAGAAGGAACAGAAATACCTGGAGAGTTTTGAAATGTGGTGTTGGAGAAGAATATAGAAGATCAGGTGGACGGATCGAGTGACCAACGAAGAAGTATTGAGGAGAGTCAACGAGCAAAGAAGCATTCTGCAGGCAATTACACGAAGGAAAGCTAACTGGCTGGGACATATTATGAGAAGGAATGGGATACTGAGTGATGTCACCGAAGGCCAGGTTGAAGGAGAGAGAGAACTAGGAAGAAGACTGATACAGCTAACCGACGACCTTATACAAGGAAAGAAGATGACGTTCCAGGAATTAAAGCGAGAAGCCGAGAATAGGGACAACTGGAGAGCTCTTTTTGGGCAGAGCAATGGACCTGTCGTAAGACAGAACACTTAATAATAATAATAATGCAAGGCCAGAGAGCTATCACACAGTATCCCTAACATTGCAAATAGATTAAACATAAGAAATGCAGGTTACAATACAATTCAGAACATTTTGTCTTTTCATAGGCTACATTAAAAAATAAAGACTCAATTAGAGAAAACTATATTATGTATGTGGGTGTGAAACTTGGTCTCCCAATAAGGAAAGAGCATATGTTGAGGTTGTTACAGCAGTAAAAATGTCAATTGTCCTTTCCTATGTTGTGATTCCACTGATCTTGTGGTTACCAACATTTTAGAAAAATGTACTGCGTCCATTTTCAGAGCAGCACTTCTAAACTAACAGAGGCAATATAACCTGTACTAACAGAAATTATGCAACTAAGCTCTTCGGGGGGGCTGGTCAAGTTTTTAAAACGCAACCACCCCCTTTCGGGGGGTGGGGGGTGGTTGCGTTTTAAAATCTTGAGTAAGAAACTAAATCAACCCCCCGAATGGGGGGTTAAAACACTTGAATGGGGGTGAAAACACTTTAAAATCTTGAGTAAGAAACTAAACCAACCTTCCCGAATTGGTTGCGTTTTAAAATCTTGAGTAAGAAATTAAATCAACCCCCCGAATGGGGGGTTAAAACACTTGAATGGGGGTGAAAACACTTTAAAATCTTGAGTAAGAAACTAAACCAACCTTCCCGAATTGGTTGCGTTTTAAAATCTTGAGTAAGACACTAAACTAACCCCCCTTCGGGGGGGGTTAGTTTAGTGTTGTTAGTTTACTCAAGTCATTTGTTTACTCGGCATTGTTGTGTTGGTACAACAATGCCGAGTAAACAAATATAACGTAACATTGTTTGATGACGTAATTATTTGGCTACAAATTGTATGACGACGACGAAAAAACACAAATTTTTATAGTAAAAAATTGATAGTTGAACCACGGTTCCGGAGAATCTAACGTAAATACGTCTATACGGAAAGAAAGTTTATATATTAGCTTTCATTACAACAATATTAACAACAATGCCGAGTAAACAGATGGCGTTTTCTAGGTAACATAACAATGCACGCAAGCTGACCATTGTTGTCGATCCATATTAACACATTGTTGATATGGATCTTACACATTTTCCTTTCACTTGTTTGCCGAATGACCCTTCCGTATAGACGTATTTACATCAAAAAAGAAGATTATTATTATGAATTGTTTAATTGGTCCACAAGCAGCCAAAAACTTCAGGCGTGTTGCCGACATAACTCGGATGCTTGCAGCCCAGATGAAACTGTATTCACGGCTCGAACCACGAGATAGGCGGCTACAGTGAGTTGGGGTCGTGCGCACGCAGTAGTCGGAGCGACCCAAGAAGCACGGCCTTTTGCATCCGGCTGAGTAATGCTTCAGCGTTACGCTGGCATGCCGGAATAAGCTTGACGTTGGCCGGCAGTGACGACTTGACTCCTCCAAGAACTCCGATTACAAGGACGATTAATTTGACAGTGAATCCTGAGTACAGCTGTCTTAGCTCAAACACAAGGTCTTGATACTTGGTCCGTTTTTCAGCCTCCTTCACAACTATGTTGGTTTCAGCCGGGGCCGAAAACTCGATGACATACATGGTGCATCCAGAGGTATCGATGAGAACGATGTCAGGTTTAGTGGCTGTTAACTGCCTGGTAGTGGGGAACGAATAGTTCCAATAAATTTTACATTTGTCGTTCTCAACGACGGACTCAATGTCCCCTGGAGCGTACGACAAAATGGGTGTCTTATCTATGCCGTAAAAGTGTCTCAGGTGATAGTAGAGTATACGTAAAGCAGCATTATGTCGATGAATGTAGGCGCAGCTGGCATAATGTTTACATGCCGACAAAAGATGCATCAACGTCTCTGGTTGCATTCGGCATGCCCTGCAGACAGTATCCGCTACCCCCACACCCATCACCATTCGGCGGTACACAAGTGTGTTTACAACACCATCTTGTCACGCTAAGATGAAACCCTCGGTTTCAGACTTTAGTCCAGCCGACCGTAGAAAGGCGAACGTCAGGTCTTTTGACAAGCCCATTTTTTCTACATTTTTGAAGAAGGCCCCATGCATGGGTTTATCTGCATGTTGCTTGAGCAACAAAGTTTGCTCAGCCTTCTTAACAGTGCTCTTGAATTGATCTGACGTCAGTGTCAAGAGGGGCAACTGTCTTCGCTGTCCAACTGAGCTGGTGTCGAAGTCAAATCCGAGGTCATTTGCTGCTCTCTTTGCCGCCTGAAATATAAACGCCCCTACACCCGCAGACTCATGCGAACACACGAATGTCAAGAGGGGATCAGAGCTATTAATGATGGAATGAGCTGTACCCAGAACTATCCTGTTGTGAAGATTCTCCAGACCCAAGAGACCTCTACCGCCAAGATGACGCGGGAGGTATATGCGTTGGACAGAAGATTTAGGGTGAAGACTTCGGTGCATGGTCATCATTTTTCTGGTGGCCCTGTCCAGGTTTTTCAACTCGTTAACTGTCCACTTCATTGCTCCAAAAGTATAGAGCATGATCGGAACAGCAAGCATGTTGGTGGCAGTGACTTTGTTTCTACCAGACAGCTCGGAACTCCAAATCTGTCGTAGGGTGTGTCTATACTTGCTGCACAGAGCCTCTTTGACCTTGGAGACATCTTGGATGTGACTCTCACTCACACCAAGATATGTATAGGACTCTTCGGCATCAAGATGGTGTATGATGCTTCCGTCCACGAGTTGCACGTCTTCGCCGAAATCCCTATTTCTTCCCCTTTTCAAATGCAGAACTGCACACTTGTCCAATCCAAATTCCATGCCGATATACTGAGTGTATACTTGCACGGTGTTCAGTGCACTTTGAATGCCACTGTCGCTGGCAGCATAAAGTTTTAAGTCATCCATATAAAAAAGGTGTGTGACTTTGTGCCTACGGATGGACGGTGCACCGCACATGTAGCCACGTTCACGTCTTAGCACAACGGAAAGAGGAAGTAGCGAGATGCAGAAAAGAAGAGGGCTCAAGCTGTCACCTTGAAACACTCCGCGGTGGTAGCATACCAACTCGGTTGACACTACACGCTTCCCAGATGTTAGAATGAAGCGCGTTTTCCAGAGCGGTAGTAGATTTTCAAAGCATCTCACTATGTCAGGTTGGACTTTCAGCACTTTGAGCAAGATGACAATTAGCTCATGAGAAGTTGTGTCAAAAGCTTTTTTGTAGTCCACCCAGGCCATTGACAGGTTGCGCTTATAATGGACCGCATCTTGACACATGCATCTGTCAATCAACAGATTGTCCTTGCAACCTGCAATGCCACGTTTCGAACCCCGCTGCTCATATACCTCTTTCCAGATAGGGCCAATATGGTGCACTATGCGTTCGTTCAAGATGGAGGTGAACGCCTTGTATACAGTATTAAGACAGGTAATAGGTCGGTAGTTTTCCGGATTAGACAAATCTCCTTTCTTCGGAATAAGAACGGTGCGCCCTTCTGTCAACCAAGGTGGAATGGGCTCTGTACCACACAAAAAAGATGTAAAGATACGAGATAGATGTTTGTGTGTGCTCGTGAAAGTTTTCCACCAAAAATTATTGATGGCATCTATTCCAGGAGCAAAAAATTCTTTTTGCCAGTAAAGGCACGTTTCACATCTTGTTCGGTGATCACTAGGGGCACATCATCATCCTCTAAATGACGATCGCAGAACTGCCTAAAGAGGCCAATGGCCGGAGAATCTATGTTCAACGGAAATCTAGTTTCGTAGAGTTTCTTCCAGAATGACTCGACCTGCGTTGCTGTTGGTGGGGTATGAACGACTGGAGTGTTCTTGCTGAAGAGACGGGAAGGGCATACACGAAAGATGGTGTTCTCCTTTACGGCCCTATAACGTTTCACTAACTTCTTCCTGTCCGCGGTTAGTGCCCGTATTTTGTCCAGAGAGTGCTGCTTGATGGTCAGCAGCGTATTCTTGTTCAGTGTGTGATACTTAGCCTTGAGAGAGCGGACGATAAGCCTCAGCTTGGTGGTAAATCTCCGACCAGAGTTTACATACTCAATCACGCAGTGAATTCTGGATACCAGTTGCCTTTCCAACTTTAACTTCGCGTCCAGACGTTTTGTTTGCTGCTCAGCTTTTTCTGCCAACCTAAACGGGGCTGGGGTTACTAATAACCTGGCTGCAGCGTAACCGGCGCGATTGATAGTAAGCAGATCAGAATCATCTTTTAGGAATTCATCTAAGATTTCGTTTATATCGGCCAGATGTTTGGCCCGCAGCGATATCTTGTGGTGAACTGTTCGCTGCCTGTCCTTCAGATATTCACAGGAGTTCAACAATTGGTAGAACCGCGTTTTAATGTCGATATCAACAGTCGCAGCTGGGGGACATGGTGCGATATTTTTAATTTCTTCCGCTTTATGCGGCGTAGCTGCAACTGGATCTTGCGGCTTGAAGTCAAAGCCTTTCCTTCGCAGATGGTTAACATAGTCTCGCAGGTTTTGTTGCGAGAGACCGGAGTGCTCAGGATGCATCTCGCACCAAAGGGAATGCATCCGTGCCATGTATCCTCTCCGCGAAGGATCACTGGTGGCGTGACACCCAAGAAGGCTGCTGATCCGATTTGTGCCCCTTATTATTATTATTATTATTATTATTATATTAACTTCTTACATTTACAATTACTTGCAACCAAATTATAAGTTAGAGTAATTTTTTCAACCACCAACAATGTGTAAATATGGAACCAACCAACCAACCAAAGAAGCTAACTGAGGGCAGAGGCCTGCGCAAGCGCAAGCATCGTCCCTACCTAGGTGAAACCATTCCTGCGCACAAGACGCATTGCTGGAAATGGTAAACGGTCGTAATATAAGAACGGAAATTTTGCTAACGCTAACGGGGTTTCGTCGTGGCGGGAGCCTCGACCATTCAAACTGGGATTTGTTGCTGCTGATGGGAGGTTATCCTGTCAGGCAAGTTGTCGAAGGAATTTGGTTGGTTGGGTCTCTGGGGTATGAACCCAGAGAGGGAGGGGCCGTTTCGGCTGAAGGCCTCTGCGGCATGGGGGGAAGATCACTTCAGCTGATGGCCTCCATGATCGGGGGGAAGGGTGGCGGGCCGTGCCCCTATTAAGTTATACCCTGGCATTCGCCTTACAACTGAGGAAAGCACGGAAAACCTCAGTCAGGGTAGCCGAGTAGTCTAACCACTCGTTGTGCTGACTTGGCCGTCTTTTGGGGATGGCTTCGGCTGGCCTGCTGAACATCAGTCGCCCTCGGTTGCCCTTGGGTGAACTCTGGCAGCCCTCATTCGGCACGAGTGTCTTCCGAGTTGCCGAACTAAGGGGTTCCCCACACCAGCTAACCTCGAGTCAAACCTCTCAGTTAGTGCTCTGATGTGGTCGGCAAAGAAAGGGACCCCCAGATCCTCATGTATTTGCCTGTTACTAACGTACCAGGGCGCGTTAGTAACAATTCGAAGACACTTGGATTGCAGAACTTGCAGCTTCTGGACGTGGCTGTGGGCAGCTGACCTCCAGATCGGGCATGCGTAATCCATTATGGGACGGATGAGCTGCTTATAGAGTAGTACACCGTTCCTGATTGACAGGCCACTTCTATTGATAAGCGGGCCTAGCACACCTAATCGTTGCGCTGCCTTCTTTCCCACTTGGTTGACGTGCGCCGACCAAGTAAGCCCGGCGTCAAGGGTGACCCCCAGATACTGCGCTGTTTTGACCCATTGGATCGGCTGTCCGAGGAACTGCACTGCTCGGGGCTGTTGGATGTGTCTTCTCGCGGAAATGAAGAGAACCGCTGTGCTCTTCGAGACGTTGATAGCAATCCTCCAGGCCCTGAGCCAGAGCTCAAGTCTACTGAGGTAGGTCTCCAGATACCTGACGAGAAGCGTTGGGCTACGGGACGTAACTACTAGAGCCGTGTCGTCCGCGTATTGTGCTAACTCGACGTGGCGGGACGGTGTGGGTATGTCGTTGACATACAGACTGAAGAGCACAGGGGAGAGAATTCCGCCCTGCACAACTCCAGCCCGCATGGTACGACGTGTGGACGTGGCCGACTGGAAGGATGTCTGGAATGTCCGGTCAGCGAGGTAGGAAGAGATGGTTTTTACCAAGTACGACGGGAAGTTGAGGACGGTCAGTTTGTATAGGAGGCCTTGGACCCAGACTGTGTCGAAGGCTTTGGCCACGTCCAGGAAAACCGCGCCGGTTAGCCGCTTCTCATCAAGGTTTCTGTTGACCCTTTCGACGAGGCGAGCCAGCTGTAACGATGTGCTGTGTCTGGGTCGAAACCCAAACTGCTCGTCGCGCAGCAGCCCGCGTTCACTGACTTCGTGTAGGACCCTCGTTAGTAGGATTTTCTCGCAGAGTTTGCCGACCGTGTCGAGAAGACTGATGGGTCTATAGGAAGAAGGTAGCGTGGGGTCCTTCCCCGGTTTCAGTATGGACACCACGCGGGCGTGTTTCCATGCCGAGGGGAAGTGCTGCCTGCGGAGGACCGCGTTGAACACTTTCGTGAGAAAGGTTACCGCGCGTCGTGGAAGATGTTTCAGGACCCTGTTCGGTATACCGTTGGGGCCCGGAGCCTTGCCAAGCTTGAGTCCCTTCATGGCCTGGGCGACCTCCGATGGACTGGTTAATTTTGGTTCATTTACAGGGGCATACTCGTATGCTCGCATCGCCTCGTTAACCATGTCAATTGTAGTCAGGTCCGACGGGTAGTCTACCGGCTGGAACTGGACCTCAAGGCTGTCGGCTAGGGCTTCTACCTTCTCGAGGTTCGAGAGAGCCAGTCCTCGCGGCACTAAGAAGGGGGGCGACGGAGTGGGGACTCGCATCACACGCTTGGTCATTTTCCAAAGCGACTGGTCCTCGCAGTCCAAGGATTCGAGCGTGTCGCTCCACTGTTCGTTCCGCCACTCGTTGAGACGATAGGTCACCGACCTCTGGAGTCGATTGACCTGGGTCTTAAGAGCGGGGTCTCTTGTGACCTGCCATCGCCTCCTCAGCCGGTTCTTCAGGCGTATTTCATCTCGAATACTAGCGGGTAGAAGCGGTCGCCTGTCAATGCGGGGTCGAAGCTTGGGAGCGGACGCTGCTGTGGCTTCCAGGATAGCACTGGTCAGCTCCTCGACGCACTTGTCAATTTCTTCCTCGTCGTTTACCACGGGGTTCCCCGGTAGTCTGCTTTCGAGGCAAGCCTGGAATGCAGCCCAGTCCATTCTCGCGAAGTCCGGGCGATCAGGCAGGTTTTGAAAGGACGATCGGCACGTGGTGTCGACGAGGACGGGCAGGTGATCTGAGCTGAGTGCGGGGCAGACAGTCAGGTGCACCGGTAGGACGCAGTCCTTGATGAGGACAATATCAAGGACGTCAGGTGTGGCGTTGTGTGTGTAGGGAGCCGTGGTTGGAGAATCCGGCCCGTAGATGAAGCAGGAATTTCTGTTGGCGTAATCACGCAGGAGCGAGCCCCTAGTAGAGATAAGGCTAGAATTCCAGTCCGTGTGTTTCGCGTTGAGGTCACCAGCCAAGAGGACCGGGAAACCCCCGCTCAAGCACTCGGTCAGGTCCGACTCTATCCATGGCCGGGTGGGTGCGAGGTATGCCGCCACTAGCTTGACTTTCCTGGTTGCCAGTACCAGCAACCAACCAACCAAAGAAGCTAACTGAGGGCAGAGGCCTGCGCAAGCGCAAGCATCGTCCCTACCTAGGTGAAACCATTCCTGCGCACAAGACGCATTGCTGGAAATGGTAAACGGTCGTAATATAAGAACGGAAATTTTGCTAACGCTAACGGGGTTTCGTCGTGGCGGGAGCCTCGACCATTCAAACTGGGATTTGGCCAGTACCAGGTGACAATGGTCAGCTTTTATACTATGAACTCCTGCGTGCATAATAATGCAAGGTACAGTATTCGAATTTCTAACCCACACCTGCAACAATATTAGCTGAGCATGCCGTAAGACTCTTTTCTCCTTTCTTATGCATGCAGTATAATTACCTGAATGAACCGTATTGCACTCCACTAATTTACCTAAGAAACTAATTGTTACGTCATTTGTTTACTCGGCATTGTTGTGTTTCATTACTGCCATCAACAATCCGCTTTCGTTATTGCGGAAAGAGCTCTGCTGTGAATCGCTTGTAGAAGAAGTGCGTCGTAGAGAAGATAATTTTGTGCTCTTAAAAACCTCTTAGAATATCACAGGTACTTATCTTATATAAGAATTATTAAGAAATCTGAGATACTGCCGTTAGTTTTGATTAAATCGGTCATTGCCAGTGGACATCGTGGTCTCTTACAATTGAACAAAGTTTGAGGTAAGGAATTCCTAGTTATTATTATTGTTATATGCAGTTGTATTTGTAATTGCCTGTGGTATCGTGAGTGTTGGTGTGTAATCGTCAAACATTCATATGCCAGCACCTCCATGTGGAAGATGTCATTGAATCTAGAGGACTCTACTTCTGTATTGTTGGCTACCGGGGGAATTCTGTAGACACCTTCGTCCTTAAGGGAGGATAGCTGGCCTTGTAATCCTGGGGTCTCGGGTTCGATTCCCGGCGGTCCCCGAATTTATAACTTGTGTTGGGCAAGGCCTTGGTCTACGCAACACGGAGTCTTCCTCCGGGGGTTTCCCCGGGTTCTCCGTTGCATCCCAACAATTACACAGAAGAAGGCAATGGCAAACCACTTCTGGATCATCTGCCAAGAACGTATATGAACAGGTCCCAGTCCGGGAAAAGGATGGAAGGATCCTGTTCATATGGACCTGTCGTCAGACAGAACACTAAATAAATAAATAAATAAAATAAATACATTACATTCAGCTACCACAGACCCAACTTAAGCGTAAATAATTCAAGTTAAATAAGCAAAGTCTTAATCAAACTTTACTCAATTGTAAAGCATGTTTAAAGGAAATATTTAGAATAAAGCCAATATATAAACTTCCTTTCCGTATAGATGTATTTACGTCTAATTATCCGGAACCGTGGTTCCACTATCACTTTTTAGTAAGAAATATTATGCTATATAACAGGTAATATTATATGCTAATATAAATTAATTTTTGCTTTCTTGCTTATTTTTAGAGCTTTCCAGAATGGAAAAGGAAACTCCATTTGAGGTAAGATTTTGTTTGATTTTTAAGTAAAGGTTAAATAAAATTCACACGTTTATGAATGTACTTTGAATGTGACCTTCGTTTCACATTAATGTGATTTGTTGAACTAACGCTGTTATTAAGGGGCATTGTGTGTATAACTAAAACAATTGTCTCTCTTACATGTTAATTTCTATGATTCGTTATTATTCACATTGTCCAGTTTGGAAATGTTTACCACATTCTTTCTTTTTCTTTTTTCTGCAGGAAGAAAAGAGTTTGCCAAAAGCTGCGCATTTAGCAATAGACAATGAGGAATACCAAGCAGCGAAGACACACTGCTTGGAAGCGGGAAAACGCTTCCAAAAAGCAGAGGAAGGTATGTTGAGACAAATTTGCAGTTTATTCTGTGTCAGTAAAATCTATCTGAATAAAGAAGTGGTCACATTCCTTCCCTACTCTAAACTTATAAATCTCCTGTTTGGAGTACTCTAGTTAATCCCCAATGAATATGTGGTTATTACATCAAGTAACGCTCACATTTTGAAGTTATTCGGTACAAGCCATGTTTGGAGATAGCTTTTATCAATACATTTTTGTTATTATTTCCAGGAGAATTCAAATTTAAAATAGGCAACAACTTCCGTGTATCTTTCTATGCACACATCTCATTTGGCACTACATAAGCAATGCCTGCAGTTGATGATTCATAAAACAGACCAATGACCACTTCTGATTCGATTCCAGGCAATTCATGCCTTGCGCAGACAAGACGCTTCACAATTTCCTGGGTTCTCTGTTGTTACTGACCTTATGTTAGTGGTTGTAGGATCGTTAAGTTATAACATCTGGTTTTCAACATTTTAGCTTCGATAACTTTGCTTCCAAATGAACAGGAAAGTAATAAGTACAAATGCAATACTTGTTTGTAGTGCAAATAGCAAAAAACTAATGAATGCTGCATAGGCCGCATTTCTTAGCTGGCTTTTTTTTACTATGTACTTTTATTCCCCACATGATTAAATGCGCAGGGGAGGTGCATTTTTATCTGCTTTGTGGTTTTTATTTTTGCATATAGCATTTCACTTTAAGATATGAGCTGCCAACCAGGAAATATTATCAGAACTTTTTGTTTTCAGAGCAACAAGCTGCAGACGCCAAGAAGGCTAAAGAAGAAAAGGAAGGGCATGGAAAAATTTAGAATCCCTAACTCCTGCATTATAGAACAAAAATTAAATTTCTTTATATTCAGAATTCATTCCATTTTATCCAAGTGATAGCCATATGTTATTATTTTTATTCTAATACTTCATTTAGATTCCAGTATCCTAACACAAGGGATTTGGATTTTGTTGTTCTACATGCAACACATATCAATATATGAAACTCTTTGGTAAGGCACTGCTTTGGTTATATGTGCAACTACCAGATGTTTGTTGCGTACAAAATTTCAATTGTGAAATACTTTGTTGTTCAGTCAGTTAATACAAACTTCTTAAACATTAAGTTTTTCACGAATCCATTACTCAAAATAATGTCTCATCCAGATGCTAGTATGTTTCATGTTATCCTTAATTAAGAACGCAATGTAACTGCTCTCTACTTTCTTCTGCAAACTACTGTTCAAAAAAGTTCACCATGTCACTGTTTATCAGTCCAGAAACTATCTTACTAGCTCCAAAGTTACAATTAATTACCAACTTAAGGCTTGAATTTAATTTCCCTTCATACCATTTGGCTGTAAGATAGTTCTGGAGATTTGTTTGTCACCGAGCATCTTTCCCTATTCTGAAAATGATGTTAGCTGCACCACAAGAGGCTGTGATGGGTGAATTAATTTTGGACATTCATAATTTGGAATGTTACATCTCTGTGCCACAAACTTTTCCTATGAAAAGTCAAATTTGTCTGGCTGGAATTTTGCTGTATGTTAAATCTTTTTTTTTTTTTTCTTTTACAGTTGGAATTTTTAATTGTCCCAATTTATTGTAAACAAAACTTTGCAGTATTTCAATAATTAAAGGACAAAAATATTTATCTCAAGGATTAAAGAACTTGTCACTGAAACCATTTTGTTCCCAGTGAATACATAACCTTTTAAAACTCACTGGTAACTATATGTACCTTCTGCTTTAACAATCTATAACTCTGTATTTTTCCCACAGACTGTATTAAAGTGATACATATGATTTTCAGCATAAAAAGTGATTATTTCCCTAAACAGTAATCACCATTCATCTTTGTAAACAGAAAGTGTTATTTTTGCTCTGTAGTAAGAAATTAATTTTTAAATATTACTTAAACAAACTACAGCTTCAAAGGTTTAACATGGTATAGCGCATCTGAAGATAATGTTAAACAATACTTACAGTAATATCTGTACTTATTTCATGAATAATAGTCAGACAAGGTTAGAATTTCATACACAATATATCTGGTGTGTAGAGGAAATATAATGAACCAACACACATGCACTGATATAAGACTTTCCTATACATAACAATGGATGAGGATAAGAATAAAATATCTTGTAAACCTCCACACAATGAGAACCACATTATCGTTGCATCTGACAACCAATTAATTACACACAAAACAGAAAATTGTATTTAAATGAAGGACATTAGCTTTCACAAAATGCGAAAATATGAAACCAGAGACTCAAATATTCCCTTCAGGAAGTCAGACCAGCTGATTTTGGGGCAAAATTTTGTAACCAGAACATGATTATTTAACTGCACAGAAGATATTGTATGGACCATGACAACCTGTTTTACAAGCACTGAAAGGTAGGAACAATATGATTAAACAGCCATATAAGGAATTTACATTTTAACAAGAATCAGAAAATCACTGTCAGACCAACAATTGCGACGGCATGCTTATTTATATCTGTGTACGCATAAATAAATTAACATGTGCATTTGGTTCAACTACAACTGGTAAATATCATTACAAAACAAAAATGTAAATTATTTGGTTGTAATAGAAACAACACAGATACCAAGGGGGGATATATTCATTTAGTACTCTGAAGTCACACTTTGATCATCATACTGAATGAAATACTATAGATTCAATTTACATTTAGATGGAACACAAGTAAAATTTAAATTAAATTATTCATTTGCAATACTTTACCAAGACGCAAACAAATAGAAGACCTGAATTTAAAATGGAGTCCATATATCCATGTTCTCTATAAAATATTTCAACCATTAGAAACTGCATCTAATATACAGTGATTAATAAAAGCCAATTGGCACCTAATAAATGATTTCGTCTTATATGTAAAAGCAGTTCTATCTCTGACATTTTGTAGGATGTAAATAAAAAGTATTGTCCTTGTAAGAAATGATTCAGAGAAAGAAATAACATATATATATATATATATATATTTGTGATAATACAACATCAAAGGAGCCCATAATAAGACATGTGTACTTAATTGGGGAACAAAATATTTTGAATGCAATCTTAATCTCTCCCACTTTGTTGGCCTCTTGGTATATTTGCTAACATGTTTCCAGATCGCTGATTTTATCGCCATAATTAAAAGTTGGTCTGATTCACACACTAATGATAGCATGCTTCTTTTAAATTTAATTCCAAGCACAGTAAATGGTATCTCAAGTTAAACATGTAACTTTATTTATGGACTTAGGCACCGAGGACAAAAAGGCAACATAAAAGCAATGTCATATATATAATGCAGATGAAAGTTGTTATTACAAATATTCTTCTTTTTCCTGTTTGACTGAAATCATACATTTCCCTGATGTTGCATTTTCCCTCTGCATTTAAACACAATTAAATCCACATTGATGATTCAATGCTGAAATTCTATCCACACTCACATCCAGGAACTACAAGATTCCATCACATACATCCCAGGTATCATATTTGACTGGAAGACGACTTTGGCTCACTTACTGTCCCTTCTTAGTTTAAAAAATTCTCTCACAAGCACCAGTGCTTTCTCAGTCTGAGGGAATAGCAATAATTTCCTTGCAATCTGTGGACAAAAAAGGTCAAATAATTATAATCACTTTAACCTTTGGGAGATATTATATTAACATGCTTATTTTGATAGTGAGAAGAGCCAGAAATATATTGTTTTGTAACTGATGAAAAAAGAAACTCTGAAGGCTGACTTACAGATTCTGTTACAGCCATAGCTAACCTCAATTACCCATATCAGAGGAATGAAGGCTGGTAAGAAAATGCTTTGTGAGTGGTATGAAAAGCTATCCCTCAACATATTTCTTATATTAATCACCTAAAATATATACAATTCCTTATGCAGATGTCACACACCTGCTCTAGCAATGTAAAAACTTCATTTATGCCACTCTGAATTTCCTCCAAAGTTGACTTCATAAAAATGAATAATTGCAAAGAACCAAAACAAGTTGTTTAAAAAATGTTTGTGTTGGAAGCAGACAATGGCAGCACAAAGACAAGCCACATACTAAGAAATGAATATCCCCATGCCAACCAAAATATCACAGAGGCTTCTGCACATATGGAACAGAATTTTCACTATTACAGATGACACAGGCTTACACCAGGGCTTCCCAACCTTCTCCAGACCAAGGGACATATTCACCCTTACTAAACAACTTTCAGGCCACAATGTTATAAATTAGAATGGTTTCAATAAAATCTTCTTCGGCGATCAGCCACGTAAAATAGTTAAAAGACAAGACCGACGTTTCAGGGACCATCTCTGTTCCCATCATCAGGGTGAACCCTCAGTTACGTTGCCGCGAAAGCTTCAAATCATGTATCACCAACCTGTATGAGAATGATTTGTTGAAACTTCATGACAATTTATTCAAAATGTTACTAAAATTCTATTATAAACAGGTTCCTATATGAATCAATCATTTTCCTCAACAAAATCAGAACATTATGTACATATTAGACACAGCTTGTGCTTAAACAATTTTTCATTATCAGGTATAATTTCAGTTGTTGTGATTCACATATCCCTCAAAGTGTTCACTAGTAAAATGCATCCTAGTTCTTTATTTTATATTATTCATTAAGCTGGAGCCTACAGCAATAGGTACTGCCAAATTATGATGACATCAACAAAATATTTTCCCATACTGCAGAAATATTTTCACCACAGAGGTTGGCACAGGAAGTGTTTTATGTAAAATGCACAGAGGCCACACAAAACACATTAGAGGGCTGTATGCAGTCTGTGGGTTGAGAATTGCTTGTCTACAACATACACTTTTCAGGATGTAGTGCTGGACATACATAGTGATAATCTAACTTGACTCTTCAACAACCCCCATAAATTATAAACATCTCAAAAAAGGAGAAGAATTCTCTTCAGATACCAAATCACAATGTCCCACTTAACATGATACCCACCATGATAGCATGTCATAGCAGCAGTTACTAAACTACCAAGAAATGAGTTAGTCACAATCCAGAACATAGCCTTCACATGATAGTAGATTGGTTCTGACTTATGTGGGACTCAGTAAATACTGATGCCATGAAATCATATTATGTCTTAAGGATTTAACAAACCTCTACATGAGAGGAGGCACTGGCTCAAAGTTGGCTCAAACACAGAAGAAGTAAAGCAAACGTTGCGGTGGAAGTGGTGGTACAACCGGAAAGCATACAAGTTCCTCTTTTGGAGCAAACAATATAAAGTAATGATCTGTCTCTAACCAGGGGAAAGTTTGAAAATGTGGTTGGGCATTTTTAAAAGT
The DNA here is from genome assembly GCF_977971745.1 of Zootermopsis nevadensis. Taxonomy (NCBI): domain Eukaryota; kingdom Metazoa; phylum Arthropoda; class Insecta; order Blattodea; family Termopsidae; genus Zootermopsis; species Zootermopsis nevadensis. The sequence continues at coordinate 6,409,816 of NW_028259154.1, forward strand.
GTTGAAAAGTTTTACACAGATATGAGTATTAAGAAATGAGTATTGAAACCAGACACAAGTATTTATTCCCTGTATACAAAAATTAAATACTAATATTAGAATTTCAGATTTAGAAGGTGCAAGTGAAGACATAAAATTAATTTAAGCAAATACTGTTTAAGGTGACAGAGTCTGAAACAAATCAAAGAACATGCATCAACCTGGCAATCTTCCACGTAGCACATTATTTTCATTCTACATCAATAAGGTAAAGGAAATTTAAACCCCCAACTGAACTTAATATAGGATTAAAAATTTAGCAGTATGGTACAGTAAGCTTGGCCAGCTGGATCACAAAGTCACTGAAGTCTTAACATCTTACTTTGTATACAAACTGCAATCTGGACAACATACCTTCCAATTTACTAGTTTCAGCAGTCACCTCATGGCTTTCATTCTCTAAAGCAATAATAACAAAGCATAATGGCATTCTAGAAACAAAATAATGTAAGTAAATATTAAAAAGTACTGGAGGATAATGAAACAAATATTGCCTCTAATTTATTACAATAAGGACCAGAAATGCACCACACAATATATCCGACATCATAAAAATCACTTGTTTTGATTAGAGTGCGAAAGAAAAATTTCAGACAGAAATTTACCATTTTTGATGAATTCTGTATAAACATCCTAATCTTTACACATTTATCTCCCTTTCAAGAATAATACCAACATGGAATCCACGTACCCTGTGGCATGGAAAAACTAGAACTATTCATCGCAGTCTTTGAACCAACAAGACCTTTGAAATGTGTCTTTCAATAAGATATTTTTTAGGAAAATGCAAATATAAATATGGTGACCCTGAAAATTGTTCGCAGTGACAACAGTAATTGACATCATTGTTAACTTACAAAAATATATCCTGATAACGTTGTTATAACACAGAAACTGGCAGTAAGTGTGACACAAAAACATAGAGAAACAAAATCCTTTAACATTCAAAATTTTACCAAACAACTGCCAAGTGCCTTTAGTATTTATTGTCATCTAAAAAACATATGAGGCATATTTAGTGTGCTGTGTAAAAACATCTTTTTTTCTAATTATAAGATGTTTCTTACCAGTAACAGCTACAGTCAAATTCAGAATATACACTATATGAAAATGTATGTGGTGTTGGACTAATACTTTAATAAAATAGTTGGGAAACAAATAAATGTATTTATATAAGGATAATTCTAATAAAAACACAATTTTACTTTGGCACACAAATTTTTCCTGTGTCTATCTTCTACAACTCATGCATATGGGTATGGCTGGTATGAGGATGAACAAAGATGCACATATTAGAGCTACAAAATCAGCTTTGCAACAGAAAGAACATATTTTCTGACAATGTCATCATGGGAAGATATGTACTGAAAAAGGTAGCAGAAATAATATGACTTACTTGAATTATAAAGTAATGCAGTTATTTTGCAGCAAAGAACTCTGTATTCAACATTGTTTTTCTTCAGAACTACATCTACCATCCTATGTATTAAAATAAAGCCATTACATTTCAGGGGCTGTCTAGAGGACCCAACAAAGTAGTTCTTTCATCACTGAAGATGGGGCCAGAGCCAGCTCTTGAAATATTGTGGCTTCATTTTAACACACAGAACAACATATTTAGTCCAGTAAAAACTATAATTATTTATAATACACCATCATCAGAACCTATTAGAATTAATTTGTAAATATCTGAATCACTCCCAAACATCTACAAGCCTCTTTTAACAATGACAATCAACGCAATATTTCACAGTAACAGTGCATGAACAGAACATACTTCCCCAGTCTGTTTAACATATTTTGTGTTCAGTCAATCAAACTGTATACAATTCCAAATTAAAGTTTATGACATTACTGCAAATGAAAATGTACAATATAAATCAAATAAGATGCACGTACGCCTGCTGCCACTTCTGACCGACTCAAGAAACACAAGATAAAACTGGTAAGATTAAAAACAATCAATCACTGAGTGTGGGGAAAACCTCCCCATATTCTAGGTACCACTAATGACTAATTTCCATTAGTTTATAATAAAATAAAACATTGCTTTAGTTCCTAAGCCTGAAAACATTTTAAAAGTAATACAATTTATCTCTTTGCCTTCAACATAATTTGTCAGAAATGGCAAATTTTTTATCTGTTTCGTGCTTGCTGTGGATACACACGAACAAAACGGGAGAGTAGTCACTTTTCAACTGGGAGATGTGTTCTACACAATGACAGATGACTGTGACATTATTAACATTATCATCATCATTGGCATAGACAACTTGCAATCAACAATGATTTTCTTTACAGCCTTTCCCCAGACACTGAAATGATTCAGCCATTAACTTCAAATCTTAGGAGGAAGAAGACGAAAAGAAATTTACTTTTTCCAAAACTTGTGGATTGGTTTTAATTTAATTTGTCACAAATCATACTAGAAAGAAAAGATTTTTCTATATAATAAACTTCTTATACAGAGCCAGATTAGACCAAGGGACAGATTGCTTTTGAATAAGTCACCATGTGGCAAAAATCTTTATTTACAATTTACTGCAATATGAAGAAAAATAACATATGGTTATAGATACAATGTGGTAATTCTTTATTACAAAAAGTTTATAAAGCACATATGAATCAGCAAAAATTAGCATTTTAAAGAGGTACCATATCTGCCCAGTCTAGAAAACAGAGTACATTGGTTAATACGTACTTATGGTAAATGAATGTGCCTTTGCCTGATTTGTCCAGCCATAAAAGTTCCTTCCTCGAAGAGTCACCAAGAAGTATCCTGCTGCAAGATCCTTTAACTGATACTTTACTTTATAAATATTGCCGTCTGCATCCAGCACAGGTATTGCGATAACCTGCCACTTCCCACAAGTCCATCTATATGAATGTTTTTATGAAAAATTAGTGAAATATTGTTAAATATAGGAATTTTTTGTTGTAATGATGGCATCATGCCATTGTTTTCAATACAACATAACAAGAACTCTTGATCGCTTTCAGCAGTCATGTAATTATACATCTGTCAGCGTGGCATCACAATTTCATTTTCACAAAACAAGTCGACCGCTTTTCCTAATCACATCAAATGATGCATGGCATTGCTTAGTTGTCATCAGTATTCTGAGTCGGCCAGCTCACTGCCAACACATTGCCATGGTTACAGTTCTACAGAGCACAAAAAAGTCATTCTCTCCTTTAAATACATTTTTAATGCATTACACAAACCCTAATTTCAAGAATAAATGATTTTGAAAAACTGTGTTATACACGTGTAATAATACTATTTGTATTGAATTTTTAAACATTAAGAGAAAAATACTATTCAGAAAACATCACTCTACATGATTCAACCTAAGTTTTTATTTATAATTATAAAGAAAAATTTTATGTGTCAGGTATAAATGGAATAGCAGCAGTTCTGTCTTCTAACATGGAACCTGCTTTTATTCAGTACCAGGATCTTCCTTTGCATTTTAGCAGAACGGTGGAGGGAACAAAGTATGCTTAGAAATGTAAAATATCTTTACAGGCAACCCTTGTCTATCAATTTCTGGAAAACTGATCGAGACAGAATAATTTGCATTAAACTGTAGTGCTACTTCTATTTTGTTCAGGGGCCAGCAGTCAACTGGAGATGAAATGTGGTGAGGCCACAGACCAACGAATTTAGGTGAACTTTTATGCAGCCACGTGTGAAGCAAAGCAAATCAGTTACTGAACTGACAGACGCAACGGATGTCACCAATTCAAAGACATCTAAATATTGCCTCATGACTCAGGAGCAAGATACAAGCCTCTATGATGTTACATTTCTTTGCATTTGTTTGTTTATTCTTTGTTTTTGTTTAATATTTACTATAATAGTGAAATTATTATATAATGGCTTTAATCTCCTGCTTGTGTTAAAAACCATATTTTAACAGACCGTGTCTTACCTTGCTCCCACATTTCCTTTTAGGTATCAAAATATTGTATATTATTATATTGAACTTTGTCATGAAGAGACTTTTTTATATGAACTATACATCCATTCTTGTATTGAACTCTGGTGTCCAGATAGACAATATCCATTATGGAAGTAAACATTTTGTCAGTGGGATAGTTCTTTTTGTGCATAAAACAACTGCTTTGAGTAATCCTTTCCAAAACAATAAATATTCTCAATATCAAGAAATATCAGATTCCTAGATGCTTCAAAATATTAAATTATAATTACATCAAAGTTATCTTTATCGTGGATTCTGAGCCAATATTAACATCATAACCAAATATCAAACTAAGACATTCCAAAAAACATCCAAAATTTCCACTTCACTGCTTATCTACATGAGAATTTCTCAACTCTTGCAACAAGCCACATTCATTTCGTTTTGAAACCCCAATACAGAGAAAGCAAAAACACTTAAACTTTGCGATCCATACTCTCAAAAAATAGACGGATAGAGTGACAGAGCTGAGGTGAAACTGCAGTGAGGTTCTGGACATGCGCACTGAATATTCTCATGAAGCAGAAACATGAGGTTGTACTTGTTTGCTTCCTTGGGAACTTGGATGTATATGAAAACTGCCGCTAGCATGTTGTTATTCATTTTAGTATTATGTGGAATTTTCCTTTTATGTTGAAACTTCACAAGGAGGGCGCTATGGAGGGATAAATGATTAGGTGAAATATCTAATGCTGTGCTATTAACATCTGTGCCATGCAACTAGCAGGGTGTAACAATGCATTACTGAGAATATAAGTAAGAGATGTGTATGAAGAAGGATTAAGGTTGATTCACAATTATCTGTGACATGTCAGTTCTGTCTGTGCAGTTTCTGACATAGAAGCATTGTCAGATGTATTTTAAATGGAACCATTCACACGTATCCAGCACAGTGGTGTCCAGTTACCATTAGTGTTGCCTGGCATCACTGGCAACAGTATTTGACCATACTTCACTGAACTGATATCGTACAGGATGTATGACTAGGTTTCAATGTCAATGATTCCAACGATTCCAGTGTATTTTCAGCATTCATATGGTGAACTCCATAAAATTCGAGATGAATGATGAGAAACTTATAGTTTGTTAAATCACATATTAAACTCTGTTTTTTCGCATCCAAAATATATGGCTACTACATACAGAAGCGGAATAACACGTGACAATTACAGGAAGTTGTTAAAAAGAGTTAAAAAAAGACGATACTACTTACTTAGGATACTTGGACGACCCGTTCTTCAGTGCCTTGAGCATCTGCGGGTCCCAACTTTCTTTGGCACTGATCTACGGGACATTCCGTAGGACTCCTTGGACGAGTAATCGGCCCGTCGCATGGCCTCTACCCGTACACAGGACAGCACAACACAGAAAGACGCGGACAAACATCCATGCATTGAGCGGGATACGAACCCACGATCACATAGTCCAAGCGACACAAGGCCCAAGCCTCAGACCGCGCGGCCATTGTGACGGCGCGTTTCTTCATATTAACGCAATAATTTCTGTCTAATAAACTTTAAAGGAGAAAGTTGTGTTGTACGTGATTTAGTTTGATATTTTGAATACTCGATCCAATTTTGTTCAATCATTCTGCATAGTTTTGTGAGAATAAATTAGAATCAAGTTTATAGAAGATGACGACCACAGCCGGTTTTGGGCATCTTGAGCACTGGGATTGTGGGTTCGCATCTCACTCGCGTTTTTCACTGCTGTTTTGTGTAAGTGGACATCTTTCCCTTGTCAAAAGAGTCCTGCCAAGTGACTTCAAGGTTTCGCACTTGCTTGTGAATTGGAACAGGTCAGAAGACGCGCATCGGAAAAACTGGAGAAGAGGAAAATCCATGAAAGATGGTTACTGTGCCTATTAAAAGCATTTTCAGTTTTCTGTAACCTTTGTGAGTAGCGCAGACGCTGTAGAATTTCGAAGCACAGCTCGCCTTTGGCGTGAAGACGTTGAGAAAGAGACAGTCGTCCTCTCCTGACAGTAAACTCGTCAAGTCGCTCCTCTGAGTGCACGTGTACCCTTCCAAAGTCGCATCACGAGTTCCTGCCGTGGTTACGGCGCTTGAGGCGCCTGCAGCGAGCAAATTTCAAATTAAAACTGAATAAAAATTATTTGCCATCACGGACATTGCTTCGAGTGGCAGAGAAACGGAGCAGAACTTTCAGTGATCGCGGCCTTTAAATTTTTTTTTCATGCTGTTGGACATCTTCATTACCAGGAATGGTAAATCAGCATGGAATTTAGTGATGTGTTTGCGTATGTGAATAATTGTGGCTGGTAAACAATTTCAAGTTGTTAGACTCGAAATAGAAACTTTTTACACATAAGAAAAGCTCGTGCAAAATTCGCGTTTATACTTATAACGTGCCTAGGGAATTAAATAATCTCATTCCTACAATCTAGTCGATGTAGGTCCGAGACCGGTTGTCCTGACTGAAGTTTTTCATGCTTTTGTTATTTCTTTCAGGCACATTCTGCGGTAGTACCGGAAACTACGCCGTAGTCTTTTCTTTCAACATATTTTACAATTTATTATTTATTACTCGTCCCATCAATCGACGTAATGCACTTTAATTACAAATATCGTCGTTAAACAAGCCGTAAATACAACAATCGAAGTTAAATACAGAGTCACAAGGGCATAACATTGTCTATGATCTGCTGGGGTTTGGTACCGTAGAGGCTGAAGATACGACTTTTAAGATTATATCGTGTGTATTAGTCTTCTGCATTTCATGCGGCACCAATTTCCCAATTAATAACCTCGTTCGAATTCATGCAATTGTCATTAACAGAGTATCAGAAATAAGACCGAACTTTCGCTTAATAAAAGTCTGTATTTGAATTCTATCCTGCTTAAAGTAACTCGCCAATGGTCATCTGAACCCATACAAATTGAATCCCCATCCTCACACTCTTTGTGCAAAAGACATTGGATTCAATTTAAGTGATTTACCTCTAGTACATTTCCTGTTTTGACGGGCTTAAACAAGTCTACTGAAAGTTTTGTAAAAAGTAAGACGTCAATATTTATCATTCAATTCATCTCCCACGCAATGTTAGCTATTCTATGTATGATGTGACATTTTAGGTTCTAAGGCTTTTTCGTAATTTTGGTGGCACTTTTCCTCTGGACACCGCGATATTTTGTGAATACGACTCACCGAATAATTTATGTATTTTTCACAAAACACAGACCGCAATGTAAAACTTACGTTGTTACTTATCATCTTCCCATCACTTTGAACTTGAGGTCACCGACAGGAGTTTTGGCGTACGGAATTCCAAGAAAAGCCACATACTTTTTCTTCTTTCGGATAGATGCTAAAACTTTTCCCTTCAGCAAACCTCATTGCACTCTAACTATTGGTCTTCTTGAAGTCTGCTCTGCCGAGGCGAGGCTGCTACACATGGAGATTATTACCAGTGCCAACGCGGAGATCCGTCGGCCCGCCATGTCTCCACATCTGTGCACTGGAACCCAGGGATCCAGATCCATTTTAAGTTACTGAATTATTTATCAGAAGCATAAAATGTTACACTGGTTACAATTATTCAGTTTAATTTAAAAACTTTGGAACACTTTCTTGTGTATATACAGAGTGATTCAAAAGGTTAGGGCCGAACTGAAAGAGCGTATAGAGGGAATCAGAGAGAAAAGCTCTTGAACAGGAATCAGTGTTCTCCGAAGTTATCCTCAGTCAGTCGAGGCCATTGAAGGTAGGGACATCTGATAACATACCACTGAAATAATCGTAATTTGCTATTTATCTACCAGCTTAATTTTGAATCACACATATCCCGTCAGATTCTACAGAGGCCCCTATGCTGTGATTATAGAAACCTAACAAGTCAGAACGAAATTACATGTTCAGTTGTTCGGCTTTAAAAGAAAGAGCGATATAAGTCTCCATTGTGACAGGGATTACAACCAGAAAGGGATAAAAATTATTATTTCCATCTAAGTCTCCTTGAAAAGAGAGATCTGCCAACTTCAGAGGCGATTACACTACCATTGTCTACGCCAGAATTGCGAAACATGCGTCCCGCAGGCCGCATGCGGCCCCCGGAAACATTTTCCCTGGCGCTGGGGTGATGGGGTCAACAGCCCCGGAGCCTTGAAAAATTATTTTTAAAAATAATCAAGTATAATAAACCCCGACGTAATTTTTAAATAAGGACAAATGAAATTGCAATTCCTTCTTATGCCTATTCTCATTATTTTTAAATTTCTTTCTTTCTGATAGAGAACACATTTAATATTAATTATTAACTTCTTACATTTATGATTGCTTGCAACCAAATTATCAGTTAGAGTATTTTTATTTGTGTTTTTTTTTCAACTACCAACAATGTGTAAATATGGACCGACAATGAACACCTGCGTGTATAATAATGCAAGAGCATTGAAATTTCTAACCCACACCTGAAACAATGTTGGCTGAGCATGCCGTAAGGCTCTTTTCTCCTTTCTTATGCATGCAGTATAATTGCATGAATGAACCATGTTGCACTCCATTCCTTTAACCTTGAAGGATCCCCGTGATATTTTCACTGTAGGTCTTCTTGGTGCACTAAGCAACTTTTGGCTTTGTGCAGTAAGTGGTGACAAGGAAAAGATATTTGATCCTGGAATGAACGCTCTTCTCTCATCACATTGAATGTTGGCGCCAAGAAGTCCGTTTTTCAGCAAACAAGAATATGCCAGTCTCTCATGACCACCAAAAGCCTCTTTTTGTAGTTAATCCATTCTGGCCAGACTCCTATATTTAAAAACAGACACAAATTCAGACATTTCTACAACTTGCTTACATTAAGAGAAATTCATAAAGCTTGTAGACAATGGGGAATTGACACCATCATGCAAGAGACCTGATGGGAAAGGAGTTATAGAAGTACATCACAAATAGCAGTTTTAAATGATGGTAAGATACACTCACTCCAAATCCAAACAGAACAAAAACTAAATAAATTAGATTAGTAGTAGTAGCTTAAGTACACAATTTGATAATCTGATATTGTATTTGTACAGTGCAATTGTAGTCAATTAAGAAGAAACCAATTTTTGTGGATAATGTTTCATTTACATATCTGATAAAATACTGTCTTGAAGGCAAATTGATCTCATCCTCAGCACAGCATACTCACTTCAACTATCCACTAATTTTATAAAGTCACAAAAATCATAACTTAATGAAAAACACTTACTGTTTTCCTGAGAATCTTCATGCGCCAGCACGCAGCGGAATAAAGCGATCGCCTGACTGCAAGTAAGGAAAAGATGCAAGTAAAACCTCACAATTCCTTTAACAACATTTTCTAATCTTACTAAGAGAACAATATACAAAATGAAGATAACTGTCTTTTGGGGCACTGTGCCAAGTAGCCTGGTACAAGTACACAGACATTTCAGAGGTGCTTGCTGCCTTCATCATCAGAGCGATGGAGGCCGAATGTGCGTCTAAAATGTTGTCAAACTTTGAACAGACTACTGTCCACAGATCACGAGAAAAGCAATGCGGGGGGAAGTTGGTTCTGGTGGAGGCAGGGGGAATGTTTACTATCAGGTGGACTAGAACAGTGGTATTCAACCTTTTTTGTTCGTGTACCCCCAGATATAATTTCTCTTCAACTTTGTACCCCCAAAGTTGTTGGAGTATAATTCAAGTTATACATAGTATATAAACTACATCTAAAATAAATTAAATAAATTACATTACTGATTATACAGTTTTTATTATAAAATAATATTTTTTTTAAATTTCACGTGCCCCCTAAGATGTCTTCGCATACCCCAGGTTGAATACCACTGGATTAGAGGACTGATATTGGTGGAAAGTATGACACGCCAGAGAGTTACAGTACTACATACAGATTGAAAACATCAAGCAGTTACGAGTAGCGTGTAGTGAGCGCACCTCTAATGTGTTCTGCGGGTGTTGTGATAATATTCTATATTAAATCACTGTGCCACTGTGAGGTAATCTTAAAGCTGTACCCATTAGAACACATGAAAGCCTGTTGTTCGTTGAGCGATTGTGGAACGAATGCTTTTAGGATGGGTCGTCACTCACCGCAAAATCTTGTGCATGCGCGTATATCGAATTCCTAGCAGGGACTTTCTCCTGGTCTGTGAACTGTACATGGTGCAACACTAATCTCCTTACCCGCTGCCATGAAAACCTGAAATGTCACCAGTAAATAAATGTGTAACACACTCTTAATTCAGTACTTAAACTATATTAAATGGCAGAGAAAAACTCTTATACTCAACAGCACATTTCATGTTTTAGAAACCACAAAACTCTGTTCACCTGAATACAACACAAAGGCAGTTGCCAACTTTAGCAACTGAAAACCTAGAAGCGTCATCAGTTCACACACCAGAGAGACACACGACTACAGTCAAAATGTCATCACCACTAAACGGTACAATAACGAACAAAGCTGTAAAGTTGGCAGGAGTAACCTATAAAAGAAGGATTTATAGTTAGTCAAGCATTTTAACATCAACCATATTCTTAACTAACAAATATATACACTTTAATTCAGGCTCAACTAGACAAGTTATCCTATAAAAGTGGCAAAGGAGAAGAATAATACAGAATAAAAGTTACAACTATTAAAATAATAGAAATATTTGGAAGTTAAACCCAGTATTATTATTATTATACAATGTAGGAGAAATTAAATTTCTTCCAGTGTGAAAGGTGATGTCACAAAAGACAGCTCATCCCCTTCAGTAAGGGTTTCTAGTTGGTACTAAGGAGTACAGAAACCTTTATACATCAAAATCCTAACCTTCTTGAAGGCACTGTTTGGTCAGAGTTCAACATGCCAGGGATAAAACACAAGTAATGACCAGAAGAAACCGGTACAAATTTCACTAAAGTATCTTTATCAAATGAAGAAGAAACTACAGTATCAATACAAATTAACTGATAACCTATAATAATCCAATTGCAAACAGTTCACTCATAGCATATCGGAACTATAACAAGGAACTTCAAAAGAATCAAGGGAATAACACACAAATAATCAATGTAGGAAAGCATTTTAAACACAAAACTACTTATCTAATTACATCAATTAGTTTAAAGTTTTCTACAAATTAATTAATATATCCAGTGTATGTTTACGAACCGTTAATATTGCAGTTTTAAGTAAGAAGCAAGGAACGCAGTCCTTCGCAACCAACAACTTTAAAATTCAGACCGGAAACAGCCGTTTATGACCAAAAGAGAACCAGCAAGCCACAGAGTTCAAAATAATCATAACCACCGGATCCTGTTTTCCATGTACAAACTCTAAAATTACACAAAGAAATAGAGATGCTGGTAGATGTCCCTACTCTTTGACGTCAAAGGTAAAACTAATGATTGCGAAACATATTTCGTTCATATAATTATGCAAAAGGAAGCATATCTTACCTGGCTATATTGTTTTATTCTACACATTAGTAAAAGATATGAACTGCCTTTGAGGAAATGTTAAATGGACAGGGCCCCAGATGAACAAGAATAGGCCAGCTTTAAAATGAATTACAGGATTTTTTTTAGAATTAATATAATTAAATTTCGAAGGTATGGGTAAAATGTACGGCTATATTAAAATGGAAGATCAAATACAATTAATAAAATATGTGTCCACACATGCAACACAATCAGAAAACACAATATACTGCACGAAAGCAGAAAAATGCAGAGAGCACATGCAAGTAAGATCACCCATTCTACCACTCCTGTTTGCTAGCAGACTTTTTGCACAGCATTTAGAGTAATTTGTTACAATACTTTTATTTTCCGTCGTTTACACAAGCTTATTGTTAAAATCATATAAAATTTCACAGAAAATTGTTACATTTTAAAATTGACGACATGTTTCGATATACAATCTTATCATCGTCAGGTCTATCAAAATTAAAATTAAAATCTGGTGTATCTGTTGCTCTGCTTATATTGCTTTTGTTTTTACTCGTTTTTATTACATCTCCAGGCTTCTTCGATTTTATTTTTGGAGACGCGCCTGGGTGCCTATATCTGCAAAATCAATTTTAATTTTCATATCGTGATAAGGCTACCGAAATAGGAAATGGAATAATATTACTCTAATTTATAATATTTTAAGGAATTATTCAAATATATCGTATTACAAACAAAATAAATGTAATCACAAAATATAAAGTATTATAACATACCGGGTTGTGTATGAGGTGCGTGTCCGTTGTTATTGAATGGCAGACAGTGACTGAGTTGTGAGTATCGTGTATGGCTATATATATTGGGTGAAAGTTGTTTAGGGGGTTGGGTCAATGGACTGTAGAATGTTAAATATCGGATTGTTCGTGTAAATGTTACTGTCGTTTAATGCAAGGTTTTGTTTATGTGTTCTTTGTATATGATATTTCTCTACACTATAAAAAACATCTTGAAACAAAAACCACAAATAGATACAACAAATCAATACGAAAAACCAGGCATATATAGGTTAAAATGCAATGATTGCCCGTTAACCTATATAGGCCAAACTGGACGCACCTTTAATCAAAGATATAAAGAACATATTACAGCAATAAAACATAATAAAGACCATTCAGCATATGCAAAGCATATATTAAACACAGGACATTCATACAACAAAATAGAACATACATTGGACATTATAAAAATAATACAAAACAAACGACATAGAGACACCATAGAGAAATATCATATACAAAGAACACATAAACAAAACCTTGCATTAAACGACAGTAACATTTACACGAACAATCCGATATTTAACATTCTACAGTCCATTGACCCAACCCCCTAAACAACTTTCACCCAATATATATAGCCATACACGATACTCACAACTCAGTCACTGTCTGCCATTCAATAACAACGGACACGCACCTCATACACAACCCGGTATGTTATAATACTTTATATTTTGTGATTACATTTATTTTGTTTGTAATACGATATATTTGAATAATTCCTTAAAATATTATAAATTAGAGTAATATTATTCCATTTCCTATTTCGGTAGCCTTATCACGATATGAAAATTAAAATTGATTTTGCAGATATAGGCACCCAGGCGCGTCTCCAAAAATAAAATCGAAGAAGCCTGGAGATGTAATAAAAACGAGTAAAAACAAAAGCAATATAAGCAGAGCAACAGATACACCAGATTTTAATTTTAATTTTGATAGACCTGACGATGATAAGATTGTATATCGAAACATGTCGTCAATTTTAAAATGTAACAATTTTATGTGAAATTTTATATGATTTTAACAATAAGCTTGTGTAAACGACGGAAAATAAAAGTATTGTATTGAAACACAAGCATGATGCAATTAAGATATAAGTTGTACAATTGTCAAATAAATTGCATATATCAATTATTAAATTTAAAACGTAAGGTATTGAAGTGCAATGCTAATATTAGGTTTAACAAACTATGTTTAAAGGAGAGAATAACACCGAAATATGTAAAAATAAAAATACAAGGAAATAATCCTAATATACAAATAATTCAACGAAAGGCAGAAACATTATACATAAAAGCAGAAATTAAACAATTATACAAAAAGAAATATCAGTTAAACATATTAACCTATAAAAAACATTTAGAAGTTGCAAACATATGGAAGGATGTATGGTTGGACATAGAAAATGAAATAATACAAAAATTAAAAACCGAATTGACTAAAGTATATCAGAAACAAAATAATAAAATAAAAACATTAATAAGTAAAACACAAAACGAAGATAATAACGAATACAAACAAAATGAACCATCACACCATTTCGCATGTCGCGTAAAAAACTTAACAAATATTCAATTCACACCAAATGAATATAATTTACTAAACAAAGGCTTAAAATACAATTTACATCATAAACATAAAACATGGATCACAAACCTAGCACTGGAAGCAGAAACTGCAATAAATCTAATTCCTATACAAAAACAAGATCATATACGACACATAATAGCTGACAAAATTGAACACCTAATTAAACAAAACAAAAAGAACGATCAATATAATAAAACACATAATAATGAATGGAAATTAATAAAAAATATCAAACAAAAATTACAACAAAATAAACTAACAATTACGCAAGCAGATAAAGGAAAAACCATCATAATACTCTCTATAGAACAATACCAAAAATACATCACTCAATTTATAAACAAAAATGAATTCACACAACTAACACAAAACCCAACACTAAAATATCAAAAGGAAATACAAAAAATAACCCAAAAGTGTAATAACATTTTTAACCATCCCAAAACACAATACTATAATCATAGCGCCACCGCACCAATCATCACAGGACAAATTAAACTACATAAGAACCCATACTCTATCAGACCATTAATAAATTGGACATCAGCCCCTGCATATAAAATAGCAATAAAAATGCAAAACATTTTAAAAGAATATTGTAATTTACCAAATACCTTTAATATAACAAATTCTATAAAATTAATAAATGAAATCCAACAACTAAATTTTCATAATAATAAAAATATACAAATTTGTTCTTTTGACATCAATAATATGTATACAAATATTCCAACAAGCATGCTACGAGATGTTGTAAGAGATATTCTAAATAGACAGAATATAAATACAGATCTAATAAATGAAATTACAAATATAACTAACATTATTATTAACCAAAATTATTTCCAATTCAACAATGAATATTGGAAACAAGAAACAGGATTACCTATGGGAGCTCCCACCTCGAGCATATTATCTGAAATATTCTTACAATATCTCGAACATGATTACATAGTAAATATATTACATAAATATCAAATTAAATACTATAGTAGATATGTTGACGATATACTCATGATTTTTGATGGAAAAAATACAGACATAAAAAATGTTTTAAATGAATTTAACAACATAAATCAAAATATACAATTCACTTTAGAAAAAGAACAAAATAACAAATTAAATTATTTAGATCTAACTATAATACGAAACGAAAATAACTTCGAATTCAAAATATACAGAAAGCCCACAAATACAAGCACCATAATACATGCCTCTTCATGCCATCCGAATGAACATAAACAGATGGCTATTAACTACTTAATAAACAGGAAAAATACATATCCCATAACCACAGTAAACAAACAAATTGAATGTAACACAATAAAACAAATTCTAATAGAAAACGGATATAATAATCATGAAGTAAAACCCAAAAATAAAATAAACAATATAAACAACATAAATGAAGACGGAAACGAAAATAAACAAAACAAATGGGCCACATTCACATATATAGGAAAAGAAACCAAATATATAACAAAAACATTTCAAACAAATAACATAAAAATAGCATTTAGAACAAAAAACACTATAAAAAACATCTTGAAACAAAAACCACAAATAGATACAACAAATCAATACGAAAAACCAGGCATATATAGGTTAAAATGCAATGATTGCCCGTTAACCTATATAGGCCAAACTGGACGCACCTTTAATCAAAGATATAAAGAACATATTACAGCAATAAAACATAATAAAGACCATTCAGCATATGCAAAGCATATATTAAACACAGGACATTCATACAACAAAATAGAACATACATTGGACATTATAAAAATAATACAAAACAAACGACATAGAGACACCATAGAGAAATATCATATACAAAGAACACATAAACAAAACCTTGCATTAAACGACAGTAACATTTACACGAACAATCCGATATTTAACATTCTACAGTCCATTGACCCAACCCCCTAAACAACTTTCACCCAATATACATAGCCATACACGATACTCACAACTCAGTCACTGTCTGCCATTCAATAACAACGGACACGCACCTCATACACAACCCGGTATGTTATAATACTTTATATTTTGTGATTACATTTATTTTGTTTGTAATACGATATATTTGAATAATTCCTTAAAATATTATAAATTAGAGTAATATTATTCCATTTCCTATTTCGGTAGCCTTATCACGATATGAAAATTAAAATTGATTTTGCAGATATAGGCACCCAGGCGCGTCTCCAAAAATAAAATCGAAGAAGCCTGGAGATGTAATAAAAACGAGTAAAAACAAAAGCAATATAAGCAGAGCAACAGATACACCAGATTTTAAATTTTAATTTTGATAGACCTGACGATGATAAGATTGTATATCGAAACATGTCGTCAATTTTAAAATGTAACAATTTTATGTGAAATTTTATATGATTTTAACAATAAGCTTGTGTAAACGACGGAAAATAAAAGTATTGTATTGAAACACAAGCATGATGCAATTAAGATATAAGTAATTTGTTCGCAAAATTATTTTAAACGCGTACTCTTTCTTCGGAAAAACCCAAGCACCTAACAGTTTTTAACACCACTAATCTGCAAATACTATAAACTCAAACTTACTTTGTGCTATGTAACATAGACCAATGACCCGCATTAGCAACTGCTTCACTCATTCCACTCTGCTACATCACACCACCTCTTTAACACCTGCCAGGCATGTTTGTGTTAGACTAGAGAAGATAAGTACTTTCACACTCATACCAAGCCACTCTCAATTATTCATGATGTTACTTGTGCATGAGCAATGTCAGTAACAAATACTGGGATGCAAATAAGTGTGCTACATAAGCAAGTACAGCAAAGAATTTTACTGAAAATAATCAGAGTATGTTACACATTGCACTGATTTGCACATTAGCCTATTTGAGATGGCATAAGTCAGCAGGATCACTTGTGTTCGATTCCCAGGAAAGGCAGGGCTATATTTCTACATCACCACATCCTGATTAACTACAAGGCCAGCGCAGCCTCTTATTCAATCAGTACGTGCAAAAAATTAGTACATGATGCAAAATATAGATCTCATTAAGATCTACATTTTCTACACAAGAAGTATGTTAATATGGTGAATATTTTACAAAATACAGACACAGTATTTCTCAATGGGTGCAGCGTGATGTGTGTAGTGCAATTGGCTTTGCAAAAATACACCTCTATCTGCAATAAAGTAAAATCAAGACAAGTAGGCATATAAAATAGTAGGGAACATAGTGGAAAATACATGTATGCTACCATTTCACACGTTTTAAGCTAACTCACAATTGCAGAACGAAACATTTGTAAATACTCAGCTAATACATGTGAACCAAAATACTGTGTTATAAACCATTAACTTTTATAGTAAACAAAATTTAATGGCATAAGCTTACCAGCTGACTAGTGAACTCCTCGATTTTTCATTCAGCTTCTGTTGGTCCCTGAAAACAAATTACAACCACTGATAAATATTGTATCATGTCCTTAATATGCTCCTTCGTAAAATAAACACAAGACTACATTCCAACTTCCTGAGACCATATGAACAGGATAGCAATGTATTAACTGTCTGATGTGTATTCAGGAGGGATCTAATTTAAATCATGGCTGGAGTAACAGCTATACTACTTGAGATTCACATGGTGATAAATATGATGGTGGTCATCTCATAAAATGCAGCATAAGGTAGTATGGTAGACATTGAAAGCTGGAATAGTGCTTTAACACTTCTTGTTGACATTTAAATGGCCTGCTGCTCTGCTTTCACTTACATAATTTGTTATTAATAACTTAAAATATAAAGGCTAAGTAGTGACAAGTTTATGTCCTTGTTGATCACAACAGAAATCTTATCTCAAAAATAAGATCTCATATTCCAAAAGACAAGACAAGACATGAAAACTAAATGACAAGATTGGTGGATTAGTGAGTGTGGTCACTTTCAAAATATTTGCCTCTATCTTCACACACATTCAGCCTTTGACATGCCCAAAAGCACTGCTAGAAATCAACTTCTAAATGTCTTTACATCTTATAATAATTTCAAATGATACCCTTTCAATATGTTTCATTTTAGAAATATGAACATTAAAAGGTCACCAGGGTCAAATCAGATGACTCACCAAAAATCAGTTTTCTTTAGTGCTCTATCTGAATATACTGTTATTAACTCAAAATTCCCCTCTCCAGCTATAGGTTCAGTTTTCAGTCTTCCAGACCAGGGCTGTGGAGTCAGAGTCGGAAACAATTTTAGGTGGAGTTGGAGTCGGCAAAATGTACCGACTCCGACTTAGATATAAAATCTTAAGAAAATATTATTTTAACACTTTTGCTACCATGTGAGCCACTGGTGGCCTCACACTTAAGGAGATTCAATGACATGTTGAGTCACATGGTGTGGGAATAATTCTTTGTAACTTTGGCTCTGGTACCTTAATAATACAAACTGTCTACAAATCAACCGATTTCTGCAATAACCATTAGACTTATATTTAAATATAGGTTATAAGTCTAAAAAGCAGTCTGATGATTCACATGGTGGTGATGAAATCTCTTGTGGTACCATTTACCATTTTAGTAGGTTTATCATTATTAATACATATGGAGGTTTTATGAAGGATTCAGAGGTTTTAGTACCGACTCCACAGCCCTGTTCCAGACTGTGTATTTTTCCACTGAAACTTTGGCATTTTATTTCAAGCCATACAGAAAGATCATGCCTCATCAAAAGTCTGTAATTTGATGGTTGGGCTTTCTCTATAAACTTGATGAAAGTCTGTGGAACTTCCAGTACAGACCCTCAGTTAAAGTCAATCTCACAGTTCTTCTATCCATGTTAGGTTCTTCTGTTACTTTCCAAACAGTCTAGTGACAATCATTTCTCAGTATTTGTTACTTTCTTCCAAATTTAAGAAAGTTTTTTTTATGGCCACCACACCTTTCATCATCTGCAACATCATCCCTTTTGCTTTGAAATAACTAAACCCACACAAAAGCCAGTATTCTCACAACTGCTTTCAATAAATTTGCTGTTAAAACTTTGTAAAATTCAAACATATTTTTTTCAAGGTTGACAAAATTTTAGAACTGATGCTATTCGAACAATCATTAGAGGCATAGCCTAACAGCACAAAGGAGGTGGTGACATGAACCCCACAAATATTAGACGTGACCCTAAGAAACTTACTAAATTACGCTCAAATATAAAAATCTAATAAGCGGCAAAACAGAATACAAAATTGATTTTTCTAGTATCAAAATTAACCATTTATCAGAAACGAAATTACATGAAGCTGAAGACAATAATGAAAATGCAGACTATAAGTACAGATGACCATTCAGACATGACAGCAGATGCGAGCATTTAGTGAATACAAAATAATTTCCAGAATATTGTGAGCTCAACAAATCTCAGTCTTTTAAGATGTTCTGATACACTATAAAACATCAACTAAAGTGTTTATGTCAATCAGGAAATTACCTCAGTTCTTATACTTTGCTCAACTGAATCTGCAGAATGGAAGTTATGAGTACAACTTGTAATATTATGAAGAGATTTCAATAGACACTTACTACACTTAAAATTGTCAAAATTTCCTTTTAAAGGAAAATTCATAGTGCCTATAAAACCAAAAAATCAAACATTTTAGTATTATGACATTCAGTCATGCACCCTCTTCAATCAGACAGTTCTGCCACATGTTAACAATTTATTGTCCCTGTTAGAATCCCATGAACTGTTTGGTATATGACTGTTGAATCATACTTTCATGGACATGAATTCAAACACACATAAACATTTTTTTAAGAAATTGGCAATACTAATGAGTTTGTTCATGCTGGATCATGTTGCTATGTACATAATTGTGAGAACTCAGATTTCCTGCCATATAATATTAATTGAGAACTCCTCATCTCAAGTGCCTCTGATAAATGGGAGGGTATGTTAAGCCTTAAAACAAAGTTATAATTTGTTAAATATAAAAAGGAAAATACTAAACATATACATAATTAATTTACTTTCATGCTTATCAATGACCAAAAACAAATGATAATTCACTGAAAAATCCAACTAATAACCTCAGATTATCTTCTGTGCATAAACTTCTGTTTTGGACTAAAATCAGAATTGCAACAACTTTTACTTCAACAAAGATTAATGCAGGAATTAAAAGTTTAACATTTCTTTTACCTTCCGTTGATATGTAATTGCATTACATAGTTTTCTAGCAGAGAAAATAAAAATGGTAAATACGAACAAACAAAATGCAGAATAGTTGGTGTAGGCAATAAACAAAACTATAACCTTGTGTTTGGCAGAAAATTTGTTATAATTGTTTATCTTACCCTCCCTCATTAAATGCAATTAATAATCATTCTACAATAAAAAGTAAATAAAGTAAAGCTATCCCACTACACGCCATACAGGTGCTTGAGGAGAGACTTCATAACAACAGCACTAGATGTGGTGAATGGTCAGCATCACGCCCTGGCTTAGCTTTACCCCTAGGAAAGGACCATGATACCCACTGAATAAAAGGCTGGGTGGGCCCCAGAGCCAGTCTGGACATAGAGACTAGAAAAAAAACCCTGATCATCCAGTCTGTAGCTACTCACTATTCTGACTGAGCTACCCTGGCTCCCAATCATTCTACAATTCTTAATTTAAGCCACCTAATGTCAGCTGCTGTTCTTATATGTTGTTATAATAAAAGCATTGGCTTTATTACATTATAAATCATTTTACATAAAGTGGTAATAATTTTGGCTGCTATATTACTTGTTAGCTCATCTTCTTATAAACCTGAGAACCAGTTTTATGAGTCCTTTCCATCAGCGAGGAGAAAAATAATTAAAAGAATGAGATCAAAACCTTACAGTAATGAATCAGGGTCACAGATTTATGAGCTCAGTGTCCCTCTGTGTGTACTAATATAAGTGACTGGCAAGAAGGTTAATAAAAACCAATTTCAATACAATTTAGGCACGCATAAAAATGAGACTGCAACCAAAAATACCAATACTGTATTTTAATTTGACCAAACCTAGCCCTTATTTTCCATCTAAAAGCATTTGACCTATAATAATATATCACATAACAGAGAAATAGTTTTACTGATATATCAATTGCTTAAACATTACAAGATTATCACATATGTACTTTCTCTGCATTGTGATAGCTTATTCAAACACATGTCAACCTTATGCACCCCACGGTACCGCATTCCATCAAGTTCCCTGAACAAGTCACATTAACAGAATATCACACCTAAAATATTACCTGTGATACATGTGAAACGGTGAAAAACATTAAAAAGGTTGCTGCACACAAAATGTTGGAGTTAAAAAAAAATATTATGCACCTATATAAAATGGTAGATGGTTCATCAATTAATTGGTAAGAATCTGGATAGAAACGGCCATCACCCTTTTTAAGTTTCTGCCCCATTACTTTTCTCAGGAGAATACAGAAATGCGCAGAAAACCTCACTTAGAGCAGCTAGTCTTCAGGCTGTTTTTTCATGACTGGATTACGACACCAATCGTATCTACGGATGTTGAATGCTGTTTTTTAGGGCTGATCCATGTTTCAGTGTGTGATATATTACAGGTTCTAAGGTGAGCTGTTCGTGACGAGTTATTTGGAGTAATATTATAAGAAATTTGAGTGAATACGTACATAGCGTTCAAGTGAGGTTATGTAGCGGGCAATAGTGAATAGGCGGAGACTGAAGGCGGTGATCAGTGCTGCCAACTGGCAGATATCGCTTTGTGGATCTGTGGTACAGTACTTAGTTCCTTACAATATTCTTCTTGGGAAACTTACTAACTTTGGACTATCCCCTAGCTATGTTGATTGGTTCCATAGTTATCTTTCTGACAGACAAATCCCTTGTTCGTGTTTCTGGAACTCTTTCGTTTCCATATCGTGTTAAGTGTGGAGTGCCTCAGGGTTCCACCCTAGGCCCCTTACTTTTTAATATATTCATTAATGACATCTGCGACTCCATACATAATTCTCACTGTCTTTTACTTGCTGATGACTTATTAAAGATATTTCGTAGTATAAGTGATGTTGATGACTGCAAACTGTTACAGCAAGACATGACATCTGATCCATACAAAACTGGTGTCTTGTTAATGTATGCAACTTAATTTAAGTAAAACGACTGTTATATCATGCACCCGAAAGACAAACAGTATTTACTTTAATTACAAATTGTGTAACAACCTGGTGGCACACTTCCAGTATGTTAAAGATCTTGGCATTCTACTGGACTTTTTAACAGCATATCAACTATATATTCTCACAAAGCTTGATAGCCTTTTGGTTTTGTACAGTACCCTAGTTCATTCTAAAATTGAGTATGCGTCTGTTGCTTGGAACTCTATTACTAATACTAACTCCTTTAAGTTGGAAAGGATACAAAGAAAATTTTGTAGCTTTATGTTATACTAGATTTTTAATGGCATTTGTGCATATAATTATGACGATATTTTAGTCAGATTAGAATACATATCGTTGCATTTAAGGAGGAGGCTTCTGGATGCACTTTTCCTTGTTAATGTCCTTAAAGGCAAAATTAGTTGCTCGTCTGTTTTTGATACAGTTAGTCTCTGCATACCCACTAGGTCCATCACAGACTACTCTACCTTTAAGGCACAACGTAATTTTAAAGCCAGATGTTTTTCTGCTGCCAATGCAGTCTGTAGGAGCATCAACATCATTAACGAAGATCATATTAAGCTTATTGATGTCAGTTATCGTTTTAAACAATAATCATTGTTCTTTTTTATCGTTTAATTAGTATAATATCTTATTATTATGACTTTTTCCACATCCTAATTGTCATCTGACTGTCTTATGGATCCATAGAATATAAATAAATTATTATTATTATTATGTATGTTGTCTATGTTTTGTTTAAAACTGACCTGATTTTAATTTAATTATTATTTTACTTAGGCACATTATTTAGCTCATTTACTTGTTAATTATTTTGCAATAAATTAATGAATTATTACCATTATTAATATTGTACATTTTAGTTCACTGTTTGTTTGTTTTAGTATTGTTGTTAGTGCTTGACTGTTAATGGCCTTTTTGGCTGTTGTCAAGCACTTAAATAAATGAAATGAATTTCAACACATAAGAATTTTGTATACAGTAAGCTAGAAGTGTATGTGGCGTTCGTAAATACCTGGACAAGTTATGGCACTAGTGATGGAAGACAGCACCAGATATTTCATGCACAGTTTTATAAATGCGAATACTCAAACTTGCATTAAGAAATTCAGTGTGGACAAAATATCTGAACGCAAATCTTTACAGTGAAAAGAAATACATTTCTCATTATTTATGAATAAATAAACTACATTTATGTCAAATTGTACCTTAATTCACAAAACCTTGATTGCTGTGTAAATCTCAAATCCTACTTAATTACGTAACCTGAAACAATAAATTCTGTGAACAGATAAACCAATTCTATAAGTAAAATTTTAAGGGCAAAGGCTGAGAGATAGTGAGAAAACATTGAGTGCCAAAATATTAAAGTAAACCTGCTCAGTGAGCACCTTTCTGGGGAGTTAATACATTTATTAGTGCAGGTACTCACATTAGATATGTGTCCTTCACGCCAGTTTTGTTATATAGTTCACAGCCCAACTCATAGCTGCATCATAACAATGCATGGAACGTCAATATTAAAATCTCATTTATACTAAATGTGTCTGAATACTACACTGAAGAAATCACAGTCCAGACAACAGCTATACTCGTACGGATTGTTCCTGGTTTTCCTCAGTCAATGAAAATATTGGATATTGTCCTAAGTGATGTAAAATGTTCTTCCTTGTACACCATTTACAGTGCATCATTCACTGATCAGCTTATCACAAGAAGCCACATAATCCCGAGTTACTGATATTGTTGTAAATAAACCATAACGCTGAATGGGGCAAACCAACAGATTAAGCAATGTAACACAAAATAACATTACTGGGTAAAAACTAAGGGTACTCTGAAATAAATAGCCCACTCTTCTCTGTCATTCCAGCGCATGACACACAACTATATGAACGTTGTGATTTCAGTCACTATATTCACCAACTGAAACTAAGAGAAGATAAATATGATTTGAGACTGCTGTAACCATAAATATTGCAACTGTGTTTGTTGAGGTAACTGTAAGTAGTGTTACAGGAAGTTGAAATTAACGGAGAATGAAAAATATTAAGAACTGATGGTTTTAACAAAACTAATAAAAAGCCAAAGAAATTTTTAAGATAACTACTGGAACTGAAACAGCCAAGATGTCCTTGGAAGGACATCTGACACAGGAAGAGACTGGAATGACATTTCATATTTGTAAATGTCAGATTCCAGACTGCAGTACACTTCTATGCAACACCTTGAAGGTGCATTAGTTTCAAATGATGTACAGAAAATAGAGGGACTTTCACTATGAGAAATTTGAGGGGGTCTCAGCATTTTGAGGACGAAGCCAATCTTTTTGGAGAAAATGCTGTGCAAACTTGTAGGGAGATACAAGCTTCTAAGAGGCGTTTACTCCATCAACACAGCTTATGATGTAGGCAGTATGTAACTCTCAAATGTAAGCATTTACTTGCACATTTACATGATGTGACAATCTAGAATATCAATACCGAGTTCCACTGACTGGTCACATATGAAATTGTAGAAATGTTGGTTAACGGATGATGTAAGTATAGTATGCAACTCTAATCTTGAGACTTGCAAGGAATGCAGGAAGTCTGAAGCATTAAAGGCAGACGCTATCTTTTCTCCTTCCTCCTTCACCCCACTAGTCTCAACATTAGTCTTACACTGTAGATTGCTTCTAAAATTAAATAAGATATCTCACCTGGTCTTTGAATGGTGCAGCAAGAGGTTCACATTAAGTGGGTCACTTGATTCTTACACCATTGAGTTCAAATTCTGTTCACAAAAAGAAAAAAACAGCAGTCAGTTCCTTGCAGTTGTTTGCTCAAAAAACACTTCACACTTCTTATGGAGTGTTCACACTATAATGACAACTCAAGTTTCAAGCAACTGTTCTTGCAATCTGCATTTCACATTCAACAGAAATATCCAGTCCATTCCGGTTGACTTTGATGCCACCTGCTGTTAAGTCCTATAACTAATCTTTTTCAACTCAATGCTAGTCACACCTTGACCTCAGTTGACAGTTGCTTGTTTACCTGTGGACATTTCACCTGCTTCAGTAGGAATAGTCTATCTGGAATATAATTTAATGATGGACTCAGCAACCAGAGTTGGTTCAGTAAGACTACCAGGAAATTTCAAGTCCGGTGTGACCTGTTTTGGTTGCGTTTCAATTGCATCCCTAAATACTAAACTCCAAACACAAGTGACTTTCAAGTAAGAAAATGGAGCACAAGAATAAAGCAAAATATACATGGCAATTTAGCTCTTCCCTGGTCTTTTATTTACTCAATTAGTTGTTCACTGTAGTTTGAGACAATACTTAGTAAGACTTTGGGTAAACTGCTTGACTTCTTCCCGGCTGCATTTGAACTGCACGCTCTCCCAGTGAGATAGGGTTTGCAGAATGACAATGAGTGTGACCGTCCACATGGCTGGTTAGTATATCTGTTATGGGCACTGTCAAATTATTATTGCAATAATTAAAATGATTAAGGTAGAAAACGAGTCAGGACACCAGGAAATAGCCCATTATCGCAGTATATCACTGCGGCTAACACAGAACTAGAACATCGGTACACCACCGATAATAACACACTGGGCCAACGGAACAACTGTATACAAACAGACACGAAAAATAATTTATGATAATAATAAATGGTCATCTGATAAGAATCCATGTAAAGCTGGTCCCAAGTTTTCTTTAGGATTGATAAAGTAGAAACATCAGAGCTACATTACACATGGCAATAATAGATTTTATACAACACACAGGCCATTCTATATTTTAAATTATTGATTTTAATTGCGTAATGTTTTGATTTTAATATTGCAACATTCTGCATTACTATTATTGTGGAGGGAAGAAACTGCCTGTCTGGAAATGCATCTGATAGAAACCTGATATTACAGCCCACAAATAATGCAGAGCAACGCATAATAACCTAGTGTCTGAGTGAACCAAATATCTCTGAGATAAGTGTGTCCCAGTGTCATTTTGTCCACCATAAATCCCACATGGACTGCCTTGGGTTTCAACCCAGGCTCCCACATTGAGAATTCAATTACTAACCACGAGCTCTGGCATGAACCAAGCAGCTGTGAACTTTGTCTTAGGTCAGTTGATGAATACAGCCTGCCATGATGGAATTATGCTTTTGGGAATAAATTGAGAATTCAATAAAAAAATTTCAGATGATCTGCCACATCAGGTGGTTAAACGAAACTGATGTCTCAGGGACCATCTCTGTTCCCATCATGAGTATTCTGATGTAACCAGATTATCTGGTTTGTGGTTGTCTCTCATATATACACCTGCCCGGCCAGTGCTCATGGTTGGACCCTGGCCAATCACAGCTGGTGGGCAGAGTCAGAAGTTTGTGCTTTTTGGTCCTGCTCTCCATTGGTGTTAAGCCCCAATTTTTTGTCAGTTTGTCCAACACACACTATGCCGCATTTACAGGGAAAACAGTATATTCCAGGGACCCTCAAGGTTGCAAATATAAACTAAATGTATCTTCAATCTTAATCTGTTCTGTGTAATATACAGTCCGCAAACCAGGAGAAAATCCCTGCTAGGAATTCGTTAAACGCGCATGCGCAAGATTTTGTGGCGAGTGACAACCCATCCTAAAAGCATTCGTTCCACAACCACTGAACGAACAACAGACGACAGGCTTTCATGTGTTCTAATGGGTACAGCTTTAAGATTACCTCACAGTGGCACAGTGATTTAATCTAGAATATTATCGCAACACCGCAGAACATATAGAGGTGCGCTCACTACACTCTACTCTTAACTGCTTGATGTTTTCAGTCTGTGTGTAGCAGCCTTAAACTCTGACGTATCGCACTTCCCACCAATAGCAGCCCTCTAGTCCACCAGGCAGTAAACATTCCCCCCGCACCGCACCAGAAACGACATCCCCTTGCAGGGATTTTCTCGTCATCTGTGGACAGTAGTTATCACATTATTTTGATCACTGATGTATATTACCGTGGCAGACAAGCAAAATTACACTAGCTAACACATAATCCTTTCCTTAATACTTCTTGGTAGAGCCTGAGAATGGTTAAATATGGTCGAAGCCTGCAGCCATTTATATAATAAGTAACTTGTTACTTTCTTGTATTTTATCAAACATAAGTAATAAAATATATAACTGACTGTGTGGGGAAAAATAATAAGCACCATTCCCCAACATTATAATTTGCAATGCATATATCAGATCCAAGCTTAAAAACTAATGTAGGACTGTGCATGGGTGCTGCTAGCGGATTTTATCCAGAGAAGGTGACAAAATGAGAAAATCTGCAATACATATAATACAAGTCACATTAATACGTACTGAAATGTCCTTACTCAAGTGTTTATAAGACAAGAAAAATGTCATGTCTCTGAAAACATGACGATAAAATTTTATCTTCACTGTAAAACAAAGACTAAGCTCATGAAAATTAAACAACTCTCTGTGTTGTGTTTAACTCTGAATGTTCAATACAGTCTATCTCAGAGTTCATCATCCGACCTCACTCACCCGTGTAATTCACAATATGAACACAGATGTGTTAACATATAATTCCAGGTCCACACAGCAATGAGTATGAAAATGTGTTTCTTGTGGTTTGCTGTGCCATGTAGTCTAGTAGAAGTTTACACACATTTCATCCATCATCATCTCCCTCATGACGGAGGTAGCAAACACCTCTGAAACGTCTGTAATGTTCTACCACATGATGGCATTACAACCCACAGGACAGCTACCTTCTTAAAAGGTATGTTTAAACATTTTCAACATGTTAAGTGGATCCCATGTCACGGCCAATATCCTGCGGAATGAGAGGACGTCCAGATATAGAATAGCTACAGATATATTGGATGGCAGGTGGGGTGCTACAAGCGCCTCACTGGAAAAGTTCTAATATGTTAAAAAATCTTAGACATGTCTAATTTCTTTAGCAGCTGAGCAAATTCTCAGTTTCTACAAAAGACTGTACTTCAAGGTGTTAACAACCCATCATGTTATTGATATCACTGTCTGCAATTCACAGTCATGAAAATTATTATATGCATGAACCAAATGTGAATGTTGAATCTTACCTTGTGCACCATACCAGAGTTACAGTGCACAAATATCAGCCAATCAGAACACCAACATTTACCTTATTATGTAACTTTTAAACAACATGGCCCTCAGGTTCAGCACCGTTTCTAAAAGTAATAGAACGTCCAGAGATAGACCTTATTCTCATCCAACACATAATGTTGCAAATTTTTGTACTGACCTTGAAAGTGCCACCAGTCTTGTGAGGCTGAGTGCCTGGTAACTGAGGGCGAGCATCCACACCAAAATGGTCTTCATCATCATCGACAATGCTGTCATCGAGAAGCAGGAAGTATGGCAGAAGTACCCCGGTGTCCTGTAGTATAAATTAGAAGCATTAATGGTATGGAACAGAGAGCTTAGTGCAGAATGAAGCTTGACACAAAAACCCCTGGGTTCAAAAGACCCTTCAATTTTCAAGAGAGTTTGTACAAGGAACATGAAATAAAGTCTTCTGTGTAAATATAACTGTAGAGCTCTCTGTAAGTGTTTCGCTATGTCACATTTAGTGGACGGGACATTTCAAGTTGTCCGGTCATGGTCTTCTGAAATTCTGACCTCCCAGCAAGTTTTCCAGTGTCTTCCTAACACTGTAAGTGAATTTCTACTATGTAACTACTGCCAGTGCTTCCAGATTTATTGCACATGAGATGTTTCATTTGGAGGAGCCATTCCCAGAGGGGCACAGGGCCTGGGTAAAGCAGTCTATGTGGGTCCATTCTGTAAGATTGGTCACATTACACTGCACATGTTTTATTGTCTCTATGCTATGATTACAATTAAACTAATATGCTATGCATTTATTTTCTATCTATAGAGTGCTAAATTTGTTCAGCATGAAATATGTCATGCTTCATAATGTCAAAATGTGGGCTTCTGAACACTCACCCCACCCTACAGATAGTCCTCTGCTGGGAATGTAAACCACACTTTATATTTAATTACTTATGTTAAAGAATAATATCTAGAAACTTAAAACTGTGCAATGAGTTTTCTTATTAATACAGTATGATCCCAATTATCTGACAATCCATTTCATAAGTGTGATATCTCAGAATGCTTCATTTTATCAGCTGTCAACTCAGTATGCAGCAGAATGAATTACGCTTCCTGACCGAGCCCTTCTCCATTTGTGAAATCTGTTTCTTCAGAATGCCAACATTATTGGTTTTAGAAAAAATATGTTGATAGCAGTGCTATCTTCATCTCTTTCTTCAGTCCTCTGAATTATTAGACATTTTTAATTATCTGATCTTCCTTACATCCTGTTTAGATTTGATAATCAGGACCATAAACAAAATAGTTTAGAACTTAAACATTTATATTTTATGGTAACAGTTGTGGGCAGAAGAAAACAAAACAGTGTAAAATGGATGCCTCATTTTCTTTGGAACTCATTCTTACATCACCTGAACGTATTTTGGTGTCACTCATTACGAGATTTGCCACTCCTGGTAGGAGGTGTTCGAGCAAAATCACATTTGTTTTCAGAATTTAACTGCAAAAGAAGATTTAATTTCTCTCTTCCCCATTAGAAAGATACATCTCAAATTAGATTTCAAAGAAGGTTTCTCATTTTTGTCACTTTTATGAAACATAAATTTCCAATCTCTCTCCAAACGCTGAGACTCACTCAAATATCATCTGCTAGTTGTTTTCTCTTTCTGCTTCAAAAGGAGTAGCTCTCAACATCTCAAGCATCAAAAGAGCAAGGCTCCACCAATCAGCTGTCTGAAACAATCCAAATTGGAACAACAGCTGCAATCAGTCACTTTCATTTCTTCACACCTTCCTCACAGACACTCACAACAGCCACCAGAAACAGAAAAATTTAGGATACGAACAAACAAAGTTCTTTATTTTTGCATTCGATTTTAAATTAAACATTTCTAAGAACAAACAGTTCCTTTCTTCATAAAGCAAGATGACAGGTATTGTAACCAGACAAACTATGCTGACTTTTCTATGGTTTTCCTCGAAAATTTTTATTCATTAGTCACTCTCGTAACTTAACTTTTCATTTAATATTACAAAATCATACTATAGTTCTGGTTAAAATCACATTTACACATATATTTACAAATATAAAATTAGATACAAAATATTTACACTAGAGTTTATGATAATAGCATAATTTAGTCCTGAAAATAGAGGACATTAGTTTCATAATTAATTTCTGTAAGGAACAAAGGAACAAAGATACAGGTTACGGCAATGACAGGCATGGGGTTTAATATTAAATTGGTAGTTATAAGGATATTGGGCATGTAGGCATAGAAAAATATCTAATACATGAAATCACATACAAACAGAAAGATACAATACACATAGGAGGATAACCATTATTTCCTAACTAATATATTCTTTTATAAAATCAAAGTTAGCATGGAATAACTGAGCAAAATAAAATTCCATATACAAAGAAGGCTATACATAAAATAGGACATCACATTCCCACAGTGTTAGTACCACTCTCCACAAAGGCTTTGTAAGTTTATAAAATAATGGTTTCCTTAGTACATGTTGGTATCTCGTCGTCAGCAGACAGGCTGGCAAAATTATTTTAGGGTATTTAATAAGTCCTTTGAAAGGGTTACAAAGTTCAAATATTTGGGAACAACAATAACAAATCAAAATGACACTCATGAGGAAGTTAGGAGGAGATTAAATTCTGGAAATGCTTGCTACTTCTCAGTTCAAAATATTTTGTCTTCCCGTCTGATTTCTAAGAACCTGAAAATTAAAGTGTACAAAACAATAATTTTGCCTGTTGTTTTGTATGGGTGCGAAACATGGTCTTTCACTCAAAGGGAGGAACGTAGATTGCAGGTGTTTGAGAATAGGGTGTTGAGGAGGATATTTGGGCCTAGGAGAGAAGACGATGGGTTCTGGAGGAAACTACATAATGACGAACTTAAAAATCTGTACTCCTCCCCCAGTATTGTGAGGGTGATTAAGTCGAGAAGAATGAGATGGGCGGGGCATGTAGCGCGCATGGATGGGACAAGAGGTGTGCACCGGGTATTGGTTGGGAAGCCTGAGGGGAAGAGACCGCTGGGGAGACCTAGACGTAGATGGGAGGATAATCTCAGGCGGGATCTTTGGGAGATAGGAGTCGAAGGAGACTGGATTTTGTTGGCCCAGGACAGGGTCCAGTGGAGGGCTTTGGTTAATTCAGTGATGAACCTTCGGGTTCGGTAAGCCATCTAGTTAGGTAGTTAGTTATGGTTTCCTTAAGTTTTGTCTTGTGAAGCAGTGCCATTTGACAGAAGCAAGGCACAGAAAATATATATATATATATATATATAGCACTTAAAAATAAAAAATTCATGTACGGAAACAATATCTGTATGTGACTCAGAAAAAACTTGTTCAACCTTATCTAAACTTCAAAGAATTCCTTAGTGTAATGATATTTACAGAAATGGCATCAATTCCAGTCCAAATCTCTATAACAAAATACAAAAATACTTTTAAAGCTTTGTTAAATGATATACTTTTAAAAATGTAAATATAATAACAAAAACCAGTATTATAAAAATTAATCACATTTGGGAAAGTTTTGGAAGGTACATTTATTGTTTTATGAAAAAAAGTGTCAATATTGCATACCAGTGTATAATGCTAGAAAAATGCATTACCAACATCAAACTTCATTAGAATCAGACCAAGTTCCAGAACACCCAATTACAGAACCAAAAACTATCAAATGTTAAAGAACATACCTGAAGTAATTTTTGTCTTACTGATATCCATCTGGCTTGGTCCATGGTTAACATCAACCAGACTACACAGCGCAACAACCCAGAAGACAGAAATCTTCATATTCACCTCTGTGAAAACCTCAAATCTTACATAATTAATTATGCTTCTCAGTAGTACAAAGAGTTTGTACAAGATAATAACCAAATTCTGTTGAGAAAATTAAATATAACTTTCAGAAATATTCAAAGAACTTAATCTGGGATGTGTACAAGGCGAACAGGATAGAAACTGCAGTGAAAGTTTTGTTGGTCTGGCCTGGTGCTTTCATACTCAAACACTTATGTACAAAGGCAACTACAGTATCACAATGCAAGGAACTATTGGTGAAACTACAGAGTGGGCTGGTGGTCAGAATGCAGTGTGAGAAGTGCCATTAAATGGGTAGTCAAGTACTATAAGGGACAGACTATTCCTATGGTAATCCAATGTTATTATTCCTATTAAGACTTACCACATAATACCCATAGTCCGCTTCTATCTGGCGTAGTTTCCATAGAGAGTTTAGAGTTTATTTACATTCCATAGATCCTTCTTAGGACTCAACCAAAGGATGTAGAACATGTCATTTCATACAATAACATACACTTCACAACTTTCAACACAAGTACAAGAACGTATTTCACATATCAATGTACATAAATTTCAGATTCTGCAATACAAGAATGAAATATAATTTTACAAATTAATATACATAAACCTCAGAATTTTAAATATAAATACAAAACTTGCTTTACATATAAGTAGATTATGGATATAAAGCTTAAACATTTTCAGCAGAGATGAAATCATCTACAGAATAGAAGGAGTGAGTAAAGAGGTAATCTTTCAATGCAGGCTTGAATACCTTTATATCATAATTTAGACTTTTAATTGCTGGTGGAAGATTATTAAACAACTTGATACCTGTATAGTACACTCCTTTCTGATATTTAGTAAAGTTAGCATTTGGCACATATAGATCATGTTTACGTCTTGTATTTAAATTACGTACATCTGTATTTCTTTTAAATTTATCCATGTTTTCCACCACAAATGATAGCAAGCAGAGTATAAATTCACTTGCAAGTGGAAGTATATTAAATTTACGAAATAATTTTCTACAAGATACCCTGCTTTTGACACCAGCCATTGTGGTGATTATTTTCTTTTGCATGTAAAAAACTTTATTACTGTCTATTGAATTTCCCCAAAAGATAGTGATCCATCTGATGAAACGTTAGCTTCACCAGCACAGTTAACTGTTATATTGTAATTTGAGTACTATAATGCGCATGGCACGTGTGGCATGCCACACACTATCACGATACTGTTAGCTCGTCACCACACTTATTTGTGCTCTATTAAATTATGCGTAAAATGCTGAATATAACTAGATTTAATTACCGTCAAAATCAGCTTATCATTTATATTATGTAATTTAACGCGAAAAATGGCCAACATAACCAATAATATTGCTAGTCAGAAAATCAAACACTATGTTATTATACTGAGCTGTATATTACATCACCGCACTTTTTAACGATTTTACATTATTAGCACATTTTTCTGCTTACAGTTTTAACTCCTACAATTCTCAAAAACAGATAATGAGCAACATTCATTCACCAACGAATATCTATTTGTCACTTACTTCTACGCGCGAGCGACATGTTTTATTGTTAATACCAACGTCCTCGACTGATGGCAGCACTTAT
Source organism: Zootermopsis nevadensis (assembly GCF_977971745.1). Taxonomy (NCBI): domain Eukaryota; kingdom Metazoa; phylum Arthropoda; class Insecta; order Blattodea; family Termopsidae; genus Zootermopsis; species Zootermopsis nevadensis. The sequence continues at coordinate 6,443,449 of NW_028259154.1, forward strand.
CGCAAACACCGAAGTATGTTGAATTGGTCAAGACCTTTTCAGTAAAATGCCTGCCACTATCACAACAAAGTTAAAATACGAAGGAACATAGTCTCACAATCTGTACCAGACATTTATCACCGCCATGACAATAACAATTAGTTTAGAAGTTTGGTAGGCCTCCCTGGACGGTCGATTATCCCACATCCAGGCATCTCTACGTAGACAGAACAGCACAATATAGGGACTAGGAAGAACATTTAAGTCTGGAGTGGAATTTGAAACCACGAACACCATATCCAAGCGATCAAGACACACACCCTACAATGACACATTAGATTAAAATACAAGGACTCTGAATGTGGATTAATTAAGTAGAGATATCACCGAACGAAATTGACACCTGCAAGGTGCAGCTGACATCCACTGTTTAGCCACGGTCTGATATGATTTGAATGCAATAGCTAATTGTAATGAGACTGGTACGCCCCTCAACTTCATAAATTCATCCAACGTTCAAATGGTAAATGACATTAATTTTATCTCCATTGTGAATTCAGACACTCGTCTTTAGAGGAATAACTTTGGCAACGCTGTTGAAAAGTAATATACATACGTTACAATAATGGGAGTAGGGTCTTAAAAAGTTACCACATATATGTTAAATAACGATGTACAGCTTCTCAAACTTATTATAGTTAATGCATTTTGAATGTATTTTCTCTGAAATTTCTTTCTTTCTTTGTAGAAAACGCTATAATATTATCGTTCGATCTAGGAGTGGGGGAAGCGAGGGGTTTCGCGTCGCTCAGACGCGCAACTAGTTGGAAGCCAAGCGCGTCAGTTTTGTAAAGTTCTCCAAGCGGTGGAGTTGTAAGTATTGTAAGTATTAAGTGTTCTAGGAATAACTTCTATTCAGGAAATAGTTTAGAGAAAGATGTGACATTCCAATCTCAGTGTCGTGTTATCACATCAGTGTTGGTAGATTAAGTAATTCTCGATGACTGCGTAGGCTAGCCAGTGAGTAACCGAACCCATACAGCGTAATGACGCGAAACTAAGTACTACAGAACTGTTTGTGACCGGGTGTAATTTTAGTTGAAGTATAATATTTTCTACGAATAACTTCCATTCGAGAAAAAGTGTGGTTGAGGTAAACAGATTAAACATGCCTCCGTCATTTTCTATCGATTACATAAAGGATGCATTAATGACAGGGTAATTTAATGGGAAACATTGCATTGTGATTTCTCTTACATTAGTTAAATTTTTGAAAATATTATGACGTAGAATTTGGTACGTTTGCGAGAGAGGGAGAGAGTCACGCGGCTCTTCCCTCCAAAACTAGCCCACGGGTGACGCCATTCGTATTGGAAGCTAGGGACGCACTGGCGCTACTAGCCGCCTAGCCTAATATCGAACGTGTAACATTCTCTTGTAAGTATATTAGCAAATAACTTCGTTTCAAGAAAATGTTTAAGGAAAGATGCATGTGATTCTAATCTCAATATCTGTGGCTTGTGTTGTACCACGGATCACATACAAGCGTTTGTATTTTTGCGACCTGTAGATAATACAGGTAAACGAGCGAAATTAAATTTTCAAACACGATAGTCATTGTCAAGTTCTAAGCAAAATTAGACTGTAGCTTGGCGTTGAAGCAGGATAAATATTGAGGGCCAAATATATATATTATCAGTGTTGCATATTTTCTATTTCACAAATGAGAAATCTCTGGGTAAAGTTGCTGTAAAAATTTTGGTGTTCGCATTACGCTGGCTGTGATATTGGTGATAAAGAAAGTTTTGAAGAATCTGGACGTCTGTTGACGGTAGAGATTGATTTCAAACCTGTGGTGGGATTAACAGGTTGACAAGATCCTATTTACAAATTCAAAGTACATATGAACAGGTAGGTTCGGTAGTAAAGTAATTAAATAAATGTTGGTTATATATAATAAGTCATTTGAGAAGTTCATATTAATTCCATTTTTTGTGTCAGTATTGGAGTACAGGCATTATCTTCACCTTGAGCAGTCATGGCAGTTGCTTGTGATCGATGACACTCTGGTAATACTGCTCTTGTTCACATGGATATTGAAAACGGTTTCCAGTGTCTGAAGATAAACACAAGTTCACTTGTGTGGATTTTTATATTTTAACATGCCACATGGTCATTTTCCAGGATCCTGTCTTTCTTCTGATGGGGGGGGGGGGGGGTGGATCTCCAGAAGATTTCATAATTGTGTCTTGGGGTAAAGATTAACAGCGAATGATATGAAATATCAAACTGACCACTTGTGTTCATGTAGTATTTGGGATTTAGAATTTATGAAAATATATCAGTCATGTTTTTCCATTGCAAGAGTCAATCTTAATATGTCTTTTAATTTCGTATTGCTGTATTGCCATGTTTCATAACTACCAAGGTTTTTTTAGAAAGAAATATTATGCTATATAACAGGTAATATTACATGGTAATATAAATTAATTTTTGCTTTCTTGCTTATTTTTAGATCTTACCAAAATGGCAAGAAAGGCATTGAAGGTAAGATTTTGTTTGATTTTTAAGTAAATGTTAAATAAAATTCAGTTACAAGTTTATGGATGTACTTTGGATGTGACTCTCGTTTCACATTAATGTGATTTGTTGAAGTAATGCTGTTATTAAAGGGCATTGTGTGTATAACTAAAACAATTGTCTCTCTTACATGTTAATTTCTGTGATTCGTTATTATTCATCATTGTCCAGTTTGGAAAATGTTTACCAGAGATTCTTCCTTTTTCTTATTTCTTCAGGATGCAAAGGACAATATAGAGAGAGTTTTGAATTCAGGAAAAGTGGCGGATCTGGCTGGCGAGGCCAAAAGGCAGTGTTCTGAAGCTGCGAAGGACTTACAGAAGGTTTTCGAAGGTATGTATTTTAGACAAATTTTCAGTTTATTAATATAAAGTTTTGAGACAGTCTTAAAATGTACAAGTATTTTTAAGACCCAAAAGAAATTTATGGGACTCGATGTAGATCAGAATTCTGAGACTGATCAGCAGTCAGATGCGTGAGTGGAAAAGTGTCTTGCAGTTTGTGAACTTCCTTTTCAGCACAGCTGATTTGTGTTTGAACTTTGTGTCTCTTCATGTCACACTGTAAATACTCAATAATTTTTAATTAGACTATTGTGTAGGTTGATTAGGGCCTAGGAGGATTTTAAGGCAAACAAAAACATGGAGGAGTCCTATGTAAATGATGCCATGTTTCATAACTAACAAGGTTTTTTTAGTAAGAAATATTATGCTATATAAATTAATTTTTGCTTTCTTGCTTATTTTTAGAACTTTCCAGAATGGAAGGGGAAACTCCACTTGAGGTAAGATTTTGTTTGGTTTTTAAGTAAAGCTTAAATAAAATTCAGTTACACGTTTATGAATGTACGTTGGATGTGACTCTCGTTTCACATTAATGTGATTTGTTGAACTAACGCTGTTATAAGGCGCATTGTGTGTGTATAACTGAAACAATTGTCTCTCTTACATGTTAATTTCTGTGATTCGTTATTATTAACATTGTCCAGGTTGGAAAATGTTTATCAGAGATTTTATTTGTTTTTATTATTTCTGCAGAAAGCAGTTTGGTGTGCAAACGAAGCACAAACGGCAGCAGATAAAGGATATTTGCATGAAGCATCGAAGATGTTTAAGCTTGCTGCACAATATTTGGAAAACCAAATGGAAGGTATGTATTTTAGACAAATTTGCAGTTTATTAATATAAGGTTTCGAGACAGTCTTAAAATGTACAAGAATTTTTAAGCCCCAAAAGAAATATAGGAAATGTACGCTCGCATGACTTGATGCTTGTGCACAGAGGCAACTTTAACTGTACTGTGGCACAGCGATTAGGGCGTAGGAGGATTTTAAGGCAAACAAAAACATGGCAGAGTCCTATGTAAATGATGCCATGTTTCATAACTAACAAGGTTTATTTTATTATGAAATATTATGCTATATAACAGGTAATTTTACATGTTAATATAAATTAATTTTTGCTTTCTTGCTTATTTGTAGAATATCCCAATCAGCAGCAAGCAGCTACTGCATTTGAGGTAAGATTTTGTTTGGTTTTTAAGTAAAGCTTAAATAAAATTCAGTTACACGTTTATGAATGTACGTTGGATGTGACTTTCGTTTCACATTAATGTGATTTGTTGAACTAACGCTGTTATAAGGCGCATTGTGTGTGTATAACTGAAACAATTGTCTCTCTTACATGTTAATTTCTGTGATTCGTTATTATTAACATTGTCCAGGTTGGAAAATGTTTACCAGAGATTTTATTTGTTTTTATTATTTCTGCAGAAAGCAGTTTGGTGTGCAGAGAGAGGAGAAACGGCAGCAGATGGAGGATATGTGCATGAAGCATTAAAGATGTGCGAAATGATTGACGAGATTTATGAAGAATCAGATGAAGGTATGTTGAGACAAATTTGCAGTTTATTCTGTGTCACTAAAATCTGTCTGAATAAAGAAGTGGTCACATTCCTTTCCTACTCTAAACTTATAAATCTCCTGTTTGGAGTACTCTAGTTAATCCCCAATGAATATGTGGTTATTACATCAAGTAACGCTCACATTTTGAAGTTATTCGGTACAAGCCATGTTTGGAGATAGCTTTTATCAATACATTTTTGTTATTATTTCCAGGAGAATTCAAATTTAAAATAGGCAACAACTTCCACGTATCTTTCTATGCACACATCTCATTTGGCACTACATAAGCAATGCCCGCAGTTGATGATTCATAAAACAGACCAATGACCATTTCTGATTCGATTCCAGGCAATTCATGCCTTGCGCAGACAAGACGCTTCACAATTTCCTGGGTTCTCTGTTGTTACTGACCTTCTGTTAGTGGTTGTAGGATCGTTAAGTTATAACATCTGGTTTTCAACATTTTAGCTTCGATAACTTTGCTTCCAGGTGAACAGGAAAGTAATAAGTACAAATGCAATACTTGTTTGTAGTGCAAATAGCAAAAAACTAATGAATGCTGCATAGGCCGCATTTCTTAGCTGGCTTTTTTTTTTTTACTATGTTCTTCTATTCCCCACATGATTAAATGCGCGGGGGAGGAGCATTATTATCTACTTTGTGGTTTTTATTTTTGCATATAGCATTTCACTTTAAGATATGAGCTGCCAACCAGGAAATATTATCAGAACTTTTTGTTTTCAGAATGAAGCTGCAGCCGCCGAGAAGGCTTAAAGGACAATAAAAACAATGAGATGTATGCCTGTGTACTTTATTTCTTGAAACACTGAATATAAATCATATATCCCATTCTGTCACTGTACCCATCTCCCCTAATTAGTTTGTAATTCCTGCAGTCAAAAACATTGCATGCAAGACATAAGGTTTTACTCACCGGAATAACGTCCCAGTAATAGACATGCTTTAAAAGACAGAAGAATAAAGCATGCTAAATTATATCACAGATGTAAGCACGTTCAATGCAAAGGAAAGACATTCCAAAATACATATATAATGTATGGCATACCAAATGACATTTTAAAAAACATAGGTTGTCCAAGAATGAGTGTAGACACTTTTAAAATTTTTATTGAGAAAATAAACAGAACTAGGAGCATACAGTCTTAACCCCATGAAACAGTAACTCACAACTTATCCTGTAAGATAGAATGGAAGAGGTGGGCTTGTTGCATGATCTGCAAGATCGCCGGAATTAACATCCATGGATTTATTCCTTTAGGGGTACACAAATGACCACGTGTACCGCACACGAGTCACTTGTTTGCAAGATGTGAAAAACTTCATCATCAAGTTTGTTGAAAGAATTACGCCTCAAATGTGTGGCAACACTTTCCAGGCTTTTGAATACCAGATGGATATTGTGCGAGCAACAAAGAGAGCTCAAGTCAAAATGCAGTGAAGTGGAGCAAGACGGTGAAAAAACTTCCTAAGTTGCTGTTTCATGTGGTGAGGACTGTACTCTCCCAGTTCTGTTTATTTTCTCAATAAAAATGTTTAAAGTGAGAACACTCATTCTGAGACTTCCTGTATATATGACACCAAGCTTACACACTAATCCAAAAAATTATCACAGTTCATTGTTTCTAGTTAAGGATTCAACACAAACATAAATAACCAACCAGACTCTTGCTGTGTGCTACCAGTATATCCTCAGAGAATACATTTGAAGACAACTGGTCAGCTGCATGATAAATTAAATCTTAATAACTAAAATGTACTAATTCTCCATTGATGCAGTGTTCCACATACAGTGAACAGTATGTTTAATGCAGGACACAAGAGTCAGCAAGATTATTTGCACAGATGCTGGCAGGAATAACCCTCTTTGATGTGTGTATAAGTGAATGGAAATCTTCTGCATGGCAAATGAGGCCTGTTTTATGGTTATTCAGAATCTAGTTACTGTATATACTAACTGGAATATTAACAACCATTTGAATAGATAGATAGAAGTTATAATAGATATGCATGCTCCTTCCATTCCCAAGTTACTGGGTTGTAGCGATGTACCGCGTTAAAATATTCCTTCCCATCGAAACCTCCAATCATGTAAATGAGATTATCCACACAGAGCATGATAGCCTCGGGATGCAGCATCAGTATCAGCAGAGAAGAACCATCTGCCTGCCCTAAAAACAAAAGTCAAATGATTAGCATTAATAACAGTGTATCTTATGGCCAAATTCAAAATATGTGATCTCATTATACAGAATATATACAATCAGAGTAATCACACAGCACGAAAGCATTTGTTACAGAGACGGCATTGGTCAGTCAGTACAGTGTATGAATGTGGACTCACAATCAGGGTTTGATCCCTGGCAGAAGCAGATTGGTTCTTTGACTCACCCAACGTCCTATCCAATGGGTGACTGGGGTCCTTTTCCCACAGGTAAACCACACTGACCACTGACCTCCAACATGATATGTAGAATCACAGCTTTACTTTACCCTCCTTGTGTCGTACATTTCCATTACATTCGTGGGCCAACCAAGGCTGCAGCCACCAACAACAAACAGGATTTCACAGGGTACACAAGGGCGAGTAAGAGGATTATTCAGATCATGATAAAATTCTTCTCCAGGCTCCAGCTCAGTTAGGTAAAGAGCTGCAGGGTACAAACTGTCCTGCAATTCCTGCAAAAAAGAAAAAAATTGTAATATTGACCATATTTAGAAGCAGAGGTCAAGAGTTCCCACCCGGCTTCTCTGGGAAGACCTTGTGATAAAAATGTGTTTTCTGCACTACATTCTTTTTTTGTTGTAAAATGCATATCTACAGCTAACTGCAATATAAGAATTCATTAATGGAATACAATAATTTCACAAGGACTCCTTCATAGTTTTCTTTACTATGACATACTTTAGATATGTTTCAGTCCCCTAGAAACAGTGCATGTTCTACCATACACGATACTTTATGTATCCTTAGTGCATATTAGTTTATTAGCAATGTTTTCAGGAGAATTTATTAATTGTGTTTAAATGCTTATAAAATTTAACAAGTTAGGAAATGTGTGCATTGTGCAACAATTCTGGTGCATTAACTCTGTTACTGTTTCTCGATATTCACTCATGAGTGCCAACTTTTAATGTTCTTTTGTTGCTGCCTTATAAACAGAAGCAGCAGAAAATTGACCTTGATAAGAACAGATGTTAGTCTGATGTCATGGAAAGGAGAAAATTCAGTTTCTACCTCAAATAAAACACGGCACCACTACAAACGTCAACTAGTTAAAGAATGTTACATCATAATAAGAGAGCCAATTTTTTATTTTGAGTTCTATATGAACTTTTTTAAAATGGACAGCAGTCTTGAACTGATATCACTATATATTTTCACTAGAAATTTTCTGTTTTCGACAACTAGCTGAAGAAATTTGAATAACTAACTAACTCAGTGGTAAAATAAATGTAAAACAATGATTAATTTTCTTATCACTATCTAATAAGTGTCCCATTTTGAAGTTTTAAAATCTTGAAAGTCTATAATTTTAATGACATCCAATGAAAACATACCGGACTGGCAACAGCAAGTTCATTGTTGATCACATTATCATTTAAAACGATGAAATTCATCAGTCCATATCACACACAAGGAATTAAAGTTCTGAGGCACTGTTCTCGAGCCTGCAGGTCGGCTTTTGTCCATTTGTTCACTGCATTAAACACAAATTTTTCACTGCTCACGTTTAGTTCATCACGTAAGATATTCTGTTGCTCTTGTACTGCCAAGTCTATGAACTCAGAACTCTGATGGAGGACTTTCAAAAACTTGTGACATACTATATTTGTGTCCTTGTCCTTCTAGGTCATGACAAAAATAGTGTCTTGCAAATTTAAAAATCCCAAGACAATTCTCAGGTTCAAGTTCTTCCAACAAATACTGGCAACACAGCTGCACCACACCAAGCAATTCATACTGATCTGCTACAGGCAAGAACTGTTCAACATTTAGTGAATTCACATTGCATCACTCTGTGTAAGCATAATCCAACAAGAGTTCAAGTATGTAACCTGAAATATCCACATTTACCTCACTTCTTTCAGGTTTACCTCCTTCCAGACTGTTGGTAAATACAGCTTTAAAATATGGACTTACACATGATAAAATTACTCTGTGCACATATAATGTTTTCCCATCATTACTGTGTAATGATGATTTTCCAGTAGTGAAAATGTCTTCTTTAACACACAGGATTTCCTGCACAGGTGGTGTGGAAGACCTTGTGTTTTGGGAATCTGGGTTAACACTGTATGGGGTAAAACAATGACTATAAACTTAGATATCATGAACCATTAATTATATTCACTACACACAAACATACTTTCTATTTATGACGTTAAAAATTGGTATTCTATTTACAATATAATCTCATTATCTATTTATTGGATTTGACATTGAATATGACCCCATTTCCTTGGTTGATGACTAATTATATGTTATCTTATGACAGGATAGGCCACATATTATAAATTCTTTGTTGCACAAACTCCTGGGACTAAAATGGTTGTACACAAACTATTTAAGCCAGGCCTCCCAATCACAAGATAACATCTGGTTAGCCAACAACCAATTGAAAACACAGTTTCAAGATGTAATGCAAGGCACCAGGATCCTTTTAACGACCAATTCTGACAGAAACATGCATTATAAATAGAATTAAATTAAATCCGTGGCGTAGCAGCTCCAGAGACCCACAGCCGACTAACCTGATTGCTGGCCTTACGTTCACATGCCAAATCAGAGGTGAACGATCATCCAACCAGTTATATGGTTACGTGTGGTCAGCACGACGAACCCTCAGCCATTGCTAGCTTTCCTGACCGGATTACGCCACCCATTGTAGTCCCCCAATTTCCTCACGATGCTGGGTTGGCACCGGTCGAAAATCTCATGAGAAATTTTTCCCAGAGGCTCGAAACAGCGCTCATTCCGTATCGCCGGTCCGAAGCATGACGCCTCAGACCACGCGGGACATTATAAATAGAATGCATATTTTTAACATTCAAAGTAAAAAAAGTAATTTTTCTTGTCCAATGATCAACCAAACTAAATAAATCATTTATATGCAACTCGCACAAGCTTCTTTTGTGCCACTCCATAAATTGGAAATTCAAAGGCAGTTAAATGGTGTTATAAAAGGGCAAAATAAATGTAGCATGGTTACAACAAAGAAAATAATTCAGAAATATAATGTGTTAAAAATGGAAGAAAAATGTTTAACATGGAAACTCTTTTACAAAGCCAGCAGAGGTTATGTTTTACCAAAAACACCCCCTGCGTGTGCTGCATAGAAAATATGCTACACGTGTCACTTTGATACTCTCGTCAAATTCCTGGTCTACATTTCCACAAATATGTATTGCTCATAGCACTTTAAAACAAAAAGGACCAAGCTTTGCCTCATAGAATCTTTATGCACCTGTTCAGACATCCTGAAAAGTAATGTTCTAATACTTAAGATTAATTAATTGCAAAGAATTTGGAAACAAATGGTCATGGCCTATCTTACCATTTTCCTGGAGAGATTGAAGAAAACCATAAACCCCTCTGCCAGGACAGGTCTCCAGGCTGCTAATTGAAGCTAGAACCACCCAAATACAAACCAAAAGTGCTAACCACTCGGCCACTACGTTTGATCCAGTTTAGTAAGTAAAACAACACTAATTTATAACAGAAAAACATACAAATGGATAAAATAGGGGGGGGGGGAACTTCTCACAAGACAAAGCCTGGCAGAAATGCCACATGAAGACATTAGTGAGCACCGACTTTGTATGGCTGCTGAAGATAAAAAGAGTAAAATCAATGTGACCAGAAACATATTTAATTAAAGTTTAATATCCATTACAGAAGTCCATCAATTTAATAAACAGAACTTTCTGCAAAACTGTAATAAACCAAGCATGACAAACATATTCATTCTCAGAAATACTTGTTGATAAATTCTCATTTTATTTCAAAACCTGTGAAATATTGGGCCAAGAAAACATTCACAAAATGTCAGGGTTCAGTCAGCAGTCACCACACAAAAATGCGCTAGTCGCTGCCAAGTCAGCAGCAGTGATAAGAGGAAGTCATGTCATTCCTTTGTAATAAACAAGGATAATTTTACAGCATCCAGTGCTTCTGTATGCAAAGTGTGGTGAAAAATCATGAGATAGTTTTTTTTGAGGTGTAAGTTCCCCACATAAACAGTACCTGGAATCTTCAATAAGGTAAGAACAAAGAACCCTCGTCACATTAACAGAACTTCGCGTACGAGGACTGCCTGTGATTCAGATTTTATTTTGTGTTCAAATATTCATTGAAATAAAATCAAGCTTCACTGAAAAAATTAAAACCCACAATCAAATTCACCATCATGAACTAATTTAAAAATACAATTAAAGAAAGTAAGTGTCGCTACTGAATTACCATGGCTGCAAAGAGCACAAACTTTGGTTTTGTCTGGCCATAGCTTTGAAACTACCAATCTCTTTTGATAATACCATTTCTTGAGGATGATGTTTAAAAGACTTAAAATGCAAATGACAAAGTTAAGCCAAGATAATGCGCAAACTTACCTTCCATTAATACTCTATTATATCAATACTTGGTTTCATAATTGTTAACTCATCAGTTGTTCCACATAATGACCTCACTGATTTTACCATCTTAAGAGGTATTTGTTATGTAATATTCAAAGTTGCCTTTATTTGTAATTTGTCTTAGGTCACTGATGCTTGCAATTTATGTTAATTTTTAAAATTAAGGGACCATATTTCTTAATCAGAATTACAGGCAAAACAGTTGTGTATGTGTGTGTGTGTGTGTGTGCGCATGCATGCACATGGTTCTTTGGAAAGTCAATAAGATGATAAGAGGATTGTGGTCTTCGCAATGATGATGCTGTGTAGTCTTCAGGGTAGGGGGCAAGTTCCACCAAAAATATTTCTAACCATTTACAAAATGACATGGCATTATAACCTGGAAGACAATAGTCAAAATGTTCAGTCATGAAAACCACAACTCTCATGGAAATGAGTCATATAGTTACATAGTTTTTTGTAAGAACTGAATTTAATTTATTTCTGAATTTGTGTGATAAGTAATTCAACAGAGATTTTAAATCTTGTTAAGTGGAGTACATTTCACTAGTAAGCCTATGACTTACATGTTCACAATTCTTAAAGTGGAATTAAATGGGCCAAGATGCCACATGCTTCTTGCAAGGGCCTTCTATATATTACTGTTTTCTACTGGCAGCATGTTTCTTTCTGCCTTTTGAGGCAGCTGGCTGAATCACATTTACCAACATCCATACATACATAGGATGAGTAAACACACGATAAAAACCTCTGCACTCTTCGTCATCAAGGGCCCTTTCACACGAGGCTCGGTGAGCTGCAGATCAAGCCAGTCTAGCCACGCATTTATACGGGAGAGTCACATTGTGGGGAGGAAAAAACTCCAGTAAGTTGTTTGTAATAGGTACTATTAAGTAAGATTTGAGGTTTTCACAGTGGTGAGTACGAAGATTTGTCTTCTGGGTTGTTGCGCTGTGTAGTCTGGTAGATATTTACCGTTTCAGAGGTTATACTGCCTCCGTCATCAGGGCGATGAGTATGAAGATTTGTCTTCTGGGTTGTTGCGCTGTGTAATCTGGTCGATGTTAACCAACGTTTCAGAGATCATACTGCCTCCATCATCAGGGGAACTATTAAGTTGGTATGTGCAGTGGAGGGTCATGAGAGCCAAATTGTGAATTGTGAAAGCAGCCTAATCCTGCAGTTAAAAATGGTCTACCACCTCGTGTTTGGTACTCTCACAGTAGGACAGCTTTGCCTGTAACTTCTGTATTCCCAATATGTGTATTGTCTTTATGGTGTGAGAAGAATGGAGGTGGTTGCACGTGTTTTGGGATTGAGCGTAGTTATTAGCTTTCACAGTAGTAATGTTGAACCTTCTGATTCATTCTACAGTTACTTCACCTTACACAAGTTGAACTATTTTTCTGGGTTCAAAGCAACTCTAATTTCTTTTTGTATGTACATCTCATTATTTAGTATTTTCGAAAGCAAACACAACAGTAAATGTCTAAATTTTTAATAAGCATTTTCAGTATTATTTACCTGATTTTATCATGCACCTAATCAAATGTGTTGTAATTTTTGCATCAGAACTTATAAATTAAAATAAATTTTGTGCCAGTTTTGTTATGGATACTGTTCTGAAATGGTTACTTTTGTTCTTTTGCCAGAACCATCAACCAAGGAGCTGCACCAACTGGCAATCCAGTTCAAGATTCAAATTCAAAAAGTGATTGACTTGTGGCAGCTTCTAGACCTGTAAATGCTGAAACTGAACCTACTGTCTAAAGTGCTGCTCTGTGTCTTAGATGTAAGTGAGGCAACAACCCAAGAATGGGCTAGGTGGGACCTGGAGAACCTCATAAGAAGATATCTGTAGTTCACAAAATGGTTAAATAACCATCTGTGATCGCACCGACTAACCATAAAAATACCAAAAGAGAGAAGAATGCCATTAACCATTTAAAGCTGGATGGCAACTTATATGTACCATCTGCTACAGTGGTCAGTAACACTGCACTTTGTATTTCTTACCTTTGTATTATTTTCAGTGTAATCAGCTGTTACTTCCTTAAACATCATTAACCAGGTGATGTTTATAATATTAAAATGTTTTTTTTAGCACAGACTAAATTCCTAAATATTATTTACAGTAGCTTCAGCTTCAGAGGGTTAATAATTAACTTAGACATGATACTCTAATGTTTAGTTGGTGTTTTCAAGGGTTATAAAAATACTTTAACCTTTATCAGCCGTGTGTCACAACACACAACAATGTGTACATGGTCCAGCTGTCTCTGACACAGTAAGAGTGCTCACATATTGCTTTATTTTTATTAATTTGTAAGCAGCTATGGCACTTCATCCACTGACTTCTGTTATGCTTTTTGCTGTAAGTTGTTTAGAAACATCAATCCTAGGTGTGCCTTCATACATAAAAGAGCGATTTGTAGTCACATCACACACACACACATCCAGGTCTTGTCAGCTCTGACAAGTGGCACCAGGTGGAGTCAGAAGGAATATGTACTGGCAAAATACCGTAATAAGAACAGGATGATGGAAAAGTCACACGACCCATATTAAAATACAATGTGATTGAAACCTTTGTATACAACTGTAAGACAGCATGGTGCAGCAACCCAGGAGATCACTGTCTGAACTTACATCCCTGAAAATCTAAAATTTTACTGTTCCTAATTGCAGTTCATTCTCTTTCTCCATTAACATATTATCAGTATACTTCATACTTGAAAGTTGTGGTAGGTAAATCTCAAATGTATTTCTTTGTAACCAGTTTGCACTTATATTGTATAGTATTGTATTAATGTTTTTTTCCCAAAGGTATGTGCAGTAAATTTCATCTTCCTTCTTCTTACTGTGGTGGCACTGACGTTTGGTAGCAAGACAAACACGCCTGTGTGTCATGTTGTGTCAATTCTGGTCTCAGTTCTGCTGCTGATCAAGATGATCTGTCAGATCAACTACTTTGTGCATTCAAACTATGCTGTGAACTGTACAGTAAGTTGAGGTTCTAAAATGGGTAATAAAGTAAATATTCTCTCAGGATCTTTTATGAAACGTGTAATTGATTGTTTAGTGCTATAATTGTCATGAATGAAGCTTATGCAAAGAAAGATGTAATTATCAACTGAAAAGTGTAGGTGGCAGTCTGTGGAATGTTACACCACGTAGTCTGGTGGATATCAACTGAAGATCACCCTGATGCAGTAAGCTCATCTGAAATACGAGGCGCGTCCTCAAAGTAAGTTTCCCTGGGGCCGTTTACAGAAACAAAACACAATTTCATGGAAATATTTATTGCAACAGATACAGCAAGTATCCAGCTATTTTTCAACATATTCGCCACCGGAATTGAGACATTGGTCATACCGTGGGACCAACTTTTGAATACCTGTGTCTGCCGCCTGGGATTGGAACCACTGTGTGACAACCATCTCCGCCTCTCTGTCATTCTCAAAACGCTGACTGGACAGGAATTTCTTGAGGTGTAGGAAAAGATGGAAATCACTGGGAGCGAGGTCCGGGCTGTAGGGTGAATGATTAAACACCTCCCAGCTGAACTCCTGCAGGAGACTTGCTGTCCGTCGAGCCGTGTGCGGCCTAGCGTTATCACTGACCGCACTTCATAGTCGGCGGGAGCTGGAATAAGAACCTCCATCTTCAACAGCTGCAACAATGCTACTGTGAGAACGCGGGAGGTGCCGTTAGTGCATGCGCCATGCTACGTCATTGCTCTATCACGTACGCACAGTCGCTTCGCGCAATATAAGGTTTGCTAGCTGTGGGACGAGTGGGAAACTTACTTTGAGGACGCGCCTCGTATCTGCCAGATCATATGGCGTAACATTCCAGAAGACAGCTACCTTTATATTTGTTGCTGTGATATCAGATTTCAAGTGAAATATGAATCAGAACTCAATTAATTCAAGAAGCACCATATTAAGTTTTTGTTCATGAATATAAACACTTATTTTTGTATGACTAAATTATTCATTATCTGATAATATAAATGTCTCCACTGTAACATATCATTATTTCATCTATCTTGCACCATATATTTTGCATTACAGTATAGCTTCTATCATGCACTTGATGATTGCAATATTTTTTCACATTTAGTCATTTGGCTCATGTTTAAACCATTGTTTACCTAGCAGAGTAGAAAGTGTTAATATCAGATTATCATAGCTGTATCTACTGTAGTAAGATATAAGGTGAAGGAAAAGTTCTCATATTTATAAGACTGTGCCATGAAGATGTTTAGGGGACAAATATTCTTAATATCTGCCATAATTCTAGTTAAAGATAATGGACTGCCACTTTACATGGAAGAGTATTTCTATTTTTCAAACTTCTGTATAAAGAGCTGGTGTAGCTCAGTCAGTATAGTGACTGGCTACGGACTAGACGAGGTTCAATCCCCGATGGGGGCAGAGTACTTTTTTCTAACCTCTGTGACCAGAGTGGTTCTGAATCCCACCCAGCCTCATATCCAATGGGTAACGGGGTCCTTTCCCGGCGGTAAAGCACGGCCGGGACATGATGCTGACCACTCACCTCTATCTGGTGCCGAGGTCAAGAAAGAGTAGGAGCTATACCTCTCCTCCCCCCAAGTGCCCGCATAGGCATGTAGCGGGGCGCTTTACTTTAGCAGCCCATAAAGATCAGAAGCCGACAGATCGGGCAATGTGATGGCCAAGAAATGTTGCCATAGTGGGAAATTATTCAATGTTCGAACATATTCTTTAAACTGCTGAGTAGGATGTCCTGTAACTACATCTTGTTGGAACCAAACAGCAGTATGGTCAAAGTCATTACAGCGCAACTCTGAAAATAACAACTCACTTGCCATATGCGATCAATGGAGGCTCATGCCCTTTAAATGTTTCCTGGTGCCTGCACAGTTCTGACACTGCCTCCAGTTTTTCTGTTTCTTGCAGAAGCTGTGGTTTCAAATGTCTCTACAAGCTCTGTACGGTGTTCTGATGAGGGACCTTCCCATGTCTTTCAATGTCAATATTCCATCTGAATATTTGTTCTGTTGCTATCACAGTCTTTAATATTTAAAATGTCTGTACAGGGAATGCACAGTGCATAGCCAATCACTGACTCATATTTACTAAAATGTCCCTAGCCGATCATAATAGTGCACTCGGTTTCATCACCTCCCTGGGGCCACCACAGTACTACGTGAATCAAAATGATGAATGAATGCTGCCCCATTCTGTATAGTCATTCTAGTTTGGCACATACAAATTTTAGGACTATTCCTAAGGTGCTTTTAAAATGAACTAGTATCGTACTCACAGGATATTACATGTATGCAATAAAACAGGTTGACAAATCAAATACCAACTTAATAAATCCTTTACATGTAAACAAAGAACTTGAAAAACTGCAGGAGCAATTCACCGAAATTTTTTTCAAAGGTCTCCTCAAGAGATGTATGCCAGTCTTGGTGGATGCCACATCCTTTCTCTGCCGGACTCGGCCTCTATCTGACCCAGTTGCTGACTGCCTCGGTGTCTGCACCAACCGGCCTCTGCAGGTCCTTGTCTACCTCACGTGATATCTGCCACACCTGAGACGGCACGTTAGAGCCGTGTCATACAGAGACCGGTCCCTGCAGGGCCCGAGTCGGGCACAGACCGCATTCGTCAGAGACACAGTACATGAGAAACAGTCCGAGAGACCGGTTCTGCAAGGCATCAGGTGGTGGAATTTTGAAAAATGTCAAAAAATCAAAAATCCTGTAAATTGTCCAAGCGCAAAAAAATACCTTCAATACTTTTTCAAAAATATTTGGTTTTTGTGCGCTTTTCAGACAATTTCCAGCATTTTTTTATTTTTTGAAAATTTTCAATGTTTTTTTCAAAAGTCTCCTCAAGAGATGTATGCCAGTCTCGGTGAATGCCACATCCTGTCTCTGCCGTACTCGGCCTCTATCTCACCCAGTTGCTGAATGCCTTGGTGTCTGCACCAACCGGCCTCTGGTCTCAGCAGCTCCGTGTCTGCCTCACGTGATGTCTGCCGCACCTGGGCTTCTCATGGACGGCACGTCAGAGCCTTGTCATACAGAGACCGGTCCGTGCACAGCCCGAGTCACGCAAAGATCACATTCGTCAGACACAGTACATCAGATACAGGCAGAGAGAGACCGGTTCTGAAGGGCACAGGTGTGGAATTTTGAAAAATTTCAAAAAATGCTGGAACTTGTCCAAAAAAAAACTTGAAAAATTTCACCTTAATTTTAGTTGGTTTTGTGAGCTTTTCAGACAATTTCCAGCATTTTTTGATTTTTCGAAAATTTTGAAGTTTCAATTTTTTTCAAAGGTCTCCTCAAGTGACTATAACAGCACAAATTTTTATGTGAAACTGATAATGCTGCATTTACTAGGGACTGCAGAATTAGATCCTGATTAATCCATCACCCATAAATAAGCTTGCTATTTACATGCATGTCTGTTATTAAACATATGCGACACACACAGATGAATATACATTCGTTCTCTCTCATAAATTACTGGGCACGGGAACCCCCCCCCCCCAAGGATAATCAGAGATAGTTAACTTAAAAAACAATCTATACACTATATGAACAACATGAATATAACAGGTACCAGTAAAATGACAAACAATAAAATGTGCCATTATTGCAGAGTGCCAACTCAATAATGCCAATACTGTGTGACTTTGAATGGAGGACCAATTACAGAAATACAGTTCTCTTACTGCCCAAATAATGAACAACATGGTGCGCAATGTGAGCACCAGTCCTGTTTCTTAAAAAAATTATCACAAAATTTTGAAGAATGAAAGTTCCCCTGGAACATCATCTCTAACAATTTTACAATTAAAACATTTACTATGTTTAATAAAATTAAGATTTTGAACAACACACAACTATGTTCAACAGAATATAATGCTGGGCAAAAAGATGCAGAAAAACCCAGAAGGGTAAATATTTTGCAGCTGCGATGTTTCACGACGTTTCTTGTGCATGTGATATTACAAGGGAGCAAGCATCACTTTTCTCTACCGACTCAAAAGAATTTTGTGACAAGACACAGTTATCACTTAAAGTGTAAAGATAATGCAACAGCAGTTACCAAATACCCATATAGTAGAAATACTTACGATCATAAAGCATCAAAAACAAATTGTTACAACACAAACAACATGGCTCTCAAAACAACAGGTCTCAATTTTCACAGTGAAGTCGATATTACAGAAGAGATGGGAATTTGGCAAATATACGTTCGGCTTCCACTAATTCTGAAAAAAAAAACATGTGATGATGTGAACAACCAAGAAACTGGAAAGGTATTACAGAAAGTGCAGAACTAATTTAGAGAATAAGGAACACTTATAAAAAATGTGGTCAGACACTGCAAACCTCACGTTCCGCAGCATGATAATAACGAGAGTATGAGGGACAAGAAAGTGTAATACCAAAAATCATGGTGTAGCAAGACACTTACTTTTGTGTTGTAGGTGAGATTCTCTGGAGATATGCCCTGCAGAATGGAGATCAAAGGGAAATCCAGTCTATGGATGGTGACACTGGGACTGTGTCAGGTACAAGTGAGCGCTCTGTTTCTATGGATATGCAACCCTCACAGTGGTTACCTCAGTTCTGAGCGGACAGTGACACTGGCACCAAACTGTAGGTAATGCTCGTTCCTCTGTTAGATATTTAGCTATTCACAGGGTTAGGAATTACTTCAAACTTTCAGTCATAATCATGAACAGAAGTACCAAAACAAACACAATATTTAATTGACTTATAGACAGCCTGCTTTTTCTAGTGGGAGATTTTGAAGAAAGCTTCTCATCCAATAAAACACTTTGATATATTTCTACTTTACAAACATTATTTCAAATTTATTATGTACTTCCCAGATAATATTTAATGAAAAAGATGTGCTTCTATTATGGTAAACACAGCATTTTATTTCAGTGACAAAGAACTTTGAATTAATGTGCAGCTAGATCATAAACATATTTTTGATTTTGTATGAAATTTCATGTCTTGGCTCATGAAAAAGTACTATTTCTTCATCTGTCGTTTTGACCACTTCTGCATACTACAGTCACTATCATAATACAAGTACGTTTAACCATACACATAGGTAATATTATTAAACATGTATTATCCTGTGCAATGTAGAAATAGGTTTTCTATTGTACATGGTCTTCCTTTACATGGCTATTAGTCGATCAACAAGTCTTTCTTTCGCATTCTGACCAAAATTCTGTATGCGCTGCTCATATTTGGCAACAATGTATATCTGTCCCATCTCATCTGTCTTAATTTAATCAAGGTAAGAATATTAAGTGAATAGTACAAATTATGAAGTACCTTGTGAAGTAATTTTCTCTACTCCTGTCTTAATTCACTTTTCATAGGTTCTAAGTAACTTCCTCAGAATTTCCTACTCACTGCCAATCCACATTTTTCTATCAGAGTAAGAGAACTTTACTCCAAATAATTTTTGCTAATATGAGGAGGAGGACATGCAGTTAATTGATAGCAACTAACTCCATGGAACACAGTCGTTCTTGAGAAGCTGATAGTATGCTGAATTACTTAGGATGTTCCCTGCCTATTATGGAAGCCAAACGTTCACTACCGTTTGCAAGGGCTTACCAACAGTCCCTATACTGTGCAAATTTCTCATGTCGTTATGCATGCCTCATGTCCTGCTCACAACTTCCTTATATTATTCGGTGAAGAGTCCAAAGTATGGAGAGCTTCAAGCCTCATGTTTCATTCCTCCAATCCCCAAACTTTACAAAAACAAGTTCCCTACATGAAAGGGAGACAAGTTATTGTCAGCAGAAGTGCAAATCATACACTTCTATACTATTATTAGATGAATTACGTAAATCCTGCAAGCCATATATTATAACTTGAAATCTACTTCCTTTCACTTGTGTTCTGTTATCATTCTATTATTCCTCGGCCAAGTCTCAATTTCAAGTAATACAATGGATATTAATGAACAAATTCTGCTTACCATTCTGTTCCACTTACCTTCAACAGTTTTTCCTCTCTCTATATCAGAGACGATGTTTTGCTTGCAAACCAGGAGAAATGCCATGATTAAATTTTGAACAACTTTAGCTTCTGGGGAATGAACCAAGTCAAATGCTGAAAACTATCCAAAGTAACGGCAAACATGGGATAACTTTCAACATTCAATGCAGCTCATTCCTGGCTGCAAAAGCTTAATAAGATGAAGTGTCACTGTTTTGCATATTTAAAATTACAGTGACTTATGCCAAGTCCAATAACAATCACTGCTCTGAAAACATAAAACAAATTAGATCCTGTCTTCATTACAGAGTTTTGTGATAGCGATGCCCTCTGATATGTGTTCACCATTGTTTATGTAATTTCAAGGTGCAAAATACTCCTGAGAAGTCAACAGTTGCTGTGTTAGTCCTGAAATTTCCCACATTTTGTGGAACCCGAAGGTTCATTTTTGTGTTCATTTGATCCCACAATTACTCCCAATCATGAGGCAGATGAACGGAGTGTTCCCTTTTAATAATAATCTGTCATTCATTCTCAGCCTGTCAAAGTAATATTCCCTTACATTATTCCAAAATAATTTATGAATTTACCATCTCTCTAATGCCTGCTACCTGCTCCACCCACATCACTCTTTGGAGAAATGTTTCTAGGATGACATCACAAACTGTAATTGGAACAGCCACTGCTTGTTTGCCACACAATGATTCAAAAATTGTTAAGACCAACTAGTGCATTTAAATACGTAGTGTCCAAATAAAATATGTGCCAGACTTCAAAACTTTGTTAAACTTGTAACTATGTATAAATTATGCTGTCAATTGGAATGCTTAATTTCTTGTTTCCTGAAACTCTCTCCAAAGAGGAATTTAACAGACCACTTCATATCATCATAAAATGTTACAGAAACAGAACTGCAGAATGAAGTCAGATCTCATAAAGTTGTTGCAAAAAAGTACGAATATGCACTTCGTGCTCAGACACAGGAGAATAAGGAAGCTCTCAGGGCAGGAAAGAGAAATAAGCAAACTGCAGACACAGTGTATGTAGGTTTTTATTCTATTATTGTACAAAGTTGAAGTGTACAGATGATATACAAATTATGAAATTTTATCAATTACCATTTTACTGAAAATGGCCGTCTTCTGGGTTGTTGTGTCCTGTAGTCCGGTAGAAGTTTACCGACATTTCAGAGGTCTTTGGTGCCTCCATCATTAGGGCGGCCTCTGAAACGTCGGCAAACTTCTATCAGACTACAGGGGACAACAAACCAGAAGATGGCCACCTTCAGATTCACTGCCATGAAAACCTCAAATCCTACATATATACCACGTTACTGCACGTCTCTTCAGAACTGCAGCATCTTGCTTGGCATTTTGTTCCATTTACCCACAAAATGTTTTCGTAAATCTGAGTTAGAAATGAAGTTTTGCTTCTAAAGAACAAGAGACTTTACTATAATATTTTGAATAACAATGGCTCTCAGGAATGAATGTTATCCAACATTTTGGCAAATATTTCAGTTGTCATTTCAAAGTCAGCTGTAATGTGGGATGATCCTAAATATATGACATGTCTCATTCCTGGAAGCCAAGTTTATAATCTTAACTCCAGCTACAAAGGCCTAACAAGATGAACTAACACAGTTATGAAATGTTGCAGTGACAGATATGAAGAATGAAATCAGATCTCAAAAATTTGTTGCAAAGAAGCATGAAGACGCTCTTCGTGCTCAGATGGAAGTCAAAGCTACAGACATCCAAGCAGTCACGAGAGATCAGAAATATAAATGTATAGAGTATGTATCATTTTATTCTATTTATGTGTTAGGTTATAGGCGATCAGACAACCGACCAAGAAGCTGAGTAAAGGCGGAGTCCTGCACAAGCGCAAAGTAACACCATTCCTGCGTACGAAAAGCATTGCTGGAAATGGTAAACAGAGCCTTGTAACTAAAACGGGAGTTTGCTTACGCTAGCCTTGAACTCAGCACATTATCTGGAATTTGTGTTTCATCCGGAAGAATACAGAGCCACATGAATCTTAGCCAGTTTCATTTAGCTAGCTGCTAGCGTCATTTAAGAGACAACAATAACATTAGACAATGTGCTATGTTTGCTGGCAATATTTGAAACAGCTGACATGTTTCTTTTAAAGATGATAACTTTGCATATCAGGAAACAGACCGCCATGCGAACTGGCACTGACTGGTTCCTCCATAACTATAACAAAGCACGATGGGGAATTTCATGGTTTATTTTACTAACTAACTAATTAACTCCTTGTATGAGAAGCTGCAGGTCCAACACCATCAACACCTAAGCCTGCCACCAGACACAATCCTGAGCCAACTCCATCCATTTGCCTTCCTCACAGCCTCCACCTCCCTAAGACCAATCTTCATTCCATCCTTCCATCTCCTTCTTGGTATACTCAGTGATCGCTTTCCAAAGGATTCCTAATTTCTGTACATATACCTTACTTTGTATCCAGCCCACAGAAACCTTGTACATTTCAGTATCTTGGTTTATTTTACTCATAAGACTAATATAATGATTAGTGCAAATAAAAGTTGCTCCCCAATTAAACCCGTAATTCTGATGCTCTGTTACAGAGAAACAACCACGGACAGGCAATATCAGCATAGACGATTTAGAAGGCCTGATGGTACTAGGAAAAGGAGGCAAGTGCAGGTTTCTGTTAATTCTGAGCCAATGTTGCTGCTTATAGAATGCAAACCTGATTACCCGAACCTTCATGGACAGATTGGCAGTAGTAGTAAAGTTATTATTATTAGTAGTAGTAGTAGTAGTAGTAGTAGATGCAGCAGAAGCAAGGGAAGTGGAGCCCATCCCCAGCTTTGAATCAGTCACAACTTTTATAGGTACGTGACTACAGAAAATTTAAAGATACTGAATATCAGTAACAACTGTCTGAGCACAACCTTCTTTCTCCACTCAGATCCCTGTCGCTATCAAAGTTCTGAAGACCATGGAATTAACGCATCGTAATCATCTGCAATATTTCCTTGTTCCTAGAAGTCAGAATAAGTCGTGGGAGATAAGTTAAAATAACGCAGAATTTATTTATCCCTTATGTAAGACAATGGAAATGTGTCAGTAGCAATAATGATTTTTTTTAAGTTTTTCTCTGATGGCTGACATGTTATTGAACGCCTTCCTAGCAAAGTACTTTAGCAAATCTGAGCTGTTACTAATGCTTCCACATTGTCGTCACATATCCTTACTGATCCTCTATGTGACGCTAGGTCTAGTTCATAACAGGGTAGAAGACTTCTTAACATCTGCACCAAATGCACGGAACCGCACTGAATCTTTTGCCATCTCCATGGACTTCTACGAACGTAATTCTTAAGCAGCAGACAATGAGGAGACCAGCATCTCACCGCTAGCTCCGGTCACTCAATCGAGAGTGAAATATGCGGGTAGAGGGTGACAGGACATTTCTGTGGCGCGGTCCTTGCTCCTGACGTCAATGAGATTTTAATTTTGCATTGTGTCACGCCGACCAACATTCTGAAGTGTAGTACAACCAGAATTACAAAAATCGGGCACGAATGCGTAGAGCATTAAATTCCAAAGAGAATGACACCGAAAACGCCGGGCCCGGACCCAAAACCAACGCGCGGTACTGCCGCGAATATAGGCAACGTAAGCGCGCTCGGACAACTCAGGCTGCATCTGACGAGCCTGGGTCAATTATGGATGTGGATTTCGTTGCTGATGAGATGGAGAGTGCAATGGAGGTCGACCCAGACCCTTCGGACTCACTTGGCATGCCCAATATGGCGACGGGGGTCGCCAACTACTTTAAAAAAACATTCTTAGACAACGACATTGGCCATAAACGTGACATTTGCGACCGCTTGTGGTTCAAAAATGATTTGAAGCCTACCAATAGGAGTATCACTGGCGTACTGCGAGAAGAGTTCCCTACGGAGGACGTGAGTGGTTTCAAGCTCTGTAACAACTGTAAGGCGCAGTGTTCTAAGGGGCGGATTCCAGCGTTGAGTCGGAGTAACGGTTTCGTATATCCGCCGATCCCAGACCCACCTCTGCCCAAACTCGATCCCTTGATTTCACCGCGACTCCCTTTACATGCAGATACGCAGGCTGCGAGGATCGAGTTACGGTATCGTCGGCCAAGTGATCAATATCCCAGTGAGTGTCGATACCATGGTATCAAAGACATTCGAACTAGAATATAATAGTGACATACCGCTCGTATTGATGGGCGAATTCAACACTAGTGACGAAAATAACACAAAGATGTAGAAATCCCGGTGGATTGACGAGGCCTACAACAGCAAAAACTAATGAATGCTGTAGGTATTAGAATCATATAATTTGCATTGGCCGCATTTCTTAGCTGGATTTTCACTATATTGCTTTATTCCCCACATGATTAAATGCGAAGGGGAGGTGCATTTTTATCTGCTTTGTGGTTTTTATTTTTGCATATAGCATTTCACTTTAAGATATGAGCTGCCAACCAGGAAATATTATCAGAACTTTTTGTTTTCAGAAAAAAGAGCTGCAGCCGCCGAGAAGGCTAAAGAAAAGGAAGGGCATGGATATAAATAAGCATGCCGTCACAATTGTCTCTGGTATGACTAGGTTTCAATGTCAATGATTCAAACGATTCCAGTGTATTTTCAGCATTCATATGGTGAACTCCATAAAATTCAAGATGAATGATGAGAAACTTATAGTTTGTTAAATCACATATTAAACTCTGTTTTTTTCGCATCCAAAATATATGGCTACTACATACAGAAGCGGAATAACACGTGACAATTACAGGAAGTTGTTAAAAAGAGTTAAAAAAGACGATACTACTTACTTAGGATACTTGGACGACCCGTTCTTCAGTGCCTTGAGCATCTGCAGGTCCCAACTTTCTTTGGCACTGATCTACGGGACATTCGGTAGGACTCCTTGGACGAGTGATCGGCCCGTCGCATGGCCTCTACCCGTACACAGGACCGCACAACACAGAAAGACATGCATTGAGCGGGATTCGAACCCACGATCACAGAGTCCAAGCGACACAAGGCCCACGCCTCAGACCGCGCGGCCATTGTGACGGCGCGTTTCTTCATATTAACGCAATAATTTCTGTCTAATAAACTTTAAAGGAGAAAGTTGTGTTGTACGTGATTTAGTTTGATATTTTGAATACTCGATCCAATTTTGTTCAATCATTCTGCATAGTTTTGTGAGAATAAATTAGAATCAAGTTTATAGAAGATGACGACCACAGCCGGTTTTGGGCATCATGAGCACTGGGATTGTGGGTTCGCATCCCACTCGCGTTTTTCACTGCTGTTTTGTGTAAGTGGACATCTTTCCCTTGTCAAAGGAGTCCTGCCAAGTGACTTCAAGGATTCTCACTTGCTTGTGAATTGGAACAGGTCAGAAGACGCGCATCGGAAAAACTGCAGAAGAGGAAAATCCATGAAAGATGGTTACTGTGCCTATTAAAAGCATTTTCAGTTTTCTGTAACCTTTGTGAGTAGCGCAGACGCTGTAGAATTTCGACGCTTCCAAACAGCAAAGGAAGAAAAAGAAGCTGCAGCCAAGAAGGCTTAAGAAGAGAAAAAAAGGGGCCAGCAGTAAGGCAGACGATCTCGGTCAACTGGAGATAAAATGGAGATAAAAGCCAACCAACCAACCAACCAAAAAGCTAACTGAGGGCAGAGGCCTGCGTAAGAAGCGCAAGCATCGTCGCTACCTAGGTGAAACCATTCCTGCGCACAAGGCGCGTTGCTGGAAATGGTAAACGGTTTTATTTAAAAAACGGAAATTTTGCTAACGCTAACGAGGTTTCGTCGTGGCGGGAGCCTCGATCATTCAAACTGGGATCTGTTGCTGCTGATGGGAGTTTATCCCGTCAGGCAAGTTGTCCAAAGGAATTTGGTTGGTTGGATTTCTGGGGTTTGAACCCAGAAAGGGAGGGGCCGTTTCGGCTGAAGGCCTCTGCGGCATGGGGGGAAGATCACTTCTGCTGATGGCCTCCATGATCGGGGGGGGAGGGGGGGTGGCGGGCCGTGCCCCTATTAAGTTACACCCTGGCATTCGCCTTACAACTGAGGAAATGCACGGAAAACCTCAGTCAGGGTAGCCGAGTAGTCTAACCACTCGTTGTGCCGACTTGCCAGACAATAATGTCTAACGCAACAATGTCTATAAACTAACAACAATGCCAGACGCCACAATGTCAATAAACAGACAACTAAACTGTTTATGACATTGTTATGCTGCTCTCAAGGCAACACGTCACAATATAAATCTCGAAAGACTGAGATCCAGGCGACCCCCACGAGTTACTGCAGAACGCCTTCAAGCTGGCAATTTTAAAAGCAAAATTGCTTGGGAAACAAACTCCTCCTGACGCAAACAGCCACATAACCCTCAGAAATCACCAACGGGACAAGGCCTTCCTCGACAAACATGGAAAACCATCAACAGGATCCGCACCGGCCATGGTGCATGCGCAGACGTCCTTAACAACTGGGGGAAAATTCAAACAGCCAACTGTGACTGTGGTGCGAGTCATCAGACCATCAAACATATTGTGCAGAAATGTCGCCTGAGGGCACACCCAGGGGAACAATCGGACTTCCTCCTAGCCTCTCCACCAGCACTTGAATGGATTGCCAATCTTGGACCTAAATCTACAGTACTGTATTTATACTTTATAACATGTGTTGTAATATAGCCATAAGATAAATAACAGAGAGCGACAAATCGTGGCTGGTGCCATGCTCTGTGCACGCAGCTACTATTTCACTGATTGGCCAGTTGGGTCAAACCGCCGTTTTTGAAAGTTCAGATAATGCTAATCTGTTAGGGCAAAGATACCTATATATCGATAAAGCTGAGTTACGGCTCAGGCGATCTTAAACTAAACCCAGCATAAGAGTCTCGTGTCTCGTTTACCCAAGAGCAGAATCAAGGCTAACAAATAAACCCGAAGAGAAGAAGAGGAACGGTTACAAATGGCGCAGACTAACGCGGGGCACGAAGGGCCGGACATGCAGTAATTACAACGAGACGCATCAACTAAACGCACAACGCCCTTAGTGGTGTTGAGAGTTCGAATGCAGTTCTGTCACTGCGTCCTTACCAGAACCAGCAGACAAGGGAATCCACCGAAACGAAACAACAGTAAACATAGGCAAGAAAACACCACCACAAAAGAGGCTTGGGCCAAAGTCACCACTCCCAACGCCACCATCAAGGGTAAACATGCCACAAACGCCTACTCCTCAAAGAAATGATCCCGTCATCTCAGAGGCACTCTTCCGTGTAGTATCACCGTAACAGAAATTGAGCCGCGACAAAATTTCGAGGCCAACTACAGCAAACTACCGGACATTGCCGTCGAAGTATACAACAACATCTCAGGATCACATAATGCGGTCGATTGCCACTTCAAAACCGAAAGTGGATTTTGAATATGTGGCAAAACTAGAAAAATTTCTAAAAGACTTTGGTCAGGAAACCCACATTTACTCTTCTCCGGGGGTTAGTGGAAAATGGTGCGGAATAATGCAAGAGAATAAAAAATATAAAGCTTAACCTCAATACCCAACAAATAATGTAAACCATTAGAGAGAGACGTTACCACTGCCACTCGCTTTAAGGGTTACCATACAGGTGATAATAACTGTGAGCCCCGGTTCAAACCGTGCAGATCACGTGGCCCAGAAACAATTAAAATGACTTGGGATAAATTGAAACCTGGTCAGATGGATGACCCACCAGTCAAAATGGTGAGTGTATCAGGTGTTGACAGCTTCAGTGTTGTGCAGGACGCAAAGAGGTATCTGAATAATGCAGCAAGATACAACACAAACAATTTATTCAGTGCCCCATTAGCGTGCTCAAACGCTGCAACAAATTTTCAGATTGTTGTGAAGGGTATGTTGAGACAAATTTTCAGTTTATTAATATAAAGTTTTGAGACAGTCTTAAAATGTATTGTATTTTTAAGACCCAAATTAAATTTATGGGACTGGATGTAGATCAGAATTCTGAGACTGATCAGCAGTCAGATGCGTGAGTGGAAAAGTGTCTTGCAGTTTGTGAACTTCCTTTAAAGCACAGCTGATTTGTGTTTGGAAATGTCTACATAATACTGCTGCAAAAATAACAACCAGGAACATTCTACAGAGACTACGCAGCACAACCTGGGGCTCTTCAGCATCTACCCTACGGACCTCTGCATTAGGCCTGGTTGTCCCGACAGCGGAATACTGTGCTCCGGTATGGCTTAACAGCCCACCTGTAAACAAATTAGACTCACAGCTCAACACTACAATGAGGACTATAACAGGCTGTCACAGAACAACTCCCACCCACTGGCTACCTGTACTGAGAGAATCGTACCACCAGCAATACGTAGACAAGAAGCCTTGTTACGAGAATTTAAGAAACTGCAAGCAAATCCTAACCTCCCAGTTCACGACGACATCCTTCATATTAATCTTCAAAGACTGAGATCCAGGCGACCCCCCACGCGTTACTGCAGAACGGCTTCAAGCTGGGCAATTTTAAAATCAAAATTACCTGGGCCGAACAAACTCCTCCTGACGCAAACAGCCACATAACCCTCAGAAATCACCAACGGGACAAGGCCTTCCTCGACAAACATGGAAAACCATCAACAGGATCCGCACCGGCCATGGTGCATGCGCAGACGTCCTTAACAACTGGGGGAAAATTCAAACAGCCAACTGTGACTGTGGTGCGAGTCATCAGACCATCAAACATATGGTGCAGAAATGTCGCCTGAGGGCACACCCAGGGGAACAATCGCACTTCCTCCTAGCCTCTCCACCAGCACTTGAATGGATTGCCAATCTTGGACCTAAATCTACAGTACTGTATTTATACTTTATAACATGTGTTGTAATATAGCCATAAGATAAATAACAGAGAGCGACAAATCGTGGCTGGTGCCATGCTCTGTGCACGCAGCTACTATTTTACTGATTGGCCAGTTGGGTCAGACCGCCATTTTTGAAAGTTCAGATAATGCTAATCTGTTAGGGCAAAGATACCTATATATCGATAAAGCTGAGTTACGGCTCAGGCGATCTTAAACTAAACCCAGCATAAGAGTCTCGTGTCTCGTTTACCCAAGAGCAGAATCAAGGCTAACAAATAAACCCGAAGAGAAGAAGAGGAACGGTTACAAATGGCGCAGACTAACTCGGGGCACGAAGGGCCGGACATGCAGTAATTACAACGAGACGCATCAACTGTACGCACAACGGTAGCGGTGACAGAACTGGATTCGAACTCCGAACACCACTAAGGGCGCGGAGAAGCGTCCTCACCAGAACCAGCAGAAAACACGGCGTGCGAGAAACACAGAACGGAAAGATTCGTCTTTCTCGGCATCAAAAGACTGCCTGAAAGCTGCAAAGCATTTTGAGAACGCTTTCAAACGTATGTTGAGACAAATTTTCAGTTTATTAATATAAAGTTTTGAGACAGTCTTAAAATGTACAAGAATTTTTAAGCCCCAAAAGAAATATAGGAAATGTACGCTCGCATGACTTGATGCTTGTGCACAGAGGCAACTTTAACTGTACTGTGGCACAGCGATTAGGGCTTAGGAGGATTTTAAGGCAAACAAAAACACGGAGGAGTCCTATGTAAATGATGCCATGTTTCATAACTAACAAGGTTTTTTTTAGTAAGAAATATTATGCAATATAAATTAATTTTTCCTTTCTTGCTTATTTTTAGAACATTACCAAATGCAAGAGGGAACTCCACTTGATGTAAGATTTTGTTTGATTTTTAAGTAAAGGTTAAACAAAATCAAGTTACACGTTTATGAATGAAGTGAATGTACTTTGAATGTGACTTCCATTTCACATTAATGTGGAACTGTTTCGTTCTGTAGTGCAGGGGTCTTGATGAGGAAGTGATGGCTACTTAGCTGGTAAAACATTCTCTACGCTTTGTGGAAAGCAAAAGTTCATTACTACTCTTTTAACTACAACCCAACTTGCTTGGGTGTGGCAGAGTTGAAATTTTAATAGTGAAAGAACAAGAGTTTCAGCCATTTACTATTTTAACTGAACAATCAAGCCACCTGTACATCTGATATGTTGAACTAACCCTGTTATTAAGGGGCATTGTACGTATAACTTTTGTTTATGTAAAAAGATTGTCTCTCTTTAATTCCTGTGAGTGGTTATTATTCATCATGTAACCGCTCATCTGGAAGTAGTTAGGTTTTGTTAGTTTTTCTTTTGTGTGTTTCCAGTATTTCAAAACCTTTCTGTAAGATTCTAGCACCACCTGCAGAGAACAAGGGTGGACTTCAGCCCTAAGAGCTAGAAGTCATGTTTAGGCCATCTGTTTAACATCCGATTTCGACTCCGTCTACGACAGACAAAGAAGTGCCTTTAGGAGCAAGTGTGGAGGATCATGTTGGGCGGTCCGTGAGAGATCTCTCTCTGACAGCGGGGGGTGCTTCGCACCAAGCCCGGGACCCAGGCGCCGAAGAAAATTAGGGTAGAGACTCACTCTTGTTTTAAGTCGCGATAGAGGAGGTTCTAGGACATACTGGAAACTGTATATTGTATAGAAATAAATAGTAGTGCCTTCCAACTTCAATCCGAATCATTATTGGCTGGTGTGATCAGGCCGTTAACACGACCTGAGACAAGAGCTACATCCCGACTAGCTATCTAGCCCCTAACAATCCTACACCCTGATAAGGTAGTTGTTACGAGGCCACGAGCAGTCAACGGTTACAATCATTGTCCAGGTTGGAAAATGTTTACCATAGATTCTCTTTTTCTTTCTTCTGCAGGAAGCAATTGATAATGCACGTAGTGCAAACCACACGGCAGACCAAATCTACTCTTCCATGGCATCAAAATACTGCAGTAAATCTGCTGAGTATTTTCAGAGAATTTTGAATGGTATGTATTTTAGACAAATTTGCCGTTTATTAATATAAAGTTTTGAGACAGTCTTAAAATGTACATGAATTTTGAAGCCCCAAAAGATATATAGGAAATGTACGCTCGCATGACTTGATGCTTGTGCACAGAGGCAACATTAACTGTGGAAAGCAAATGGAAAAACTACCACATTACTTTTTTTTTTCCAGGACAGCTTCTGCCCAACAGGAGCAGTCACAATGTGCATGATGCTTTCTCCAGAGACAAAACAATCCGGAGGTAAACTAGTCCTCCATTCGGATCTCCGGGCGAGGACTGTCTCGGTAGAAGGTATAAGGCAGGAGAATTCTTTTAGGAAATTCACCATAGGAACGTGGAACGTCAGGACACTACAACAGGGAGGAAAACTGGAAAATCTGAAGATTGAAATTGATAAAAATAATGTGTGCATTGTGGGTGTCAGTGAAGTTCGATGGAGGGATCAAGGTGATTTCGAGTCTGGAAACTATCATATGTACTACTCGGGAGGTAAGAGTGCTGAAAGAGGTGTTGCAATAGCGATGCAGAAATGGATCAAGAAAAGTATAATCAAAGTGCAAGCGTGTAGTGACAGATTGATGTATATCAAGTTGAATGCAGAACCAGTGGATATTCTGATAATGCAGGTGTACATGCCAACGTCGGATCATGACGATGAAGAAGTGGAAATAATATATGAGAAGATAGAAGAAATCATCAGGACAGAAGGAAGAGGGAAAGTGCAAACCATAATAATGGGAGACTGGAACAGTGTCGTGGGGAAAGGAGCAGAAAACAACATTGTCGGCCCTCATGGACTGGGAATAAGGAATAGGAGAGGGGACATGATGGTTGACTTCTGCCGAAGAAATGGACTGGTAATCACCAACACCTGGTTCAAGAAGCATCACAGGAGATTGTATACGTGGAAAAGCCCAGTAGACAGGAGCAGATACCAGATAGACTATATCTTAGTGAAGCAACGATTTGGGAATAGCGTAAAGGATGTGACAACAGTGCCATCAGCGGACATCGACTCGGATCATAATATGTTAGTTGCAAACGTCAGCACAAGAATGAAGAAAATCAGGAGTAGGGGGGTGAGGAAGAAGAGATGGGACCTGGAGAACCTGAAGAGCGCGCGAGACGAAGTAAGAGAAGAATTGGAAGGAAAATTAAGTGAAAGTGAAGGCAAAAGCGTTGAAGAGGAATGGACATATGCCAAGAAGTGCCTAACAGTGGCATTAGGTTGGTAGGATGAAAAGGATACCAAGGAAGGCATGGATTACACAGGCTATGCTCGATAAGATGGATGAGAGGAGGAGATGGAAGAATATCAACAGTGAAGAGGGAAGACAGAAATATCGAAGACTGAACAACAAACTGAGAAGAGAAACAGACAAGGCGAGAGAAGATTACATCAACGAAGTATGTGATGAGATAATGGCACTCCAGAGAATTGGAAGATACGATTTGAAGTATGCAAAGGCGAAAGAACTGGGATGGAAAGAGAACCAAGGAAATAGAAGACCCTTCAGGAAAGATAGTCAGTGACCAGAATGAAGTTAAAGCTGTGTGGGAAAATTATATTGAAGAGCTCTATGACAAGGCCAATCGACTGGATGAGAAGGAGATGGAATTGGAACCAGAAGAAGAAGTAGACGAGGTCGACAAAGGTCCAGAGATACTGATTTTGAATGTTTCGAACCAGGGGCAAGACGCTTACTGCAGCGCGTCAGTTCAGACACTCTTCAACAAACCTTCGACGCAGTCACAAGCAAATATATTACAAGTCTGAAATCATCGTCTTTCGGCTAAAGCCGAATATCATCATCTGTATTATTATTAAATAACTGATACAAATGGCACAGACTAACGCGGGGCACGAAGGGCCGGACAAGCAATAATTACGAGACGCATCAACTGTACGCACAACGGTAGCGGTGACCGAAGTGCATTCGAACTCCGAACACCACTAAGAGCACAGAGAAGCGTCCTCACTAGAACCAGCAGACAACAAGGGAAGCCTTGTCTACAGAATTTCTTTTTTCTGCAGGAAGGAAAGAGTTTCCTAAAAGCTGCGCTTTTAGCTATTCGAGAAGAAGATTATAAAACAGCAAAGATCCTGTGCTTTGTAAGCGGGAAACCGCTTCCAACCTGCACAAGCCGGCAAGAGAAGCAGAAGCAGCTGCAGGAAACGAATTGTTTTATGAAGCCAAGGGGCTCGTTGAGGAAGCCAAGCGCTTCTTCGACCAAGCATTAACATTGTCCAGTTTGGAAATGTTTACCACATTCTTTCTTTTTCTTTTTTCTGCAGGATGCAAAGGATAAGATAGAGCAAATTTTAAAATCAGAACAACTGGAGGAAAAGGTTGACTTCGCCATAAGTATTTCTCGCAGAGCTGCGGACGACTTGCAGAAAGTGGAACGTATGTATTTTAGACAAATTTTCAGTTTATTAATATAAAGTTTTGAGACAGTCTTAAAATGTATTGTATTTTTAAGACCCAAAAGAAATTTATGGGACTCGATGTAGATCAGAATTCTGAGACTGATCAGCAGTCAGATGCGTGAGTGGAAAAGTGTCTTGCAGTTTGTGAACTTCCTTTTCAGCACAGCTGATTTGTGTTTGAACTTTGTGTCTCCTCATGTCACACTGTAAATACTCAATAATTTTTAATAAGACTGACGTCTAGTAAGCATAATGATCGTTAAAATAACGAGGTCTGGAAATTATTGTTGTTTTTAATGTGTTCACAGACTTTCTGAATGGTGGAGACTTACATGACCTTCTGGACCATGAACAGAAACTTCCAGAGGATGATGTTAAATTCTACACATCGAAGATCGTCCTCGGTATCGAACACCTGCACAAAGTAGGCGCACTGCAGCCCTCGCCAATGAACTGCCTAACAAATACAGTATTTATTTGTTTGTTTGTTTGTTTGCACATTCATATAGCCCATTTCTGTGTCGGGTTGAAAATGACAGCCAACAGTTTGGGGAATCACGATTGTTTTCAGTAAGTAAATAAATAATTATTTTTTATGAGTTGTGTTAGAAAGGGTCATTTGTTAAGATCACACGGTTCCTGTCCCTAATCCTCCCCCCTCCGCCGCTTTCAGACTCAGTGACACGAAACTTCCTGACTCATGAGCATAGTCATAACTTAATAAATAACAATAATTGTGGAAAATTAGTCAGAGCAGCTACAGTGTAGCAGAAAAGCAAACTGCTCGGTGTGCATCTAACAGCCACAATAAGTACGGAAACACAACAGAACATAAGCAATTTGTTATTCCCCCCAGATGGGCTTCATCTACCGTTCTTTTCTCCCATTGCAGACGAATTCTGGAGCAGGATCCGGAGATCCCGGAAGAGTTTTCCACTGACGCGAAACTTTTCGTCAAAGGACTGTTAACTAAAGAACCAAAGAAACGTCTAGGTGCAGGCGAGAACGGAGTCGATGACATCAAAAGGCACCGATTCTTCAACGTGAGTTCTGTCTCCGTGTCTGTTCTAAATGTTTCAGTTCTGAACTGTGTCGTTGACTTGTATTAAGAAAATCAAGGTTTCCCCTTACTTCGTGAGCAGAACTCATCGTGTGCAACAAATATCATAACACTGGCAGAAGTTGCTTCAAGAGTTCACAGTAACAAGTTAGGAAGAGAATGCATAAATCATTGACAGATGCCGTTTTAAAGAAACAACCTCTCACCGCACGCCTTAGATTTCCAAATAACTTGCTTAGAACCTTGCGTGCGTCCTCAAACATCCCTCCTTGCAATCTGTACTATTGCTAAATAACTTACAGCAGAGACCAAAATTTGTAGCCACGCTGAAGACTATTTGCAGACTCTTTGTTCTGTCTGCACAACTGAAGTGTCTGTTCAAATGAGATGCTCCCAGTTGAGCCTTGCCAGCCAGACATTCACTCTGCAATCACCGTTAATGCTCGAGCTTCATCCCACAGAACATCAACTGGGCTGAAATGGCTCAAAAAGCCGATTCAGTCGGTTTTTCATGACGCCATGTTCCTCGGCACCGAGGACAATCACCATCCGCCATCCCATGCTCGATCCCAAGATTGTGTCCCTTCATGATCAGGTGAGATACGTGACGTAATTTCAGAACAAACCTACTTCTTGTGCCTCATGTTTCCTCAGATGAGTTTCACTTCAAATGTGCCCAGAAAATGACACCCCATGTTGACGATGGTCCTCTGCGTTGTAACGCCATGTGCACACGTAAATACATTTCTGCATTCCGGAGGAACATACTGCCTCCATCGCCATCTCTCAAGATGGTATCAGTACTTTCTTCCTAAACTTTAGTACAGAGGCGTCTGATGATGAGAGTTTCCTTTTCCACCCAAATGCTTCATCTGCTTGCAGAAACTGTTGTTCCAGGTCACATAATTAGTATCACGTTTTGTTGAATTTGGATACGATAAACAAAATTCAGGGGCACACGGATAATGAAGAAAGTGATATGATTTGCTAGAATAAAGGCTTGTACCACACTGAATTCTGTCAATGCAAGTTAAAATGTTCTTATTTAGAAAATCGTCTGGTGTTGTCTTCCATCGCCTGGGCAAAAAAGTGGCCTTCTGCCCCACATTCATTTGACTCAGTTTATAAAACTGTTTGTTTCTTTGTAGAAAATGCTATAACATTATCGTTCGATCTAGTGAGTAGGGGAAGTGAGGGGTATCGCGTCCGTTACTCTTGCGTTTAGTTTGAAGTCCACAGTTTTGTTCTAGCGCTGACTGAAGACGTTTGACATGTAAGTATGAGGTGTTCTAGGAATAACTTCTATTCAGGAAATAGTTTAGAGAAAGATGTGACATTCCAATCTCAGTGTCGTGTTATCACATCAGTGTTGGTAGATTAAGTAATTCTCGATGACTGCGTAGGCTAGCCAGTGAGTAACCCTACCAATATAGCGTAATTGTTATGACGCGAAACTAAGTACTACAGAACTGTTTGTGACCGCGTGTAATTTTAGTTAAAGTATAATATTTTCTACGAATAACTTCCATTCGAGAAAAAGTGTGGTTGAGGTAAACAGATTAAATATGCCTCCGTCATTTTCTATCGATTACATAAAGGATGCATTACTGACAGGGTAATTTAATGGGAAACATTGCATTGTGATTTCTCTTACATTAGTTAAATTTTTGAAAATATTATGACGCAGTATTTGGTACGTTTGCGACAGAGGGAGAGAGTCACGCGGCCGCTCCCCTCCAAAGCTACCCCACGGGTGACACCAAGCTTCACACAGAATTGTATTGGAAGCCTAATACTGAACGTGTAACATTCTCTTGTAAGTATATTAGCAAATAACTTCGTTTCAAGAAAATGTTTAAGGAAAGATGCATGTGATTCTAATCTCAATATCTGTGGCTTGTGTTGTACCACGGATCACATACAAGCGTTTGTATTTTTGCGACCTGTAGATAATACAGGTAAACGAGCGAAATTAAATATTCAAACACGATAGTCATTGTCAAGTTCTAACCGTGCAGATCACGTGGCCCAGAAACAATTGAAATGACTTGGGATAAATTGAAACCTGGTCAGATGGATGACCCACCAGTCAAAATGGCGAGTGTATCAGGTGTTGACAGCTTCAGTGTTGAAGTTCTGGTAAAGGTCACAGCAGATGTGAGGAGGGGAGGGGGATTGAAACTGAATAATCGCATCAGTTGCTGATTTTAATTTAATAAAAACTTAAACGTTAGAATATTATCAGAATCTTGTAAAGAAACAAGCTAGAGACACCACCAGAAAATATAACAAAATCATAATAAAGAATAGCTACTAAATCCCTCGTAAGTGTCTGAAGATCCAATTCAATGGGACCCAACGTTCACACTTTTCCGGGGATTAACGAAAAATTGTGTAACTGTGGGAAATATTAGGAAAAGCAAAAAGATCAAGCTCTGTACTTAACCTCAATACCCAACAAATAATGTAGGTAAATTATTAGGCAATGTAGGGCCATTTTTACAACAAGAAAGACATGTCTGTGGCCTATTTTCTCTTCCTAATGTTATCGACATTCTAATTTCGCGTTCTGGTTTACACTGTATCGATATACAACATCGAAATTGATAAACACGAGAGGCAGTTCATCTTATGCACAGTGTACATTTCCTTTTACTTTAAAGAAATCAGAATTAGGGATCTTAAGAATTGTGTAGGCCATATTCTACTTCTACTCATGAATGCTACAAAATGTTGAAAGATGGATCATTTACGAACTGCCAACAGTTGCGGAGACATTTAGAAACGCAGGGTTTCAAACAATTCAGAATCAATCAAATTATGCAGACAGCTCGCGAATGGGTCAAAGACCACTCACTCTCCATGGAGATTCAACACGTAAGCACATTAACGATAAAAGTTGCAGTCATGAAAACTCACAGACCTAAACGGTATTTCACCTCGTTTCTGTCACCACGCAGGAAACTATAAAGTCTAGTAATATCCTGAGCACAAGGGCTTGGCCTATCGGAGAGTGCTTTAGAGCTTGTTAAAGAGAAGGTGAACCACGTATTTATGAATTTTATATTCATCGCAAAGTTTTGGTATTGGAAAAAAAAAGGGTAGAGTATCATAATTATTTGAAAGGAGACTTTGCTGATATGACAGCCCGTACCTGTACAGATATCAAGATGAAACGTAACTGCGATTCTGTTACAGGTTTGGCAAGGTTTACCTGGCGAAGAAGAAGGGCGGAAGTGACGCCGGGAAACTTTACGCCAGAAAGATCATCAAGAGGAGATCACTGGAGAGGAGGGACATCGACCACGCGTGGACGGAGCGTCGCGTATTTGAAAAAACGCTTAAAAAATTATTAATTGCGCAGGGGAGGTGCATTTTTCTCTGCTTTCGAGTTTTTATTTTTGCATATAGCATTTCACTTTAAGATATATGAGCTGCCAACCAGGAAATATTATCAGAACTTTTTCTTTTCAGAATAAAGAAGCTGCAGACGCCGAGAAGGCTTAAGAAGTCTCAATAAACAGAAATGAGATAAATGCCTGTGTACTTTATTTCTTGACACACTGAATATAAATCATATATCCCATTCTGTCACTGTAAACATCTCCCCTAATTAGTTTGTAATTCCTGCAGTCAAAAACATTGCATGCAAGACATAAGGTTTTACTCACCGGAATAACGTCCCAGTAATAGACATGCTTTAAAAGACAGAAGAATAAAGCATGCTAAATTATATCACAGATGTAAGCATCATTGTCCAGGTTGGAAAATGTTTACCACATTCTTTCTTTTTTTCTGCAGGAAGCGCGGAGGCTGCTCAAGTGGCAGCGGAAAATGAACATTTTTATGAAGCCAAGTGGCTCAGCAAGAAAGCCAAGGGCTTCTTCGACCAAGCACGCAACGGTATGTATTCTTGAGCTAGAAGTACGCCGGTATTCAAGATATCGGACCCTTTCGTTTGTGAGCACAACAAGAAGTTCAGGTACATTGAGGAATTTCATAAAGAAGTGCAGAGGTCTAAATTGCACATTTCACGTCCATTTGCTATATGGGATAGAGGGATTGGTTAGTTCTGTCATGTCTGATTATTTAGCCGCCAAGTAATTCTCCGTAACCAGAAAAGTTCATTCTACAACTTTCATATCTCTCAATTCACTGTAATAGAACATTCATATTTATTCTTTCTGTAGTTACGTAAGCGAGATTCATAGATAGTTACCTGCTGAAACACGAGAATTAGTTAATTAAAATGC
This sequence comes from Zootermopsis nevadensis, assembly GCF_977971745.1. NCBI lineage: Eukaryota > Metazoa > Arthropoda > Insecta > Blattodea > Termopsidae > Zootermopsis > Zootermopsis nevadensis. The sequence continues at coordinate 6,482,345 of NW_028259154.1, forward strand.
ACGGCGTGTAATTAAGATCGATCTACGAAGCCCAATGCCATATAATCCATATACGAACATCGTCGTTAAATCAACTATAAAGAATGCATAAAAATGCACATATCGAAAATGCAAAATGCGTTTCCTTCTCCCCAATGCTCTTGAGACGTGTTCATTTATTTCTTTCAGGTGGGAATCGTGCACAGGGACCTGAAGTCGGAGAACATCCTTCTGGACGCCGCGGGCCATGTTGTTCTGACGGATTTCGGCCTGTCGAAGGAGTTTCCGTCTGATCAGGAGGTAAGTTTAGTGCAAATTGCTTTATTCTGTCACTTCAATTCGCTGAGTAAGCTGGAATGTAGCGGATGAGGGGATCTCTCTCCATCAGGGAGTAACTCTTTGAGGGAACTCCAGAACAATAAAAATGGAAATATCTGAAATGTGGGCACGCATATTCAGAGAGCATTTCTCCTGTACTTCCATTTAACAGGGACATCGCAAGTTCTCAGATTCTGAGGGTGTCAACTAACAAGTGCAGAATTTATTATCTATTTATTATTATTTGCTTGCATCGTTGTTCTGCACGTCATCAATTTCTTCTACATTTGTAAAATTATAAAAGATGCATTCATGCAGCCATTAACAGATGTGCAAAATCCGACTCACTTTTGGCCTGTCAGCGTGCTATCCCAAACAGATCCTAGTGTCACTGTGGAGGACTTTACACTTTCCTCATCAAGAGTGAAAGGTTCTACGAAAATGACTTCGAAAGATGTACAACATGGACAGGCTAATGAAAGTCCTATTACTATAGTGCTTCCCTAACATAGCCCTTCTTTGTTAACAGGAGCACATGATGCGGGCGCTAGCCACGTGAAAACCGAAAGTAAAGGATGAAGACATGGTAAAACTGGAACAATTTGCAGAAGATTTTGCTCTGGAACCCCGCGTTCACACTTCTCCGGGGGTTAGTGAAAAATGGTGAGATAATGTAGGAAAAGCAAAATGATGAAGCTTTGTACTTAACCTCAAAGCACAACAAATAATGCAGCGCCATTTTTACAACATATATAATTCCCAGAAACAAGAATATATTTACTTCTTAAAAATATAATCGGACATTTTGCTTGGGATATTTTTCGTGTAGGTATATAGTGAACCGTTCTAAGGTTCAGGGCCTCAATGACCTCTGGCGGCCGGCACTTGAACTGTGTTTAGCTGGCCACGAGAAGGTGAAGTACCGCAAGACGATGATCCAGCTAGCATAATCCTCTATGTTCCCTTACGTCATTAGTAGCCAATTAGCGTTTTCTTCCCCCTCCATGTCTCAGGCTCGGGAAGACGCGTGATTAGGATTGACCTGGCTTGGGTCTTCCTCTTTCCGGTTCGACCGTCATCATAAGCAGACGTGCGTTTGGCTTCAAAATTCTTTGTTCTCAATTTCGGTTCAAAATTAAGTCTGATATGCTTATTACGATGGTCGACGGAATTTGCAGCTAGTGTATATAGTTTATTTTCTTGTTGTGTTATTTTTTGTGAGTAAATGGAAATTGTAAGTATTGAATGTGTGTGGTCGGGCGTAGCCCAGTGTGTTAGGCATATGTCTCATCGTATAGGTTGACGAGTATTTTATTTTGTTTTTAATCACTATTACTCTCTTGTTTGTTCTTTTTTTGTGTGTGTGTTTAAAAAGGGTATTTTTGATTTGTTGTCATTCACGAGAAAGTGTGGGGTCTTGCAATAAGTGAAATTGGACACCTGTCGCGAGGCTAGCACTGTGTGATAAGTCGGGGGAAATACCAAGTTGATCACGAGCTACTGCGTAGCAAGTCGCGTGATAACGAGGCTATACCTGGTGAGAGGCTAGCGTCCGCTTGACCGCTCTTTGTCTGGATGGGAATCCCGGGCTGGAGGCAGTCGGAGATTGAAACGTCAAGTGAGGAGAGTGTTAAGTTCGAATCCGTGTGAGGTTCAGAAAAAGAGGGTTGATCAAGAAGATAGAACTTGATCTTCTTAACGTTGTCAGACCAAAAAGGGAATTTGGTCTCTTGTAACACAAAGCTAATGGAAGCTTTTTGTCGTTTGTTGGTGAAAGCACTGCGACCCATATATTAATACTGGTTATGTATTTTGAATTTACTTGTGGTCGAGTGTACGAGGTGATGTGTTAATTGTGTTGATATCAGTGTAAAGCCGGTCTGGCGGCTAAAGGGGAGTTTGTAGGTAGCCAACTGCGCCTACAAACATTCATATTTTTAAAGGGGGGGGCCTTACGTAGTATTCTGTTTAAAATGAAGAAGGGTTTTTCGATGATGTTAAAGGTGTGGCTGCCATCAAGTATGGACACACTTGGGCGTATGTTTGTGTAACTTTAATTTTATCTTCCGAAAGATTAATTGTATTCTTGTTTTTTGTAACACAGTTTTCTTTTTTTGTAATTCTTGCCTTTTTATCAATTTTTCACATTAAATTCATTTTGTTTGTTTAACTTCAAAATTGATTGGGATTTAATTTAATTGATTGTTATGTTCAACTGCCTTCAATGTTCCTTGGTTTCCCCACGAATATCTCGGGGCGTAGAATACACGAGCAACCGAGTCAGCGAGTATAAGGTGGACCGGAGTTTCGGTTCAATAGCACGTGAGGCAAGGTGAAACCACAGTGGTATTCTAGCAAGAAAATCCCGATGAACAGTGCCATAAATCAACATGGCGCCGAGTCCCGGTGCCCATTAAATTGGGCAGGGGTGCTAAGAATCCCCCGATTACACAAGTCGGATTGGATTGTTCAAAAATACATTGAACGTACTAGGTGGGTTGAGACAACCTGGAAAGCTTCCATTGCTGGAGCAAGAAATGGATGATTACGGCGTTGGCATACTCGGACTAAGCGAGACGCATTGGAACACCAATTAACACGAATTAACTTCAACAGGCGACACTCTCGTATTCACATCTGGCAGCAGCAGTCACAATGGGGTTTCCATCACCTTACACCAGAAACACAATAATACGGCATGGGGTTCCCCGCGACTCTCAGTACAGTGATCCTGTCATCGACCTGCCAGGATCCGAGTACTAGTGAATATCGCACATGTTTATGCAAACGATGGCATTGTAGAAGCGTTTTACCATAACCTGGGGGCAACGCTGGACCGACTGCGGTAATGTCGGGAGATTCTATTCGTTATTGGCGACTCCAATGCTAAATTGGAAATACGGATGGATACGACGGCGTGAAGGGAAAGGTCGGACTAGGTGACAGAAAGGGAAGTGGCGAGCGTTTATTGCACTTCTGCTCTGAGGGACAGATGACAGTAATGAACTCGTGGTTCAGTCTACTGCCAAGAAGGTTGTACACATGGAAGTCGAATGATGATCGAACAAGAAACCAAATCGATTACATTCTGGTCGAAAAGCGATGGCGCTCTGCAATGTGCAGGGATACAACATTCCCAGGCTCAGATCACCAGTCGCTGTGTGCACGAATGCGGTCAGACTACGTACAGTTTGGGAAGAAGATGATGTTCCGAAGAGAACCACTCACCACCAGCGCTTTAAGGACGACGTTCGTTGTAATGGTCAAATTTAATGGGAAACATTGCATTGTGATTTCTCTTACATTAGTTAAATTTTGGAAAATATTGTGACGTACTATTTGGCTAGCCAGAGAGGGACTCACGCGGCACCTCCCGTTCAAGCTACACAATATGTGTTGGAACCGTAAGAGCAGTTGGAAGTATAATAACTTCGTTTCAAGAAAATGTTTAGGGAAAGATGCATGTGACATTATAATCTCAGTATTTCTTTTACTCGTGTATCTCTGGTTTGTATTGTACCACTGATCACATGCATTTTTGCGACCTGCAGATGAGAAGTAAAAGAGCGAAATTAAATTTTCAAACACATTACTCAACGTCAAGTTCTAAGCAAAATTAAACTAGAACTTGACGTCGAAGCTTGATAAAGAGTGACGCCCAGCAATATATATTATTAATCTTTCGTGTTTCTTTTATTTCAAAGATGAAACGATTTGAAGACCCTGGACGTGTTTGAGACTGAATTCGTGTGCTTGGGATTATCAGATTGACAGGATGTAGGTTGCATGTCAATTATACCCACCCTATTTACAAATTGAATTTAGGTTAGAATTTTGGTCTGAATTTATGCTAATTCAAAGTACGTATGAACAGGTCAGTTTCAGTAGTAAAGTAATTAAATAAAATGTCACTACTCTGGTTATATATAATAAGTCATTTGAGAAGCTCATATTAATTCCATTCTGTATGTCAGTTTTGGAGTACAGGCGTTATCTTTACCAGAACACAAGATCCTCTGTACAAGTGTTTGTCACAGAAAAAAAATTGTTCCTTCTTTCTTATAATTTTATTGATTTTTTCTCCAGGCATGACTTTCTGAATAAAATTTCAAGGAAGCCCTCTGTCAAGTTGGAATAAGTAATTGGCCTGGGGCAGGCCTAGAAGGCCATCATGGATTACGAGGTTTTCCCCATGAAGTTCCCAGAGCTGTTTCGAAGAGCCCGGAAATCCTTTAAGGGAATTTTACTCTTCCCCTGACGGTTTCCGGAGTTGTTTACAGGAGCCACACACAGTATCGAGAAAATTCGGATATGCGGAGAACCTGGCACAGGAAACCCAACGCAAGCAATTTGAGAATACCGAGACATTAGCCTACAGTTCAGTGTAGACAGCCAGGGATGGTGGTCCCTCAAGGATCCATGTGATGATGAGAACTATCACAAATTCTTGAGGGAAATGGATGATGATGGCTGTTGTAAACTGATTATATACACTTTCAACGAAAAATCCTCCCCCAGTACTCTGATCTTCATTTGTGGAGAAGGGCAAGTTGCATTCATAATAATTCTTTCAGTAGTTACATAAGCAACAATATAAGAGCGGGATTCATACATAGTGACATGCTGAAACATGACACGTCTTCATCTGTCCTTTGAGTTGGGAATCGTACACAGAGACGTGAAGGCGGAAAATATCCTCTTGGACGCCGCGGGCTTTTTGAGAAAACCGAGACAATCCTCTCAAGAGACCTTACAACGTTTGGCGAATACCTCAAGAAGTGGCGATTGATCCCTAGCCCTTCCTTGATAGAACACCGTCCTTCAAGAAATGTCTACATAATACTGCTGCAAAAATAACAACCAGGAACAACATTCTACAGAGACTACGCAGCACAACCTGGGGCTCTTCAGCATCTACCCTACGGACCTCTGCATTAGGCCTGGTTGTCCCGACAGCGGAATACTGTGCTCCGGTATGGCTTAACAGCCCACCTGTAAACAAATTAGACTCACAGCTCAACACTATAATGAGGACTATAACAGGCTTTCACAGAACAACTCCCACCCACTGGCTACCTGTACTGAGCAGAATCGTACCACCAGCAATACGTAGACAAGAAGCCTTGTCTACAGAATTTAAGAAACTGCAAGTAAATCCTAACCTCCCAGTTCACGACGACATCCTTCATATTAATCTTGAAAGACTGAGATCCAGGCGACCCCCCACGCGTTACTGCAGAACGCCTTCAAGCTGGGCAATTTTAAAAGCAAAATTGCTTGGGAAACAAACTCCTCCTGACGCAAACAGCCACATAACCCTCAGAAATCACCAACGGGACAAGGCCTTCCTCGACAAACATGGAAAACCATCAACAGGATCCGCACCGGCCATGGTGCATGTGCAGACGTCCTTAACAACTAGGGAAAAATTCAAACAGCCAACTGTGACTGTGGTGTGAGTCATCAGACCATCAAACATATTGTGCAGAAATGCCGCCTGAGGGCATATCCAGGGGAACAATCGGACTTCCTCCTATCCTCTCCGTCAGCACTTGAATGGATTGCCAATCTTGGACCTAAATCTATAGTACTGCAGGAAGGAGTAACACTGATGACTGAAGCAAAACCAGCCGCAGAGAACAAGAGCCATTATGAGGCTATATATATATCGTGCAGAAAGCCAAAGAGTGCTTCCAGAGAGCAAAGCAACGTATGTTGAGACAAATTTACCGCGACTCCCTTTACATGCAGATACGCAGGCTGCGAGGATCGAGTTACGGTATCGTCGGCCAAGTGATCAATATCCCAGTGAGTGTCGATACCATGGTATCAAAGACATTCGAACTAGAATATAATAGTGACATACCGCTCGTATTGATGGGCGAATTCAACACTAGTGACGAAAATAACACAAAGATGTAGAAATCCCGGTGGATTGACGAGGCCTACAACAGCAAAAACTAATGAATGCTGTAGGTATTACAATTATATAATTTGCATTGGCCGCATTTCTTAGCTGCATTTTCACTATATTGCTTTATTCCCCACATGATTAAATGCGCGGGGGAGGTGCATTTTTCTCTGCTTTCGAGTTTTTATTTTTGCATATAGCATTTCACTTTAAGATATATGAGCTGCCAACCAGGAAATATTATCAGAACTTTTGTTTTCAGAATAAAGAAGCTGCAGACGCCGAGAAGGCTTAAGAAGTCTCAATAAACAGAAATTAGATAAATGCCTGTGTACTTTATTTCTTGAAACACTGAATATAAATCATATATCCCATTCTGTCACTGTACCCATCTCCCCTAATTAGTTTGTAATTCCTGCAGTCAAAAACATTGCATGCAAGACATAAGGTTTTACTCACCGGAATAACGTCCCAGTAATAGACATGCTTTAAAAGACAGAAGAATAAAGCATGCTAAATTATATCACAGATGTAAGCACGTTCAATGCAAAGGAAAGACATTCCAAAATACATATACAATGTATGGCATACCAAATGACATTTTAAAAAACATCAGTGAAAATATTATTAGAAGCTTCTAAAGAAACAAGCTAGAGACACCACCAGAAAATATAACAAAATCATAATAAAGAATAGCTACTAAATCCCTCGTAAGTGTCTGAAGATCCAATTCAATGGGACCCAACGTTCACACTTTTCCGGGGATTAACGAAAAATTGTGTAACTGTGGGAAATATTAGGAAAAGCAAAAAGATCAAGCTCTGTACTTAACCTCAATACCCAACAAATAATGTAGGTAAATTATTAGGCAATGTAGGGCCATTTTTACAACAAGAAAGACGTGTCTGTGGCCTATTTTCTCTTCCGAATGTTAACGACATTCTAATTTCGCGTTCTGGTTTACACTGTATCGATATACAACATCGAAATTGATAAACACGAGAGGCAGTTCATCTTATGCACAGTGTACATTTCCTTTTACTTTAAAGAAATCAGAATTAGGGATCTTAAGAACTGTGTAGGCCATATTCTACTTCTACTCATGAATGCTAAAAAATGTTAAAAGATGGATCATTTACCAACTGCCAACATGTATTTTCGGAGACATTTAGAAACGCAGGGTTTCAAACAATTCAGAATCAATCAAATTATGCAGACAGCTCGCGAATGGGTCAAAGACCACTCACTCTCCATGGAGATTCAACACGTAAGCACATTAACGATAAAAGTTGCAGTCATGAAAACTCACAGACCTAAACGGTATTTCACCTCGTTTCTGTCACCACGCAGGAAACTATAAAATCTAGTAATATCTTGAGCACAAGGGCTTGGCCTATCGGAGAGTGCTTTAGAGCTTGTTAAAGAGAAGACGAACCACGTATTTATGAATTTTATATTCATCGCGAAGTTTTGGTATTGGAAAAAAAAAGGGCAAAGTATCATAATTATTTGAAAGGAGACTTTGCTGATATGACAGCCCGTACCTGTACAGATATCAAGATGAAACGTAACTGCGATTCTGTTACAGGTTTGGCAAGGTTTACCTGGCGAAGAAGAAGGGCGGAAGTGACGCCGGGAAACTTTACGCCAGAAAGATCATCAAGAGGAGATCACTGGAGAGGAGGGACATCGACCACGCGTGGACGGAGCGTCGCGTATTTGAAAAAACGCTTAAAAAATTATTAATTGCGCAGGGGAGGTGCATTTTTCTCTGCTTTCGAGTTTTTATTTTTGCATAAAGCATTTCACTTCAAGATATATGAGCTGCCAACCAGGAAATATTATCAGAACTTTTTGTTTTCAGAATAAAGAAGCTGCAGCCGCCGAGAAGGCTTAAGAAGTCTCAATAAACAGAAATGAGATAAATGCCTGTGTACTTTATTTCTTGAAACACTGAATATAAATCATATATCCCATTCTGTCACTGTAAACATCTCCCCTAATTAGTTTGTAATTCCTGCAGTCAAAAACATTGCATGCAAGACATAAGGTTTTACTCACCGGAATAACGTCCCAGTAATAGACATGCTTTAAAAGACAGAAGAATAAAGCATGCTAAATTATATCACAGATGTAAGCATCATTGTCCAGGTTGGAAAATGTTTACCACATTCTTTCTTTTTTTCTGCAGGAAGCGCGGAGGCTTGTAGAGGCTGTTCAAGTGGCAGCGGAAAATGAACATTTTTATGAAGCCAAGGGCTTCTTCGACCCAGCACGCAACGGTATGTATTCTTGGGCTAGAAGTACGCCGGTATTCAAGATATCGGACCCTTTCGTTTGTGAGCACAACAAGAAGTTCAGGTACATTGAGGAATTTCATAAAGAAGTGCAGAGGTCTAAATTGCACATTTCACGTCCATTCGCTATATGGGATAGAGGGATTGGTTAGATCTGTCATGTCTGATTATTTAGCCGCCAAGTAATTCTCCGTAACCAGAAAAGTTCATTCTACAACTTTCATATCTCTCAATTCAGTATAATAGAACATTCATAATTATTCTTTCTGTAGTTACGTAAGCGAGATTCATAGATAGTGATCTGCTGAAACACGAGAATTAGTTAATTAAAATGCACGGCGTGCAAACGAAGCACAAACGGCAGCAGATAAAGGATATTTGCATGAAGCATCGAAGATGTTTAAGCTTGCTGCACAATATTTGGAAAACCAAATGGAAGGTATGTATTTTAGACAAATTTGCAGTTTATTAATATAAGGTTTCGAGACAGTCTTAAAATGTACATGAATTTTTAAGCCCCAAAACAAATATAGGAAATGTACGCTCGCATGACTTGATGCTTGTGCACAGAGGTAACTTTAACTGTGGAAAGCAAATGGAAAAACTACCACATTACTTTTTTTTTTCCAGGACAGCTTCTGCCCAACAGGAGCAGTCACAATGTGCATGATGCTTTCTCCAGAGACAAAACAATCCGGAGGTAAACTAGTCCTCCATTCGGATCTCCGGGCGAGGACTGTCTCGGTAGAAGGTATAAGGCAGGAGAATTCTTTTAGGAAATTCACCATAGGAACGTGGAACGTCAGGACACTACAACAGGGAGGAAAACTGGAAAATCTGAAGATCGAAATGGATAAAAATAATGTGTGCATTGTGGGTGTCAGTGAAGTTCGATGGAGGGATCAAGGTGATTTCGAGTCTGGAAACTATTGTCCAGTTTGGAAAATGTTACCAGAGATTCTTCCTTTTTCTTATTTCTTCAGGATGCAAAGAAAAACATAAACATAGTTTTGGTATCAAAAAAACTGCCAGCTAAGACTAAAGAGGCCAAAAGGCAATGTTCTGAAGCTGCAAAGGAAGCACAGAGAAGCGTCCTCACTAGCACCAGCAGACAACAAGGAAAGCCTTGTCTACAGAATTTCTTTTTTCTGAAGGAAGGCACGACAATGCTAAAAGCAGCGCTTTTAGCATTGAAAGAGCATGATTACAAATCTGCTAAGTTCCTGTGCTTGGAAGCGGGAAACCGCTTCTAACCTGCACAAGCCGGCAAGAGAGCAGAAGCAGCTGCAGCAAACAGACTGTTTTATGAAGCTAAGGGGCTCGTTGAGGAAGCCAACCGCTTCCAACCTGCACAAGCCTGGGGCAGGCCTAGAAGGCCATCATGGATTACGTGGTTTTCCCCATGAAGTTCCCAGAGCTGTTTCGAAGAGCCCGGAAATCCTTTAAGGGAATTTTACTTTTCCCCTGACGGTTTCCGGAGTTGTTTACCGGAGCCACACACAGTATCGAGAAAATACGGATATGCGGACAACCTGGCACTGGAAACCCAACGCAAGCAAATTTGAGAATACCGAGACATTAGCCTACAGTTCAGTGTAGACAGCCAGGGATGGTGGTCCCTCAAGGATCCATGTGATGATGAGAACTATCACAAATTCTTGAGGGAAATGGATGATGATGGCTGTTGTAAACTGATTATATACACTTTCAACGAAAAATCCTTCCCTAGTACTCTGATCTTCATTTGTGGAGAAGGGCAAGTTGCATTCATAATAATTCTTTCAGTAGTTACATAAGCAACAATATAAGAGCGGGATTCATACATAGTGACATGCTGAAACATGACACGTCTTCATTTGTTCTTTGAGTTGGGAATCGTACACAGAGACGTGAAGGCGGAAAATATCCTCTTGGACGCCGCGGGCTTTTTGAGAATACCGAGACAATCCTCTCAAGAGACCTTACAACGCTTGACGAATACCTCAAGAAGTGGCGATTGATCCCTAGCCCTTCCTTGATAGAACACCGTCCTTCAAGAAATGTCTACATAATACTGCTGCAAAAATAACAACCAGGAACAACATTCTACAGAGACTACGCAGCACAACCTGGGGCTCTTCAGCATCTACCCTGCATTAGGCCTGGTTGTCCCGACAGCGGAATACTGTGCTCCGGTATGGCTTAACAGCTCACCTGTAAACAAATTAGACTCACAGCTCAACACTACAATGAGGACTATAACAGGCTGTCACAGAACAACTCCCACCCACTGGCTTCCTGTACTGAGCAGAATCGTACCACCAGCAATACGTAGACAAGAAGCCTTGTTACGAGAATTTAAGAAACTGCAAGTAAATCCTAACCTCCCAGTTCACGACGACATCCTTCATATTAATCTTCAAAGACTGAGATCCAGGCGACCCCCCACGCGTTACTGCAGAACGCCTTCAAGCTGGGCAATTTTAAAAGCAAAATTGCTTGGGAAACAAACTCCTCCAGACGCAAACAGCCACATAACCCTCAGAAATCACCAACGGGACAAGGCCTTCCTCGACAAACATGGAAAACCATCAACAGGATCCGCACCGGCCATGGTGCATGTGCAGACGTCCTTAACAACTAGGGAAATATTCAAACAGCCAACTGTGACTGTGGTGTGAGTCATCAGACCATCAAACATATTGTGCAGAAATGCCGCCTGAGGGCATATCCAGGGGAACAATCGGACTTCCTCCTATCCTCTCCACCAGCACTTGAATGGATTGCCAATCTTTATAACACGTGTTGTAATATAGCCATAAGATAAATAACAGAGAGAGACAAATCGTGGACGGTGCCAATGCTCTTTGCACGCAGCTACTGTTTTACTGATTGGCCATTTGGGTCAGACCGCCATTTTCGAAAGTTCAGATAATGCTAATCTGTTAGGGCAAAGATACCTATATACATCGACAAAGCTGAGTTACGTCGAGAATGTAGCAATAACCTCTGCAGGAATTGCCTCCTTTAAGTAGGTCTTTCCTGTTCCTGGGGGCTTAAGAAAGATTAATGTGATAAACGTTCGCAATGACAGACTGCACAAACTTTCTACTTTGCAATGTAAATACGTCAGAATGTGTAGCAAAGCCAACAATACTGCATAACATACTTGGAGAACATTTATGTTCCAATTGCAATCTTGGCTATTTCACATACGTTACTGGCTGCAAATTTCATTTAATGTAGACTTGTGTTTATATCAAAATTTGCAGTAAATGGTCGCATTTCATTACGTGTGTTATCTAATAAAGAGTACACAATATGTCATGCCATGGAAACATAATCTTCTAACATTACATTAAGAGTTGTGAGTTCTCAATTAAGATCGCCTCAGCTGTGTATTTAGGTCTTTATTGCAGGTGATTGTTAATTTAATTTCTCTGCACGATACTGACGGATGATGCAAATTTCTTTGCGAACAGAGTTAAGCGAATACACGTATGCATCCGTGATAACCGAATAATATTTTATAATGGAACAATTCGAGGACGAACTTGGACCAACGGTTAAATTAAACCCAGCATAAGAGTCTCGTGTCTCGTTTACCCAAGAGCAGAATCAAGGCTAACAAATAAACCCGAAGAGAAGAAGAGGAACGGTTACAAATGGCGCAGACTAACTCGGGGCCGGACATGCAGTAATTACAACGAGATGCATCAACTGTACGCACAACGGTAGCGGTGACAGAACTGGATTCGAACTCCGAACACCACTAAGGGCGCGGAGAACCAGCAGACAACAAAAGACTCCACCGAAACAACAGTAAACACAGGCAAGAAAACACCACCACAAAAGAGGCTTGGGCCAAAGTCACCACTCCCAACGCCACCATCAAGGGTAAACATGCCACAAACGCCTACTCCTCAAAGAAATGATCCAGTCATCTCAGAGGCAATCTTTGGTGTAGTATCACCGTAACAGAAATTGAGCCGCGACAAAATTTCGAGGCCAACTACAGCAAACTACCGGACATTGCCGTCGAAGTATACAACATCATCTCAGGATCACATAATGCGGTCGATTGCCACTTCAAGACTGAAAGTGGATTTTGAATATGTGGCAAAACTAGAAAAATTTCTAAAAGACTTTGGTAAGGAACCCCACATTCACTCTTCTCCGGGGGTTAGTGGAAAATGGTGAGCAATAATGCAAGAAAATAAAAAATATAAAGCTTAACCTCAATACCCAACAAATAATGTAAACCATTAGAGGGAGACGTTACCACTGCCACTCGCCATACAGGTGATAATAACTGTGAGCCCCGGTTCAAACCGTGCAGATCACGTGGCCCAGAAACAATTAAAATGACTTGGGATAAATTGAAACCTGGTCTGATGGATGACCCACCAGTCAAAATGGCGAGTGTATCAGGTGTTGACAGCTTCAGTGTTGAAGTTCTGGTAAAGGTCACAGCAGATGTGAGGAGGGGAGGGGGATCGAAACTGAATAATCGCATCAGTTACTGATCCGTGTTGATTTTAATTTAAAAAAAGACTTAAACGTTAAAATATTATTAGAAGCTTCTAAAGAAACAAGCTAGACACACCACCAGAAAATATAACAAAATCATAATAAAGAATAGCTACTAAATCCCTCGTAAGTGTCTGAAGATCCAATTCAATGGGACCCAACGTTCACACTTTTCCGGGGATTAACGAAAAATTGTGTAACTGTGGGAAATATTAGGAAAAGCAAAAAGATCAAGCTCTGTACTTAACCTCAATACCCAACAAATAATGTAGGTAAATTATTAGGCAATGTAGGGCCATTTTTACAACAAGAAAGACATGTCTGTGGCCTATTTTCTCATCCTAATGTTAACGACATTCTATTTTCCCGTTCTGGTTTACACTGTATCGATATACCACAACATCGAAATTGATAAACACGAGAGGCAGTTCATCTTATGCACAGTGTACATTTCCTTTTACTTTAAAGAAATCAGAATTAGGGATCTTAAGAACTGTGTAGGCCATATTCTACTTCTACTCATGAATGCTACAAAATGTTAAAAGATGGATCATTTACCAACTGCCAACATGTATTTTCGGAGACATTTAGAAACGCAGGGTTTCAAACAATTCAGAATCAATCAAATTATGCAGACAGCTCGCGAATGGGTCAAAGACCACTCACTCTCCATGGAGATTCAACACGTAAGCACATTAACGATAAAAGTTGCAGTCATGAAAACTCACAGACCTAAACGGTATTTCACCTCGTTTCTGTCACCACGCAGGAAACTATAAAGTCTAGTAATATCCTGAGCACAAGGGCTTGGCCTATCGGAGAGTGCTTTAGAGCTTGTTAAAGAGAAGGTGAACCACGTATTTATGAATTTTATATTCATCGCAAAGTTTTGGTATTGGAAAAAAAAAGGGTAGAGTATCATAATTATTTGAAAGGAGACTTTGCTGATATGACAGCCCGTACCTGTACAGATATCAAGATGAAACGTAACTGCGATTCTGTTACAGGTTTGGCAAGGTTTACCTGGCGAAGAAGAAGGGCGGAAGTGACGCCGGGAAACTTTACGCCAGAAAGATCATCAAGAGGAGATCACTGGAGAGGAGGGACATCGACCACGCGTGGACGGAGCGTCGCGTATTTGAAAAAACGCTTAAAAAATTATTAATTGCGCAGGGGAGGTGCATTTTTCTCTGCTTTCGAGTTTTTATTTTTGCATATAGCATTTCACTTTAAGATATATGAGCTGCCAACCAGGAAATATTATCAGAACTTTTTCTTTTCAGAATAAAGAAGCTGCAGCCGCCGAGAAGGCTTAAGAAGTCTCAATAAACAGAAATGAGATAAATGCCTGTGTACTTTATTTCTTGAAACACTGAATATAAATCATATATCCCATTCTGTCACTGTACCCATCTCCCCTAATTAGTTTGTAATTCCTGCAGTCAAAAACATTGCATGCAAGACATAAGGTTTTACTCACCGGAATAACGTCCCTGTAATAGACATGCTTTAAAAGACAGAAGAATAAAGCATGCTATATTATATCACAGATGTAAGCATCATTGTCCAGGTTGGAAAATGTTTACCACATTCTTTCTTTTTTTCTGCAGGAAGCGCGGAGGCTTGTAGAGGCTGCTCAAGTGGCAGCGGAAAATGAATATTTTTATGAAGCCAAGTGGCTCAGCAAGAAAGCCAAGGGCTTCTTCGACCAAGCACGCAACGGTATGTATTCTTGGGCTAGAAGTACGCCGGTATTCAAGATATCGGACCCTTTCGTTTGTGAGCACAACAAGAAGTTCAGGTACATTGAGGAATTTCATAAAGAAGTGCAGAGGTCTAAATTGCACATTTCACGTCCATTTGCTATATGGGATAGAGGGATTGGTTAGTTCTGTCATGTCTGATTATTCAGCCGCCAAGTAATTCTCCGTAACCAGAAAAGTTCATTCTACAACTTTCATATCTCTCAATTCACTGTAATAGAACATTCATATTTATTCTTTCTGTAGTTACGTAAGCGAGATTCATAGATAGTTACCTGCTGAAACACAAGAATTAGTTAATTAAAATGCACGGCGTGTAATTAAGATCGATCTACGAAGCCCAATGCCATATAATCCATATACGAACATCGTCGTTAAATCAACTATAAAGAATGCATAAAAATGCACATATTAAAAATGCAAAATGCGTTTCCTTCTCCCCAATGCTCTTGAGACGTGTTCATTTATTTCTTTCAGTTGGGAATCGTGCACAGGGACCTGAAGTCGGAGAACATCCTTCTGGACGCCGCGGGCCATGTTGTTCTGACAGATTTCGGCCTCTCCAAGGAGTTTCCGTGTGAACTGAAGGTAAGCTTAGTGCCAACTACTTTATTCTGTCTCTTTAATTCACTGAGTAAGCTGGAATGTAGCGGATGAGGGGATCTCTCTCCATCAGGGAGTAACTCTCTTTACTTGGGGGAACTCAGACTATCAGAACAATAAAAATATAAATATATGAAATGTCCGAAATGTGGGCACGCATATTCAGAGAGTACTTCTCTTGTACTAACATTTAACAGGGACATCGCAAGTTCGCAGAATTTATTACCTACAGCATTGCCTGTTGTCTGGAATTTGCTGTTTAAAATTCCACAAATACTTCCACCATTAAGTATCTTATCCACTTGCAAAACATTAAACATCAAGATGCACGGTTTTTAGACGGCCTGGTCCGTATTTGCTTGCATCGTTGTTCTGCACGTCATCAATTTCTTCTACATTTGTAAAATTATAAAAGATGCATTCATGCAATGTTAGGGAAGCACTATAGTAATAGGACTTTCATTAGCCTGTCCATGTTGTACATCTTTCGAAGTCATTTTCTTAGAACCTTTCACTCTTGATGAGCAAAGTGTAAAGTCCTTCACAGTGACACTAGGATCTGTTTGGGATAGCACGCTGACAGGCCGAAAGTGAGTCGCATTTTGCACATCTGTTAACAGGAACACATGATGCGGGCGCTAGCCACGTGAAAACCGAAAGTAAAGGATGAAGACATGGTAAAACTGGAACAATTTGCAGAAGATTTTGCTCTGAAACCCCGCGTTCACACTTCTCCGGGGGTTAGTGAAAAATGGTGAGATAATGTAGGAAAAGCAAAATGATGAAGCTTTGTACTTAACCTCAAAGAACAACAAATAATGCAGGGCCATTTTTACAACATATATAATTCCCAGAAACAAGAATATATTTACTTCTTAAAAATACAATCGGACATTTTGCTTGGGATATTTTTCGTGTAGGTATATAGCACGAGAGGCAAGGTGAAACCACAGTGGTATTCTAGCAAGAAAATCCTGATGAACAGTGCCATAAATCAAAATGGCGCCGAGACCCGGTGCCCATTAAATTGGGCAGGGGTGCTAAGAATACCCGATTACACAAGTCGGATTGGATTGTTCAGAAATACATTGAACGTACGAGGAGGGTTGAGACAACCTGGAAAGCTTCCATTGCTGGAGCAAGAAGTGAATGATTACGGCATTGGCATACTCGGTCTAAGCTAGACGCATTGGAACACCACAGGCGACACTCTCGTATTCACATCTGGCAGCAGCAGTCACAATGGGGCTCTGTGCACGCAGCTACTATTAACTGATTGGCCAGTTGGGTCAGACCGCCATTTTTGAAAGTTCAGATAATGCTAATCTGTTAGAGCAAAGATACCTATATACATCGACAAAGCTGAGTTACGTCGAGAATGTATTGCAAGCAGCAGAGATGAAATTTATGGGGAAAACTGCTGGCTTTACACTTTTTGACCACAAAAGAAATGAAGAAAGACTAGAAAAACTGAAAGCCAAACCAGTCTCTAATTTATTCAGAATTATCGTGCCAATTGGAAAGATCAAACTGAAAGAATGGACTTTAATAGAATCCCAGACCAAGTTTTGAACTACAGACCGAATAGAAAGAGAAGCCTGGGAAGACCGTTAAAAAAGATGGAATGAAACCGTAACAGGCTACTTGGAATAATACCTGATATATATATATGATGATGATGATCACCGATTTAAAAGGGTCTCTGATTGCTGTTTGCTGCGAAGAGCGCCATCAGTATAGCAGACTTTTAAACAGTTAGTTCACTTGTACTTTGTATTCACCTATTTGGGCAGTTGAAACACAAAGGACATTCAAAACCTTTCTTTATCCGTGGGTAACTTGGCATATCACACTTTAGCTTGTATGCATAAATTTTTATAGTATCCTTTTATCCTTTCCTATTCATTCAGTTTTTGTTAATATAAATACATTTTGTGAAAACAAAGATAGTTTTTTGATTAAGATTTTTAAATCTCTCAGTAATGTAAATTAGCTGTGAATCCCCCCTATTTTTAAGAAATGGGACAGTGGACACCAAGATCATGTTTTTCCATAGCCTCACCACTGCCTTAAAGTGGCCCTGTATGGAAGGGGTGATAATTGTTCATAATGGTTCCATCTTTCGCATTTTGTAATTGTAGTCTGAGCATGCAATAAAATATGTTTGTTCCTTGATGTGAATGAATCTGATGACCTTACTTGTTGTATGTGTAACTACTCCCAACTTTTTTCTTTTTTATCGTTTGAGTTTTACTTCACATATATATATTTTTTTTACTTTTAGGCATAACTTTGTAGGAGCTGAGGTTTTCACAGCAGTGTATCTGAAGATGGCCGTCTTCTGGGTTGTTGCACCGTGTAGCCCTGTAGAGGTTAATCGACATTTCGGGCGTGTTTGCCGCCTCCATCACCAAGGCGATCGCCCTGATGGAGGAAGGCAGGGACCTCCGAAACATCGCTTACCTTCTACCAGACTACACAGTGCAACAACCAAGAAGATAGCCATCTTTGGGCACATTTTGTGAAGAAATGTTTAGTTGATTTATACAGAGTGAATGTCAAGTGTCTTCGAATACCTTATGTTATACAGTCCCACACACTTGTTAATCAGTGTTTGTTTATTACGCGTTCTTTGCGCAGAGTGCATAGCCAGAATGAATTATCAGTTGGTTATATCTGTCCGTCAGTCCAATCAATTCAACTCCAGAACCACTGGATGTATCTGGATGAAAGTTGATGTGGCATTCTACACGACATAAGAAACGTACTTTGAATATCCTACGGGCGGTGATGATAAAATGACAGGCAAGGAATGTCGTTAGGCAGACACTCAGATACTGCAATCTAGTGGCCTAAATGAGAACTATCGAACAGTTGGAATGAAATACCTCTTTCTAAATGTAGGCTGAAAAAATACATAAGGATATTTTGTGTATTCCTGTACGGAATACAATTTCTGAGCTCTTTTAACTATAGCAAGACTTCACCGCTTCCTTTATTTCTTTTTCTTTCCTTCATCATTTTGTCATTCCATGATATCATTTTAAAAGTTGGCTGTACTGCATTACAATGTTTCTATAAATGCCATACACATAAAACCAGCAAGTGACATATGTTTCGATTGTTCTATATTTCCATATCAGGCATCTGAAAGGAGAGCGGCATAAAAAGTTCAATATATTTTGCTCGACTGCATAACAAAAAATTCGAAGGCCTGAACATTCACCGTAACAGTTATACTGCACTTAATTCTAACATAAATGTAACACTGTATAAAATATTTTAAAAACTGTTAAATATAAAGCCTTAAACCCGGACAGACCGTAGTTCCTTTTTATATTTTTCACTACATAACTTTGTATATGTAGAGAAGTCTCCCAATTAAAATGTTTGTTGCAATTTGCACACCATTCTTAAAAGATACTGAACCTACATGAAAAATTGCATTACTGAACTCTGTAGAAAAACTGAATTACTTAAATATTTCTGAGGCCCTATTTCGCTGATGTGGTTCTCAAATAAGCAACCAAGACCCAGATAAGGATGGGTTGGCCAGTTGGTTAACCATGGATTATTCCATTGCTGGGCATGAATAGCGCTTGGTTTGGTTCCACAAAACTGATCTCCATATCTGAACCCATAACATAGCAGACCAACCGATCAATAGGTTGTTTCAAAACTCCCTTTTAAATGAACACTCCAAACATTCCAGTTTGTTTCTGTTCATTAAATGTTAAAATAAAAAATAAATCAATAAGGAAAAATTACGCAGTCACAAAAACCACATAATTTCAATTTGACACAAGGCAAACTATTCACATCAGAAGAATCTCTTAACGGAACCAATTCTCAAATTCAGTACACATTACGCAGTTTTTAAATGCTTTAAAATCTGCCTCAGCCTGAATTTTGATGTAACTAGAGCCCTCTTCAGTGTCCTGAGCATTAGCAGCAATAATCCGAGGTAGACTGTCACACGTTCTGCAGATTTCTCCATCTGTAAATCACACTGTTGGCTACGCAGCCATGGTTCTGTGGTACGATAAAATGTTCTTGCTTCCCTACCTTTTGGAGGGACTGGTGTCTGTTCCTTGTTCATACAGCTACCAGCAGATGGCGACGCTGTACCTGGAGCTGCTACAACAGTCGCACCACCACGCGCAGGACACAAGTAGATATCAGCTGTTTTCATACCTTTGGTCACACTCCGATGACCACTGTTCCCCTGGAACCAACATTTTACTCAGTAGTTGTACAAGTATTAGACGTAATAATTTCTAGCAAACAAAAAACTACAAAATTTTCAACTGAATGTAAACAATTTAATTAATATAAAAATAATGAACATCTCATGGCAAATTCCCATATGGAAATCAGGTCTTTATAAAATGGTCTCCCCCCAAAATCACACAATAATGCTAAATTGTCTAAAAACAATAATAATAGTAAGAATAATAATTCAATTCGTTCACTGATGTCCTTCACAACAGCTGAGAAGCCAAATGAATGCAACATAAAGT
Source organism: Zootermopsis nevadensis (assembly GCF_977971745.1). Classification (NCBI taxonomy): domain Eukaryota; kingdom Metazoa; phylum Arthropoda; class Insecta; order Blattodea; family Termopsidae; genus Zootermopsis; species Zootermopsis nevadensis. The sequence goes on from NW_028259154.1 coordinate 6,502,245, forward strand.
ATATCAAATTCCTATAGATGATGTTCAAAGCAGAAACACATTTGGCTGCGGGAGTGACCTTCAAATTACGAAGCGCAGTACAAGCAGAGAAGTCTGATTGATCCCACTGGGTATAAGCATTAGGACAATACGTGTATCAGCAACCTTTAACACAGTTAACAATAAAAATGGCATAAACTTGACTCTAAAAAGCAGTGTTTAAGAGATTCATTCAAAGTAAAATATCTTCATACTTATAGTTACAAACACCATCAAAACCCCGCATAACATAAAGCAGCACCAAACTATTCAGAACTAACCTACAAGATGGCTGAGAGACCCCGAAGTATCATCACCTAATTAACAGAATCAACAAAATCCAGGATCCTTCAACTCACATCTATCATAGATCCCACCCCGAGATTATCCTTCCATCTACATTGAGGTCTCCCTGGCGGTCTCTTCCCCTCGTGCTTCCCGACCAATACCCGGTGCACACCTCTTGTCCCATCCATGCGCGCCACATCCCCCGCCTATCTCATTCTTCTTTGTCTTAATCACCCTGACAATACTGGGAGAAGAGAACAAATTTTTAAGCTCTTCATTATGCAGTTTTCTCCACACCCCATCCTCTTCTGTCCTAGGCCCAAATAACCTCCTCAGCACCCTATTCTCAAACACCTGCAATCTATGTTCCTCCCTCTGAGTGAGAGATCATGTTTGGAACCCACTGTTTTGTACATTTTAATATTTTGAACTGAAAAGTAGCAAGCATTTCCAGAATTCAGTCTTCTCCTAAAATCCTCGTGTATATCATTATCATTTTTTACTCTTGTTCCCAAATATCTGAACTCTGTTACACTTACAAACGACTTATTAGCCACCCTAATATGATTTTGATCACCGGTCCACTGACGAGATACTAACATGTACTTAGTATGTAACTACACTGAAATAAACTGAACTTAAGGGAACAAACAGAACTAAACCGAATTAAAGAGACAGAACCAAAATCTGCCCATCCTAACATAACCTAATTTTCGCCATACACTATAAAGCTAGAAACCTGAAGCCAGGCGACGCGACGCATCTCCGACACAATATTTTATATAAGGCGAACGCCATCACTGGACCCATTGTGGTTGGATATTTATGTTCCCTCGTGCCTCGAGAGTGGATAAGCCAATTCACGCCAAACTTCGTGTGCTTTTGCCTTAGGCATTATAGTTTATAACTCACTTCTACTAATTTACGTCCTGCAGTAGGAATTAATTTATATTTCAAGGGGCTTGCATACTTACTCTGTAGCTCAATAGTCCTTGACATCCTCAGATATGAAGGTCTCTTGCGTAACAGCCTTAAAATGTAACTGATCAGCTTCAGCAGAACAACAACATGGAAGCTCAAATCGCTTGTTGGCATATTATCCAAAATAGGCAATGTTTCACAGCATGTGAACGATACTGGGACCACAGACTACGGAAAACTGATCTGAATAAATAATAATGGGAGTAAAATAACAAACACGTTTCACATTGGTAAAAACGAAGCTCTTAACAAACTGGAATCAAACTCGTTTTTATATTGCAGACTGTACCTCGTATGGTAGGTCCCTGTCACCCAGCATGGCCCGTCCTCAGGTTGTGGATGGAGGAACAGCTTCCAGTTCTGGAGGTTAGCTGCGAATATATTGAATTGGCAGTCGCAGACAGCCGACAAGGGGTGGTACTCCAGATTGGGAGCTGGGCGCGAGGCCAACAACATTTCACCATCCTGTCACATAAAAATTCTGCTTGGAGATTTTAGTGCAAAAATTGAGAGACAGGATATTATCAAACCAATAGGCAACAAGAGTCCATATATAATTAGTAATGACAATGGTGTTAGAGCAGCAAACTTTGCCAAATCAAAACATCTAATTGTAAACAGTCAAAAATGTTCACATCATGATATTCATAAATATACTTGGACATCTCTATATGGTAGTACACACAATCAGATAGAATGTGCTTTAGCAGATAATAGACGGCAGACAAATATAATTTATATGAGGTCATTCAGAGGAGCAGATTGTGACACTGACCATTATCTGGTACTGGCAAAAGTGTGGGAGAGGCTTTCAGGAGATAAGACAAATTAAGCGAAATTTCAACAGAGAAACATTTCATTTAAAAAAAATTAAATTAGGGAGAGGTAAAGAAGCAATGTGAAGTTGAAATTTCGAATAGGTTTCAAATATTAGAGACAGATAAAATGAAGAATGTGTGGATATCAACAGGGAATCGGAAAATGTCAGAGACTGTATCAAAATTTCATCCAAGGATAAACTAGGATACTACAAGAGAAAGCAAAATAAACCATGGCTTGATGAACAATGTTCAATATTAATAGATCATAGGATGCAAACAAAATTTTAATGGTTGCAGGACCCAAACTAATAAGGACAATCTTTGTAATGTGAGAGGTGAAGCTAGAACAACTTTTAGGAATAAAAAAGGGAATATCTGAAAGGCAAAGTTATTGAGCTTGAGACAAATAGAAAGGACAAAAATATCAGAGATCTGTACAGAGGCATAAATGATTTTAAGAAAGGATATCAACCTCAGATTAATTTGGTAAAGGATAATGGCAATTTACTAATAAATCCAAACAAAATTTTGAACAGATGGAAAAAAAAATTTAACCAGCTCTTAAATGTTCACAAGACTGATGATGTTAGACAGATTAAAATACATACAGCTTAACTCTTAGTGCCAGAACCTAGCTTTGATGAAGTTGAACTAGCCATTGGGGAGTTGGTAAGTTATAAATCTCCAGGTATTGATTAAATCCCATCAGAATTAAATGACAAACTTTGGTGATTGTTCCCACAAACAACTTTGCCGAGGAAACGCTTTGCAGAAGAGGTGAACTGTTGCCACAGCCACACAATGTAACTATTTAAAACAGTAGCTTCACATTTACCACAGTAGTGACTACAATTATAAATGAGAACTGCCATTCTATTCATTCATAAGAGGAAAATGTTTTATAAAAAAGAAACACTTCTCTGCAAATATTATTACGTTAAACAAGAGATACAGCAGTATTTCACTGAAATTCTTTCTTTACTATCAATGTATTAGGAAACAATTCACATCTCCTTGCGTAAGACATCTTTCATCACGAATTAAGGATAGGTCATGGACAGCCATATTTTAGTTGAAACAAGATATTAGATTTTGTACACAAAAACAGTTACGTAGATGAAACAATATATTTCAATTTTTAATTGTTCAATGCCTAAAATTTGAAGTGCTTAATTACTCACAAGTAGCACGCTGTATGGATAAATGAATATTGTGGAAGACTGCTGTCCAGCTTTAACAAATAGGCAAGTCGATAATTCAAATAGGCACTCTAATTCAAGTGAAGGAATTAGACCCGTAGCATGGAAATTTGTTATTGCCTGTCCAGTCAAGAAGAGATGGACCCCAAGATCTGAAAAATTGTTCACGATAAACAACCTATTCTTACTACAATAAAACATCAAATCTTGGATGCCTTCAAATGAAAAATTTTCTTCCAAGGCCATCCCATATCATCACCCACATGAAATAATTTGGATGTGACAAATGTGGTAGAAGATTTTAATAAATTACCTTCATGTTCCACTAAACTCCCATCTTTATCATCAAAATTTAACAAAGAACATTTTGGAGTAAACTGTGTTATGGGTGGAATTTTGTCACTTCTTTATACAACAGCTTAGGATGGAATAATGACAATTTTCTCTAGGTGAGCATTGTTACATAGAAAAGAACTGAAGTAACAAATTCCCTGGTAGCAGAACACGAAGGTTCAACACTGAATACACAAAACCCCGCCACTGACCATGATCCTCAGCCAACTCCATCCATTTGTTATCCTCATAGCCCACCTCCTTAAGATCCACGTTGATGTTATCCACCCATCTCCTCCTTGGTCTGCCCAGTGGTCCTTTTCCAGGATTCCCTACCAAAATCCTGTATGCACTGATTGCCCCCAACCCCTGCATGCGTTCGACATGTCCATCCCATCTGAGTCCCCTAGATTTCACTATTCTCACAATGCTGGGTGACCCATACAATTCACCCAGCTTCTAGTCATGTAATATTCTAAATTTCAAACTTTTTTCATCCATCTTAGGTCCAAATATCCTCCTGAGCACCGTTTTCATACACTTTTAATCTACGTTCTTCCTTCAAAGTAAGAGACCGTTTCACAACCATACAAGACAACCAGCAAAATTATTGTTTTATATATCTTGATCTTCAGTGTTTTGGATAGTAAAAGAGAAAACAGTTTTTGAATTGACTGAAAACAATCGTTAATAGAAAAGAACAGTACATGTTATTTAGAAGGACTTTTGGTTTTGAAATACTTTTGCACATCTTGTCGGCAGTAGTTTCAATCACACAGAATAAATTGCTTCTAACACATGAATACCTGAGTACGAGACCTGAAGGGGAAAAAATAGTACGAAGTTTAGGCATGAGCTGGAAATCTTCAATTTATAAGTTTACTGCCTTCAATTTAAAAATAGTAATTTTGTTTTCAAATAACATTTATAAAATAGTAAGTGGCTTCATTTCTACAATAAAAATTTACTATGTATGATTATCACTGCTGTAATACTACAAAATATTAATCCAAGTGGACTCACCAGCATGGTGACTCTCAGGTTCCTTAAACATGGGTCCCCGAGTCTTCTGTTGGGTTGCATTGATTTGATCCATCTTCACTCCGATCTTGTCAAGAAAGCGATGTTCCTGATTCTCTTGTTCTCGTATCCGCTTCATCCGCAGTTCCTCAATCAACTCGGCACCCCTATGTCAGACACTTAAGTAACACTTTGCCATACATATTACATTACTTAATATAAACACTAGTCTCATACCCTTGTGGCAATACCTAGATTTACAGATTTGTTAAAAACTATTTGTAACTATACTCATTATTTGTTAAAATCAAGGTAAATTAGGTGTTCAGGAAGTTTACATTTCCCAGTCCAATCAGCTATCATTTTGTTCTTTAGTTTATATTTGCAGATGCCTTTTAGTCCTACACGACCGGGGTTCGATCCCCGATGGGGGCAGAGGATTTTTCCTCTAGCCTCTGCGTCCAGACAATGGGTACCGGGGTCCTTTCCCGGGGGTAAAGCCGGCCGGGGCGTGATGCTGACCACTCACACCCATCTAGTGCCGGGGTCAAGGAAGAGAGGAGCTATACCTCCACTCACCCCAAACGCCTACATGGCGTATAGTGGGACAAACTTTACTTTACTTTACTTTACTTTACTTTTAGTCCTACAACTATTTTCAGTATACAGGTAAACCTCGATTTGCGCCGGTTCAGAACACCACCACTTTTGAAAATAGCAAATCAAAACTTTTTTTTTAAAAAAATCCATTATTTATAACGTTTTACAATGTTTCTCGTACTGATTCTTATACTAAATCGTAATTCTTACATCGCTGATTTTGAATAAAAATTATAAATACAGTCACCTCTGCATTCATTGCCAAGTAGTTGAGAGATAATCTCCTAAAAAACCGCCAACATTGTGCAACAGTCGCCCTTCATGGTGAGTCATTTGCGTTCAGCCTGATAAGGGAGTAAGGAAAAATGCACTCAGTTCGCTTCTTGTTGACACATTGAATGTGCTGAAAACTGTGTGCTAAACGTGTTTGTGTTGTTCTTCGACCACTATTCTGCAGTAGCAACTGTTTTATATTTATAAATTGTAGAAGAGCCACCATGTCTGGTAAAAGAAGTGAATGTGTTGCTAAAAAGTTGCGTAGGTCAAACACGTTAGAAGATACGTAATTCGTAGAGTAGAAGGTGGTGATACCCGTCGTAATGTGTGCAGAAGTATGAAGTTGCCTCCTTCCACTGTGACTACCATAATGAAAAATTCATATAAAATAAAACAGTCAATGCAACAGGCTACGACAGTAAGTGCAACACAAGTGAGTTATAGCAGAAGTAAACTTTAAGAAAGAATGGAGAAATTACTGTTGGTATGGGTGGATGACATGAATCGAAAAAACATTCCCTTGACTGAAATTGCTATCACGGATAAGGCAAAGTCAGTTTTTGAGGAATTTAAGTTGTCAATGTTTGGGTGCCGGGAACGCATGTCATTGATTCTCATTGATTTACATTATAAAAAGAGTTTCAATTTACACCGGTTCATCCAGGAACGCATCCCCGGCGTAAATCGAGGTTTACCTGTATCTGTGTAATGTACGAGGTGCGATCGGAAAGTTTCCAGACTGCGCCTATAAAAAACCCGTACACTTATCTCAGGTATTAAATTCATCCATCACCCTCGAAGTAGTTCCCCTGGGAGTGAACACAACGATCCCAGCGCCGCTGCCAAGCCTGGAAATCTTTCTTTGTCAGCCTGTCAAGCACCATCTGCGATTCTCCCTGAATCTCTTCTATCCTCTCAAATCTCCTTCCCTTTAGCTGAATTTTCATCTTTGGGAAGAGGAAGAAGTCACACGGAGTTAAATCCGGCGAATAAGGAGGGTGCGGGATGACGGCCATGGTGTTTGAGGCCAAAAACTGCCGAACTATGAGGGCGGTGTGCGCTGGCGCGTTGTCATGATGTGTCGCATGTGGAGTTCTTCCTTTAGAATCAGCTGACAGGTCCCATAGCCTATCCCAACAATGTCGCACAAGTCATTGATGGTACGACGTCGAACTTCGTGAATGGCCAGCCGAATCTTCGTAACATTTTCGGGCGTTGTGCTCGAAGATGGTCGTCCAGAACGCTCGTCATCATCGACAGAGGTTCGGCCATTTTTAAAACGTGAATGCCACACAAACGTTTGTGCACGACCCATTGCGGACTCCCCAAATGCTTGCTTTAGCATTTCATAGGTTTCCGTAGCTGTTTTGGCGAGTCTTTGGCAAAATTTGATGCACTCTCTTTGTTCATGAAAATCCGCCATTCCGAAATCGCAGGAAGGTCGGTGTAATGGACTACCAAAACGCCCGTAACTAAGAAACAAATGCTAATTCGATGATGCCGGCTGGCACACTGATTCACTATGAATGTAGGCCGCACCCCCTAGCGGCAGAAGCTCGTACCATATCCGGTTCGCCCTCTATTGACACAAGTCTTGAAACTTTCCGATCGCACCTCGTATAACTTTGGCTCTGGGGATAAGCCACATCGGATGCTGTAGGTTTTACAACATTTTGGCAACAGTGCAGTCACCATCTTCAGGGTGAATGTGTATTGGGAGTTTCATGTAGCCTTATATGAACCAGGCAGGAAGTGGTGAGTGGAATGTGAAGGACCTCACTGACATAACATGTGAGTCGGCTGCTATCCACATGGTAACAAATACGTTGTTAAGGAAAACAGGTCACGAAAAAGATTTTTTTAAAGCCACATAGTAAGGAGAAAAGATGATGAAACACATTTTCATGACCATGTAAATTAGGAAAGGAGATGATGCTGGCTAATGTCTAGGTAGTTTGTTACTTTACTTTATAAATGTGTTACTCATGCGAAGTCTGCAGTGTCCCATAAAATATTATGTCATTATGTATGACACATTACCACCACATGCTCATCAATAGTGAGCCATACATAATGCCATAATACTTTAAAGGACACTGCACACCTCACATAAATAACACAGTTTTTCATTTAGTGAATATGGGTAGCTTCTCGGTTGTTGTGCTGTGTAGTCTGGCAGAAGTTTACTGATCTCTGATATGTTGGTAAGCTTCTACCAGACTACAAAACGCTATAACCAGAAGACAGCCATCTTCGTACTCGATGCTGTGAGAACTTAAAATCCTACTCAATCATTCAGTGGTTAGCTTTTAAAAAATTGTATGGACTGTTGTATGGACTGAATTCAACAGCACAACATGCAAGCCTACATCTACAGCTCACAGGGTATGATATCAATGAATGCTTGGTAATGCAACATGTATGACAAGATACAGAACAGTGAATCAGAGAATGTTCGAACATACAACACACTGAACGAACAAAATGATGGAAGAACAATTTAATGTTTTAATGTGCAAAGTGTTTTAATACATCTTAATATGATGTACTAATACACTTCTACAGTAGATTCATTCATTATGCCAGCATTACCAGAGTTCTTGAATTGTTATGACATTTTCTTCATAGAAGATGTGATAGTTATACTGACATCTCCTCCCCCCTGCCGCAGTTATGTAGTGAAATTTGCTCCACGGCAGATGTTATGTAAAAAAATTCACAATACTTGGAACACCACAGCCTCATTTGTAATACCCAGATACACCACAAAAAAACTTGAGGTTTACATTAATGTACGACACGCTTTAAATTTGGCCTCCTACCCGCTTAAAATCCACCCCACTAAAACAGATTTCAATTTGTATAATGGCCTCACCATCAAGGATTTTAATTATTTGTTGTAAGACTTTGTAGATGGGTGGTAATTCTGAGACATTTAGATATAAAATATGATGAAAATGCTGAGGGTGTCATTTTTGCCCCCTTAATAGACTAACAGCCATAATTACTGATATCAGAATAAAAAAGCATGAATTACCTGGATGCAAGCACAGTCATGGTTTTGTTCTCAATGATGTGATGGATGAAATAGTAACTGTTGAATGACCTTCTCATCATGATCAAGCATCCAAAACAAAAGAACATCCAATATAAGCTCTCAATTTTCCTTTGCCACATTGCATAGTGTCAAATCTGTAAGAAATGTAAAAATATTTTACTACTTATCCTCATCTAGGAGCCCACAAAAATCTGCTGGACTACTGGAAGATAAAAAGGATATTACAGTGGATCTTATATTTCTTCCATCTTTCCACTCAGATAGAGAGAAGAATGTTTCCACAGACATTACTTGCAGTTTTAAGGCTAAAGCTGCCAGTGACAAATGTGGTGTAGGTATTCACTGAGCAACTCTAGTTAGAAAACATTTTGGAGAGCAGCAGGATCTAACAGAACATGAATATTCAAGACTGACAATACGAAGCCATCAATTGGATCAATCCTTGGCTAGTTAAATAAAATTCACAGCTTTATAAACCATTTCTCTGCAAAACACTTTAGAAATTATCATTCAATCTTCAAAGTAATATATTTTTAAGAAATCTCCAACAAAATTGTGGGAATTTCCTGATCCTCCCATCTCAGCTAGAGTCCAGTCCACTACAAATCCAAAAAAAATATGTTCTACAGAATCTAACAGCACACTTTTAATATGAAGTATAATTAATTAATTCCATAATACAAAATCTTCTTAGAGAACTTTATCAACTGTTGAAGAAATTACCAGCCATTATGCATCAACACCATGTTCATAAAACACCAAATACCAGATTATAGTGAAACCTCTATCCATCGTTCCCCAAACTAACGTTTTCCTGGATGCATCGTCCGTTTTGTTAGGTCCCAGATACATCCCATATGAAATAATGTTACATTTTCCCGCTTCTATCGTTTTATCGCATCGATCGTTCAAAAATCTTAGTCCCGGCCCACAATTTTCCCGCAACGATCGTTTCTGAGAAATTAGAACGAAATTTATGAGATGGTTCTAGAATTTAAAATGCTGGGTTTCGAGATAAATTAATACCGAAAGGTGCACAATGTTTTTGAAATACACAGTAGTGGTAACCTGTTATGTGGCACAACCAGCACAGACAATTTTGGAATGAGGGGTCAGCGGTGCAGGGGTGATAGTTGAAGTGAATGGCGGTGCTCATATTTCGTTCCAGCCATGCCAGATGGCATGTGCAGTGTGAATTCCTTCACAAATGCTTTTATTATAAGTACAACGGAAAGGCGGGCGACACTTTTCATTTTTCTGGTTCATCTCATGTCTTCTACAGCTACGTTACGTTGAGTTCGGCAGTAATAGTACTTCCATTTTTCCTGTTATTGTTAGCGGGGGGGGGGGAGTGGTGAGGAAGCTGTGCCGAGTTTTGCCGAAGCACACGCTGCATTGGCAAAAGTGAAGGGCATAATATTAGTGAATGTGACGAGGAAAACATTTTGAACGTGGAAAGGGCTCTGTTTGGCCTAAAACGTAAGTTTCGACAAACCAGTTGTCCACTAAAGACTTTTTTGGTAAAAAGAAGTAAGTTTGAAGGAGAAACATTCAGTGTTTTTAAAAAAAATTTAATGCTTTCCCGCAACTATCGTTTTCGCGTATTCATAGTTTTTATTTCCCACTCCCGCCAAAAACCATGCATCGAGGTTTCAATGTAAATATGTGACAGATAGTTTTTTAAAACAATCGATGAGATAAGTTTGAATTTCTTTTAGCATCTGGGTCCTTTAATTCAAGCATGTCACTACTCACCCTCAAATGCGGGCAATGATCCAACTGGAGCAGGAAACTTCCTGATGCACGTTATTCCAAGCAACTGTGCAGCCCAGCAAGCATGGCTCTTCACTTCTAGGAGGAACATGCAGCCATGAGTAAAGCTTTGATCATAACTGCCACATTGTAACCCAACAGAGTGTTCCACCACTTCAGGATGCATGGCACAGGTCGCAGGTATATATCCTCTCCTTGCCATAGGAACACAAAGGCACCCACCAGGTACCCCAGTGAAAATATGTTAAGCCGGTTTGTGCCAGCCAGAAAAACAATGGCCAGTGTCACCCAGAGGAAGGAAGACAATATCCAGCCATGATCTGGAGAACAGAAGCAAAGTTGGATACTGAGGTCAGTGCAAAGAGTATCAAAACTATGTTCCATAAACACAAACAAACCAACCAACCTGAAGATTCACTACCATGTTCACAAGAACTGACTATCCTGAACTGACTAAATTCGGACCACTCTCTTCCACCCTATTTACCTAAATTCTTTCATATGTACATACTCATAGACCTTTATCACTGCTCTCAAAACACTACAGAAAAACATACATAAACACCAGTTCTAACAGTGGTTTTCTGTAGGTATGAAACATGGTACTTTACTTTGAGAGAAGAACATAAACTACAAGGATATAAAAATAAATTACTGAGGAAAATATATGGATCTAAGAGAAATTAAGCAAGTGGCAATTTAAAATATTACACAATGAGGAACTCCATGGTTTATATATGCTGCTTAATATTGTTGGGACATGGTATTTCAGTGGCTATGATAGGGAGACATCTACTATATACAAATGTAAAGATTAAAATATATGAAGCTATACAATATTAGAAATTTGGTTTTGTCAAGTACCAATTGTCAGGATTTGAGGGCTTCACAGCGGTGAGTCTGAAGATGGTTTATATGATGTCACCAAAATAAAACTATTATAGCATACAACAAAATAAGAACAGTAACAGATTCACATATTTTAGAAATATTCATCTTATATATAAATATTGGGGTTGTCACATAATTTGTTCATGTAATTATATGCTATTTAAAACATTATCTCCTTCATAGTCACAACTCAGATCATTTCGCCTGGGTACAGTATATCTCATGTTACAGCATGGGCTACATAATTTCCCTTACCGCTCTCCTACAGCACATTATAGGTAATTACAGAGGTAGATTTCGACACCTACCTTTATACCCCTTCAATATTTCTGGAGGAGTATGATCTGTGCTACTCTAGTACAGTCCAATCCAATCTGCATCACTTCCTGTAGTAGCATTTTCCTGTAGGAAAAAAAATCAATTTCAAATTTTATTTAATTACACATAACTGGAATTTTGGGCCAAAATTAATCCAAAGCTGACCAATTTAGTATCTTGAAATAAAACACAATATACAAAATTAATTCTCCACATAACGTAATTGCACTGGACTCTTAACAGGAAAACTAAATTAAAATTTTACGGCGACAATCACAGCAGAATGGAGGAAATTTATATCCAGCTACGCTCCAAGCACAAATGAAGAATTTAAATCTGCTGGTTGAATAGCTCAAAGGAAAGGGCACCAATACCTTACGTTTACCGACAATGTATTCTATTTTACATAATCTAACTACTGTAGGCTTGCTTGAATTAAGAATTGATGACAATAGTATTAATAATCTTTTGAACCCCACTCTCATGGTTGCACATTACACCCCAGCCTCAAAGAAATTTTAAATGTTCAGAATGTATTTTTTTAATTGTACTTACGGCATTAGCTCAACATATGGTATCACTTAATTCTTGTAAAAAAGTCTGTCACAAGACACTGCTTTTTTGCTTTTATCTTGGAATTTGCCATCCTCTTTCTAATTTTCGCCGCAACCCGAATGAAGTTTCAACCATTGTTGGTTGATTATGAGCGAAAGCATGCCGTTCTAATTCTTCCGTGCATTGCAAAGCCCTCTGATGTGTAGGTGGTTCTTCGTACATAGATAACTCTTCTTCCTCTGAAGATTCTTTACACACATCGTCACTTGAAGTCATCACTTTGTCTAGCACATTATCGATTGTTCCAGCGACATCGTCGTGAACCTCTAGAATGTTGTCGAACGTTGGAAGAGCTTGGACATCAGGAATTTGGTTGCGATACTCCTCAGGAAGACAGTTTATTTCTTCATGAAAACTGTCTTCTTCCATCCCTTCCCCTTCATCCTGAATGGAATCTGCCATAAATTCTGCATGTCGGAAACACTTTGCAAAGGTTTGAGGAGAAACTTCTGCCCAGGCACCATGAATCCACCGAATGGCATCTAAGACTGTAACGCTTCTTGAAAATTCGGTCACGTCTTTGCACTTATCTGCAGCATTGATTAGTGTCTGCGTTAGTTGCTTCCTGTAGAGCAGTTTCACAGATTGAATAATGCCCTTATCTAGTGGCTGCACTTCGCTGGCCAGATTTGGCGGCAGAAATTGTATACTGACGTCTGAGAGATTTGAACTGACGTGGCTTGTAGCGTTGTCGAAAAACAATAATATCTTCCGATTAGCCCGCTTCATTTTAAGGTTGACCTCGTTCAACCACTCAGAAAAATTTTTAGATGTCATCCAAGCCTTCTTGTTGTGACACCAAATTACGGGAAGATCGTCCAATTTCACATTGTTCGTTTTGAAAGCTCTAGGACGTGCAGCATTTCCAATAACTAATGGCTTTAATTTCTCTCCACGCGAATTGCAACATAGCAAAACAGTAATCCGTTCCTTAGATTTCTTCCCTCCTTTACATGTCTCTCTCATTTCTATTAAGGATCGCGTTGGAAGTTGACGGTAGAATAATCCAGATGCATCTGCGTTGAAAATGTCCTCTTCTGCGTATCCCAACAAAAGGCTTGGAAGTTTGCGTTTCCAATCTTCAGCAGCTTGAAGATCAGCAGAAGCTGATTCGCCAGAAAGGACGTGCAGACTTATGTTATTTCGTTTACGGAAACGATCCAACCAGCCATTGCTCGCCGAGAAATCTTCGGTGTGGAGTCTAGTTACAATTTCTCTAGCCTTCTCCTGTAAAAGTGTGCCACTAATGGGAATGTTCTTTGCACGACAACACCGGAAAAACTCTAACACTTTGTCATTTAGTTCATCATGAGGTGTTTTTCGTAGTCTTTTTCTGTCTGCATTACACTTCCTTTCCCACGCATCGGTAATTGCGGCTCTGTTGCTGTTGATGTTGGAAACAGTAGATTTTGAGATGCCGTATTTCTCTGCCAGCTTCCTGCAACTTTCTCCTATCTTCAGAAGATCCAAAACTTCTTTCTTCTTTTCCAGAGTTAATTCCACCAATTTTCGTTTCCCCATCGCAAAAAGAAAAGTCCAATTTCTGTTAACACTGTTGCAAGCTAACTCAGCTGCAAGCACAGTACTGACAAAGTCCAACCAAAAAGCTAACTGAGGGTGGAGGCCTGAGCAAGCGCAAGCATCGTCCCTACCTAGGTGACACCATTCCTGCGCTCAAGGCGCATTGCTGGAAATGGTAAACGGTCTTAATATAAAAAACGGAAATTTTGCTGACGCTAACGGGGTTACGCGTGGCTGGAGCCTCGACCATTCAAACTGGGATCTGTTGCTGCTGATGGGAGGTTATCCCATCAGGCAAGTTGTCCAAAAGAATTTGGTTGGTTGGATCTCTGGGGTTTGAACACAGAGAGGGAAGGGCCGTTTCGGCTGAAGGCCTCTGCGGCATGGGGGGGAGATCACTTCAGCTGATGGCCTCCATGATCGGGGTGGCGGGCCGTGCCCCTATTAAGTTATACCCTGGCATTCGCCTTACAACTGAGGAAAAGCACGGAAAACCTCAGTCAGGGTAGGGGAGTAGTCTAACCACTCTGGTGCTCTGGTGTGGTCAGCAAAGAAAGGGACCCCCAGATCCTCATGTATTTGCCTGTTACTAATGTACCAGGGCACCTTAGTAACAATGGGAAGACAACTGACAAAGTTAGAACTGTACCAGCAATATGTACTGTAGTCCAGTGAAGGGTTCAACAAAAGAATAAATATACACTTTCACTGCATTCCAATGATGGGTTCAAAGTCTCACACCCTCAATCATAATCTAATCCTCAGGTAGAAGGCATTCATCAGTCAGAAATTCAAAATAACAAAATACTAACTGTAAATGTTTCCCATAAAAACATTGAAGCTAAGTGCATGAACCTGTCCAACTTACAACAAAAGGGGTGTTCAAGTTCCAGGATAGAGGGGTGTCCAAGATATAGGGTGTTGTGGACATGTAAAATTATAGGATATTCGCAGGTTCCAATTAAAAGTGTCCAATATAGAGTCTTCAAGAATGGTCTGAAACAAGGAGATGCTTTGTCTCCATTGCTCTATAATTTTTTTGTTAGAATATGCCACCAGGAAAGTCCAAGATAGGCCGGCGGGTTTGCAATTGAATGGGACACATCAGCTATTGGCATATGCTGATGATGTTAATTTATTGGGGGACGATATGAATACAATAAAGAGGAATGCAGAAGTTTTGCTAGAGACTGGTAGACAAGTGGGGCTAGAACTAAGTACATGTTCGTATCTCGTCATCAGCAGACAGACGGGCAGAATGAACTTAGGGTGGCTAATAAGTCCTTTGAAAGTGTTACAAAGTTCAAATATCTGGAAACAATAATAACAAATCAAAATGGATGAATAGAAGATAAGATGTATAGAACTTGAGGTTGTCAGGGCTTCGAGTACAAAGACATGAATGTCTCAGAGCTTTCTTAATACACGAAAAAGTACGGACGACGCAACAACAGCTCGCCGCAGACCAGCTACGGCCACTGGACCATCGGATCAATAGCCAAGTGCAGAGTTCAACTCCTGAGATATCAACATCTAGTGTAATGTTCGCTTGACGTGCTTTTGTAAAATAACTCCACGTCATGATTTTTCTAAACCATATTTAGACCAATTTTAAACCATTTAGATTAAATGAATTAATCTCCCTGTTACCACAGGTGATGACCTCTTGAGGTTGAACCGCGTATGGCAAGTGTCTTCTTAGTGTGAATAGTTTGTCTGGTTGTTTACTTTATATTCTAATACACTACACGGCAAGCAAAGTTTTAAGGCTGCCCAACCTGTTAAAATTAGAGTAAACATGACCAGACATATCCAATCCTGACTAAATCTGCATTAAAATGAGCCTACCCTAGCTTGGAATTGCCTGACTTCACCCAAACAATGTAAACAACCAAACTAATGCCAAATATAACGCAACAAAATTAACTTAGTTTAGGCTATACCGTAATTTCCCACATTTTGAAAACTTCATACGGTTAAAATGTTTGCAAAGTCTAGATTATCTGTGTTGCAGACACGTGGCATATTTCATCATCCCGACAAGCGAAGCACAAAGCACAGGGAACTCCTGCAACAGTTTCGTTAACTCATCATGACTGAACAGGATCTTTATCACGCTTGGCTCCTCCAACAAAGACCGAGACGATCTGTCTGGGGGGCTCCGCCTCTGCACCCCCACGAAACAAACAAATTTTGTAGGCATTGCACATTCGTGCAGCGTGACGAACCATGCATTACAATGCAAACACCAGGGCATCTCTCCGAGGACACACGGAGGCACTTTCAATAAATGCCTACATTGGTAAGAAATCTGATGCTTCCATAGAGGTAAAAGTTTTGGAGAAATGCGCGTCCTTCTCTGGCTTCAACCCCGAACATGGAGAGACAACTCCATCCGGAACATCAAAAACACCTACGCGACCAAGCGTCACAACACAGACGCACAAAATCTGTGGATAAAACACGTGTTCACCGAAAGGAAATATAAAAAATTGCCTAATCTACGACACCCCTCAAGGGGCCCTCGAAGTGGGTACCAGAGCTATCCATTGTCTGGGGTATAACCGGAAAACCCTGTCTCAGGGGGGGATATAAATATGGGGGGCAGGTCCTCTAGGTTGTGGGTTCGGCCAACAACCTCATCCCGTAAAAAGAAAAACTTTAGGAAACTCAGAACCAAGAATAAGATACAGGAAGTAGACAAAGAAAACCAAGAGTTGCTAAGGAACTACGAACTGGAACATGGAACTGTGTACTAAATGATTTCAAAACCTTAAATATTCAGGCCTGGTGGGTGATAATACAAGAAAGAAATGAATGGAGGAGGAGGGTTCTCCAGGAGGCCAATGCTCATGAAGGGCTGTAGAGCCAGAAGAAGAGGAATTGAGGACAAGACATAATTTGTAATGGCTTAATAAAATCTTCTCAGCCGCATCAAATGGTTAAAATAAGAAACCGACATTTCAGGGTCCATTTGCTCCCATCATCAGAGTTCTGAAACAATAATAAGGACTGACCCTACCTACTAAATGATCCTACTCTATGGTGATCCAGTTTCAGGATTTTCAGCCAAACATTGGACAAACAACAAAGAGACGCTACCAAGGTAATTTAAAACGCACGTTCAGTAATGCAGGTTGCAGCGGTGGAAACCTCCACACACGACTTGCCAGCACACGTGATTTGCTGGCCAGTTCAAGTTTAAAGTCAAACAATTAAAGGGGTTCTGGACTGCTATACCTTATTAGAACTCAGTTCAGCCCAAGAAATTATTCGCCTCAATCACACGACCAGGGGCAGGTACGTAGGTCACCTTAAGGAAATTTTGATATCTCCCAAGAAAGTTAGACCTAGTGATCCACAAATTATTTGTTAAAGGAATAGAAATTCCTTCCATCGGAATGTAAAGTTAAACGAGCTACAGATTCTATTTTTATTATATAATCTGTGAAATACAGAATTCCTTCCAACAAGAATTACAAAAAGTACTAAATCTTTACTTGGTGTAATCATCACGGATAAGAATAAGTTTATTGAAGCCCAAGTATTAACCATTAGCACAAAGAGTGTTTAATGAAGAAGGCACAAGAGAATTGAAGTGTTTCAAATAAGGAAACGTGGCAGGAGATGTTTGTTTCCAGAATCAGAAGTTAACGCAAAATTTAAAACCTTTATGGAAATGTTTGCCCATTAAAAGTAGTTCAATGCAGGGACCACAATGGAAAAGTTGGGTCACTTCAAGTAGACACGCGTCGGTTGAATGGTTTAGACAAGAAAATCACAAACACGAGAGAAAGTCAAGTTTATATCAGCAAATACAGAACGATATTTAAGAGAGGAACAGAGGAAGCCAGAAAACGGGAAAATGATACGCACATAGCAAATAAGACCAAAGCAATGTGGCAAGTAATAAATAAAGAAGCAGGGGGAAAACCCACCAAATGAACAGGAAAAAGTTACAAATCCACGGGATATAGCGAAATTCCTATTTTTCAGAAACAGCAGAACTTATAAAACAAAATAATTAAAACAAATCTTTGTGTCAAATGTCAACAAAATAAATGGCTCTAATGCGAGTATTTACTTTTCCAGTGGGAGACTGAAATAGAAGATGCGATAAAAAATTTCAGGGAAAATTTTCTGCAGGCATTGATGAAATACCAAATTATTTGTTCAAGAATTGTACAAAGCAAATTAAAAAAACCTTTAGCACATCTTTGAAATGCCTCTATGGAATGTGGTATTTTTCCAGATAGGTTTAAAATTGCAAAAGAAAAACCACTCTAAAAAAAGGGGGATAAGAATTACATACAAAGTTGTGGACCGATACCCATTCTGCGGTCATTCCCGAAAATTTTAGAAAATCTCCTTTTTATCAAGAAGCAATATATTAACAGAAACCTAAAATGGATTTAGGGGGAAAAAAGTCAAAAGAGACAGCAATGCAATCCATCCTCAACGGCACGCAGGATTCCATTGGGGAAAAAAGTAGATTGAAATTTTGTGATTTAACGAAACCCTTAGATGTCATAACCCACGAAATTCTATTAGCCATATTGTAAGTATACGGCGTTAGAGGCACTGCGTACTCGTGGTTTCATCTTATTTAGCACACCGGAAACAAGCTGTTTAAATGAACTATAAAGGTAGTAACTATGCAAATCAAGGACAACATGCTTCAGCTGTAACAGAAATGAATGCCACAGAGTTCAATTCCTGAGCCGACATTACTTTCATTATGCGACCTGAAAATAATATCCAAGAATCAAAGATAATTTTATTTGCAGATGACACAAATATTTTAGTAACAGCAGAGAACGGCCACATCCTTGAACAGGAAATAAATAGCTCTATGAACAATTTGCCTTCGTGGTTTTACGCAAACGGTCTTATAAAAAACATTGACAAGACAATAGCAATGTCATTTTGTACCTCAAGTCAAACTTGACAATAGAGATATAAATTATAATTCAGAAATAAAATTCCTAGGGTTGCATCTCTGTTTAAACATGAAATGTGAAGTACATGTAAAGTTTCTAAGTTCCAAACTTAGTAAATTACGTTAGATTATCCTTCAAAAATGTAACGAGTCCACACATCATAAAGAGCACTTACTTTGCACACAGCCACGCTCATCTGAGGTATGGCTTAATTTTCTGGGGTGCTGACAAAAAAAGTAAAAGGGTCCTTAAACTACAAAACCTGACTTTACGAATAATCAGTGGTGTGGGGAGATATGCATCATGTAGGCAACTGCTTAAGGATATAAATATACTCCCATTAGCATGCATGAGTCCCGCGCTGTAGCCACGCGGTCTCAGGCTTTGTGCTTCGGACCGCCGATACGGAAGGCGCGCTGGTTTGAGTCTCGGGGAAGAAGAAATTTTCTCATGAGATTTTCGACCATTGAATGGGACCGGTGCCAACCCAGGAGCTACAATGAGTAGCGTAACCCGGTCAGGAAAACTAGCAATGGCTGGGGGTTCGTCGTGCTGACCACACGTCACCCTATATCTGGTTGGATGATCGTTCACCTCTGCTTAGGCATGTGAACGTGAAGCCAGCAGCCAGCTAGTCGGCTTTGGCTCCCTGGAGCTGCAACGCCACGGATTTAATTTAATTTAATTAGCATGCATGTATACAATCGAAAGAAGATGCCACATAAAGTTGGACTTCCGTGCCCAGTTCTGTAGAACAAATGTTCTCAAGAAAGGTGCGGTGAATATAGGAATAAAACTATACAATAAATTACCAATTCAAATTAGGAAAGTGGAGGAAATTAGGACCTACAAGAACGAGCTGACGTCCTACCTATCAGAACGCACATTTTATTCAGTAGATGCATTCTATGAATTGCATTTGTACTGTGTGGTAATACTGATATAACTTGTGAGCTATATATTTCCGCCGCCATATTCGATTCGAGCGTTACACGTCCTGAGGACCGAGAAAATGTGACCCTGAACAAAAAAAAATCCGCACCATTCACCCAACTAAACATCCCACCACGAGCAGCTGACGAATGGTTACAGCAGTGGCCAAGTTGATGGCAGTGTTGGCATTCTGGTTGGTACACCACGTGGACTCGTAGGCAGATACAGTTTTTGAGAAACACCTCCATCTTCTGCAAAAACCTCACTTCAGCCCTGAAGATGGAGGAGGCATGTTCTTCTGAAGCACTGGTGCCTATCTAAGAGGCCACATGGCATCACAACCACAAAAACCAACACACACTTCCATACTCTACGTCCACAAATCAAATCTGAATACAAAGAGACGTGGCTGACTTTAATTACTAATCTATCAAATGAGGTAAATATAGATAATTCCTAAATTAATTAATAGCCTATGAAACACAATTCCATGGTCTCATATTATAACCTTTATTCCGGACCCAGAATAAAATTCAAATTACTAAATTTGTGTAAGAGACGGCAGACGACACAAGATCAGCGTATAAAGCAGAGATTACTGAAAAAAATGCAACCCAAGTTCCCCTACTGAGAAAAGTCAGCAAACCAGAAGGGCATGCCCCTCTATGAAATACTCCAAGAACCTCAACAAGCAACAAATAAAACCACTTCATTATTTCTGATTAAATCAATTTCTGTTCACCATTTTAGTAATATTCTCATCAAAATTACAGAACACCGTATTTCTGATATGTTCCATGTAATAGGACTCTTGTACATATTTAATAACATCATCCTCAGTATAGACAGACTATTCGGTGGGGTGGGGGGGATAAAGATGATGACAAAAATCAAACTATTTATGAAAAACTACTTTCTTGTTGCTGCATGAACGTTATTCCTTCATCCTCTCAGTTGGTACTCTGGGGTCAAGTGGTTTTGCTTCAGCAACAGAAATTTGTCAGAATAACAAAGAAATTTTCATACACTTGAGTATAGAGATCAGTTTTAATAAATCCAAATGAACAAAAAAGGCAGAATATAAGTTTGGGCATTTTTCAATATTCATTTACTGGTACACGAATCAACACCAACAAATGGGAAAATGTTTCATTACAAAATTATGAAAACGCTCATTACTTTCCCGCTTCAAACATGATCAATAAGACAATCGATGAAAGCCAGCAGTCCCATGTCGCAGATTTACGACATGTAAAAGAACGTTACGAGCATGAACAAGGTGCTTCGTAAGCAAGCCGTGGTGACAGTATTACTCACGCAATATTGAAGTTCACAATCCAGTCAGACAACGCAACCACGGCTCACAGCAGAACAACAACGGAAACCCCAAATTAGGCCAGCGGACATTAAGCCAACTAAATTTACATAAAGCTTATCATTCAGTGTGGTATTACACGAAGCACGGTTTCAAAAAGTGCAACCTTTTTATGCCGAGCGCTTTATAACAAACAATCGTCTCCTGAATTGTAAGATTTTAATAGACAGACTAAAGAATTAATGTTTTTGCCACTGATGATCACCTCATGAGGTCGAAACACATTTGGCACTAAATGCTTTTCAAACTGTTCTGTTTGTATGCATCATTTTATATATTTCAGATAAATATGAATTTCCAAAGTTACGCCATGAGAACAGCCCTTTCACACCTCAGCATCCGATACATCATCCTACGCACTGTCAGACAAATGTGGTCTGAATAACTGCCTTGTTGGTGCAGGCACATTTCAATAACCGCAAACCTAAGCGCCTCCAGTCGACGTAATTAAAAGATGAATTTAAAACTTTCATGATAAAACTTAAAAGGCAGTAGACCTAAAATTGCTCAGCGCAGAAAGAGACTGTTTTCAAACTCACCAATTCCGAGAACATCCTCAAATAAAACCATTTCTAGCATTTAATTTTATCAAAAAAAATCAAAATCTTGTAGAAATAACCGCAGTGTCTACATTTACAAATTTATTTCTGATTCTTCTTTCTTTTATACTTTCATTATGCACCTGTTCCACAGACAATTCAATTCCATTCGCTCACTCGAGGCGTGGCACGACAAAAGAAAGCTAGGCGACTTTTATTCAAGTCATGGCACCTGTGAAAACCAGAACTAGAACCTGGGACATGACTTAATTTGATTCTGCTACGTAATTGGCTCTAAACAATTGACATCAAGGCAAAGACAGCAAAACAAATGGTAAAATAGTGAAAGTGTCCATGAAAGAAAATGGTTTGGGATGCAAATCAATCTCTTTCCATTATCTTACACTATTGGAATGAAGTTATTATTCGAAGATTTCCGTCTTCTGGGTTATTGCGCGGTGTAGTCTGGTCGATGTTAACCAACGTTTCAGAGGTCATACTGCCTCCATCATCAGCGCAATAACCCAGAAGACGGATATCTTCATACTCACCGCTGTGAGAACCTCAAGTCTTACAAGTTATTATTCCACGCTGCATGATAAAACTGTCATTTAAACACTGCATCTCACTTATATAATGAATTTCTCTCAGGCTACCAGCCATGCCAGGTGGTTGAAAGACGAGGAAATCTGTTTTCTAAGAAACATATTCATCCTCAAGGTGATCAACACTTTAGCACCGAGGACGAGATCAAAGCCTCAAACGGTAAAATTCTCAGACATTTTAGAAAAATCCCATAAATACAAAACACCAAAATATCATAAATGAACAGAAGGCCCATGACTCCGATGTGTTATTTGACCTTGCTACAAACAGAAACAAGTAACTTTCTTATGCAATAGTTGGCCACCATGATTCCAGAGTTAAAATATAACCTGTACATTTATAAAATCAACTAATGCCCACGCATCATTGAAGTTCACAGGCACAGGGTTTTTTCCATTCTCACCCCCCCCCCCCCTTTTTGCAAACTCATCACAACCTCAAGAGACAAAACACAAACAACGTACGTTGCAGCGTCTTGAAGGATAATCGAATGATAAAAGGGAAACCTCAGTTTCCTTACTGCAATGAATATTCAGATTTAATACCTGGGTCTATGAAGGGAAGTGAAGTGAAGTGAAGTGAAGTGAAGTAACGCAACGCAACGCCACGCCATGGAAGATCAAGGAACTGCAACCTTTCCTCACAAACGCACGCCATAGACTGCGAGGCGGGAAGCTTCTGCAAAGAACAAAGAACACAAGTTTGAAATGTAACGAGTATGGGGGGGGGGGGGAAATGACGCGTTGCTACTAGCCATCCTGAAAGCATTCGTTCCACAACCACTGAACGAACAACAGACGACAGGCTTTCATGTGTTCTGATGGGTACAGCTTTAAGATTACCTCAGAGGGGCAAAGTTATTTAATCTAGAATATTATCGCAACACCCGCAGAACACATTAAAAGTGCACTCACTACACGCTACTCTTAACTGCTTGATGTTTTCAGTCTGTGTGTAGCAGTGTGACTCGATGGTGTGATGAACTTCCCACCAATAGCAGCTCTCTAGTCCACCTGGTAACCCCCCCCCCTTGGCCGCACCCAAGCCGTTTCCCCACGCGGTAAACAGATTTTTATGAAGTTCATTGCCGCAGTCACAAAAGCTTACTGTTCGTGTCCGTTCTGAGCAAGTTATATGTCATGCCACTCCTTCATTTCAAATTTCAGTTCCACTTTAATATTACTCTCCCGTCAACGTTAAAGTATTCCAAAAGGTCTCTTTCATGCGAGCAATCTCATCTTTCCCATTCGTGCTCATCCTTACTTATTTTGATAAATAAGGATGATGATAATATTTGAAAACGTCCGAGCTATGGAATCCCCTTTTAATTACTTTGTTAATGTAATGGAAAGGAAACCGTGAACGGGTTCTAAAAGACGTTTTCGCAGTCTTAAGAAAACCAATATAAATAGAATTGTTTCATTGCATTCACAATCAACTCTTTCGTCACTAAAACGCTTAATGCAAAATGTTATTGAAAAACATTAATTTCAGTTTTAACAATTGGCTTACGGCTCACGCAGGGTTCAGACAGTTTAAAAGTGGCCTTGGAGCACAAAGGTTTCTCGTCACGGGTTCTTGTTTTAATATTTCGCAGTTTTGTACGTATTAATAAAATTTCATGTACTGCAAATTGCAATCGGGCAAACCTTAGTTTGGTCCCGAGCGCGCACTTCACGTCCATTGTTGGTATTTCACGGCTTGTATTAGTTTGACACGTGGTAGTTTCTGATTTTTGGATTCTATTGTTGGTGATGACTTGGAAGATCAAGGACTTTAACAAATCCCAACTGTTAATTTCTTTCGAAGTGTTTTTGTACTTAGTTATTCTTTCGACGCAAGGTCACGTGGGCAAGTCGTGCAATTGTTTTCTGTTTGTCTTGTGGAGTTGCCTTCAAGATGGTCGAGATATTGCACGTGTTTTCAGACTGACGCAGTTGTACAGCCTAAAAGTGGGGGGGGGGGGGCTATTGAGTCTGTTTGAAGTGGTTTAATACAGGGGTCTCCAAACTTTTTTGGTCGCGCACCCCCGGAACAAATAAATATATAAGTGTAATTTTTATTATGTTTATTTATAAATAATTTGCATGGTACGCATTTAATCTAGCAGCACATCATAAAATCACAAATAAAATTAAATTGAAATTATCTCGCGCACTCCACTTTGGAGACCACTGGTTTAAAGAAGGGGACGATGGTGCTACACATGATTTGTATTCTTTATAATAAAATATATTTCAAGTCTGCATAACTACGCCCCGTTCAGCGACCCCTCAGCAAACCGGTTTGAGAAGGCGGAACGCTTAGAATGAATTATATTCAGGATGTCACAGCATCCCTTGGGGTACTTCCTCTCTGCTATTTGGGACGATTATCTAGACGGACCTTGTCATCCCCTCATACATTATCCACGGTTGAATTAATACAATTTCAGAGTTCAAATCCCGTAAGTTACGTTTTTAACCTGAAATGTACTGAAACGACAGTGTCTGAGAATCCCAAGGGGCCATTTTGTGAAGTGCTGACTAAATATATTCCACCTCACGCTTGTCTGGAAAACTTTTTTTATTTTTCTAGTGTCTTGTGACAGCGAACAATAATTTGGTTCGGGACACTTCGTGAAAGGCTGACGCCGGAAGTATGGCGCCAGGGCGCAATTTGTAATTTAAAACCACTGCGTCGTTCTGTGTAACTATTGGCGCAATAGCGAGGGCGATTTGTTTCGAAGCAAATGTCGTGTTAGGGCTGATAAAGACCATTTGCTCATTGTTTGAAAGAAACGACCTTCGAACCTCTGTCGAGACAGAGAGCGTCTTCCGGCCGAGACTTGAGCACGTGCCAAAGAGAGAGAAGAAAACCCAACAACGAACGAGCCGGAGTTCGAAGGCAGGACCAAAAGCTGATACGTAATTTGGTGGTCATTCGTTCAGTGTCTCGGTCATCCTGCGATCTGATATGAACGTAATCATCACTACGAATTGTTATCAGGCTAAAAGTTTCCCGACGCCCTGATGAATGTATGTTTCGGGGCCGCTGCTCCAGAGGGTATCAGATGGTACGCGCATTGCAGTCTGCAGACTTACGACCGACCTACAAGTACGACAAAACTCAATGCAGACCTGAAATGAATTAAACAACAAAATTAACAGCAATAAAAGTAATAAAGAATCTCCACAAACAGCTACTTTTTTCCTAGTTCCAGAAATACGAAACTCGAAAACACCTAAAATTTTAAAAAATAAGAAACTTCGCTTTCGTTCACTCTCAGACCGAGTTATCACGTGAGGCTTTTGTCTGGGCGACGTTGAACAAGCCACGCCCACCTCTGGGAGGAAAAGAAAATTGCTTCTGAGCGCAGGCCACGAGCTTCTCGTTTGTGGAGACTTAATTCATTTTGTAAAAATGCGCTGAAAATAAACACACCTCATCCTGGGTTCTGGATTGCATTTCTTTTTTTACAAATTCTTCACATTATCATCAGTTTATTTTTTAATACAGTCCACGTCTTACGCATCGAACTCGCACACAGACCAAATTTTGTCGAGGTCGCTCGCACAATAAAAATTAGGCTGGAAATTCCTTCTGCATGGCATTGATTGGCCGCGACTTTTTAAGAATCGACCCCAACCAAAAAAAATGTTCTATTTGATGTTCTAATTATCCGCCTTTATTTTAAATTCATTAATTATTCGAAATAGATTAACCCTTTGTCGCACCGAGTTCCTCACTTGTTTTACGTGATCTGGAGTCGAACTGAGGCTGTCGGCACATCATTCGAGCCTTCTTCCTTGCCCCATTTCTAGCCTAGTTTTCCTGGTAACAGCAAAAGGAGGCAGGAGAGAAAACTGAAGCCTTACGTCACAGAGCGAAGGAACGACCATCGAGTGTGTCGCTGTCGTATTTACTTAGAATAAAAATATTTTATATCTGATGAAGTTAAAAAAACAAATGTCCCATCTTCCTACTAGGAAATTCTATTTTTTTAATTATCTTTGCCGCATAGAACAATCCGCCACTGACATGAGAGTATTCTTTCGTCGTCTTATCAAACATTCTTCATGGGTAGTGACTTCTGTTTCACGTTCCCGGTCTTGAACTTTCGAAAAAAATTAGCTCGAAAGGAAGCCTAGTTCTGAGAATATGAAATGATGTTTAGACATCGTCAAAGTCTTATCGATCGAAAGACAGGACGCACAAAGACACTGGCGTCAGTGGTACAGTCCGTGAAAAATATTTCACACGGTCAGTATTCAAACGAGGAACTGCGATCCTCTCAGACCATATTTCGCAAAGCGCCTTTCCGTCTTACGCAAGTTAAAAAGGAAATCAGACCAGCTCCTAACAGCACTTGAATTCACGTTCAAGCCACTGAGTGTCGCCTCTCTCTCCGATCCAATAAATTAACAAAGCCAAAATTATTAATCTCGATAAATGTGGATGAAGTAAGGCGTATCAAATATCAAATCACGCCTCCCTCGTTTATATAAGCGCCTAATCCAGGTCTGCCTTCATCTCGTGAGTCGAACTAGGAACCTGGACTGGCACAGTCGAGAAGATGAGATGGGCTGGGCATGTAGCGCGCATGGATGGGGCAAGAGGGTATTGATCGGGAAGCCTGAGGGGGAAAAGACCTCCGGGGAGACCTAGACGTAGATGGGAGGATAATCTCAGGCGGGATCTATGGGAGATAGGAGTTGAAGGAGACTGAATTTTGTTGGCCCAGGACAGGGTCCGGTGGAGGGCTTTGGTTAATTCGGTGATGAACCTTCGGGTTCGGTAAGCCATTTGGTTGGTTGGGTCCACTATTTGGGAAGCCTGAGGGGAAGAGACCTCTGGGGAGACCTAGACGTAGATGGGAGGATAATCTGAGGCGGGATCTATGGGAGATAGGAGTTGAAGGAGACTGGATTTTGTTGGCCCAGGACAGGGCTTTGGTTAATTCAGTGATGAACCTTCGGGTTCCGTAAGCCATCTGGTTGGTTATTGTTTAGTTTTGCGCGCTTATTGAACGATTTAAAAAAAAAAATATTTTCAATTATTTTCTTAAATTACCTAGCAGCGGACGCACCCGCGCCCAGCCCTACCAACGTATGCCCACCGGAAAGTGCCCTCCTTCGGACGATGCTGTCTCCAAGCAACCGATGGCCCTGGGCAGGTCGTTCGAAGGGGCGTGGCCCGTGCTCCACGCATTCAACAACGAAAGTATTTCCATACAATTACCACATTGGTTTTCCACTCTCCTGGCATGCAAGTCTCTTTGGTACGCCCTCCTTACAAATTCTCACATTCACTTTTCCTAATTCTAATAATCAATTCATTTACTTCCTGATAAATGTATTAATGCAAAAAGAACAATTAAAAATACTCGCCAAACAGAGAAGTTGGAGCTACGAACGAAGCCCAGTCATAAGAAACCTCCACCCCTTGTCATCAGACCTCTCTTTTACATAACAAAATAATATCAACTGCTTCGAACTTATAAAATCTACAACAGATTTTTTACATTCATTTCTCCTTAATTGCATCTTTCTTTCTGTCTGTCTCTTTATATCAGTCATATATAACACTTCATTATATTATAAATCATCTTGTATTAATTTTCCTGTAAATGTCTGCACATAAATTTAATCTCCCTACCAAAGTTCCATGAATTACTTCAGTCTTTGCCACACAATAAAAAGAAAATCAAGCCAAATTTATATGTGGATCACATTTGACAGTACTTCCACTGATCAGTACATGTAATCATTAATAACCAACCAGATGGCTTATGGAACTCGAAGTTTCATCACCGAATTAACCAAAGCCCTGTCTTGGGCCAACAAAATCCAGTCTCCTTCAACTCCTATCTCCCATAGATCCGGCCTGAGATTATCCTCCCATCTTTGTCTAGGTCTCCATAGAGGTCTCTTTCCCTCAGGCTTCCTCCTGCCTGAGATTATCCTCCCATCTACGTCTAGGTCTCCCCAGAGGTCTCTTTTCCCCTCAGGCTTCCCAACCCGGTGCACACCTCTTGTCCCATCTATGCACACTACATGCCTTGCCCATCTCATTCTTCTCGACTTAATCACCCTCACAATATTGGGGGAGGAGTACAGATTTTTAAGCTCGTCATTAATTACTTTTCTCCACGCCCCATCGTCTTCTCTCGTAGGCCCAAATATCCTCCTCAACACCGGATTCTCAAACACCTGCAATCCGTGTTCCTCCCTCTGAGTGAGAGACCATGTTTCGCACCCATACAAAACAACAGGCAAGATTATTGTTTTGTATACTTTAATTTTCAGGTTCTTAGAAATCCGACGGGAACACAAAATATTTTGAACTGAGAAGTTGCAAGCATTTCCGGAATTTAATCTCCTCCTAACTTCCTCATGAGTGTCATTTTCATTTGTTATTGTTGTTCCCAGATATTTGAACTTTGAAACCCTTTCAAAGGACTTATTAGCCACCCTAAGTTCATTCTGCCCTCCTGTCTTCTGATGACGAAATACTAACGTGTACTTAGTTTTTTCTGAATTTACTTCCAGCCCCACTTGTCTACCAGCCTCTAGTAAAACTTCTGCGTTCCTCTTTATTGTATTCATATCGTCCCCCAATAAATTAACATCATCAACAAATGCCAATAGCTGATGTGATCTGTTTCGTCTGAACCCACACTGATGATCTCCAATAATTTCATTCGCACATGGACTTAATCTTGCCGAAAGAATGTTTGATAGAATTTTGTATGAGGCTGATAGCAGAGAAATTCCTTGGTAATTACCACACTCAGTCTTGTCCCCCTTCTTATGAATAGGAATAATTATGGATTCCTTCCATCGTTGTCTGGGGTTGATATCCCTTCTTAAAGTTTTTAATGCCTCTGTACAGGTCTCTGATATTTTTCCCTTATTATTTGTCTCAAGATCAACAATTTTGCCCTTCAGGTATTCCCTTTTCTTATTCCCAAAGCTTCTACTAGCCTCACGTTACATAGATTATCCGCATTTGTTTCGTTTGAGTCCTTCGATCTATTAATTTGGAACATTCCTCATCAAACCACGGTTTATTTTGCCTTCTCCTGTAGTATCCTAGTTTCTCTTTGGCTGAAATTTTGATGCAGTTTCTGACATTTTCCCACTCCCTGTTGATGTCCACACTTTCATTATCTTCATTTGTCTCTAAAATCTGAAACCTATTCGAAATGTCAACTTTATATTGTTCTTTCGCCTCTCCCTCACTTAATTTTCTCAAATCAAATCTTTCTGTGTCAAAATTTTGTTTAGTTCGTCTACTTACTGAAAGCTGCTCCCCCATTTTGCTACCACCAGATAATGATCAGTGTCACAATCTGCTCCTCTGAATGATCTCTCCGCCTTCTCTTATCTTCTAACACATGGTCTATTTGATTGTGTGTGCTGCCATCTGGAGACGTCTAAGTGTATTTATGAACATCACCATGTGGAAATTTTGTACTTTTTACAATTAAATCTTTTGATGTGGTGAAGGTCACTGCTCTGACGCCATTATCATTACTAAGTGCATGGAGACTCTCGCTGCCTATCGTGGGTTTGAAGATATCCTCCCTCCCAATTTCTGTTTTATTTGACAACAGTTTTTATATGTGAATATTTAACCTGTATTGTATGGTTAATAGAGGATTTAAACCCTTGTGCTGTGGGGTTGCTGGATGGATGTTAACTCAGGGTGAACAAGTTTAGTGGTGCTCTGAAGTCGTATACGGCCAGCTGGATCCTGTGTAAGCAGTGACACGTGGGCGATGATAATGAAGTAATGAAAACATTAATAATGAATCTCTACTGTAATTATCTCTACGACAATGGATTTGTATTCACAACAAACAAACATAAAATTCAGTGAAGTATATAAAATCACAGACTGCGTCTGGAAAATATGCCATTCCACGCTTGTCGTAACTGAGGTAGGCCCGCGAGGTTAAACCCCACTTTCACCATTACAGTGTGGCAAGGACCACTTATGGTCATACCAGAATCAACGAAGACAATTTCTAAAAGCATTAATATATATGCCTGTCACTGATCAAAGGACAAGTTGGTAATGTTTTGAAATATGGTGCTGAGAAATTAAAGGCCGCAGAAACGAGTAAAGTCAATTTCTATTTATTATATCCCATTAGTGCACTGCCACGAAGTCTAACAAATAATTCTCCACTGACTTTCAGTGCCCCAGCCGTATAGAGGCTCCTAATGTTCCAAGTACCAAATCCCATATCCTTTTTAAATTTCCATGGTCGCGCCAAGGAGTCCGTCATGGTCCGAGGCTCAGTTAATGTGTTCGCAACTATGCTTTTTTTAAGGTGAAAAGTTGTTAGCCTTACCCCCCAAACTGAGGACCACCCTTTGACCGCTGTCCAGGACTCCTTATTCTATATATTCGCAGCCAACATCCATACCTGGAGGATGTCCCTCTATCCGCAACCTGAGGACACGCCATGCGGTGGTATGAGGGACCCCCACCATACATGGAATTCATTAATAATTAACAGTCATTAATGTAAGAAAATTTTTATTTTCGTGGCCCTTCATTTCAGTTATATAGAACTTTTGTTTTACTCTAGTATATTTTAAATAATTTTTTTAATTCTGTTTAATTTTTGGGAATAGTTCCCGAGTTATTTATTTTTAATTTTAGTCTGCATATAAATTTATATACCCCACCTGAGTTGTCGTAGCATTCTTTCGACATCGCCTCAGATAAAATTCAAGGAATACCAAGTCACAAACATGTGTGCATCAAGGGCTCCAGTAATTTCGGCATTAGCTACATATATCCATTACATAATTAATGTATAAATAAGAGTAATTAATGTATCCAAAGTTTTCTTATTTTAACGGACACTTCTTAACAGTTATATATAACTGTTTTACTTCCAATATATTTCAAACAATCTCTGTATTGTGATCACTTTTGTGCAATACTTCCCGAGATATTAATTTTACTGAGAAAGTAGCGAGGTACGGACGCAGCCTAGTCAAACGAAACCTATGACACTAAACTGGTGGTCAGCCAAGGACACACCTGAGCCCAAATAACCTATGAATGTTAGCCTGCTGTGGATGCACCCTAGACCTACCAACCTATGCCAATCAGATGGTACCCTGCTGTAGAAGCAGCCTAGCATCTGAGACAGTTGCCTGCTACAGACGCAGCCGAGGCTAACATACGCTCCTGTTAATCTGATAGCCCGCTGAGGTCGCACCCTAGACCTACCAACCTCCGCCCCTGAAAATGTAGCATCTTAGGAGCTTGTCATCAGACCTCTCTTTAGCATAACAAAATAATATCAACTGCTTCAAACTTATAAAATCTACAACAGAATTTTTACATTAATTTCTCCAATACTAAATGAAATCAATATACGCCTATCTCCGTCTTCAGGTAAAACCTAATCTGTTGGGCCCAATCGATATAGCTTATCCCTATTTTGAACTGAGAAGTAACACATATTTCCTAAATTTAGTGTGCTCCTAATTTTCTCATGAATATAATTTTGATGTTATTGTTGTTCCCAAATATTTGAACTTTGTCACACTTTCAAAGGATTTATTAGCCACCCTATGATAATTTTGCCCGCCTGTCTGCTGACGACAAGATACCAACATGTACTTAGTTTTTCCTGAATTTACTTCTAGCCCCACCTGTCCACCAGCCTCTAGCAAAACTTCTGCGTTCCTCTTTATTGCATTCATATCGTCCCCCAATAAATTAACATCATCAGCAAATGCCAATAGCTGACGTGTCCCATTCAATTGCAAACCCTCCGGCCTATCTTGGACTTTCCTGATGGCATATTCTAACAAAGAAATTATAGAGCAATGGAGACAAAGCAGCTCCTTGTTTCAGACCAGTCTTGAAGACTCTGATAAATATTTAAGCACACGAATTTTGCTACAGGTTTCATGTAAGCACATTTTTATTAGACTCACTAGCTTCTTTGGTTTACCAAATTCAATGAGAATATTGTGTAACACTTTTCTTTTAAACAGAGTGGTAGGCCATTCAGAAACTTTTAATTGATTGATGTACTGTCCCATCTTTTCTCTAGTATCTGACAAATGCAGAAGATCTGATCAATAACTATTGTTGATCTGTTACATCTGAACTCACACTGATCATCCACAAACTCATCAATAATTGACAGGAATTTGTGTATGTAAATTTTTATTTTAATGGCCTTTTATATCAGTTATATATAACTCATATACTTCATTATGATCAATTGTATTCTTTATTCCATTGAATTTGGTGAAATAGTTCCTAAGATATTATATAATTGTAAAAGTTTGCATATAAAAACTCACCATTCTGCATACTCAAAGCAGCTTCCTCCTACACAGGCAAGCACACAGGATAACTGCTGCACCAAACTGAAAAGGAAAACAGATATAGCAAGATAATTAATTATTTTAACATGAAGGAGTTATATTATTTTAATGGTCCCATATAACAGTTATATATAACACTTTTACTTCATTATGTCGTAAATGACCTCTCTATTCTGTTGAACTTGGTGATATAGTACCTGAAATATTAATTTTATTGCAAAAGCCTACAAATAAAAACTCACCTTTCTGAATACTCAAAGCTGCTTCCTCCCACACACAGGACAGCTGCACCGCACTGGAAACCAGATATATGAAGATAATTAATTATTGTAACAAGACGCTTTTATGCATAAAAGGAATATTAAGTTACAAGTGTGCCAATCAGATTTTCCAGCACTTATGGCGTTCTCTACATATTCACTTTACATAATTCATCAATACTTAACAGTAACAAAGGTACGTAAATTCTTACATCAGTTAAATGTAACACTGTTGTTCCTTGATTGGGTGTATGTCCCACTACAGCGCACTATTTCTTTATTAAAACACACTTCAAACTCGCACAGTACTTGCATCCACCGATCCTCGACAAACGCACAAGGCAGAAGACGCCAAGACTACAGTACCAACATTATACACCTAACAACAGCTAAGGTTACAGTCATACCAACTTTAAAACATCGAACATTAGCTAAGGTTACAGTCCTGCCAACATGAACACCGAACATTCCGTCTACTTTGACGGATGTCAACACTTACTACAAATTACATTACTTGTAAATCCAAATTGTCCAAATGTAAACAAAACAAAAAATGATGTGTAAGTTGAACGATATTCGTATTCATCGGTCACTAAAACAAAAACTTATTCACACTTAATTTGTTTAAAGCCCGTTTCACTAGTAATATGGAAGTGGACACAGTTTATTTATGTCTTTTCACCTGACCCCTTGCAACTTTAACTGTCGCCAACTCTTCCTATGACCTTGCTCATTCTCCAGGTAAGGGGTGGCAGCCCGTCTTCTCACTGAAGCAGGATGAGCCCCACTTTGATGTTACGTTTTTCAAATTTCCATTTTCCTCGTTGTGAAGCTCATTGAGGTACTCCTTGGACCAACAATGCCAGAAATGCTGCCATCTGCTTAAGCGATTTACTGATACTGTCGTTAGATCAGTTTCTGGCAAAGCTATGAGGGAGTCTCCAATTAGGAAGTGACCTGGGGTGATTGGAGATGGGTCAGAATGTTCACTGGGAAACATTGTCAAAGGTGCGGAGTTGAAACAAGATTAAATTTGAGTTGTCAAGGTAATGAGCTCTTCCAAGGTCAAAGCAGTGTTTCCAACCACTCTTCTGTAATGAGATTTAAATGATTTCACACCGGCCTCCCATAGCCCACCAACATGCGTAGAACGCAGACAGATTTTTGTACCATGGTACATGATACTGGGTTGCGTATTCAATGGTATACCTGTATTTTAGTAAAGTTCTGTGATGTACAAAAATGCTTTCAAGAAATTTATTTCAAAATACATTTTATAATACAAGAAAGCCTTCTGCATTATCTTAAGTTATCTCAAGTTCTCTTTAGATGTTTTGTACTGTATACTAGAACTGAATTTTTTATTCCCACGCTTTGTAAATCTTTAATGTCAACAGAAATATTTGAATTTGAGCCTGCAATTGGTATCACGTTAGTAGGAGTACCACTTCCCCATTCATCCATAGAGGAGTCTTCAAATTTAGTAAGAAAAACAACACATTCACTTTCATGTTTCATAAACACAAAATATCACTCTGTGATCACTACATTAAAAAAGGAATATATACATTTATCTGCATATAACACACACCTTTATTTTTGGATTTGAAAATTAAAAAATTAAGTATTTGTGTTTAACATGTTTAGGAACAAAATGTTTTGTAGTATAAGATGTCTGAAGATTATGCAGACAGTGTCAGCATTCATTGTTATGGCTGGTATTTTATGAAACCTACGTAGATGCATTCATATTTAAAGTCAGTCAGATGATGGCTTTTCTTTTACAGCAACAGAAAATGCAAAACTCAAAAAACAATTGCTGACCCACTTCGTTTATCTGCATCCTTCTTGTAGTTTGTTGGTTTTTGTGAGCTGCAGTAACAAATGCACAGGTAACAAGATATTGAGTAACACCATAAGTTTTAAGCTACAAGCTGTACCAATATGCAGAGAAACAAGGCAAAAGACCTGTAGGTCATAAGTTTGATGTGAACAAACGGTGTTTTAGAAAATGGTGTAAACATAATGAAAAGTCTAGACAATTCAATGACAGAAAGCAGACATTTCACAGTAAGCAAATCAGCTTCTTTCAAATTGAAGACGAACTCTGCTTATGCCGTGCCATGGGGAACACATGTAGTTTCTACTTAAATTCTGTAGCTGGAAGTTTATAAAATAGCACAAACATTTAACATTTCTGTAACTAAATTCAAGGCCAGTTATGGATGGGTACAGCAAGTCTTGAATCATTGGCAGCTATCAATTTGTAGGATTACAATTTCTCAAAACCTACCTAAAGAGTATGAAGAACTAATTAATTTTCAGAAATCTGTTATTTTATCAAGAAATATGGCTACCTTCTTTCTCAGATCAGAAATTTGATCAGACTCTAATATTGTGTGATGACAGCAGCCACAAAATTCTAACTGGTATGAGTTAACTCAAGATATATTTTTAACCCGAGTCAATTTGGGAAGACAAATGAAGTGGTTAATTATGATGAACGGCATGTCTGAATAACATATACAATGGAAAGTTAATAGCAATAAGAAACACATTGAGTATATTATTCCCAAATTAAGCTCTGCATGCTTTGCCATGAGAACAGTCATACCACCCATGACAACAGATACTTTAAAGCTAGTTCACTTTGCTTACTTCCACTCTGTGGTGTCTTATGGATTAATATTTTGGGGGAATTCAACAGACAGTAATAAGGTTTTTTACATGCAAAAGAAAATAATTAGAATAATGGAAGGTGTCAAAAGCACGGTTTATTGTAGAAAATTGTCTCGTAAATTTAATATACTTCCACTTGCAAGTGAATTTATACTCTGCTTGCTATCATTTGTGGTGGAAAAATTGGATAATTTTAAAAGAAATACAGATGTACATAATTTAAATACAAGACGTATATGTGCCAAATGCTAACTTTACTAAATATCAGAAAGGAGTGTACTATACAGGTATCAAGTTGTTTAATAATCTTCCACCAACAGTTAAAAGTCTAAATTATGATATAAACGTATTCAAGCCTGCATTGAAAGATTACCTCTTTACTCACTCCTTCTATTCTGTAGATGATTTCATCTCTGCTGAAAATGTTTAAGCTTTATATCCATAATCTACGTATATGCAAAGCAAGTTTTGTATTTATATTTAAAATTCTGAGGTTTATGTATATTAATTTGTAAAATTATTTTTCATACTTGTATTGCAGAATCTGAAGGTTATGTACATTCACATGTGAAACACGTTCTTGTACTTGTGTTGAAAGTTCTGAAGTGTATGTATATTGTATGAAATGACATGTTGTACATCCTTTGGTTGAGTCCTAAGAAGGATCTATGGAATGTAAATAAACTCTACTCTACTCTACTCTACTCTACTCTTACCATGGCGGGATAAGACGATTCACAGACTGGAACATGATGAGTGAAGGATGCCGATGCATCAGCCTACAAGACAAACCATTACAAAGTATAGAATGAATTGCAGGATGTACAATAGGTTACTAATGTCTTAAGTGCTATTAAGAAGCATCAAATCCATATTTTGCCCGACATCTCAGGATAACTACAAGTTAGTTTTCCAATGCAAGAACTGACAATGAAAAAGATATGATGATGATGAAGTTCCTCCAGCCATTGATGGTTTTCATAACTGGATTATGCTACCCATTGTAGCTTCCCAATTTCCTCGCGATGCTGGGTTGGCACCGGTCCCATACACTGGTCGAAAATCTCATGAGAAATTCCTTTCCCTGAGACTCGAACCAGCGTGCATTCCATATCACCGGTCCGAAGCATGATGCCTCAGACCGTGTGGCTACGGCGCAGGACTTTGAACAAAACAGTCACACAGAGCAAAAACAAATGGACAATGCATTAACCAGCTTCTGCAGATTCTTCATCGGATGCTGGTGAAGGGGTCCAGGACTGATTTCTTCTCCTGAAATGAGATGAAAATCACATCAATCATTCTTATAAATGTCTACAAATGTAACCTTAGGAAATGTTAACATTACAAGATATATGTCTCCCCCATCTTACCTTCTTTAAACGAGCTACGCTGAACACATTCCAGGCGCCGGTTACGATGGCTTTTTCCATCTGTAGACATGGCCAGGGAGTTTTGCAAGCTTGTCTCAGGCTAGGATACTTCCAAGCTTGTATAAGGTTCTGAGGGTAGCCATGGGTGCTAACCTAAAACAAACAAACCAATTTCCATAAGAAATGGAATTAAAAGTAACAATCTGGAATAACCTCCAATGACATGACATCCACACCAAATTCCATGAAAATTTGTCAGCCATTCTCATTTAACAAGTAATGATGCAAACAGTGACACAGTCAATGATGGCATAAGAGGTGATGACATCATCAGCTACTGCAGAGGATCATGGATATTGGCATCACTGTGGATTGTAATCCAGCTACCTCACAACCTTATCATGTTGTGTTGCTTACCACCATTTTAAAGGTACATACTGCCTCCATCTTCACATTCCTAGAAACAATGGCACTGATAGGATTGAATACTAGATGAAGTGCTTAAAAAGCACAGTTCTCCTGAAATAAAGCACTCCACAGACTATAAAGTAAATATAATCTAAAAAAACAAATAGATGTTCCACAGGATGTAACAAGCTGTTCCATCACTGTGTACTATCATAGTCACTGTTACCAATGCAGCGATGAGCTGAATCACAGCCGCGACAGAATGCTAAATACATGCTAGCATCTACTGTTTCACTGAGTAAGATCACAAATAATTAAAAATAATAAAGTGATTTTCAGAAACCCTTGAAGCTAAACCACATATCTGCCACTTTCACAAATTCAGGTTTTTAATTTTAATTACACAAGAAAACATAACCACTATTACATGTTTTTATAATACCTGACAATTTTTGGTTAAAGGTACAATTTGGCTGCACGCGACAGAGACAAGCGACCGAGACAGGCGACAGAGTTACGAGACCGAGACTGGTCGCTTCCTGTCTGCTCTCTGTACAATCGTATGAAGTACAATTACGAGCGCGAGACAAAGCACAGGCTACCGCTCTCGGACCAGTAGTGTCTCGCGACGGGCTCAGGCAGCACGTGTGTTGTTGAGTAAAATAATGGCAGAAATTAAATTTACTGGTGACCAAGATGAGCAATTGGTAGAATCAGTAGCAGAAAACCGACCACTGACCACCGACAGAAAGATCCTTCTTCACGTCTGGTTTTGAATATTGAACTCATAGGTTTTCTTTGTTTCTTTCGCAACAAATAACACAGCAACACATCATCTTCTTCTTCGAGTAACGTTTTTAGAAGCATTTTTGTACTCATTTTTTACAGAATATGTACACGTATGTCTCAACAAAACAAAGAAAACAAACACTTTGCCGCATGTCTCGGTCGTCACCTCAAAAGTGTGTGTCGACAAGCTGCGATGTGTCCGTCTGCCGTCTCTGTCGCCTGTCTCGGTCGCTTGTCTCTGTCGCGTACAGCCAAAGTATACCTTAAGGCAGGGGTGACCAACCCGCGGGCCGCATGTGGCCCGCCTTGAACATTTTATTATTATATTATCTATGTTTACATGTAAGAATAATAGTAAACACAATAATAATAACTCGTTATGTTTCAATTTTTCACTCCAAAAAAAGTCTATAGTGTATCTAAATCGAATATGGGGATATATAATTTTATATGTGGGCTGCGGAGTTATGATGCATTTCCAAAGTGGCCCGAAAGATCAATTGGGTTGGCCACCCCTGCCTTAAGGTAAATTATTGTGGCGTATACGGAGCTGATGCAACAGCGGCTATTCCATCATCTTACCCCACCCCAAATATTTTATGTACGCAATTTTGTAAAGCCGTTTAAAATAAACAAATATCTTGATTGATATTTGTTTTTAAAATGAATTGTTTCATAATAGATTATGGCTTTATTAATACTTTATGCTTTAATCGTTTATAGATTAAATAGCTGTACAAATGATTCCTGTTTAAATTCGCCAATAAGGTGTCGTGTCTTGGAGGACCGCACCCATACGAACCACTGAGATGTCTGCATTCTATGCCGCCAGAATTTCTATATATCCAATGCACAGCGTCATTTGATTGCATTGTCAGTGTGTGTTAGGTACTTGGGTGCTGGAAACGCTTAACTATTAAAACTGTTTTTTGTTATCAGTCATCAAATTATCTATTACAACAATGGTGAGTTCTATATTTTGCTCATTTCAGATATTTTAAGGAAGTTTTGTGATTGATTGAAATGGTTTTCACGAATGGATGTGCTACCTCTGTGAAATACGTTATTACGTATGATTAATAAAATATAAGTTCTGGCATCTAATTAATGCGAAAGTAATATGAATTTCTAATTTTGTGTAATACGTTTATCATATTATCTAAATTTAATTAATTTTGCTTCCACGTGGCCGTGGCTCGACAGAAAGTTCTGAAGTGTATGTATATTGTATTGTGCTTTCAAATGATGTTCAGTTAGACAAAGAATATGTGGTAATTTGGCACTTTTAAGAGAAATTATCAATTCTTCAGTTTTTGGGGAAAGTCCTCTGATGTTCTGATGGAAAACCAGGAGATTTTCTTTCTGGGTGGTTTCTAAGTTTTTGGTTGAAAGGCCTCTAATGTTCTAATGATATAACATGAAATTTTTATTTTGATTGTGATCTAAATTTAGAACTGGCTTATTTACATTGACTTGGATATCTTTCAGGAATTTAGTGATACATTTGGGCCTTAACCTAAAAAAGGCCTAGGTCTTACACCAGTGATTACAGGAATTTTACCAGTATTTGGTTTGCTCCTAATCTCATTGGCAATGAGTTGCACAAGCTTCTCCTTACCCCTTGAATTTAGGTGCAATCCATGTCTGGTGTGGTCATACCTTTTCACAGATGGCACATCAATTAATCTAATGTGCGATCTGTCCGCATTCCAAAGCGCATGCTCAAGTCTCACATTTGCACTCCTAACCCACTTGCTCATATGAGGCCTGTCATGCCGCTCGAGAAGGCCAACAAAACCAACATTAGTATGTAAGCTTTTCCTGGCAATGCTGTCCATATCATTTTCAATCTTGTAATTTCGGTCCATGTCAAGGCTATTTCCCAGTCCTCCCACTATAATTACATTATCATCGTAAGACTTGAGGTTTTCACAGCGGTTAGTATGAAGATTCTTCATACATTATCATCCTTAGTGAAATCTTTGCTTAGTGTTTCTAGTTCCCCAACAACATTGCCAAGTGTAGCATTGGGTTTGAATATATTTGTAACCATATATTCATCCCCTAGGACTGAGTGAAGACGTTCACGTAGTCCCCTACCATGACTACTGCCTAAGAGCAGGACCTTCTTACATTTTTTATTCCTAACAATTTGTTTTGCATCTTTTTCCTTTAACTGAGCAGCACCTGAAGGTTCCGACACAGTCAAAGCCTCAAATTTGTTGCTCAGTTTAACAGTAAATGTTGAACCCTTACTGGAGCAAAGACGTTTGTTTCTGCGTTCCGATTTGGCCTTAACTTCAGTCCAAAGAGTGGACGAATAGTTACATTTAATATTGGAGCTGTTATCAGCTTTCAAACTAGCAATCTGATCATAAGCCGAAGCCAACTCCCTCCGTAGATCCAAAATAGTTTCCTCCTGTTCCCTAACTATCCTGGCCTGTTTACACATCAAACAAAACCATGGCTTAGCTACATCTACATTATTAACAGTGGTGTTGGCACATTCCCAGTGGAACCACCAATTACAGTTGTCACATAATGTACCTTTACAGACTTCTTTCTGGCACGAGCCACATTTGCCTGATAACTCATTAGACCTATTCTTATCTTAAAACTTACTCAAGTTACAAAGGCTTAGACTAAAGAGAACTATTAATAACAGTGAACAGATTGGAGATGTGGATCTAACTTATGTCAAGTTATTATATGAGGAGCAGGTGGTAAGTCTTTCCAAAGCAAGATTCTTCGAATTTAGTGAAATTTGGCGTGAGTGCAAGTTCTATAAAAAACGTGTCATTGTAAAATTATAACTTAAGGGTTTGTGTTTCATCTACAGCAAAACCCAGTACAAGACGACCCACCCCTATCATCATCATCACCACCACAAGACCATGCAAGTCCTCACAAACGGGTTCTAGCATCATCTTCTGTTTTCAAAGCGAGATTCTGCGATTTTAGTGAAATTTAGTGTCCGTACATAAGAAAATTCTCTTCTGTGTGTCTGTCTTGCACCTAACTTCTGAGCTTGAGTTTCTCACAAAATGTACTGTTTTGTGCAAGACACAAAAATTTGCTTCACATTGTGTTACATTCCATGGATCCATAAGACAGTCAGATGACGATAGGTTGTGGAAAAAGTCATAATAATACAATACATATTACAAAGTACAATTCGTACCATTATATAAATTTCAAATAATGCAAACTAAGGATTCACCTAAAGAAATGATAAGTT
Organism: Zootermopsis nevadensis; assembly: GCF_977971745.1. NCBI lineage: Eukaryota > Metazoa > Arthropoda > Insecta > Blattodea > Termopsidae > Zootermopsis > Zootermopsis nevadensis. The sequence goes on from NW_028259154.1 coordinate 6,543,446, forward strand.
ACAAATAGATCTACCCATTACACACAGAAGAGAATTTACCACTTATTTGTAAACAACATAAATTCATTGACAGAGTAAAAAGAATGCGTAATTAAGTGTCTTTCTGACGCTGCCATAGCTATAATCATGAAATCTGCCTCGCATTTTTATTTGACATTCTTTCATATCAAAGGCTGGAAGATGTCTCACTGTTTTATGGACTGTGAATTGTGTAAATTCTTATGGCAACTATAATTCTGGCCAATCTCATCTCTTGGATGGCAAGAATGTCAATTTTATAATCATTTGTTATTTCAATTAATTTTTTCAGTGCCCCACTTCTATATAATGAAAGCTAATTACACTTTCCTAATCGGAGTTCCATGTTCTTGCTAGGTTGTCACATTTTTTGGGAATTCTCAACAGAATTGCGTTTTTGAAGGTGGGGTCGTCAACCCCCAACCTGGAAATCCAGGTCCCCGAACTTAAATCCCCCAGGCACTGGGTAGCTCATGAACCTCGGGAGCGCTGCTCCCCGCACTCGCAAGACGCGAGCCCCTGAGAGGGTGAATTTAGGTTATGTCTGTTTATTTGTGGTCGTGCGACTGACATTAAGTGAAATAGTTTTATTTGTGGATTGACATTAAACTAAATTAGGCTTTAGGAAAGCCACACACAGAAGCGTTTTATATTAAGAATTGTAAAATTCTGAATAATGTTATGAAAGGGGCTAAAAAGCAGCATTACAGGAGACTTATAGCAAAACCAGATGATGAAATAAAAACAAAGCGGAACATAATAAAAAGGGAGACAGGAAAAATATATTTATCAGATCTTCTAATAAACAATGAAAAAGTAAAAGATCCTGGAAAAGTGGCTTACGTTTTTTCTAACAATTACGGAAAGCTTAAATTTACATCAAGCAGGGACAGAAGATGCTGTTTCATTTTTAAAAGCCGCATTTCCTGTAAAAATTCCTAGTATTAATATTATTCCAACCACTAAAACTGAGGTGAAAAGTGTAACGCGGTCCCTGAAATTAAAGAAAACTCATCCGGTTAAGATGAAGTGACAAGTAAAATTTAGAAAGCTTGTCCAGCCTTAACCTCTCAAAGTTGAACCCCGGCCTCTTCAAATCTTTTGCCTCCATTCATTTCTTATCTTTCCTTATTTCTAGAAATTCATTGGCATTCTCCCTCACAGCACCTTCCCACCTCTTTCTGGGTTTACGTATTCTCCTCTTTCCGTATACATGTATTGTTTCTTGAGTCATATCCTCCATCCTTGCTACATGGCCAGCCCACCGCAATCTCATGAGGTTAATAAACAGGGAAAATTTTAGTTCCTTGTACAGATCACAAATTTCATAATTATGCCCAATTCTCCATCTACCAGCTTTGGACCATAAATTTTTCTTGGTATTTTCCTTTCAAAGACATCCAACGTGTCTTCTAGGATGGTCCAAGGTCACATGAATAGTTTTGTGTAATCTCACTTTGTTATTTTGCTGGACTGGAAAAAGGTGGCAGGACTTTTGGATTAACAATTTGTCGAAGGCTCAAAAGTAAACCAATAAAACCTTCTCGGGCAATCAGCCGCGTTAACTTTGTTACCGTAGTAAAGCGACGTTTCAGGAACGAATTCAATAAATTAAAGAGTTTTGTGTTTCAGCCTGATCTAGTCACGGCACTAGAAACTGCAGTAGTGAAAGCTACTGAAACAGCAGGAGCAGCTACTACTGATGCTGCTTGTGCTGCTGATAATTTACTTACGGTTGGGCTGATCCAAAGAATAGTGGATGCAAGAAACGCAAGGCGACGGACAGCAACAGCGGCAACAAGTGCTTTAGCAACTTAGACTGCAGCAGCAGCAGCCAAAGATGCTGCACAAGTCCAGGTAAGTCCTCAGAAAAGGGTTCTAGCATCGTCTTCTGTTTTCAAAGCGAGATTCTGCAATTTTAGTGAAATTTAGTGTCCATACATAAGAAAATTCTCTTCTGTGTGTCTGTCTTGCACCCAACGTCTGAGCTTGAGCTTCTCACAAAATGTACTGTTTTCTGCAAAACATAAAAATTTGCTTCATATTGAGTTGCATTTCATGGATCCATAAGACAGTCAGATGATGATAGGATGTGGAAAAAGTCATAATAATACAATACTTATTATAAAGTACAATTCTACTATTATATAAATTTCAAATAATGCAAACTAAGGATTCACCTAAAGAAATGATAAGTTACAAATAGATCTACCCATTGCACACAGAAGAGAATTTACCACTTATTTGTAAACAACATAAATTCATTGACAGAGTAAAAAGAATGCGTAATTAAGTGTCTTTCTGACGCTGCCATAGCTATAATCATGAAATCTGCCTCGCATTTTTATTTGACATTCTTTCATATCAAAGGCTGGAAGATGTCTCACTGTTTTATGGACTGTGAATTGTGTAAATTCTTATGGCAACTATAATTCTGGCCAATCTCATCTCTTGGATGGCAAGAATGTCAATTTTATAATCATTTGTTATTTCAATTAATTTTTTCAGTGCCCCACTTCTATATAATGAAAGCTAATTACACTTTCCTAATCGGAGTTCCATGTTCTTGCTAGGTTGCCACATTTTTTGGGAATTCTCAACAGAATTGCGTTTTTGAAGGTGGGGTCGTCAACCCCCAACCTGGAAATCCAGGTCCCCGAACTTACATCCCCCAGGCACTGGGTAGCTCATGAACCTCGGGAGCGCTGCTCCCCGCACTCGCAAGACGCGAGCCCCTGAGAGGGTGAATTTAGGTTATGTCTGTTTATTTGTGGTCGTGCGACTGACATTAAGTGAAATAGTTTTATTTGTGGATTGACATTAAACTAAATTAGGCTTTAGGAAAGCCACACACAGAAGCGTTTTATATTAAGAATTGTAAAATTCTGAATAATGTTATGAAAGGGGCTAAAAAGCAGCATTACAGGAGACTTATAGCAAAATCAGATGATGAAATAAAAACAAAGTGGAACATAATAAAAAGGGAGACAGGAAAAATATATTTATCAGATCTTCTAATAAACAATGAAAAAGTAAAAGATCCTGGAAAAGTGGCTTACGTTTTTTCTAACAATTACGGAAAGCTTAAATTTACATCAAGCAGGGACAGAAGATGCTGTTTCATTTTTAAAAGCCGCATTTCCTGTAAAAATTCCTAGTATTAATATTATTCCAACCACTAAAACTGAGGTGAAAAGTGTAACGCGGTCCCTGAAATTAAAGAAAACTCATCCGGTTAAGATGAAGTGACAAGTAAAATTTAGAAAGCTTGTCCAGCCTTAACCTCTCAAAGTTGAACCCCGGCCTCTTCAAATCTTTTGCCTCCATTCATTTCTTATCTTTCCTTATTTCTAGAAATTCATTGGCATTCTCCCTCACAGCACCTTCCCACCTCTTTCTGGGTTTACGTATTCTCCTCTTTCCGTATACATGTATTGTTTCTTGAGTCATATCCTCCATCCTTGCTACATGGCCAGCCCACCGCAATCTCATGAGGTTAATAAACAGGGAAAATTTTAGTTCCTTGTACAGATCACAAATTTCATAATTATGCCCAATTCTCCATCTACCAGCTTTGGACCATAAATTTTTCTTGGTATTTTCCTTTCAAAGACATCCAACGTGTCTTCTAGGATGGTCCAAGGTCACATGAATAGTTTTGTGTAATCTCACTTTGTTATTTTGCTGGACTGGAAAAAGGTGGCAGGACTTTTGGATTAACAATTTGTCGAAGGCTCAAAAGTAAACCAATAAAACCTTCTCGGGCAATCAGCCGCGTTAACTTTGTTACCGTAGTAAAGCGACGTTTCAGGAACGAATTCAATAAATTAAAGAGTTTTGTGTTTCAGCCTGATCTAGTCACGGCACTAGAAACTGCAGTAGTGAAAGCTACTGAAACAGCAGGAGCAGCTACTACTGATGCTGCTTGTGCTGCTGATAATTTACTTACGGTTGGGCTGATCCAAAGAATAGTGGATGCAAGAAACGCAAGGCGACGGACAGCAACAGCGGCAACAAGTGCTTTAGCAACTTAGACTGCAGCAGCAGCAGCCAAAGATGCTGCACAAGTCCAGGTAAGTCCTCAGAAAAGGGTTCTAGCATCGTCTTCTGTTTTCAAAGCGAGATTCTGCAATTTTAGTGAAATTTAGTGTCCATACATAAGAAAATTCTCTTCTGTGTGTCTGTCTTGCACCCAACGTCTGAGCTTGAGCTTCTCACAAAATGTACTGTTTTCTGCAAAACATAAAAATTTGCTTCATATTGAGTTGCATTTCATGGATCCATAAGACAGTCAGATGATGATAGGATGTGGAAAAAGTCATAATAATACAATACTTATTATAAAGTACAATTCTACTATTATATAAATTTCAAATAATGCAAACTAAGGATTCACCTAAAGAAATGATAAGTTACAAATAGATCTACCCATTGCACACAGAAGAGAATTTACCACTTATTTGTAAACAACATAAATTCATTGACAGAGTAAAAAGAATGCGTAATTAAGTGTCTTTCTGACGCTGCCATAGCTATAATCATGAAATCTGCCTCGCATTTTTATTTGACATTCTTTCATATCAAAGGCTGGAAGATGTCTCACTGTTTTATGGACTGTGAATTGTGTAAATTCTTATGGCAACTATAATTCTGGCCAATCTCATCTCTTGGATGGCAAGAATGTCAATTTTATAATCATTTGTTACTTCAATTAATTGTTCCAGCGCCCCACTTCTATATAATGAAAGCTAATTACACTTTCCTAATCGGAGTTCCATGTTCTTGCTAGGTTGCCACATTTTTTGGGAATTCTCAACAGAATTGCTTTTTCCAAGGTGGGGGTCGTCAACCCCCAACCTGGAAATCCAGGTCCCCGAACTTACATCCCCCAGGCACTGGGTAGCTCATGAACCTCGGGAGCGCTGCTCCCCGCACTCGCAAGACGCGAGCCCCTGAGAGGGTGAATTTAGGTTATGTCTGTTTATTTGTGGTCGTGCGACTGACATTAAGTGAAATAGTTTTATTTGTGGATTGACATTAAACTAAATTAGGCTTTAGGAAAGCCACACACAGAAGCGTTTTATATTAAGAATTGTAAAATTCTGAATAATGTTATGAAAGGGGCTAAAAAGCAGCATTACAGGAGACTTATAGCAAAATCAGATGATGAAATAAAAACAAAGTGGAACATAATAAAAAGGGAGACAGGAAAAATATATTTATCAGATCTTCTAATAAGCAATGAAAAAGTAAAAGATCCTGGAAAAGTGGCTTAAGTTTTTTCTAACAATTACGGAAAGCTTAAATGTACATCAAGCAGGGACAGAAGATGCTGTTTCATTTTTAAAAGCCGCATTTCCTGTAAAAATTCCTAGTATTAATATTATTCCAACCACTAAAACTGAGGTGAAAAGTGTAACGCGGTCCCTGAAATTAAAGAAAACTCATCCGGTTAAGATGAAATAACAAGTAAAATTTAGAAAGCTTGTCCAGCCTTAACCTCTCAAAGTTGAACCCCGGCCTCTTCAAATCTTTTGCCTCCATTCATTTCTTATCTTTCCTTATTTCTAGAAATTCATTGGCATTCTCCCTCACAGCATCTTCCCACCTCTTTCTGGGTTTACATATTCTCCTCTTTCCGTATACATGTATTGTTTCTTGAGTCATATCCTTTATCCTTGCTACATGGCCAGCCCACCGCAATCTCATGAGGTTAATAAACAGGGAAAATTTTAGTTCCTTGTACAAATCACAAATTTCATAATTATACCCAATTCTCCATCTACCAGCTTTGGACCATAAATTTTTCTTGGTATTTTCCTTTCAAAGACATCCAACATGTCTTCTAGGATGGTCCAAGGTCACATCAATAGTTTTGTGTAATCTCACTTTGTTATTTTGCTGGACTGGAAAAAGGTGGCAAGACTTTTGGATTAACAATTTGTCGAAGGCTCAAAAAGTAAACCAATAAAACCTTCTCGGGCAATCAGCCGCGTTAGCTGGTTACGGTAGTAATCCGACGTTTCGAGAACACTCTGTCCCCATCTTCAGGGTTCTCATATGACTGGATCCTCGGAAGTCGCCTGTGTAACTGCCTGCTCGTGACCAGGATCCAGTCGCATCAGAACCCTGAAGATGGGGTCAGAGTTTGTTCCCTAAACGTCGGTTTACTACGGTAACCAGCTAACGCGGCTGATTGCCCAGGAAGATTTTATTGGTTGTACTCGCCACGAAAGTCTCAAATCCCAGCTCAAAACGTACCTTGGAATTTAAGTAAGATCTAATGCCAATTCTAAATTAACGCGAAGTAAATGAATGTGCGTAGAAAGCAAAAATACGTATAAGAAGGTCAACTTACTGATGCCATTTCCTCCTTGAAGAGGCGGCCAGATTTGAATATCACTTCTGCCCAAACACTTTGTCACTAGTCGAACTTCGCAGAGGCGGCGGGCTTCAGTTTGAGAAAAGAAAACTCCCGTAATATGTGGTACCTTTTCAATGACGTATCGACGGATGCCAAGTGGCGACTCTTGTGAACGCAATCGATAAACCAGGTTTATCACTCTGACGACGCAGCAGTGTTGCCAAATGGGTATCTCATTTGATAAAAGCTGCGACCCGCACAGTTGCCAAATTGGCGAAAGAATTTTGCTGCGCGTTCACGAAACCGCGTAGAAATGGATTAAAATTGACTTTCAAACTTTGAAGCTGTTAAGTTTGAAATGCAGTGAAATTTAAGCGCTGTGTGCGGATGGACGAATGACCAAATTCACAATACTATAAAGTAATCAGCCGCGTTAACTGGTTACCGCAGTAAACCGACGTTTCGGCAACAAACTGTCCCCATCTTCAGGGTTATGATGTAACTGGCTGATCGGGACCAGTGCACGCAGTTACACAGGCGACTTCCGAGGATCTAGTCACATCAGAACCCTGAAGATGGGGACAGAGCTTCCTCCCTAGAATCGCGAAGGTCCCGGCTAGCCCCCGAATAAAAGTGAAATGTAAAATTGTCTTCCGATGTTGCATTTACAGAGACAAAACTTGGAATCGATTGATGGAACGGATGGGTAGAAATAACGCAGACTGTTCTATCTGATAGCAAAGGAGATTTGTTGCCTCATTAGGTTATTGCTCTTACATTTGAGCTGTTATCTCCATTTTAATTTTTAAAAACTCTGATTGAGTGTAATTCTGAATTCTGGATAATTCCATAACCAATCGTAGAATGTCAGACACTTCGACGCGTGTAGTCGACCTGCGCCAACTTGCCTGTCGATTAATTTCGACCAATGAAAAATGCTGAAGGCAGAAACAAATCAAACGCTCGCTGCGTGAGAGCGATTCTGTTCTTTGTTTGCAATCTTTTTATCCTCTCATGTTCACAAACAAAGTCGCGCAGTTGCGACAGTCACTGAGTTGAGTGACTGAGGAAAATCTGAGGCCAAGTAGTAGTTGGCGTGGCGGGCGGCCGACGCAGTAGGAGATAACATAACGATAAGTCAACTGGAGTGCAATAGCAGACAACAGTCAAATTGGCCTTCTTTTGCTAACCTTTTTTGTCAATGGACGCCAATGAACTTCGTTTCCTGTGGCCTCTGCAGTGCGATAACTCACATGGAAAAATTAGCGAAGAATTAAACCAAAATTTGACGAATAAATCAGACACCCATTGACGTAAACAAACATTGGCACGCTGTAAATAATGAAGCTTATGTTACCAAAGGAACGAAATGATTGCTCAATTAAATGAAAGTGATCTTTTAATCCTAATTCTAGATCAGTCGGGTAGGTCATGGGTGTGGGTTACGCTATTCCGAATTGTTTACAAATAAAATACTTTTGTGTGGGCTCTACGTCGATTGGTTACTCTCAACATTACTCATAAGTGGACCTAATGGTACAGTCACGTGATTTTTGCCAGAGAAATTACTTTATTTCATTTCGAAAAACTACGCTAGAGGTGGGAGAGTCGAATTTATGCAGATTGTTCGTCCTTGAAAGACTCCACATTCATGTAAAGAACTCTTAAGGCGTCCGGCATTTCCTTCACGAGCGAGAATGAGGCACGCAGGCATTCGACTGTGTATTTGCCCTTAAAACACACGCACGGAGAGAGAAATTAGCAAATCAAAATGACCCAGGTCTGAATGTCTAGAAAACTGGATTTTCCTCGGTTCTTCCAGGCTAATTCCCCGATGTAAGCCGAGAAAGCGTTTTTATGAATGCGATAATTAAACAACTTATTATTATCAGAGACAAACATTATTCTGAGGTAAATAACAAGTGCTGGGTGCTGGAGTGTCCTTAAGTGATGCATAAATCATGAATCAGGATACGCAGTTGCAGATCTTGATCGCAGGGATTAAAATGTTTGCACTTTCTCATTACAGCACCCGAAATGGAAGAAATTTGGAAAGATTGTGGCAGTGGTGGCCATTTTCTTTGGCCTCGTTAATCAGGGAACGGCCATCTATGCAGCTACGAAAACTGGCCACACAACCACCACCGGCTTCGTTGTAATGGCGATGTCTTTTGGCATCGCCTTCTTTTTCGCGGTAAGTGACACGAAGGCTTAGGTTTCTGTGTTCATTGCTCGCACGCCCATTCTTTTCCTGCCTAAGCCTTGAACGATCTATGAGATGACCTTTGACGTAGTCTTATTACGCAGAAGTGTAAATTATTTAAAAGAAGGAGAAGGAGGAGCGGAGAAAGTGGAGCCAGAAGGAAACCGAAATAAATCAGTAATAATAAGATAAATGGCAGAGTGTGCAGGATCTAACAAGTAGGGAAATTTGCTTTCAAGTGCCTAGGATCGGCATTAAGTGAAGCAAATTGGAGCTAATTGTAATTTCGCTCACCTGATCAGACAATTTAATTAGTCTGCAAGTCATAAAACCTCGCTGACAGGCACGAACATTCCGTATTCTTTATAAACTAAATGAAGTCAGTCTTCGAATGTGGCTAGATCCCGGAGATCGAAGGAAGTCTCCGAATCACATGTTCTTTCCTTTAATAGGGGAAACGCCCATGACTTTTTAAAACTGCGTGCAATAAATAAGCAGACTCCAGTTTAAAATATGAGGACAGGACCAAGGGATCTTTATCTGATATATTTAGGCCTGCCATTTCAAGCCGCTAATCTACTGCACAGAATTGTAAGTACAGCAGAAACAATACAAGAGCATAATTTCGATTCACTGGCGTAACTTAAATCAACATTTAATTTCAGATGTAAGTTAAGAAATGCCTTATTTCTTATTTTTGTTTTCTGTTTTGTTCCGTGCCTCAGATTTGCCGGGGCTACATCTATGGGCACTGCCACGGGCGCTGGCGCCACTGGTTTGTTGAATGGTGCACCATACAGACATTCCGTCTTATTGTTAGGATTGGAATGTCTGTTGGTGTCATTGTGACAGCCATAATTGGCACGTGCCTGCACGTGCTAATAGAGTTGCACGCCCATGCAGGGAACGCCACGACATCTTCCCCGGTAAGATCGAGTCTTGAGCCATTCAGGGCTCAAGAGTGCGATGACTAAGCCACGTCTTCGCCGCCGTCAGAACCTCAAATGTTACCAATAAATCTGATTTCTGGAATTGTACACTTTATCTTCGTAAATCGTGATTTTCCGGGGGGTGGCCCATGCAAGAGTAACCCCAAAACGCACGTTTTAACGGAGCCTCGTATTCGAAATTGCACTTAAAGAGCAGTTTCAGAGGCTTTTCATATTCCAATACATTTTAATTATTCTTCCTTGTTCTGGGCCCCGCAAGGAGTTTCCTCCCTTGTGGGTTCCTAACAAATATGTTTTGATTGATTTCTATTCGACGCGTGCTATATGCCCCGCCCATCCCTCCATTCCATAAGCAAAAACGTATTCCCCCTCCACTTTGATCCCTGTTACTTCATTCGCATCAACTGAGTGAGATTTCGGGTTCTCACGGCGAGAAGCGTGAAGATGGCTTTGCCACCAGCAGCGCACTGAAGATGGAGGCAGCATTTACCACAGAAGAGTCTGTAATCTGATACTAAATTATCACGACGCATCAACCCACAAGATAACCATTTGAACCCAAAAAACAAAGCGGGATCACTTTGGCTGATGGTCAAATAAGACCGATTTTTTGGGGGGAGGCAAGGCCGCTGAATGGAGTCTGTTATTTCTACGCAAATATGAAGGCTATTATGTTTCAGAAATAAATGCTTTTCTAGAAAGTGGGCACCTAGAAACGTATTATTGAATTGACCTACGAGAATCCTCCTTGAGAAGCTGGTGGTGGCTCAGCTGGCTTAGACGCTATCTGCAATTTATTTGATTGAAGATTCCCTCTGGGGATTGTTCTCAGCCACGTTAAAAGAGACCCCGATTCTTTAAATATACATGATGTATGGAAACGGTTTTTAAGCTTTTTATAATTTAAAATAATTACACGTTGAACGATGGATTTTGCAAAGTTGTGTCAGAATTACCATTTTTGAGCTTTCCACATCATTTTCCCCAGTGGCATAGTATAGTCAATACAGATAATAAGAAATATGGCAAAAGCACTGATTGCAGTGACGTAACAGAAAGTTTTTGGAAGTTTCTTTAGTGTTGATTCACCATGTAACATAAGAACCAGAAAATTATTTAGACATTTCTGATACCTTTCATTTCATTTACCATAAATCAGATGTAAATGCGGTACTTTCAGGTTAACTGTAAAATATTTCTGCCAGTCTGGTTTTTAAACGTGACTTTATTATTAGGAAGTAAACTTTATCTTGTATTTGCAGGCACCAACAGAGACCACCTGGACCGAACTGTAATGTTCTCTTCACATTTGACGGTATTAGGACATATTGTACCTCAATATTATTATTTAAACAAATAATTGAAAATAACTGCACTTGCAAATATCTGTAAATTATGTTGGAAGGAAAAAGAAGTTCCATTGGCATTGCCGACATTCTAAACTGTGATATATATTTATTTATTTATTTATCAAGCCAATGCTTATGTAGAATTGGAATAGCAGATCTTTAGTCTCCTTACGCAAGCAGAATTAAATCTTATGAGTGTTTAGGTACGTCAGTGCTAGTTGTCAAAACTATGGAGGACAATCCTAATATCTTTTGAAAACCTTTTTCAAATCTTCACTGTGAAATGATGATAACAATTATCTTATACTTGTACGAGTAAGCGTGTGACGCTCCGTGACAGCATAGCTGTAAAGTTATTGCTCCATATCATTACTGTATTGAAGTTAAAGTGTTAGAAAATTTAGCTTTGCAACTCGTTGGATAATATATGGTTACGCCATTGTAAGTACGTGATTCTAAATGGAGGTCAGTTGACAAGTAGCAGAAATAAAACTGATTTCAATATTTAAATTAAATTGTTTTGTGGATTATGTAATGTATTTATCTTGAATCTCTGGGTTTGTCCGTGAGTTTTACTTGTTCCTTTATTACTGACGTACTTTTCATTATTTCTCATATGGGTAAAGGTGATTTGTTAATGAGATCACACGTGATATTGGGAACGATTGTAAAGTAAATTCTCTCAAGTTGGTGCTTGTGTTTGAGAGATTGCATGATAGTGGAAGAAGGGTTCAGTATAACTTACTTTATATATATATATATATATATATATATAGTCATTAGTTTGTTTATGGTTCACTTGAGTTATTAAGGCAAAGCCTTGATTTTATTTAGTCTCACGTAGTAATTAACTAAAATTTCTAGGACTGTAAGTGAACTGACACATTGTATGTGTATAACTTCAGTTACTTAATTTTCCATTATTTATTACAGTTACGAGTATATTATTTAGTTTTTAACTTTAATATTGGTTCCCTATGAACTGTCTCAGGCAGTATAACGTATTATGTATTTGCAGTGGCTTAAAGGTTGGTTTTTTAGCCAAGGCGCTCCAATGTTTATTTGGGGCTTGCTGAATGTTTTCGCAGAGTTCCTATTCTTGTAAACATTGCCGTTAGGCTAAGTCGTCGTGCCTCTGTTCTCCTAGAGACGCATGCAACGTGTTCTGTTGAAATTCATTCAATTGTATGTGTTGGGTATTCAGTATTATTGATATGCTCGTCCAGATCCTTCAAAATATTCATCCTCTTGGGTCTTGGATGACACCGAATAGGACCTCAGTGTAATAACATTACATATTCCCATTTGCATTCACACGATCTCAAAACTTATGTGATTATATTTAAAATACCAATTAAATGGGCTGTGATACATTTAATATATTCATTGTGGGTGATATAAAAATAATACTGAATTTCTAGATGAATAATAAATTATTCACAGATATTGAACAAAAATATTTAAGTCTAGTGAAGAAACCTATCTTTGTGCCATGACAATTTTTGGGCAAGTCAGGACCACATCAGTGTGAGGTGCTCGCTGTTTTGTGCTGGAAATGCACAGCAGTAGAACTGTTGTGCCAGCGGCCCCTTGCCGTGTATTTGCACCCCTGGGTAGCACTTGTTTCAGAAGTCTTGGGATTTCACAGTGTTACGCAATATACAGGATGACTGGTAGGAAGTCCGGAGAAGTCGGATTAAACCAACCACTCGTCCTACCGCAGAAGTTAACATCCAAGTTCTGTGTTTTCTTGGGAAATAATGCATACGTGACTTCCTTAATGTGGTTAGGGGAATTACGAATCCAATTGACCAATGAGAAACGCCGATTCCAGGGCGGTTCCCGTGAACCACGTCATAACAGCGTCTTTTGATCTGTATAAAATTGAAGGATTGGTACTAAAAAGGGGCTCTCGCTAATAAGAAAGGTTGCTACTGGAATCTGTGTCGCTCGTGCTCGCGGTGGTGTGTGGTCTGGGTGAGTACTTGTTTGTTTTACTGTGACTGTAGGTGAGATACTTGGTCTGGTTTGAGCTAGTTAATGGGTCAGGGAAATGTATTTTATAATTAAATATTATTAATGTAGCTTTTGTAATTGGAGTTTTATATAGTATGTCATATTTACTGCTCCTTTATCAAAGTCCTTATCCGATGGCTAAAAAGAGAAAGAGACAGAGAGAGGGTTTGACCTGTAGAGCATAACACACTTTAATTCATGCCTTTTTTAAAAGTATTCATTGTCTGGACTTTTTCCATCGTCTTTGTTTATAAGAAGAAACTACGACGTTTCGGAAACCGACTCTTTTTCCGTAATCAGGCGAGAGGTGCGAACTCAGTTGGAGCTATTATTAAGAGCTAGTCTCCATCACTGAAAATTTCTGTTCACTTACTAATGATTTATTTAAGATCGGTTTCTCAGTAGATCAGACTAGCGTCAAATGATAGTGTATAAAATTAGATACTGTAAGAGAATTTGCTCTGGGTGCCTGAAGAAAACCAGGAACATCTTATCTCAGGATATCCGGTCTCCAGGTCGAGATTTGAAGCGCGGACCTCTGTAATCGAAGCATGCCCGCTATTCAATTGACCGCGACGTTCGATTTATGTTATGTATCGTTATATAATGTGTCATGTATTTATAAGAGGGGAAAATTGGATTTTACGTGAAGCTGGCGGAAGATTTATAAGATGGTTAAGGACACTGTTATAATTCCAGGATTCTCCCTAACGCAAGGAATGAACTGTCGCTGATGGGTTTGGTAAATTCTTAGATGCCCGAGATATATGTACATAAAAATGGTTTCCACCACTGCATTTGCGGTCAACATGGGTTCCCCATCATCCACCACACTTCTCAGGTTTTTCCAGTGGTTTGGTCACAAAACATTACCGACTGAACCGAGAAACATCAGACTTCATTATACGGTGCGGATGACACCGTCGAGGACTTGGAGAAGATACAACTCAGTCGGGTCCTACGAGGGGAAAACGAGCGTGGGTTGGTTCCGAGTGACGATCAGTTTGGGTTTCGAACGAGACAGTGCAAGACCCTACAACGGGGCCAACTTATTCAAAGGTGTTTGCTTGGTTGGTTGCATCACACCCCCGTTATGTATTTAAAGCTCGGTTTAACAATTCCAGGAAATTATTTCATGCGGAGAAATGGCTAAACTTTCTAGAGGCGATATTCTACTCTTGTGGTGGACTCCGCCCTCACCTTCGTGGTTGGTTTACTTGGTCCAAGGCCTGTTTGGCAAGTGAAGTTTCAGGCGTACATGAAGATGAAATTTGAAGCGACGTCCAAGTCAAATTTCTAAATTTTTACGTCCCGAAGAAGGAAACGAAATTTATTGCCTCAACCAACGCGTACGGTCTGTGTGGAATATGCATGTCGCTTTATTATTTACAAAGTTACGCCGTCTAGTGAGAAAACGAGAAGACAGTTCCGTAGGTAAAACTTGGGACCAAGGAAATCCAGAATATTTATACTTGGCAAAAGGTAGGTAGTGTAGATATTGACAGTCGAACCATGCGAAACAATTAGTTTATTTTTATTCGTGTTCGTGCTTTTATTTGTCATCATACACAAATTAACATCACAGAATTCGGTTAACAAATTCTATAATTTTACAGCGACACTTATTAACCTTGTAAAATGCAAACACATTCCGAATTGGAGCAGCGGCCTATGGTATTGCCATACTCGGAACAAGCTTGGTGGCACTTTCCGAACGTGAAAGGATGTTCTTGCAGACAGTCGTAGGTGCCGGGAAGTTCTGTGGGTAAATGGAAAATGTACATTGAGGCTAATTTGTTAAAATGTTAAGTAGGCTGTGGGGAGACCGAAATTGTTATCAGAACTGTTTGGTTATTCTAGGTTAATTAGGTTAGGTTAGATTGTTATTTTAGGTTAGGTTAGGCTTGGTTAAGTTGGGTTAAGCACGGCTTAGGTTATTTTGCATAGGAGCCGGGATAGCTCAGTCAATATAGTGACTAGCTACGGACTGGGCGATCGGGGTTCGATCCGCGACGGAGGCAGAGGATTTTTCCTCTAGCCTCTGCGTCCAGACCGGTGCTGGGGCCCACCCAGTCTCCTGTCCAGTGGGTACCGAAGTCCTATCCCGGGGATAAACACGGCCGGGGCGTGATCCTGACCACTCACTCCATCTGGTGCCGAGATCAAGAAAAAGTAGGAGTTATACCTGCGCTCCCCCCAAGCGCCTGCATTGGCGTGTTGCGGAACAGCTTTAATTTTACTTGTAAGTTATTTTGCATATTGAGGCAAGGGTAAGGAGAAGATGAGTGGGTTTTGTGTCGACCAGTTTCTCTTGACACTGCCAATAATTTTGAAAGTTGCTAATTATCGTATGCATTGTAGGGATATTTTATTAACTTTGATTGATTTTGACGTTTCTACTTTAAGTAGGATTTGAGGTTCTCACGACCGTGAGTCCAAAAATGGCCGGTGTGTGGGTTGCCCGTGTATTTTGGTGGAATTTTCAAACGTTTCAGAGGTTCTTGCTGTGACGACTCATCGCGCTAAAGATGGAGGCAGCAAGTACCTCTGAAACGTTGGAATACCTCTAACATACCGCAAGGAGCAACAATCCAGAAGACGCCATCTCCCCTCTTTAAGCTAGTTCTGAATGAAGACCTGAAGGACTGGAGCCAGATGTGTGCATGCATTTATCAGAATGGATGGCGTTGCCAGTGACGCAACGAGCCAAACAGTGGAAATCCATTTTTGCCGAAGGAGTAATTTCAGTGATCGCCACCAGGTGTTTTCCGAGGTTTAGCACAACATAAATGTCAGGATACCACTCATGAAAATGTGTATCAGTGTTTAGAAGACCTTGAGATTTAATTACATTTATCGTTTGGACGTTTCCGTTGCTTCATTTCGCCAAAACGCCAAATTGCTCAGTTCGTCATTGCGTTAGTGTAAAGGCCAATAGCTTCCTTGAATATCGTGTTCTGATGATGTGGGTTGGATTGGATTGATCGGACGAAGATCCGTTTGTTAACTTTTGTTTGAATGGTATGAACACTGGGGTCATTTAAAACAAATGACTTTCTTCACCAGCAGACGACTGCTGTTCAGTTGGTTCTAGGATAAGCTAAGAAGTAGAGACGACGTTTTCGAAGCCATTTCATGGGCGGAGATAATTATTAGTGACTATGTTAAAAAGAATATATAATTTTTTTTTATTGTGTGATTTTTCGTTTTATCGTCGTGTACTTTCCTACCTTTGTTTAACATCACCGTGTCCTAACATTTGCGTTTTTCCCCATCAGAGTGTGCTCTGGTCTGCTGGATTTTTTTCTGGCTTTAAAAGTGGGACAAATATCTGACACATGTTCACGGCTCTGATTTCCTGTTTCATTATTATATTCTGTCATTAGTCTACATTTTTATGTATATCTGAGTTTTGTTTTTATTCTGCTAATAAATAATTTTTTTTATTTGTGTTCTGTTCCATAAATGATAAGTTTGTAAAGGGTGTGGGCCTACGTTTGTTTCAACTGTTATCCTAGAAGCGAGCACAAATGCCAATTTCATTAAAATGCACTTCCGCTCTATGTAAGATACGAACATTAACGCTCAAGTAGGTATTTAACATGTATTTGAAACTTATGTAATGTATTAAAACTGGGACATGTATGGCCACTCATAGTTAGAAATTTAGTTTCTGGATCAAACATCGTAAAGCATACAAAAAAGGCCGGTTTCGACCGAGGGCCCTGAGCTTGGCATCCCTCCTGTTGAGACGAGGTAATTCACACTGCAGTCAATTACACGGATGTAGGCTTAATTAGTTATAACATTCTTCTGGATTATAATAGAAGACAATGATGGAATTCACTTACTGACACTCCAGTTAGAAAAGGAAGATTCCTGAAACAATTGACGTCAAATGTTTAGAATATCACACTCATTTGAATTTGGAATGCAACACATTTCATACTAGACATTTCTCGAAAGTCATTCTTGGGCGTCACAGAGTGATGACAGACCCACGTAACAAAAGAAGCTGACAAACTTCATCTTCATCTGGTTTGGTATTCTTAGATTACCTAATGAAGTAGGTTGAAGGAAACAAGTTTTATTGGTGGCCATGCTGCATTCATGGAAAAGACACAAATTACATGTAAATCCATGATTTTTCATTATGAAGAAACATATATTTGAACGCTAAGCTCTGAACGGTGGGCAGAAATTGCTGATTTTGGAAAATATTTTGTAGATTAAGGCTTTGCTTACCTGCATTATCACCATAATGCAGCACAGAAGGACGAAGCGTACAAAAATCTTCATTTCTGCTGCCCTGTAGCTGTGAGAGAGAGACCTGAAACAAGGGAATAGATTCCATATTGTGATACGTATGTATCAAATGGACCGTGCAATAGCTCAGGCCGTCAGTCTCCGGGAGAGTGGCTCTGAAACAGTTTTTCTCTCCGGGTCCTTCGTTTCGACTGATCAATAACCCACCTGTTATCCGTAATCACTCGTTTATCATCCGAGGTCTGGACAATCAGCTCCTCGGCGGCAGCGTTTCCACAACGACAGATGACATCCTCGACCATTCATTATAACAGTTACGATGTGACTGCTTTAATGAATCTGCTTGTTGTGTGCTGATTACAAGACCGCTATTGTGTGAATTGAAAGAAAGAAATTGGATATAAAAAAATTGAATTAGAAGGGAGCCTCAGGTTGGAGGTCTGTGATGTATGTGCGTATGTGGCATTTACAGAAATGGGAAGATTGTAAGTCTAACATTAGACTGAACAACGTTACAAAATTTCGAAAAGTACAAAACTTTTAAAATCTGCTTTCACAGTTCTAAGACTTTACTGACTGCAAACCCACAAAATTCCCGAAATTAAACGTTTCTCAAAATCGAAATTTATAGAAATTAAAAATTTTCCAACCTCTTGGCATAATACTGTCTTAATTTTTAAAATTATCAATATTTCGAAATTTAATGTTTAAGTTCGCATACCTAGAAAATTTTAAAACTTCCAAACAAACAAATTTATAATAAGAAATGGGACAAAATATGAAAGGAAATAATGTTTTAAAATATGAAGTATTTATTCATTTTCATTTTTCAGTATTTTTGAAAGTCCGAAAGTTTTCAAAATTATAAGACCGAAAAATCATTATCTAGTCAATACTCATATTCGAAATTGAAAGATTTTAAACTTCAAATCTCGACATTCATCGCAACCTAACATGTCTTAAACTAAACCGAAACACACAAAATGAATAATTATCTAACCTAACCTAAGCTGACTTAACATAACGTAACCGACCGAAGTTTAGCCGAGAGTAACCCAACTTTACCTAATCTGTTCTATCCTCACTTAGTTTAACCTGATCAAACAAAGCCTAACAAGTAAAAAACCTAACCAAAGCAAAGAAAATTCAACGAAACCACATTGTAAATTCAATATTCAAAATTGGAAAATTCTTCAAGATCACTACACCGTGTTTCAAAAGTAGCTTTACAACTTCGCAGGAGAATATAAGTTTATTTAAAGGACGCGCGCAATATTTTTAAATACACAAATTTAGCCAGACACATCGAGTTTCATGCACATAAACTGTAGTATCGAAAACCGTGTTTCTGAAGACGCCGTGGAACAAATTAGGGAGAGCTTCGCTCGAAGTCCACGCAAGTCAACGAGAAGGACATCTCGGGAAAGTGGGATTCCACATGTGACTGTGTGGCGAGTGTTACGAAGACGTTTACACTTAAGAGCGTGCAGATTATCCATGGTGCAAGCCATTTCAGATGGCGATAAACTGGATCGTAAGGAATTTTGTATGGAAATGTTGCGGTGGGTTGAAGACGACACAAGGATTTCTGGACTCTGTAATTTTGAGTGGCGAAAGCATGTTCCATGTCACTGGTAAGGTCAACATCCACAACTGCAAGATTTGGGGTAGTGAAAATCCACGTGCCTTCCTGGAACATGTTCGTGACAGTCCAAAAGTTAATGTGTTTTGCGCCCTCAGCAAAGATAAAGTGTACGGCCCCTTCTTTTTCATGGAGAAGACCATTACCGGCATTGTGTGTCTGGACATGCTCCAACAGTTCCTTATTCCTCAAGAAGATGAAGACGAAGATGACCAGGAAGGACGCGTTCACTTCCAGCAAGACTGTGCATCCCCTCATTACCACGGAGAAGTCCGCGAGTACCTCAACAACCGTTTCCCAGGTCGGTGGATTGGTCGGGCCGCACCAATAGCATGACCACTTCGTTCCCCGGATCTAACACCTTTAGATTTTTTCTTGTGGGGATTTGCTAAAGATCGAGCGTACGTGCCACCCTTACCTGCAAATGCGGCCGAACTCCGAACTCGAAATACCGCCGCAGTTGCTGAAGTGTCACCAGAGATGCTACACCACGTGTGGCAAGATATTGACTACAGATGGGACGTCTGCAGCATAACAACTGGAAGTCGCATTGAACCATAAACGTCAGATGGACATAAAACTTTAAGTGTTTGACTACATTTATATGTTCTGAAATTATATGTTTCTCCTATCAGTTCACCAATATCTCTCCCTCAAATTGTGAAGCTACTTTTGAAACACGCTGTATTTCCTGAACTTAAAATTTGTCAAAAATTCCTTTCACACACAATTTTATAATTTGTAATTTTTTAAAAAATTGAAATTCCTCAAGATTAAAATGTGTAAGATGTTGAGAATTATTATTTTGTGCATCTCAGAATTTTCCAACATTTCAAAAGTCTCGTAATGTTTAATTTTTAAATATTTCAAGTTTTCGAAATTTAAAAAAAAATCAGTTTAATTGAAGCTAAAACAAAAAATTAGAAATTGTAAGAATTTTAAAATATCCACAATTACAAAATGTCGAAAATTCTTGGACAATTTGAAATCAAAATTTAATTCACAATTTCACTATTTCAAATCGTAAGATACTAAATTCGGCCAAGGACAGGGTCCGGTGGAGAGCTTCGTATAATTCGGTCATGAAACTTCGGGTTCGGTAAGCCATCTAGTTAGTTAGTTATTTAGTTAGATCAGTTCAGGTACCATCGAATCGGGACCGACCCCTAGTGATGTTATGAACAATATCCCTTCATCCTCTTCTGTCACTAGTAACTGTCCTCAATGCTTCCATGGCCTTTCCACAGAGTTCCCTGATTCCATCAATCCATTTCATCCTGGGTCTTCCTCTGTGTCTACTACCTTCCACTTTTCTAAGCATTATCGATTTTTCTAGACTGTTATCGGCTCACATGATATGACCAAAGTACTTTAGTCTTAATTTGCATATCGCGGCCTCAAGGGAACAGTCATGCCTAATGTGCCCAAGAACTCATCTTTTTGTTCTCTTGGCAGTCCATGGCACTCTTGAAAGTCGCCTCCAAGCCCAAAGCTCAAATGCACCATTTTTTTTCTTTCCATCCTCCTCATTGTCCAGCTTTCACATCCATAAGTTACTACAGGGAAGACCATTGCTTTGATGATTCTTATTTTTATTTTTAGTTCAATGTCCTTATCTTTCACAATATTTTCCAGATTTGTCATTGCTCTTTTTCCCAAAATTATTCTTCTCTTCACTTCTTCAGCACAATCACCATTAATATTAATTATAGTACCTAATATAATAAAACTATTAACCACTTCTATTTCTTCGTCATCAATTTTAAAATGTCTAAGGATAGAAGTTGACATTATTTTTGTTTTATTCAGGTTTAAGTTTAAGCCAAATCTTTCCCTTGCTGATTTAATCCTTTTGATGACATGACCCAATCCGTCTTTAGTTTCTGACAGTAGAGTTGTATCGTCTGCAAATCGTAGATTGTTGATAGTTCTTCCTGCAATGCGAATGCCTGTTGCCATTCCATCAAGACCTGCTTCTCTAAATATGGACTCACTATATAAGTTGAAAAGGTATGGAGAGAGAATACATCCCTGTCTCACACCCTTGCTTGGTTTGAACCATTCAGTCTCTGCAGATTCAATCCTCACTGTAGCTTTCTGGTCGATGGGGTAGAGATTTCTCATGAGGATTATCAGACGAGCTGGTACTCCCACAGTTCTTAATGTATTCCACATCTTTTCATGATCTACATAGTCGAAGGATTTACTGTAATCAAAAAGACAAAGAAATACTTCTTTATTAAACTTTCGACCCACCATATTTTGGCAATCTGGTCTCTTGTACTCCTTCCCTTCCAAAAACTCGCCTGTTCCGTTGTGGATATGGATATAGTCTTTTTTTATAATTTTGAGTAACACTTTAGTCGCATGAGAAATCAATGCTATACTTCTATAATTATCGCATTGTGTGGGATCTCCCTTCTTGAAAAAAGGGATAAACACTGATCTTTTCTTTTCTGTAGGCCACGTGGTTGTGATTCATATTCATGTTAAAACTTTAATAGAATCTTCCTCTACGACCCTAAACAATTCGATTGGTATCTCATCTACTCCAGAGGCTTTTTTATTATGTAGTTGTCGTAATGCCCACCTTACTTGACATTCTAGGGGTACTGGCTCCATTATATATTCATCTTTTACCTCAGAAATTTAAGATATTTGACAATCACGGTTGTACAAGCTTCTGGTGTATTATTTCCATCTTTCTTTCATTTTCTCCGCTTCAATAAGGTCATTTCCTTGTTTGTCTTTAATTATTCCAAACCTAGGTGTGAATTTAACACAGATTTCTTTTATTTTCTTAAATAGATCTCTGGTTATTCGTTTTTTGTCATTTCCTTCTATTAGCTGACATTCTTGATTAAGGAATAATTCCTTGTCTTTCCTTGCTTGCCGTTGAAATTCTGCATTCAATCGTCGTGTCTCCTGCCGGCTTTCATTCTTCTTCTTTCAGTAGCGACTCGCACAGCTTCATCTGAAAGCCACTTGGATTTTTTCCTTTTCTTAACTCTGGGTATGTGTTCTTTAGTTTCTGATGTTATAATAACGTTTACTTCCTCCCATAATTCTTCAGGCTCTGTTTAACAAATGTAAAGTTCACTAAACCTATTACTCACATTGATTTTATACTCTTGTTCTATGTCATTTAGATAATTTCTTGTAAGTACTCTGGTTTCATTCAGCTTTTTTAGTTTAATGCAAAGTTCTGCTACCACAGTCAGCTCCTGGGAGTGTTTTTGCTGACTGAATTACCCTTCTCCATCTTTTGTTTCCAATAATATAGTCAATTTGATTTCGGTGTTGTCCATCAGGTGATGTTCATGTATATAGTCTAAGTGTATGTTGCTTATAGCAAGTATTAGCTGTAAGCAATGAATTTTCAGCACAGTACTCAATAAGTCTATATTCTGCAGAATTTCGTATTCCCAGACCAAATCTTCCTGTAATTACTGTCTCTTCATTTTCTCCTGTTCCAGCATTCCAATCTCCAATTAGTAACAGTAGATATTTTTTGACACTCTATTAAGTGTTTCTTGTAGTGTCCCCCCCCCCAATTAGTTAGATTCTAAATTCAAATTTAGGCATTTACCATAACCCCAAACATTCTCAAGAGAAAGTAAGGAACATGTGTTAATGTACGAAAACACAGACGGAATAATAAAAAGTGCAGAATGTGAAAAAGAATCAGAGAGGACTAGCATTTTGGAAGACGAAGATATGTGTATTTAAGTGGAACTTGCAGAACTTTGAAGTTTGTGTGAAAAGAACTTCAGAGTGTAATGAATTCTACAGAGAGTTTTTCTGCATTACACGGAACTAATGTGAGTGTTTCTTCTGTGCACAAAAAAGAAACCAAACAAAAGAAGTAAACATGTTTATTTGCATATTGGTTTATGGTCACTTTGTCTTTGACTTATGGCCCACAAGATCACCTGACTTCAACCCGCCTGGTTTTAACGTATGGGACCATCTTGAGAAAGCATTTTGTCTTCTGCGACAGTGACTGACGTAGCAGAAATAAAAGAGGCTGTGGAAGACTGATGTGAGTCGATTCGTAAGACGTTTCGTAGGAATGTAATGCAGTCGTCTTTGGTACTGAATTACGGAGCGTGAAATTAGTTCATTTTTGTGCAAATATCATTGTTAGTTCAGAAGAGAAAATACTCTCTTACCTGTGGTGTGAGATGCGAGATGTCGTGCGTGAACAACAGACGTTCTGGTGGTTGGTGGTCGTTGGCTCGTCTTATATTCACAAAATTTATCGAAGTGGGACAACTTATCTTTTTAGAGTAAGGTTACGGTAACAACACGACGGGGAGTAATAAACTTTATCTTTCTCTGATTGTATACGACTTATCGTTGAATTGTTTTCGCTCTCACAGATGTAGTTATTTTCAGTGTTAATTTGGTAATATGTGATAAAATATTTTACTTAAAATATCCATAAAAGATTATCAGTTGTGTGGAAGGCAACGCCATTATTTAATAAGTGATAATTTTGTTGTTGTGGAAAGTCCTTCCATATAAATTGTTGAAGATCGAAGTCCTACCTTCTATGACGCACAGTTCTTCAATTCTCTCACACGTGGCTGTTGTGAGCGGCTCACGAGAGCTTAGGCGACTGCTGGGGACAGAATTCACAGCAAAACTCTTAGTGCCCTTTCACACGAGTTTCGGTGAACTTGAGAGCCAGGCTCATGAGCCCTTATGAATCTCTTCCTGCGTCCATTAAGGACCTCTGAAACGTCGGTAAACTTCTACAGGACACACGGCGTATTAAATATCAACAGAAACCGATAGACAAAAAACGCGAAATTATCCAGAAAGAACGACAAGTACTCTAGAGAAAGCGTTCCGAAAGGAGCCCGTTGCTCTAGTATGAACATAATGGTTTTATAGCGAATTAATATGCAGCGAATGAAGTAGGATGTAAGGAAGGTGGTGGGGTAGCTATTTCAGTGAAGTGGCTGGAGAGCCAAAGACGATTTGTGGCAGAGACAGGAATGTTCTTTATTCAACTTACTACTACACGAAGAATGGGTATGCGGCCCCCACAAGGTGTTATCCAGTAGGCGACTGGATGTCTCTCCCTAGAGGCAGAGAAGCTGGATGATACAGCTGTGACATCATTCATGGAAACTGAAACCTTAAAACTAGGCTAGTTTGCTTACTTCCATCGGATAATGTCATAAGGAATTATCTTCTGGGGAAATTCAATAGTCAGCAGAGAAGTGTTTAACATTCAAAAGAAAATTATGAGAGTAATGCCAGGCACTAGGAGAGCCTCACGTAGGTAATTGTTTATGAAACGTAATAATCTTTCGTTGGCCGATGCATTGTAACTCAAATTATCATCATTTTTGTTGGACAACATGGAAGATTTTCAAACAAATTTATAAATTCACATTACAAATACAAAGCAAAAGTGGATACGCTTTCATGTGTAATTACGTTTGCTGCAACTCTGTAAATTACTGTCATAATTACGTAATTTACAATTGTATTAGAAACACATTGTATTTGTGCTGTGACATGTTCTGCATTCTTCGCCTGGGACTATAAAATATCTATTTTTTTCTAACCTCCATTTAACGTTGAGATCTGGAATGTGTGAATATTACTTCCAAGTCCTCTGCAGGTCTTTACAACACATGCAGGCATAATCCGCATAACAGGTTAACAGAACGTCCATGAGAGATTGGAACAGATGCACATTGGAAGACTTAGTGTACGACATAAATGTTTCCTTCCCTGCACGGATTGTGCTGTAACATGCAGGAAACCAGGTGGGGTTCAATTAAATTACCCAAAACATACAGCACAGCTAGAATTTGGGCCTGGTAAAAGATGTAAATTAATTTATTTTACCGATGCAACAGCAGCTGGTGATGAATCCTAAACTCCACCAAAAGTTGGTGATCTTGAATCATGAGACAGGAAAACTATTATTATGGAGGCTCGCCGAATTAGGTTTGATTTAAGGTTGGCTCTACATTCACCCCAGAATGTTATAATTCCCACTGCATTTGCGGTCAACATTGGTTCCCCATCATCCACCACACTTCTCAGGTTTTTCCAGTGGTTTGGTCACAAAACATTACCGACTGAACCGAGAAACATCAGACTTCATTATACGGTGCGGATGACACCGTCGAGGACTTGGAGGAGATACAACTCAGTCGGGTCCTACGGGGGGAAAACGAGCGTGGGTTGGTTCCGAGTGACGATCAGTTTGGGTTTCGAACGAGACAGTGCAAGACCCTACAACGGGGCCAACTTATTCAAAGGTGTTTGCTTGGTTGGTTGCATCACACCCCCGTTATATTTTTAAGGCTCGGTTTAACAAATCCAGGAAATTATTTCATGCGGAGAAATGGCTAAACTTTCTAGAGGCGATATTCTACTCTTGTGGTGGACTCCGCCCTCACCTTCGTGGTTGCTTTACTTGGGCCAAGGCCTGTTTGGCAAGTGAAGTTTCAGGCGTACATGAAGGTGAAATTTGAAGCGACGTCCAAGTCAAATTTCTAAATTTTTACGTCCCGAAGAAGGAAACGAAATTCATTGCCTCAACCAACGCGTACGGCCTGTGTGGAATATGCATGTCGCTTTATTATTTACAAAGTTACGCCGTCTAGTGAGAAAACGAGAAGACGTTTCCGTAGGTAAAACTTGGGAACGAAGGAAGGCCTGAAAAGTTAACCGTGATAAAGGATAGGTAGTGTAGATGTTGACAGTCGAGCCATGAGGAAAATTTAGTGTATTTTATTTGTCATCCTGCACAAATTAACTTCGCAGAATTCGGTTAACAAATTGTTATAATTTCACACCGACGCTTCATTTCCATAAATTACAAACACATTTTTTTCTGATGCAGTGACCTACAGTATATTTGTTCTTGATACAGGCTTGGTCGCAATCCCCGAACCTGGGACGATCACTTTCCAGACATTCATAGGGTTCATCAAGTGCTGTTGGAAAATAGAAAATTTACATTGAGGATAATTTTTTTAAAAATGTTACAAGTTAATTTAGGTTACGTTATTTTAGGCTAGCTTAAGTTGGGCTAAGCAGGGCTGAGGTTACTTTCATATTGAGACAAGGATAACGGGAAGATGAGTGCGTTTTGTGTCGACCAGTTTCTCTTGACACTGCCAATAATTTTGAAAGTTGCTAATTATCGTATGCATTGTAGGGATATTTTATTAACTTTGATTGATTTTGACGTTTCTACTTTAAGTAGGATTTGAGGTTCTCACGACCGTGAGTCCAAAAATGGCCGGTGTGTGGGTTGCCCGTGTATTTTGGTGGAAATTTCAAACGTTTCAGAGGTTCTTGCTGTGACGACTCATCGCGCTAAAGATGGAGGCAGCAAGTACCTCTGAAACGTTGGAATACCTCTAACATACCGCAAGGAACAACAATCCAGAAGACGCCATCTCCCCTCTTTAAGCTAGTGCTGAATGAAGACCTGAAGGACTGGAGCCAGATGTGTGCATGCATTTATCAGAATGGATGGCGTTGCCAGTGACGCAACGAGCCAAACAGTGGAAATCCATTTTTGCCGAAGGAGTAATTTCAGTGATCGCCACCAGGTGTTTTCCGAGGTTTAGCACAACATAAATGTCAGGATACCACTCATGAAAATGTGTATCAGTGTTTAGAAGACCTTGAGATTTAAGTACATTTATCGTTTGGACGTTTCCGTTGCTTCATTTCGCCAAATACCAAATTGCTCAGTTAGTCAATGCGTTAGTGTAAAGGCTAATAACTTCCTTGAACATCGTGTTCTGATGATGTGGGTTGGATTGGATTGATCTAGCGAAGATCCATTTGTTAACTTTTGTTTGAATGGTATGAACACTAGGCTTATTTAAAATAACGGACTTTCTTCACCAGCAGACGACTGCTGTTCAGTTGGTTCTAGGATAAGCTAAGAAGTAGAGACGACGTTTTCGAAGCCATTTCATGGGCGGACATAATCGTTGGTACCTATGTTAAAAAGAATATATAATTTGTGTGCACTGTTATCCCACAAGTACAAACAAATTGAATTTAATGAAAACGCAATTTTACTTTAATTAAGATAAGAATGATGACGCACAAGCACGTATTAAACAAGTATTTGACAAATTACGTAATGTAGTGAACATTTGAGATCTGAATCGTAAAACGCAAAACACACAAGAAGACCGCATTCCCCGTAAGCCCAGAGTTTTCATGCCTGCCTTTGAGGGAAGCTCTCTCACTCTGTAGTAGAATTATTTAGACTTATACCGTTCTTCAGGACTACAATAGAAGGCAGTTGTATACATTACTTACTGATTTTCTTGGTAGCGCTGCACTGCTCCTGAAACAATCACGTCGAATGTTCAGAAAATCTCACCAATTTGCATTTGGAATGTAACACATTTCACATTAGACATTTATCGAAAATCATTTCTGGGCGTCATACAATGATGACAGACCCACGTAATAGGGGAGTTGATAAACTCCATATTCATTTGGTATTCTTATACAGGGCCAGTCTAAATGATGTTTCCGATTTGAAAGACATTCTACACACGTTTAATGAAATTCAGATGCACAAAATTGGTACCGATGGAAAGAGAAACTCTCCAAGTTTTGTTTCAATACATTACAGGTGTACAATGTTAGCCCCACTGGATTTATGCGGGCTGCGTGTGAAACTTGCACAGACCCGTTCCACTGTTTCCTTGCTTACTGACGGGCGGCCGATTGACTTTCTCTTACAGATTCAGCCCTTTTCTTAAATTCGGAATACCACTTACGAATTGTATGCCCACTGGGTGGATCTGCCGCAAACTTGGTCGAAGATGCCATTGAACACAAATAACAGACCGGTGAACGTGAAAATCCAGGATACAGAAGGCTCCTGTCTTCGATGGCAGCCATTTTTACTCATATCGCCTCTGACGGCGAACAGTGTTACTACGTGGCTGCGAAATATACCAACATAAACTTGAAGAGTTTCTCTTTCCATCGGTACCAATTTTGTGCATCTGAATTTCATTAAACGTGAGTAACATGTGTTCCAAATCGGGAACATCATTTAGACTAGCCCTGTATTACCAAATGAAGTTTTTAGAACCGAACAGGTTTAATTGGTGGCCATGCTACATGGATTGTGAAGAAACAATGGACATGTGAATCAGGAAGAAATTTCATAATGAAAGCACATATTTTTGAACGCTAAGCTCTGAACGGTGGGCAGAAAGTGCTGGTTTTTGGAGGATATTTTGTAGATTAAAGGCTTTGCTTACCTGCATTATCACCATAATGCAGCACAGAAGACGAAGCATACGAAAGTCTTCATTTCTGTATCTTCGAAACTGTGAAAGAGAGACCTGAAACAAAGGAATAGATTCCAAATTGTGATACGTATGTATCTAATGGGCCGTGCCATGGCTCAGGCGGTCATTCTCTGGCAGGATGGCACTGAAACAGGCTTTCTCTCCGGGTCCTTCGTTTCGACCGCTCAAATATCCCACCGTCAAGAGTAAACCAACTTTAAATAATCCGTTCTCTCCTCACTTCCTTTATCATGACTAAACAAACACTAACGTGAGGCTGAAGTAAATTTAAGGAAACCGCATTTTAAATGGAATATATAAAATTTGAAAATCAGAATCAAAATTTCAACTTCGAGTTTTTCAAAATTCAAACAATCACTATTTTAAAATTGAAATTCCTTAAGACTGAAATGTGCAAAATGTTTAGAATTAATATTTTAGACATCCCAGAATTTTCCAACATTTGAGAAGCCTCACAATTTTGTAATTTTCAATGTTTCAAGGTTAGAAATTTCCAAAAATTCAGTTTAATCGAAACAAACACAAAATTTTTTAGAAATTATCATAATTTTAAAAAATCCACGAGTTAAAAATATCCAAAATTCTTGGACAATTTGAAATCAAAATTTAATTCAGAATTTAACTATTTCAATACGCAAGATACTAATTTCAAATTTGGCATTTTCCATAACCCACTTTCTCAACAGAAAATGAAGCAATATGACTCAACATGTCTTAATATGATCTAATCTAAACAAAAGTAACCTGACTTAACCTAACTCAAACTAACCTTACGTAGTCTGTGTTGTCCTAACCTGATCTGACCCACACACGGTCAAGAAAACCAAACAATCTTAACAAACATCAGAACTTCGACAAATTGTCCACTTCCATCAGTAGGGACAACTGGTATCATAATAACCACTGTAAATATTAGAAGAAAGCGTATCAATGGTCGACAAGGCGACAAGAGTAACATTGAATACATGTCTAAAGATAGTAAACAATTCCGAAATTCGTAGTTCCTGCTCTGGCTACCAGAGTGCATTATCTTGCTGCTTTGTAATCTGTTCGTTCTTCTGCCAAAATAAAATGGACCGTAACTTACAGATGGAATATCCAAGGACCCGTGATTGTACAACTCTTTGTAGTTGTTCTTGTGTGTAGAAGAGAGCCCTAACCTGGCGCCATTTATATCAGAAGCATCCTGAGTGAGCGCTCAGATATTTGTGAGATTGAATGAAACAAGTCGGAGAAGACATATTGTGATGGTGTTTTGGCATGTTAAAAATGAAACTAGTTTGTGAGATTTTCTTTTGCATCAATGTCGCGTTTAGATTTGTATACAAACGTTTCCTATGAATGTGGTGGAGTCGTCTTTGCTACTGAATTACGGAGCGTAAAATTAGTTTATTTTTGTGCAAATGTCAATGTTACTTTACAAAGAAAAATATTACCTTACCTCTTGTGTGAGATGCAAGATGTCGTGTGTGAACAACAGACGTTCTGGTGGTTGTTGGTGGTTCGATCGCTGGCTTTATATTCACAAATTTATCGAAGGAGGCCACCTTATTTACTTAGAGCAAGGTTTTGTTATCAACAGAACGAGTAACAATGAGCTCTATCAATCTCTGATTGTATACGACATATCGTTTAATTGTTTCCGCTGTCAAAAATGTAGTTAATTTTGTGGTAATTTATGTTAAAATATTGTTTTGCCTCAAATGGACGTCAAGCATTTCCAATTGTTTCGAAGGCTACACATGTGTTTAATGAGTGATAATTCTTGTTTATGGAAACTCGTTCCTTATAATTTCTCGAAGGACTCGGTAGTAATGTCCGATTGTTACCACAAATAACCTTAACATGGCTCGTGTGAGTGACTGACGAGAGCGTAGGCGACTGCTGGGGACAGAATTCACAGCAAAACTCATAGTGCCCTTTCGCACGAGTTTCGGTGAACCTGTGAGCCAGGCTCATGAGCCCTTATGAATCTCTTCCTGCGTCCAGAAAGGATCTCTGAAACGTCGGTAAACTTCTACTAGACTGCACGGCGTTGCAGCCCAGGAGACGGCTATCTTCAGACTCGCTGCCGCGAAATCTCAAGTCCTACTTGATTTGTGGTTTGGTACCTGTCAGTGAGGAATCAACTAATGCGAAAATAATTTTTGTTTATCACCACTGACTCCACGTATCATACATGTATCCGGCTAAACTACATTTTCTGCTGATTCCTCAATTAGCATTTCAAAAATACATAAATTCACTTTATCCAGTAAAGAGACTACATACTAAGAGTAACATCCACAAATCAGGATCTAAATAAATAGACGTTCCTTTGTCTTCGAATGTATGGGAGATAGTACTAATATTATTTAATTAGATTTCTGCACAATTTGACTAATTATAAGGTGTCTTGCTATATATAAAATGTAATGATTCTGAAATTATATATATATATATATATATATATATATATATATATATAGTTAATATATGCTTACCTAAATCACTACATGCAAAGAATGAAACAAGAAGCATATTCCTTGAAGTTGTCTCATGAAATTTGTGAAGTCAGTCTTTACAGTAAAATGATTTATAGAAACTAATCCCATCGAATTCCCAACTTAATATGTACAGATATTTTTAATAAGTTGCATGCACAACGTATTTTTTTTAAAAAAATTAAAATATCAATCTTCTGTAAATATCAGATCAGAGGTAAAAATTTGAAGCCCTTAAGCCACAGCTGTGCTCAATACATTGGTGGAATAAGTAACTGAAAGGGCGTCGCATTACTTGAGCTCTGTATCTCAGTTAGTGCAGAAGTTAAGACATATTTTTTTCTAAAGAAGTGTTTTCTTGACAAATTTTGATATAGATAACCAGAAATCTAGTGGTCATAAAAACGGTAAAATTTAGTAGGAAAACTTGTCTCCATTGGAATTACAATCTCTCGAAAAATTATTTGATTCTGGGTGAATCCAGCTGAAAATGTCTCTTCTCTATGTTGCGTTGATGTGGAGAGATCCCATATACACATTTTTTGTTTCAAATGCTTTATCTCCAGAGGGAACAACTAGGACGACGCTTATGGCATCCGCTCCACATTCATGGTCTTCTGCCTCTGCAAGGACAAGGTCAGAAACCGCATTTCTCTAAATTGCAAATGGGTCATTTTACGTCATGTGGCTTCTGTATTCTGTGAGCAGTGCCACGAAGTTTGAGGTTAGGTGAATATCAGTCACTGGAGTACTGAGGCAACCAGGCAGATGACCGAACACGAACACAAAGTCAGATGTTTGACGGACTGAGGAAGTGGAGGGAGTCTTACTCGGATACTCAGAACGATACAAATTACAATGGACGAATCATCGTTACTCAATATTTTTTCAGGTACGTGGTGACTGTGAACTGAAACTCAAATCGTACTCGGACGTTATGTTAGGTTATCTTAAGCTTGGTTGGAAAAGTTAGGTATTGGGACAACGATTAGGGTGAAGACAATGAGAATGAGTTGTGTAGACAGGCTTATCTTCATACTGCCACTTATGGTGAAGGTGACTCATTATCATGTTCAGTGGCCTGCTTGTTTTTAGCTAAGATCCATAAAAATGTCCCCACGTTAAGTAAAAGTAGAATAAGGACGAAAATGACTGTGGAGGGAGAAGACTGCTATCGTGTTATCTGCCTTTGCACATGAGAAAAAGATTTGGTTGTGCCACTGAGAGCAGACTGGGTTATGGATGTGGAAGAATTTGCCCCTTGAAGATAAGTGTTTGCGTGAGTGAGACTGGAAGTAATCACACGAACGAGATTTTTGAGGTTAAGTTTGTACTGTAATGATACGTCCAGAGTCTTTGTTTAGCTGTACTCGTCATGTGGGTTTAACCCAGAAGTTCGGATTATTTCGTGTTCTAGGTTTGAGAAGGGGACTCCACGGGTGCGTTATTCCGCCTATAACATATAAGTATTTCACAAGAGAGATGTGAAACTTCTATAGGACAGACAGTCCTAATTGTAATGTAAGAATGTTGCAACCTGATGTTGAGACCTTTTTATTTTCACAGATTAAAGTGCTTTGGTTACGAAATGCCAAAGTATTTCACAAGAGAGATGTGAAACTTCTATAGGACAGACAGTCCTAATTGTAATGTAAGAATGTTGCAACCTGATGTTGAGACCTTTTTATTTTCACAGATTGAAGTGCTTTGGTTTCGAAATGGCAAAGTATTTCAGAAGAGAGATGTGAAACTTGTCTACGCCAGGCGGTACTAATTGTAATGGAAGAATGTGGGACCGGATCTCGAGGCCTTTTTATTTTCACAGATTGAAGTGCTTTTAAAGAATGGAGGTTGTAATTTAGCAAACTGAAAGAAAGTCCCTTGGCACATATCTGCAATAATTTTACAAAATAAATAAAGCATAAGATCAAGATTTTGAACATCACATATTTATGTTCAACAAAATATAATGCTGAGCAAAAGATGCAGAAACTCCCCAAAGGATACATATTTTGCAGATGTGATGTGTCATGACCTATCTTCTACATGTGATACTGCATTGGCCACTGACACTAATGCCATGTTAGCAATGAAAAAGTGGTATTATACTTCTTTGCAATATTCATGTGTGACTCACTGCTGGATGCAGAAAAGCTTAAACAATAAGCACAAACAGGTGTATCAAAAGGGACCATGAAAACTGCTACAAGAACACTGAAACTATTTAGGGTTTGAGGTTTTCATGGCAGTGAGTCTGAAGATGGCAGTCTCCTGGGTTGTTACACCATGTACCGTTGTAGGTTTGCCAACATTTCAGAGGTCCTTGCTGCTTCCATCATCGTCGCCCGGATGATGTAAGACAGACATCTTCATCGCTGAAACCATCCGTGTCTGATACAGAATGAAGTATTACACTGCACCATACTCGAGTACTGCAAGGGAGCGAGCAACTCCTTCCTCATTTGACTCAAAGTATTTTGTGACGAGACACAGCTATCACTTACAGTGGAAAGGTAATGCAATGGCACTTAAAAAATATCCATACAGCAGAAATACTTATGATCATAAACCACCAAAAACCAATTGTTACAATACAATGGAATGTACTAACCAGTTGCTTAAAATTATTTTCCAGATGTAGTTCCAAAAGAAGCATATTTCAGGGAATTCCACTTAAAACGAAGCCCAGCTCCTATACATGAAACCCTTTTACAAACAAAATTATGAAGCAAATGGCGATATTAAAGCTGCATTCTGCTACTACAGATGATGAACTATTTAAAATTCGTACAGCCATAATTTGAGGCATATTGTCACTCGATTAATAATTGTCACAGACAAACACTTTCTCTATCCCAAAACTTTGTTAACTTTTTGTGTATTGTCTTATTTTGCACTTCCTTCAGAGGATATGCATTGCTAAATGCCTAACAAACAGCTGAAAATTATTCTGGTGCAAAGAAATGCTTGTTAATAAACATCTTCTGCTCATGATACACCTTGTTTGCACATGCACAGCCCAACAGCTGTGAGCAAGAGCCTAGTAACCAGGACGAAATTCAATGTAATGTCATGAGGAAGGTTGAGAGAGTTCATTACAATGGGAGGAACATGCTTCTGATTCCAATTTGTTAAATGAAATTATTAAATCTTAAATATTTATTATTTCTTTCATCACCTCTTTTCCTCATCAGAAAGCAGCCCACTCCCCTGTTCTACCAATCAGCACCATCAAATTCTACTTCCACCTCACATAACACTTCTAAAAATACCCTGTCACCACACATTCACCCAGGAGATTGCAACTGCAGTGTTTGCCAAAACACTGGATAACTATCAACATTTGACGCAGCCTATACCCAAGAGCCAAAGTTGAAAACTTAAAAATAAAAAGTAATGTTGTCCCACTATACACCATGTAGGCGCTTGGGGGCAGAAGAGGTACAGCTCCTACTCATGGTGTGAGTGGTCAGCATCACGGCCTGGCCGCGCTTTACCCCTGGGAAAGGACCCTGATACCGACTGGGTCGGCCCCAGAACCAGTTTGGACGCAGAGGTTAGAGAAAAAATCCTCTGCCTCTGTCGGGGATCAAAACACTGGTCGTCCAGTCCATAGCCAGTCACTATAATGACTGAGCTATGCCAGGCTCATGATGTGAAAACTTAAGGACAAGAAATTCAAATAGTATCTCAAAGTGAAGCTTTGGACTACTGGCTGCAGCTTAAGGCAATAACTAGAATACTTAATCCCAGAACACCGTAACAATAAGCACGAAGTATTTCTCAAGCAATAAAATCTACTGATCTGGACCTAAGAGAGTAAACACATTGCTGATGTACTTTCCCACCTGACTCTTATCAGCTTCAACTCCTGGTCGCTGCTGAGTATGGAAAGCCTCCAATATTGCCCCATGACCTCCACGTCCTGCCATAATTTGAACTGTGAGTGGAGAAAGATTTGATTCTGAAACAATATCAGAGCTACAGATATGGAGGAGTGCAAAAAGCAGATGGGAGCTAGACAAAAATATGACGTAAGTGATCTGAAAATAAATAATATTGTTATGGCAACCTATAATATTGAGAATCCAAGATTTTGAGGATACTGGTATGATGTTCGCATCATCACAGTTAATATAAGAAGAAGAGAGAAAGAAATTATTGGCTGTTTATATATAGGAAGAGATGCTGTACCATTAGATAACTGCAAGATCATATTTTGTGATGACATACTAAAGATTGAGAAGCCAATTCCAGTGGCAGATAGGACCAAAGAAGATGACAGATTGATGCAAACACAAATACCTTTACATCAGAGCGCTCTAAATTGTTTGAGCTGCCATGACAATCCACGTGTAAAATGCAGGGAGTGCAGTTGTTATGTTTGTGGTGGAAAGGATGATCCTGCTACGCAAATTCTGTGTGATGAATGTAACATGGCTTACCATATCAGATGCCTTAATCCACCTTTGGAAGCTGTTCCAGACAGTGATGATTGGTACTGTCCAGACTGAAAGAATGATGAAAATGAGATTGTGAAAGTAGGTGAAAAGTTGAAGGAGAGTAAGAAGAAAGCAAAGTTACGACGTATGAATCCCAAAAGTTCACGTGACTGGGGGAAGGGAATGGCGTGTATGGGGCACACTAAAGAATGCACATTGGTACGACCAAATCATTATGGCCCAATTCCTGGTATAGAAGTTGGAACATCCTGGTTATACAGAGTGCAGGTTTCTGAATCTGGTGTGCATCGGCCTCATGTCGCCGGTATTCACGGACGTGAGTCTGACGGCGCATGCAGTATCGTACTTAGCGGGGGTTACGAGGACGACGGCGACGAGTTTCTCCACACAGGTTCAGGTGGACGTGACTTATCCGGAAACAAACGCACAGCAGGTCAAAGCCGTGATCAGACACTCACACGCCTAAACAAAGCGTTGGCACTGAATTGCAACTCTAAACTTTGTGATAAAGGAGCTAAAGCTAACGACTGGAAAGGTGGGAAGCCTGTGAGAGTTGTCAGAAACTACAAATTGAGAAAGTATTCTGAATATGCTCCTGAAATTGGGAATGGATGTGATGGTATATATAAGGTGGTGGAGTATTACCCAGAGAAGGGAAAGTCTGGTTTCATCGTGTGGCGATATCGTCTTCGCCGTGATGATGATAGTCCAGCCCCCTGGACTCCAGAAGGTAAGAAGCTTATTAAGCTTCATGGTTTGGAAAAGGCAGAAGTACCTGAAGGCTACCTCGAGGCTATGGAAGAGAAACTGAAAGCTGAAGCGCAACAATCCAAGGAAAAAAGAAGGGAGTCCAAAAAGAGGTCGTGTGAAGCCCTGGAAGATTCTAGCAGCAGCATTAAGAGAACCAAGGTTGTGGAATTTAAGTTAGATAACATTTTAAAGAAGCTGATTGAGCGTGATATCAACATAAAGTTATGGAATTTTTGTAGTCAGTACCTCAAAGGTGGGAAACAGAAATACATTGCTAAAGTGGCTGATACATTTATGTGCATATGTTGCCAGGAGTTGGTCCATAAGCCTGTCACCACTGTTCACAAACATAACTTCTGCAAAGATCATTTTCAGCTGAGGTTTACAGTTGTCCATGTTGCCGGCATGACCTTGGAGAAAAGTACAAGATCACTGTCAATGAAACTCTGTCTTCTATACTGTGCAAACTTTTCCCAGGTTATGATCATGGGCGATGATAGATGGTGATGACATTCAAAACCAGTGTTCTTCATGTCTGTTGAATGTTGCATGCAACGTCAGAATACTGCCAAAGTAGCTTTATTGTCTTCGTCTTATACAGGTTATTCTGATGTTGGTATTTTTTAGTGAACTCTTCATTGAAAAGGTGCATGAAGTTGGACAGACACTTTGATGCAGCTGCTTCACTTATTATTACACACTGTTCATCAACTTTTTTCATAGATGTTTGTTTAAATGAGTGATGTATCATGTACTTGACAAAAATACGTTTCCTTTAAAAAACAATAAATCTTGGCCAATTTATTTTTTTGCATTTCATTACAACAATATTTAATTGTAATGATTATTATTTGTCATCCACAAACAAAACAATATTTTTTGAGATGTTACTATACAAAGAAAACAGAACATAATTTGTTGAAAAAAAGAAAACTTGGGGAGAGATGGGGGGAGTAAGGGGGAAGGAGAAAACCACATATGCAAATGTAGGGACAATTATATATAACTAAATAGATGGCTTACGGAACCCGAAGGTTCGTCACCGAACTAACCAAAGCCCTCCACCGGTCCCTGTCCTGGGCCAACAAAATCCAGTCTCCTTCAGCTCCTATCTCCCATTGATCCTGCCTGAGATTATCCTCCCATCTACGTCTAGGTCTCCCCAGGGGTCTCTTCCCCTCAGGTGCACATCTCTTTCCCCATCAATGCTTGCCACATGCCCCACCCATCTCATTCTTCTTGACTTAATCACCCTGATAATACTGGGGGGAGTACAAATTTTTAAGCTCATTATTATAGTTTTCTCCTCAACACTATTCTCAAATGCCTGCAATCTGTGTTCCTCCCTCAGAGTGAGAGACCATGTTTTACATCCATACAAAACAATTACATATAAAAATCACCTGCCAGCGATACAGAAACAAGTTTAATTAAAAACTGCTTATATCTGAAGTTCCAGGTGACTCTGAGGGACTTATATCTGTTCATCATTCAGTAATAACCCTAATTAAGAAGGAAAAACTTTCAGACAGTAATCCAAAGATTCAGCTTATCTTTTCCTTCTAGTAATGAGTAACGCGTACTTAAACCTAAGTGTGCTGTTTACTAGCGAATACCTCATTTGATCCAAACTGCCGATAATCTAAAATTGTCAGTAAATGACAACAAATTACCCAAAGACAGGAATACTGACAATGCATTTTAGATTTTATGGCGTCTAACAATTGATAAATACCTAAGATTAAATCAATTGTGGCTTACATTGATGGAGTCTTAAAATCAAGGCAATTAGCAATGTCCAACATAGTCTTAGAACAAATCAACTAATACAGTGAAACCTCGATGCATCGTTTTCGGCGGGGGTGGGAAATAAAAACGATGAATGCGGGAAAACGATAGATGAGGGAAAGCATTAACATTTTTAAAAAAACAAACAATGTTTCTCTTTCAAAGTTACTTCTTTTTACCAAAAAAGTCTTTAATGGACAACTGGTTTGTCGAAACTTTACGTTTTAGGCCAAACAGAGCACTTTCCACGTTCAAAATGCTTTCTTCGTCACGTTCACTAATATTATGCGCATAAAAGAACGACTTCACTTTCGCCAATGCAGCGTGTGCTTCGGCAAAACTCGGCAAAGTTCGGGCTCGCATTCGTCGTTTCTCCCTCTTCCTCACCGCTCCATCAACCTTCGCGGACTGTAACAGGAAAAATGGAAGTACTATTACTGCCGAACTCAACGAAACGTAGCTGTAGAAGACACGATATGAACCATTAGAATGAAAAAGTTTCGCTCGCCTTTCCTTTGTACTTATAATAAAAGCATTTGTGAAGAAATTCACACTGCACATGCCATCTGGCATCGCTGGAACGAAATATGAGTGCACCCAAATTAAAATCGTAAAATTTCTGACAATGGGCACCGCCATTCACTCCAACTATCACCCCTGCACCGCTGACCCCTCATTCCAAAAGAATCTGTGCTGGTTGGGCGACATAACAGGTTACCGATACTGTTTATTCCAAAAACATTGTGCGTCTTTCGGTATTAATTTATCTCTAAACCCAGCATTTTAAATTCTCAGAAACGATCATTGCGGGAAAATTGTGGGCCGGGACTAAGATTTTTGAACGATCGATGCGATAAAACGATAGTTCGAGGAACGATAGAAGCGGGAAAATGTAACATTATTTTATATGGGATGTATCCGGGACCGAACAAAACGGACGATGCATCCGGGAAAACGATAGTTCCGGGAACGATGGATAGAGGTTTCACTGTATTACATTTTTAGAGGGTCATCAATTATCCTGTAAAAGTTCTATAATGGAAATGGCAGGTCCATGCCACTGTGGTGATACAGGCTGCAACAAACTTAAAGATAGAAAGAAAGAAAGGGGAAAACCTTCAAACATTCACAGATCCACAAAAATGTGCATGGAATTCATTGGGAATTAATACCATCAAAACAAGGCTTACCAGAAAGTGTGGACAAACTATCAAAGGATTGAGTGGCTACATCTGTTTAAAACACTTCTTGTATTTCTCAATATTTAATATCACGTCTTAAAATAAAAGTAAAACAAAACAGAACCGATATTCCACGAACAGTAGGCAACAAATGCAATTGCACTAGTTTACAACGGACACTTCAAAATCTATTCAGCAGAGCGGAATTGCTTCATGTGGACAGACAAATGGAGATGCAACGTACCTGACAATACTCACACAACTCACCTCATGCTCCGCCTTTATTACTGGAGATGCTCCTCCTCTTTCACACCTCCGACATCCTCAACTTTAATATCGATGACTTGATTGTCATCATAAGAAAACCCGAGACTCGTTTCACTATTAGAATCAGGTACAACTTTCTGTAAATTGATGGAGTCCTGTAAAATAACCACACTCATTACGAGTCCTGACTGTGCTCTCTCACTGCATGAAATGGATTAATTATCAATACAATTTTACTGCATCAAACTAATAGCAGCTGCAGAACATCTTTAAAGGAGCCTGACGATGGTGCATTTCATTTAATATTCCTGTTTTTCTTGACGTGATGTTTTAAAACAAGGCCACTACGTTCTGGGATCTAGATCTGCTCTGGTCCCATAGAAGGGACTAATCCCAAAGGATTAATAAGACTCTTCTATGAAAAGGATTTTTCTAATACAAATATGACTTTAATAATATAGTCTTCGTGTCGTAATATGAAATCAAAGACGTCGACATCAGTTTACTTGGCACGTTCATACCAAAGCAGTGACAATGCCTCAGCTGATTATGGCTTGCTTTATGTAATCAGATGGTAAAGCACATATTCAATGGTCACAAAATATTGTGTTTACTTGATAGTTACAAGTACACATCACTAATAAAGTGCACACAATAATGAAATTACATTTTGTATGTTTTGGAGAGAAATACTGAGCAGAGTATCACATTAACATTCTTCCCTCTCAGGCAACTTTATATATGAAGTCAAGTTAACCTCTTAAATATTTAATTTAATCAAATCTGTGCCAAAACGACAGAGCAAAGGAGAATATTTGGGTCTACAGAAACAAAGTCGAAAACAAGGCAGAAAATGTTATGACACAATTTGCTTCTTCATTAAAAGTCTCCATGGCTGCAAATTTATCTCCTGATCAATGTTTAATATTTGATACACAATTTTAGCTTCCCATATGGAAAAAGTTAAGGATGCTTAACAGAAATGACAACACTGTTTTAATATATGAGTACAATTTGCATCTAGTTACAAAAGAAATAAAAGATAATCTTCAAACATTCATAGTTCCTGTGAACTGTATAAGAGATTCAATAGGAGGCAGTATTTTGAATACAAAGACCATATATTATACAAGATTTATGGGATATATTTGTCTAAAATATATCTCATTTTGGCCAATATTTAATTTCACATGTTTTAAAACTGATGCAACAGAAATTTAAAATGGTATTTCATAAACACTGAGCAACAAAATTCAGTCCCCTGGCGCCATTTTGCAAAATCCAATCACCAGAGTAGAATTGCTTCATGTGAAGATGGACAAGAGAAACACAATAGGTAATCCTACATATTTCTTAAAAGTTAATTGTAATGTACAACTCACCATATGTTCAGAATTTATCAATGCAAGTTTTGCTATAGGATCCTCCTCTTCTTGTGTATCAGCAAATTCCTCAACTTTTATATTCATGATCTGCGAAAGAAGACGTTACACATCTCATTCTAAGGACCAGGCACAACTTTCAGTAAAATGAAGTTATGCAAAACCTCCACACCTGATGCTGATAATGACCACGTTTTCTCCACTTACAATTTAAATGTAAAATGTAATCATAACGCAATAAGACATGCTTGCAAAATAAAGGGCTAGCGCAAGGATCGATAACCTTTCTTGGGTGACAGGTAACATGGAGCAGCTGATAATTTATTTTAAGCATCATAAAAAAACATCCATATATATATATATATGGACTGAAAAAATTAGATTACAACTGTGGTAGCGCATGTGCTGTACGAACAGCCTCAAGAAGAACTAAACAAATTAAACGTAAAATCGAACGTTTCATTTCTTTACTAAACTAAGTCTGCTGAACAGATTAGTCGTCCTCAGGCAGTCAAGAAATTAGCCGCATACACGGAACCCAAAGGTTTACAGAGTGAGTTCAAAGAGCCTGCCACTGGTTGCTATCCTTAGCCACAAGGATCCAGTCCTTGTGATTATATCCTACTTCTTTAAGAACTATTTTAATATTATCCTTTCATCTATGTCTTCATCCACCAAGGGGTCTTATCTATTCTGGTTTCTGAACTGAATTCTTGTATTCATTTCTAATATTTACATTCCCCACACATCCTCCTTGATTTGATAACCACAATAATTAATATTTGATGTAGACAAATGATTATGAAGCTCCACATTAAGCGTCTTCCCCATTATTTCCTTCAGTGTTCCAAATATTGTGCTCTGTACCCAACTGTCAAAAAACATCAACGGATGTTCTTCCCTTAACCCTTTATAGGTGATGTCGTCTAAATATCATTAAATAATTCAGTCAATACCTGCCTCAAAAGAAACACCACACATTCGCATTACAAGATCAATTAACTAACAAATACTGGAAGCCATCTCTAGTAAGTATGACTGTACATCAAACATGTCATCATCCTACAGAGCACAAAACAACGATGATTACCCGTTCAATCAAGTAACAAAAATATCCACCATAAAATTAAGAAATTAAATTCCACTTGGCAAATAACAGAAAAAAATTATCATAATACAAATATAATATGGAACAAATTTAACAACAGTAAACACATAACATCAACATAAAAACAAGATAATAGCACACATAAACAAACAAAGGACATAAGGAGAAATGGACCACATTTGCAGACACATTGAAAAACAACCTTCGATATAACAAAATTAAAAAAAAAATACTGATCACAACAGTCCTCTGAACGACTGACATTTTTAAAAAAACATAAATCACAAAAACTCATGATGCAGGTGCAAATAAGCTAAACTGCAGAGACTGCGCACTGATCATATAGCACAAAGAGATCACACACTTCAAGTGAGGTTTGAAGAACATGTATGTTCAATATCGAACAATAGAGATCATCAGGTAATGCTCATCATATCCCAAATACAGGAGAATCCTATGGCCCCACAGGAGATTCTTGGAAATAATAAAAACAGACAGTAAAGAAAGATGTTTAAACTATTAGAAAAACACCACATATTCTGTACCCAAAACCAAACCAACAGCTGAACTATATCCATACAGTCATAACCCGATCTCTGACGCACTATACAGGCATTATTACCATCAGCACACATCCTCCCCCTAACGAGTGGAGTTTGAAAAGTAATGCGACTACTCGCATTACTCACCACCTGAGGATTCCTGAGGCTTTGGCACTTTCTCTGCCAAAGTTTACAGCCTTCACGTGCTATACATTTTCTGCAGCTTCTCACCAACTGCTCAAACACGTGCAGTAGCCCATTTCCAGATATCTTGCGTAGGCCAACGGCGGTAGCTTGTTTAACTTCAGTGTCATGTTCAAGCGCTGGAAATGCCCAAAAATCACATGGAGCAAGGTCTGAACTGTGGGATGGGTGTTCTACAGGTGGTCCATCGGTGTATGGCAGCGCCTCCGTCGCCACATGCAGGGCTGCGGAGTTGGTATCGAAACCTCTGACTCTGGCTCCTTCATATAAGCTAAATATGTATTAATATTTGAAAACCTACTACAATAGTATATGGTACCACAAGATATTTCATCACCACCACATGGATCATCAGCCTACTTTTTAGACTTATAACCTATATTTAAATTCATGTCTAATGGTTATTGCAGAAGTCGGTTGATTTGTAGACAGTTTGCCTTCTTAAGGTGCAGGAGCCAAAGTTACAAACAATTATTAACACACCATGTGGCTCAATGCTTAGTTGAATCTCACTAAGTTTGAGGCCGCTGGCGGCTCACAAAGTGGCGGAAGTGTTCTTAAGATGTTATACAGAGGTAGGAGTCGGTATATTTTCACCGACTCCGCAGCCCTGGCCACATGTGCAATATGTGGTCGTGCATTGTCTTGAAGCAGACGCCACCTTTTCGTCAAGAACTCCGGTCACTTCTTTCTGAACTACGTTCCCCAAATAAGTTTTAAGTGAATTTGCATAGTAAATACCATTCAGTTAGCTTCTGAGGTAACCAGTGCTCAAGAATAATGCCTTTTGAGGCAGAAAACAATACCAGCATCACTTTTCCAGATGATGGTGCTTTGTCTCCCTCTTCGAGCGCCGTCAACCACCCATTTGTTTCCATTTTTAAAATATTTCAAAAACTGAAACATTGTAGCTCGGCTCATTGTTTCTGTTCCGTACACATTCTGTAACACCTTTAACGTCTCTTCGCCGCTTTTTCTGAGCTTCACTCAAAATTCCATTGCACATCTCTGGCTTAAAACATGAAATGTTGTTCTGTTCCACCAATGCAAAACAGGATTTTTGTACAAGAGCTTTTACAGACACACATGCCTTGGAAAATGATGATATCTGTATTAACAGCTAAACACACTTAAGGAAACAAAACAGAACGTGTGCCATCTTGATCAAGGCCACTAAGATGAGCA
Organism: Zootermopsis nevadensis; assembly: GCF_977971745.1. Lineage (NCBI taxonomy): Eukaryota > Metazoa > Arthropoda > Insecta > Blattodea > Termopsidae > Zootermopsis > Zootermopsis nevadensis. The sequence goes on from NW_028259154.1 coordinate 6,586,939, forward strand.
GTGTTGCCAATCTCATTACTCTTCAAACTCCCCTTGTACATAGATCATATAGCACGACATTATACCATGATACACAGCGCAGTACACTCCTCCACAACAGACGACATACGAAAGCCACAAGACCTACTGTAAGTGTTAATGCACCACAGCAGTCTTAAATAGATTTAAATATATACACAAATATATGAAATGTTATTTATTACACATATTATTGCTGATCTTATTTACTCCACAGACATCTATTATCACAGAGAATTGTATCAACAGAACACACAGCAAGAAGCAAGATACCAAAATGCAGTAAACATATCTACATAGGAGGAACTGCGCCAACCCAACATCACACGAGCATCCAATTCAGCCATAACACAAAAACATGACAAAGCATCGGTAGTTTGGAATTCAGTGAACACTAACAGTAACAGAAATGTAATATGGAATTTGAAATATATTTTTCACTTATACTAACTGTTGCATGTAACCTTCTTAACTATTTTAACAGGTGACTGTAGTGTTGTAGTTGTATGGACATATATTATAAGCCAATAACACAATTTATGGCAAATAGGGCATTTCAGCGTACATATTAACATTTAAATATTGCACAGCACACGCTAAAGCATATCATGATAAACAAACTACCACTTTATTAACATTACCAAATAGTTTGTGATAACAGACACCTTTTCCTTATCTTGTGCTGTTAGAGTAACGAAAGAAAAAAATGGGCAGGGTTGTAATTTATAACAAAAGCTTCACACCAAAATATAAGATTCTGTCAAAACAGATTCATCGTAAGACTTGTAAGTGGAAAAATAAAATGAAAATAAATCTATAAAAAAACACAAAGCAAATTAAATGAATAATGGAAAGAAATTCTTACTCGTAAAAATTTCCAGATAAGCACACACACTTTCAAACAAGAAACCTATTTGAACAAATGCATTATATTTAATTTGTAACATCTTTGACTGTTTAGTATTTATTTACAATTACTGGGTCACAGATCTTCTACAAGCCTGAAAAAGGTGTCTGTTATTTTGTATTACAAATTAAGATAATTATATATATATATATATATATGTGCACTACCCAATTGAGGCTGCAATTTGCTATTATTCTTACAGGCTTCGAGCTCTACAGGAGCAAATCAGAGTTAGGGTAAAAGGTACAGTAATGTTCTTTCTTTATAATCATTTAACAGCTAAAAATAACTCATACAGTAAAACCAAACACTCAGGCACTTGTATAAATGAACAGAAAAAAAAGCTCATCTGAAAGGAAGGCTTACCTCAGTTTCATCTTTTTGTATTGAAGTTCCTGATTGTGTATGAACCTCATCTGATACCATGCCAATGGAATCTCTTTCACTTTGAACATCAACATCATTTTCCATTTTGATTTTACCCATTTTCTGCTGTAAAATTAAAATTAAATTATAAAATTTTGGCAGATATCTCAAAAATCGAAAGAAAGAGTTGTACTCTGAATAATGCATATGAGCAATATAGTAGTAATAAGACGATGTTCATGCATGCCTGTCATTACAGCTAAACACAAAAAAATATACGTAATTTTAATTCACACAGTGTACGGAATGTCCAGAATTCAATAGATTTCAATCATAGTATATGTTGAAGGATATAAAACCATGTTAGGTATGTACACATTTCTGTACTCACCACATGAAAAGGCAGAGTTATTTCTTGAAAAAATACATTTTACATTCACAGGAAAAGAATTTGAACAAGTTGTTCTGTTTGTATGACCTGGAAAGTGGGTGTTGATTCTATATTATATCTGGGTCCTGTGTTTTAAATTCCCTTCCAGCCTGTGTTTATCCTGCTTCCAAGAAAATCATTGCTTTACTATTGTATTCATTTTTAAGTATATCAATTCCCTTTGACCATTGCCTAATGATTACAAAAATTGTATAATTCAATCTTGAACCACACTAAAATCTGTACTGGCAGCTTAACTAATGGGCATACTTTGTATGTATCATGGCTTAAATTGTTATCCATACCTCCTTATAAATATAAATTAATTGTATCTTCTTAAAGTTATGTGGTCTTATTCTTACAAGTGATCCCCCTTTTGTTTGTACTGTTGGTGATAGTAGCCGAGTGGGAAGAAATGGTAAAATTGGTCGTGTTGGGGGTGTCCAATAGCAACCCCATGTCCATTACACTTCATATAACATACCTTATAGTACCTGTTAATAACAGGCTAATTATTTTAAAATTGGTGTGAGAATAATTTCAGAACAAATATTTTATCATAATATGAAGTTCAACTGAAATTAAGTTGAAGACAATGGTAATAAAGAATAGAAAATATACTAGACCAAATCAAGAGCTGATTTTGTATTTTAAAAATTATGCACTACACAGAACACTTCAAGCTCCTCCTGCATCATTACTATAGATGAAGAATCATTCAAAGATGATCTACTCCAGAATTACAGAATTTTCAAAAGTTCACATATAATGCCTATTTCTGTTAATACACTCTTTGATTTTATATGTTATACATAAGTATTAATAATGTATCCGATTGTATTTTTGCATCATATTGTGGTTATACCTCAACATTTGCTCATTTATGCTTTAACACAACAGTTGTTAACAAATAAAATAATGTGATATATTTGAAGTGAAGGGCACACATAACGAATTTCACCCAGGTATCCTACTGATTTACATATCTCAAGAACCAAACAATATTGTGCAAATACTAAAAAGAATAAATAAAAAAATGGAATTTTATGAAACTGAGATTACATGTAATGCACATACGCACTAACTGATGTTGATGAAGTTCGCGAAGTCATCTTTTGTGATTCATCTCATTAATATTTAGATGTAGAGCAAACACTTATTCAACACATGTTGTTCTCTGAAGCTCAGTTTCACATAAATGGAAATATCAATGAATAGAATATGCATATCAGAGGCGCTGATGATCCCCATGCTTGGCGTCTGAAAGATGCAGTGTGGGATGGAAACATTTTCGCAACAAGATAGGGCAAGACTACATATGGCAAATGTTATTTTAGACATATTGAATGAACATTCTCATGATATGGTCAACTCTGACAGATATCCTGGATGATTTGGACTTGGATAAACCTGTCCAAAGTACTCACCATAACTGAATCTCTAATTATTTTCTTAGTTCTCAGACTGATATCACACCCACTGCATTACAGGAATATTACATTAAGAATAAATCAGTTAATAATGCAACAAATACATACATTATTAAAAATATATTAAAATTAGCCGTCAATCACAATGTAATATTATTAAAAGATAGTTTGAAACATTTACTTCACAGTCCATATACAAAACATTGACATCACTACGAAATACGAAATACAAACATATTAGTGACCTGTGATACTACAACGAATGAAGAAACAATATAATGGACAAGAACATCATAAGAAAAATGAAGACTAAAAATCATTAAAAAATCAGTAATTCAGTGATAAGTTTAAATACATAACACCTGATGTTGGCTATATATAGCCGAAACATGTCGTGTATGTTCCACATGTAAATCGAGTACTCGATAGGGAACGTAAAATAATATTTTAATCTTTTAATAATATTACATTGTGATTGACGGCTAATTTTAATATATTTTTAATACTATATAAATCACAATATGACGCATCTACAATATCTTATAAATACATACATAAACAAAATCCAAGTATTTCTTCCAAGTCACTACGTTACTTTACTTTCTAAAGAAATTCAATGCAGTTTCTATAACGGAAGCACATTGTCCTCAGAGGCCGCCTGGGAAAGGATGACGCGCATGCTTGACAAAAAGTTATACACTCTATGATGTTGTAAACCAGGATGGCCAACTAGAAAAAAACAATTCATTATACATTATACTGAATACGAAACAGGAATGTTAACCACTCAACCGTGATGTTCAGTGAATACAGCTGTAATAAGTGTACTTCGTAACCATTTAGTTCCTTTGACTGTTTGATAGGAAATAATAGGACGTCTCACTTTCAAGACCTTGTGTTTACGTTTCATATTTCCGTAGGTTGGCAACAAACCGAGATAGATGTATCTGAAAGATGCGGTTTGTCAAAAAACAGATAAACTATAAATTACAAATGTAGGCCATATAGTATTATATTGCCTTCCGAAATAATATGTGAATTGATTTCCTAAACGTTCCTTTGTTGTTCTAAACCAAATCACATGTCCGACATCTTACATGTTGAAAATATTCCGAAGTCAGATCATCAATCGATTTATTCGATAGCTGTATTTCGATTGTTTCCATCCGTACCAAACGCGAGTACAAAAACCTTCAGAATGGTTTCAAGTCACAGATTAACCATTTTCACTGGTTAGTGGGAACGCGTTTGTAGCACATTTAATCTGTTTCATAAAATTCCCTTTTATTTATACTTTGTAGTGTTTACACAATATTCTTTGGTTCTTGAGATATGTAGATCAGAAGGATACCTGGGTGAAATTCGTTATGTGTTCCCTTCACTTCAAATATCTTTCAACTGATACAATGATTGAAATCTGTATTGAATTCTGTACATAGCACACTGTGAATTTAAATTACTTATATTTTTTATGTTTAGCTGTAATGACAGGCATGCCTGAATCTCGTCATATTAATACAATATTGCTCATATGCATTATTCAGAGAACAACTATTTTTCTCGATTTTTTAGATATCTAACACAATTTTATAATTTAATTTTAATTTTACAGCAGAAAATGGGTATAATCAAAATGAAAAATGATGTTGATGTCGAAAGTGAAAGAGATCCCATTGGCATGGTATCTGATGAGGTTCATGTACAATCAGGAACTTCAATAAAGAAAGATGAAACTTAAGGTAAGCCTTCCTTTCAGATGTGCTTTTTTTCTGTCCACTTAGACACATGCCTGAGTGTTTGGTTTTACTGTATTAGTTATTTTTAGCTGTTAAACGATTATAAAGAAAGAACATTACTGTACGTTTATAACCTAACTCTGATTTTCACCTGTAGTGCACCAGGCCTGTAAGAATAATAGCAAATTGCACTCTGAATTGGGTAGTGTGCATATATTCATTATCTTAATTTGTAATACAAAGTAACATAGACACTCTTTTTCAGGTTCGATTTTACGTTTAATTTGTTTAGTTCTTCTTGAGGCTGTTGGTACAGCACATGCATTACCACAGTTGTAATCTAATTGTTTCAGTCCAGATATATATGGATGCTTAAAATAAATTATCAGCTCCTCACATCACCCAAGAAAGGTTATCGATCCTTGCGCTAGCCCTTTATTTTGCAAGCATGTCTTATTGCGTTATGATTACATTTTACATTTAAATTGTAAGTGGAGAAAACGTGGTCATGATCAGCATCAGGTGTGGAGGTTTTGCTTAACTTCATTTTACTGAAAGTTGTACCTGGTTCATAGAATGAGACGTGTAACGTCTTCTTTCGCAGATCATGAATATAAAAGTTGAGGAATTTGCTGATACACAAGAAGAGGAGGATCCTATGGCAAAACTTGCATTAATAAATTCTGAACATGAGGTGAGTTGTACATTACAAATTAACTTTTAAGAAATGTGTAGGATTACCTATTGTGTTTCTCTTGTCCATCTTCATATGAAGCAATTCTACTCTGGTGATTGGATTTTGCAAAATTGCGCCAGGGGACTGAATTCTGTTGCTCAGTGTTTATGAAATACCATTTTAAGTTTCTGTTGCATCAGTTTTAAAACATGTGAAATTAAATATTGGCCAAAATGAGATATATTTTAGACAAATGTGGCCCATAAATCTTGTATATTATGTGGGCTTTGTATTCAAAATACTGCCTCCAATTGAATCTCTTATACAGTTCACAGAAACTATGAATGTTTGAAGATTATCTTTTATTTCTTTTGTAACTAGATGCAAATTGTACTCATATATTAAAACAGTGTTGTCATTTCTGTTAAGCATCCTTAACGTTTTCCATATGGGAAGATAAAATTGTGTATCAAATATTAAACATTGATCAGGAGATAAATTTGCAGCCATGGAGACTTTTAATGAAGAAGCAAATTGTGTCATAACATTTTCTGCCTTGTTTTCGACTTTGTTTCTGTAGACCCAAATATTCTCCTTTGCTCTGTCGTTTTGGCACAGATTTGATTAAATTAAATATTTAAGAGGTTAACTTGACTTCATATATAAAGTTGCCTGAGAGGGAAGAATGTTAATGTGATACTCTGCTCAGTATTTCTCTCCAAAACATACAAAATGTAATTTCATTATTGTGTGCACTTTATTAGTGATGTGTACTTGTAACTATCAAGTAAACACAATATTTTGTGACCATTGAATATGTGCTTTACCATCTGATTACATAAAGCAAGCCATAATCAGCTGAGGCATTGTCACTGCTTTGGTATGAACGTGCCAAGTAAACTGATGTCGACGTCTTTGATTTCATATTACGACACGAAGACTATATTATTAAAGTCATATTTGTATTAGAAAAATCCTTTTCATAGAAGAGTCTTATTAATCCTTTGGGATTAGTCCCTTCTATGGGACCAGAGCAGATCTAGATCCCAGAACGTAGTGGCCTTGTTTTAAAACATCACGTCAAGAAAAACAGGAATATTAAATGAAATGCACCATCGTCAGGCTCCTTTAAAGATGTTCCGCAGCTGCTATTAGTTTGATGCAGTAAAATTGTATTGATAATTAATCCATTTCATGCAGTGAGAGAGCACAGTCAGGACTCGTAATGAGTGTGGTTATTTTACAGGACTCCATCAATTTACAGAAAGTTGTACCTGATTCTAATAGTGAAACGAGTCTCGGGTTTTCTTATGATGACAATGAAGTCATTGATATTATAGTTGAGGATGTCGGAGGTGTGAAAGAGGAGGAGCATCTCCAGTAATAAAGGCGGAGCATGAGGTGAGTTGTGTGAGTATTGTCAGGTACGTTGTATCTCCATTTGTCTGTCCACATGAAGCAATTCCGCTCTGCTGAATAGATTTTGAAGTGTCTGTTGCAAACTAGTGCAAGGGAATTGTATTTGTTGCCTACTGTTTGTGGAGTATCGCTTCTGTTTTGTGTTAAATTTATTTTAAGACGTGTGATATTAAATATTGAGAAATACATGAAGTGTTTTAAACAGATGTAGCCACTCAACCTTTTGATAGTTTGTCCAGTCTTTCCAGTAAGCCTTGTTTTTATGCTATTAATTCCCATTGAATTCTATGCACATTTTTGTGGATCTGTGAATGTTTGAAGGTTTTCCCCTTTCTTTCTTTAACTTTGTTGCAGCGTGTATCACTACAGTGGCATAGAACTGCCATTTCCATTAAAGAACTTTTACAGGATAATTGATGACCCTCTAAAAATGTAATATTAGTTGATTTGTTCTAAGACTATGTTGGACATTGCTAATTGCCTTGATTTTAAGACTCCATCAATGTAAGACACACTTGATTTAATGGTAGGTATTTGGAAGGGGGGGGGGGGAAATGCTACATCAGTTGTTAGACACCATCAGATCTAAAATGCATTGTCAGTATTCCTGTCTTTGGGTAATTCATTGTCATTTACTGACAATTTTAGATTATCGGCAGTTTGGATCAAATGAGCACACTTAGGTTTAAGTATGCGTTACTCATTACTAAAAGGAAAAGATAAGCTGAATCTTTGGATTACTGTCTGAAAGTTTTTCCTTCTTAATTAGGGTTATTACTGAATGATGAACAGATATAAGTCCCTCAGAGTCACCTGGAACTTCAGATATAAGCAGTTTTTAATTAAACTTGTTTCTGTATCGCTGGCAGGTGATTTTTATATGTAATTGTTTTGTACGGATGTAAAACATGGTCTCTCACTCTGAGGGAGGAACACAGATTGCAGGCATTTGAGAATTGGGTGTTGAGGAGGATATTTGGACCTAAGAGAGAATACGATGGGACATGGAGAAAACTGCATAATGATGAGCTTAAAAATCTGTACTCCTCCCCCAGAATTGTCAGGGTGATTAAGTCAAGAAGAATGAGATGGGTGGGGCATGTGGCAAGCATTGATGGGGAAAGAGATGTGCACCTGAGGGGAAGAGACCCCTGGGGAGACCTAGACGTAGATGGGAGGATAATCTCAGGCAGGATCAATGGGAGATAGGGGTTGAAGGAGACTGGATTTTGCTGGCCCAGGACAGGGACCGGTGGAGGGCTTTAATTAATTCGGTGATGAACCTTCGGGTTCCGTAAGACATCTGGTTGGTTGGGTCCACTATTTGGGAAACCTGAGGGGAAGAGACCTCTGTGGAGACCTAGACGTAGATGGGAGGATAATCTCAGGCGGGATCTATGGGAGATAGGAGTCGAAGGAGACTGGATTTTGCTGGCCCAGGACAGGGACCGGTGGAGGGCTTTAATTAATTCGGTGATGAACCTTTGGGTTCCGTAAGACATCTGGTTGGTTGGGTCCACTATTTGGGAAACCTGAGGGGAAGAGACCTCTGTGGAGACCTAGACGTAGATGGGAGGATAATCTCAGGCGGGATCTATTGGAGATAGGAGTTGAAGGAGACTGGATTTTGCTGGCCCAGGACAGGGACCGGTGGAGGGCTTTAATTAATTCGGTGATGAACCTTAGGGTTCCGTAAGACATCTGGTTGGTTGGGTCCACTATTTGGGAAACCTGAGGGGAAGAGACCTCTGTGGAGACCTAGACGTAGATGGGAGGATAATCTCAGGCGGGATCTATGGGAGATAGGAGTCGAAGGAGACTGGATTTTGTTGGCCCAGGACAGGGTCCGGTGGAGGGCTTTGGTTAATTCGGTGATGAACTTTCGGGTTCCGTAAGCCATCTAGTTAGTTATATGTAATTTTCCCTACATTTGCATATGTGGTTTTCTCCTTCCCCCTTACTCCCCCCGTCTCTCCCCAAGTTTTCTTTTTTGCAACAAATTATGTTCTGTTTTCTTTGTATAGTAACATCTCAAAAAATATTATTTTGTTTGTGGATGACAAATAATATTCATTACAATTAAATATTGTTGTAATGAAATGCAAAAAAATAAATTGGCCAAGATTTATTGTTTTTTAAAGGAAATAATAATAATAATAAATGTATTTTTGTCAAGTACATGATGCATCACTCATTTATTGTGATATTGGTGAGCATAAAACTGTAATTCATACACTCACACTGTTACATTGTAAACTAGAATTATATAACATCATCAGTGTGATAAGTCATTGCCCCGATGACAGAAGCAGCAAGCACCTCTGAAACATCAGTAAACTTCTGTCAGATTATGCGGAAGACGACCATCTTCATACTAGGTGCTTTGAGAAACTCAAATCAAAAGTAATGTGTCATATCCTCCAATCATCTGCACATCTTTAATTAATGTTCCTGTTTTCTGATTATCTAATACATAATCAATTACTGACTTTGTTCCTTTAACAGACCATGACACTGTTTGAGTTTTATCCATATATGGATAAAGACCATCACAATGGAAAGTCCTCCATGCATTTCAACACAGGCTATCAGTCTCTGAAAATTTTGTGTTTACTTTTGTTCTGGTTTTCTGAACCACACTGAATGCATTCCTTTCCCTGTCTTGCTGTTGCTTCTCACATTCAGATAAATTTCTGTGTACGTCATAAAACATGTTTCAGTTGTCAGAAGTGCTGCTAATATCCCATACATTACAAAACCTGTATATGAAATTCATATCTACATGTTCTTATGAGAAATGTGAAAGTCATTTGACTAATGCTTGCATGATGAAAAACTTCAGCACCAGGAAAAGCTGTCATTTATAGGGCATTTTTGCTGCAATTTGCCTGTGTGATGCACTCCCACAATCTGGCTGGAAAATTGTAATTATTTATTTATTTGCAATGTCAGAAATAATTATTGAAGTTGTGCAGATCTTTGTTATTTGTCACATGATTTTGGTGTGCTGCCATGTGCTTCTCATTATAACACGAAAGTGTGAATGTGTGTTTTGGTATCATGATGTTTCCCATACTTGCATGAGAAATATGGAGCCATTTAAATATCCATTTTTTTGGCCATAAATCTGCCTCTCTGGAAAAAGATACACAAACAGGTAGGCAGGATTTGTCACTGTAGAAACTCATATGGTACCTTACAAGATATTTGGAGGTTCTGTTCAAGTTTAAAAAGTGTTCCCCAATTTTAAAGAATTGATAGTTTTTTGGTGATTTTGTTCAAACCTTTTGTTTGCTTTCTATTAAATAGGATCTGAGCCATTTTACAGCTTTCCTCGAATGCCATCAAAATGTAATTTGGTTAACAAAATATAATGACTTACACAGTCTGAAGTTTCTGCTAAATCACAATAAATTCTTCTGACCTGCATTTTTTTGATTGTCTGTAAGTTTGAGGGCTGCGTCTTCAGTGGACGCACCTTTGCTGAAGCCAGATTTTTCTGGGACCAGTGTGCGTGTCATGACATAACCTAACCTCACATACTTCCAAAGAAGTAGTTAACAGTTCAGTTAAATGTATCTTTCCTCTCTCCCTTTTCATTAAGTACCATGTTCTCTTTATTTTATTACCAGATTTTATTATTAGTCTACTGTAAAACTGCTTTTTAGCCTATTTTATAACATTCAGGATTTTACAGTACGTAATGTAGAATGCTCTTGTTTTTGGGTGATAACTGTTCCTGCTGTAGATATGACTCCTCTTACATTTGCCATATATTTTTAATCCTTGCATAATTCAATCATTCTTTATTTTGCCTATATTATTATATTTAATTGGAAAACTACCTTCATAGATACGTAGAAAAACATACAACAATGAGTTGTTATTGTCTTTTTTAAAAGAGAACTTAGCTGCTACAGCAATATTATATTAATAAGAAATATTACATTAGATTATATCATTCATAAGCTACTGGATATTATGGTCTGATAGGCAATTTATTATTGGGGCGGTAGATGATGAACTGAACCTTATACTTGCATAATGCTTCCCTTTTAACTAAATCATAGCTTTCTTGAAGGCTGTAAATAGCTGATATGTACTCCATTGTACTCCTGATTTTTCTCCAGTACCTGAAAAATGCAGAATGTCTGATCAGTGCTGACTGATTACATAAAAATCTTCAGTGATGATCCCAAATAATTCTATGGATGTATTGAATTAACCTTGACAGAGAATGCTGTATTTAGAATGAAATAGTTACCCCTACATCACGAGGTACTCTCTTTCATCCACAGCCTGAATACATGCTGTTATGTGACATGGGACCCACATAATATGGACTTTTCCCTGATTTATTTTTAAGCAGATTTGAAACTAAAGGCTACAGAAATGTACCTATTATCTTCACTATACCTATTCATCTGTCCATATGTAAGAACTTGAGAGCAAACAGCTAATTGGATTTTGAAGATGTTTTATGTTAGGGAATTTTTCTATTTGAAGAGACATTTCAGTTTTGTTCAGTGTCATGATGGCAACATTTGGTACATTACATTAACGCCTAATGTGCTTTTGCTTGTGAAAGTGACTTCGTGGTAGTGGTAGAGTACCACCATCTAGCTACTCAACCACATTGAGCAAATCTTAAGTTGTCATTATTCATATTAACATCATCTGCCATCCAAGCAGAGGCCAGGCACCCTACTTGAGCTAAGGTCATTTGCCCCAAACACCTCTGATGTCACTGGCATCATCCTCAATGTGTCAGAATGGCTGCACTTGTTTTTCTTTGCCAAGCCGACTTGTTCAGTGTTTAAGAGATTCTGTTCTCAGGATAAAGAGATGCAAGGATTGCAAGAGGTTAATAAGTAGATGATGCAAGTTGTAATACAAAATCATTGTTATTTTAGTTAGATATGAGTGAACTTGAGGTTAAATTATTTTAGATTCTCCTTTCACTCTTATCTGTACTGCAGATTGAACCCAGTACATGGTTAACTATATTGCTTGAAAGATTTTTATCAGAAGGTTCACTATGCTTTAGATACCAACAAATAGATTGGTTAACCACTCTTTTTTCTCTCCCCATTAGGCTAAGCAATGTGAGTAGGTTTTTCTAACAACAAATCTGGTTGGGTTGGACATCATGTTATGGAATGTGAATATGCATTTCTGCATGCTGTCAGTCGAGAGTTTGTTTGCTATGTATAAAGTTACAGTTTTGACGAGTGAATTAACCTATTTGTCTCAGGTAGCCAGGAACTAAATGAAATAGGAAATATAATGCTGTCCCACTGAGAAAATAAATCTGTTCTGAAAAGAATGTAACTTTAGTAATGCAATATTTGTTGAGCTTACTTATGTCTTGTTTTCAGTCTCATTCTTCTTCCTAATAAGATTTGACCTAATATTTTTTTCAATTTGTTTGCTAGAGTCCTGCGAATGAGCAGAACTTAGTTCATGATGGTCAGCGTCCATATTCCTGTGATATGTGTCATAAATCATTCACTCGCCGAAGTACACTGAAGCGGCATAAACGCATACACAGTGGGGACCGTCCATATTCCAGTAATATATGTAACAGATCATTCATTCAGCAGGGTAATCTGAAGATACATCAGCATACGCACAGTGGAGAAAGGCCATATTCCTCTGATGTGTGTAATAAATCATTCACACTTTGAACTACACTGAAAAATCATCAATGCATACACAATGGGGACCTTCCATATTCCTGTGATGTATGTAAGACTTTTTCTGCTGTCAGAATGCAAATGAATACCTACTCATGCACATTTACTTTATCCAGGATGGGAATAGTAATTGTGCATTTGAGGCAAAGGGCAGTCACATTCTTGTGTAATAAAATGATGAGAATCTCATGATGTATGATGTGAAGTTTCTCGGCAACTAAACGGTGACAGTGACATCTTTTTGGTTTAACAATTTCATTCAGTTTATTACTTCCATAACATTTTATAACCGTTTCATTGGCATGGGGAATGTTATATAATTTTAAAATGTGTTAAGCATTTGTCATTTTTAGTTGCATATTTTACTGATAGTTCAAAATAATCATTCTAACCTTCAGGTTACTTGCAGGTCAAACAAGAGTGTAAGTTGTAATGACTTTGTTATAAATAGCCCACCTTCAGAATGCTGTACTTGGAAATGTCACAAGCAGATCAGTGATTGGCATATTTGCTTTCAGATGCAGAAAACTTTTTTGTGTTTTGTCAAAGATATTCCTACGTAGTGGCAGGAATATTTATTGTTCTTCCCATGTATATTACATTTGCTGCTAATCTAATCACTATTTGTTATCAAAGGATAATATACTAACCTTGTCCAGGAAACTTCAGATGATGCATGTTAGGAATGTGTGAAGTACATACAGTCCACAGACCAGGAGATAAGCCCTGCAAGGAATTCGATATACGCGCATAAGCAAGATTTCGCGGTGAGTGACGACAGGCTTTCATGTGTTCTAATGGCCACAGCCTTGAGAATACCTCAGAGAGGCACAGCGATTTAATCTAGAATATTATCGCAACACCCGCAGAACACATTAGAGGTGCGCTCACTACACGCTACTCTTAACTGCTTGACGTTTTCAGTGTGTGTAGTAGTGTGAAACTCTGACGTGTCACACTTCCCACAAATAGCAGCCCTCTAGTCCACCAGGCAGTAAACATTCCCCCTGCACCGCACCAGAAACGACTTCCCCCCGCAGGGCTTTTCTCCTGGTCTGTGGACAGTAAGTGTGTTTTGTTCCCAACAAGTGTCTTGGTTGAGTTTGAGGGCTTGACTTACTCATGTACCATTGCAGTTACTCTTCATATGTTTTGCTGCTGATGTCATGAACCGAAATAAAGTTGCTTAAATATTACATAATGCCACACTATCATTTAGTAACCACCACTGTTACAAAATACTTTATTTTAACTTAGCCTCAAAGGGGCTTGTGTGTAGTTAAAAGATTAATGACCCTAATACAGGTCAACATGCGTCACCAAATGATTCTTCCTCAGTCTCCATATATGAAAACTTTGAGAACTCACTGCGAGATTCCATTGAGAGTGACACAGATTTTGAAGGATCTATTGATGAAGCAGGAAGTAGAGATGGTGATATTGCAGCTATAGTAATTCAAGAACAGGGACAGATTGGAACAGCATGTCCACACAGTAACAATGTTAAAGAAAATTATTCCAGAGATTTTACACTCAGATTCCTACACCTCACTTAATTCAAGAGGACAGACAATTAGTCCACCTTGCACCTCATGACAATACCTACAAAAAAATCTTTGCACGATTACAGCGGTAAAGTCCGAGAATTTTGCTTCTTTATCAGCCTGAGAGTGAAATGTACATTTAGCCAAGTTATGCTTAAATGCTGGCGCTTGGAAAAATAAAATACACTGGAATGAAACCTTCATTCAGAATTATCAAATGTTTTAAATACAAAACGAATTCAGAATTTTATTAATACACAACTCATTTCGTTGCAACCTGTTGCTCTGCCATATACAGGCATAAGAATATTAGGAGTACTTTACTTCTCACTTAAATTCACTCTGACAGGTCATTACAAGGTTTGAATTAAGAAATTTTTCTGAAAATGTAAATAACAATGATCTTTTTACTCAAAATTGCAATGCCTCCATAACAATCAACTCCTTGTAGAAGACACAATACGAACGATCAACAGAACAAAGTCCTTCATATGACCTCTCTAATAACAGACTAATGCAGAGAAAGTGTATTGGTATGTTCAAGAGCCATAATACCACACACCCACTAAGATCAGCCAGTAAACTGATGAAGTGAATTCTGAGTGGTAGAAATACAAACCATGTAACTAGATATATACAACATAACTACAGTTTTTTTAACTAAGTAAAATAATAACCATGGAAGTACTTCAGCCTCATCCACACTTCCACAAGCAAATTACTTTTTTCAGTTGAAACTAAACATTTAATGCTACTGCTGCTGTCATTATGGCAAAGACAACACTTGTCCACATCCACAATAAAATTACATTAAATTTAATGTACTGTATCATAATCAGTTTCTACGAATGTTCTGCATTCAGTTTTATAAAATTATGTTTACTATAAGTATAAACAAAATGGTCTTTAAATTGTAAACACAATATTAAAGCATAGTTCTGTCTGTATGAACTCCTTCCACAATCTTAACCATATTAACATACAATTTAAGCTGCATATTTCTGTACTGTTTCTCAATACAATACTTGAAGCAATAGAACAGTTGGGCTGAACACGCACTGCAACAAAAGAACTTGGTACAAATCAACGCTTACAAAAACATCATTATATTTATCTGCTGTAGGATTCTCACTATGTATCTATCTTCTGTATTAGAAGTCTTCTACTTTTACTGCTTACAGGTTTACTTGTACATTTACATACAATGCATCACTTATTTAGAGAGCACACAAGAAATTTTTCACATACAATTCTATGCACCCGAATCAATTAAACCAAATCACAAGATACAAACATTGACATATTCAGACTTCAAAACTATTACCAAACATTGAATGCAATATCCAGAGTTAAGTCAAACAGCTTAAAAGATTCTTAGTGATCCTTACTGGCATTTATAACCAAATAAGCATTAGTTAATTTTAGCACATTTAATGTTGCCTATATTCACACAGCCATTAATTTAGACTTTTTGTGGTTTAGAAAGAGTTCGGTTACACCACCGAATATCAAGTACATCACTTTGAGGGAAGAACACAAACTGAAGGTACGTGAAAACAAAATACTTTAAAAGAATGATTTACACTTTTACCCAAGTAGGGTTATGCCATTTAAATAATGTTGGGGCTGTGCACAGTTTTGATGAGGAAATAAAAACAAGACAATTGGTGGTAAATATCCTGAAAGCAGTTCACAGCTCTCTGCTGATAATTCAGGTAACACTGACATTTTTAACAAAAAAAGCAAAGCTATAACTTAGATATCTGCACAAAAGGGGCAAAAAAATTAATGTGAAATGCCCTATGATCCATTAGATATAATACTAAATGATACTATGAGCCGGGATACCTCAGTCAGTACAGTGACTAACTGTGGACTGCATGACCGGGGTTCGATCCCCGACCGGGGCAGAGGATTTTACCTCTAGCCTCTGCATCCAAACTGGCTCTGAGGCCCACCCAGTCTCCTGTCCAATGGGTACCGGGGTCCTTTCCTGGGGTAAATCGATGCTGACCACTCGCCCCCATCTGGTGCCGAGGTCAAGAAAGAGTAGGAGCTATACCTCCACTCCCCCAAGCGCCTACATAGGCGTGTAGCGGGACGCTTTACTTTACTAACTGGTGCTATTAACATATTAAGTATAACCACTTATTTTATAAGACAGTATTGGTGACAAATTATAATATTAAAATTTTAAGGTTAAACAAATTCTTTTAACAATCCTTTAAGCTTTAATAAGATTGCAGTGCATATGGAAGAGGTCTTAATATCCATACACAATTCAACCTATCAATGAATCCACCTACTGTAGTGCCTTCAGCAAGTAGACTAGCCAGGGAGTCGATCAATCAGACAACAAAATTCATTCCTGAGTATCATTACAATTTTACAACTGATACAGGATTTGAGACTTTTGCGGCGAGTACAATCAATAAAATCTTCTCAAGCAACAGCTGTGTTAACTGGTTACCGTGGTTTACTACGGTAACCAGTTGACGCGGCTGTTGCCTGAGAAGATTTAATTAATTTTACAACTGTTTGCACACATGTAATAAATTATCACTGAAGGAAGTGCTGATGACACTAGGTTTCTACAATATTGTCTGCATATTACGAAAACTATGAGCTACAATCCTGACAAATTGGTTTTGCAGTGAAATCAATTTCCCAGACTTTAGAATATAACATTTTAATATCCACCTTGTCATTTTTTAATTGTTCATAGTAAGACCTCTTCCCATTCTCTGGAGGCAAATTTTTACAATTTATAAAAACATGAAATTCTGCGAACATACAAATATTTCACAAGGGCCAGACTGAAACAAACTTACATGATAGTATTTAATTCTATTTTCAGTAGTGAGACAAAACACTACCCCATTACATTCTGGTAAGGAGGCTGGTATAAAATTAAAAGTAGTCTAGTCACTAAAATCCAGAACAGAATCATAATATCAGGTAGCAAATAAATCCTTGGAAAAAATTACATGGACAGATCAAAATCAAATTCACAAAAGAAATTAAGGGTGGGTTACATATGGAATCTTTGTCTTCATGTGTATTTAAATATATGAAAACTGAAATATACTAACTGTTAATTTTGTGTAGTCTCTTACTTTATGGAAATTGGCACAAAAAACTTAAGGCAGAAGCAGTAACAGGATAAAAGTCCCCTAATGAGGAGCTTCATAATTTGCACCCCTCCTCATGATCAAATCAAGGATTATGAAATGGGTGAGGCATGGAAGAACGCGTACACACGGGATTTTGATCGGAAAACCTGACAGGAGGAGACCACTTGTGAGATGTCTTGGGCATTTCCACATTTTGCAACAACATAAAAGAAATCATACATAAATACAATTTTTTTTTTTAATTTTTGGCCACAATTTTCCATGTGTCATACATGAGTAGATGAGAGCATTTGTACAGGATTCAAAGCATCCCTTCTTCCTTTTGTAGTCAAGTAAATACGATATTTAGTGATACGTCTAATATGAATACTGAATGCTTATCCAAACAGTGCTCCATCTACCGCAGCATCCAAATTATGGAAGATAATAAACATCCTATGACCAAATTTGCAGGCTAAAAGAATTCAACGCTACATTAGGCAAGAGGAACACTCATATCTAGTCTTGATTCCATTAAACTCTCCTGAAGCTCTACTTTCAGTAGGGGTAAGTAAGATTTGATTTTTGGTTTTCTGAGTTGATGCATAAACTTGTAGGGGTTGCCAACAAGAATAAAGTGCCACAACCTAGATGACCATGATCCAAAAGTATCAGAGGCTCCAAGCACCAGTGTGTTGGATCACAAACTCTTTTATGGGGTCCAGCATGCTGTGACATGACTTGCCATCAAACACCAGTGCAAAGCCATTTTTGTATTTGTTGGGAGAAAAACGTTTCCAGCATCATTCTGTATGTGCGTTATACAATAAAACTCATCATAACCATAAGGGGCTGAAACAAACTGATAACATTGACATAAAATTACAGTTCCCCTGCAGTCATTGGAAAACAAACACCTATGAAGAAACATAAAGAAAGTTGATGAACAATGTGAAGCAGCTCCAACTTCATGCACCTTTTCAATGAAGAGTTCACTTAAAAATGCCAACATCAGAATAACCTGTATAAGACGAAGACAATAAAGCTACTTTCGCAGTATTCAGACGTTGCATGCAACATTCAACAGACATGAAGAACACTGGTTTTGAATGTCATCACCATCTATCATCGCCCATGATCATAACCTGGGAAAAGTTTGCACAGTATAGAAGACAGAGTTTCATTGACAGTGATCTTGTACTTTTCTCCAAGGTCATGCCGGCAACATGGACAACTGTAAACCTCAGCTGAAAATGATCTTTGCAAACAGCGTTTGCAGAAGTTATGTTTGCTAACAGTGGTGACAGGCTTATGGACCAACTCCTGGCAACATATGCACATAAATGTTTCAGCCACTTTAGCAATGTATTTCTGTTTCCCACCTTTGAGGTACTGACTACAAAAATTCCATAACTTTGTGTTGATACCACGCTCAATCAGCTTCTTTAAAATGTTATCTAACTTAAATTCCACAACCTTGGTTCTCTTAATGGTGCTGCTAGAATCTTCCAAGGCTTCACACGACCTCTTTTTGGACTCCCTTCTTTTTTCCTTGGATTGTTGCACGTCAGCTTTCAGTTTCTCTTCCTTAGCCTCGAGGTAGCCTTCAGGTACTTCTGCCTTTTCCAAACCATGAAGCTTAATAAGCTTCTTACCTTCTGGAGTCCAGGGGGCTGGACTATCATCATCACGGCGAAGACGATATCGCCACACGATGAAACCAGACTTTCCCTTCTCTGGGTAATACTCCACCACCTTATATATACCATCACATCCATTCCCAATTTCAGGAGCATATTCAGAATACTTTCTCAATTTGTAGTTTCTGACAACTCTCACAGGCTTCCCACCTTTCCAGTCGTTAGCTTTAGCTCCTTTATCACAAAGTTTAGAGTTGCAATTGAGTGCCAACGCTTTGTTTAGGCATGTGAGTGTCTTATCACGGCTTTGACCTGCTGTGCGTTTGTTTCCGGATAAGTCACGTCCACCCGAACCTGTGTAGAGAAACTCGTCGCCGTCGTCCTCGTAACCCCCGCTAAGTACGATACTGTATGCGCCGTCAGACTCATGTCCGTGAATACCGGCGACATGAGGTCGATGCACACCAGATTCAGAAACCTGCACTCTGTATAACCAGGATGTTCCAACTTCTATACCAGGAATTGGGCCATAATGATTTGGTCGTACCAATGTGCATTCTTTAGTGCGCCCCATACATGCCACTCCCTTCCCCCAGTCACGTGAACTTTTGGAATTCATACGTCGTAACTTTGCTTTCTTCTTACTCTCCTTCAACTTTTCACCTTCTTTCACAATCTCATTTTCATCATTCTTTCAGTCTGGACAGTACCAATCATCACTGTCTGGAACAGCTTCCAAAGGTGGATTAAGGCATCTGATATGGTAAGCCATGTTACATTCATCACACAGAATTTGCGTAGCAGGATCATCCTTTCCACCACAAACATAACAACTGCACTCCCTGCACTTTACACGTGGATTGTCATGGCAGCTCAAACAATTTAGAGCGCTCTGATGTAAAGGTATTTGTGTTTGCATCAATCTGTCATCTTCTTTGGTCCTATCTGCCACTGGAATTGGCTTCTCAATCTTCAGTATGTCATCACAAAATACGGTCTTGCAGTTATCTAATGGTACAGCATCTCTTCCTATATATAAACAGCCAATGATTTCTTTCTCTCTTCTTCTTATATTAACTGTGATGATGCGAACAACATACCAGTATCCTCGAAATCTTGGATTCTCAATATTATAGGTTGCCATAACAATATCATTTATTTTAAGATCACTTACGTCATGTTTTTGTCTAGCTCCCATCTGCTTTTTGCACTCCTCCATATCTGTAGCTCTGATATTGTTTCAGAATCAAATCATTCTCCACTCACAGTTCAAATTATGGCAGGACGTGGAGGTCATGGGGCAATATTGGAGGCTTTCCATACTCAGCAGCGACCAGGAGTTGAAGCTGATAAGAGTCAGGTGGGAAAGTACATCAGCAATGTGTTTACTCTCTTAGGTCCAGATCAGTAGATTTTATTGCTTGAGAAATACTTCGTGCTTATTGTTACGGTGTTCTGGGATTAAGTATTCTAGTTATTGCCCCAAGCTGTAGTCAGTAGCCCAAAGCTTCACTTTGAGATACTATTTGAATTTCTTGTCCTTAAGTTTTCACATCATGAGCCTGGCATAGCTCAGTCATTATAGTGACTGGCTATGGACTGGACGACCGGTGTTTTGATCCCCGACAGAGGCAGAGGATTTTTTCGCTAACCTCTGCGTCCAAACTGGTTCTGGGGCCGACCCAGTCTCCCATCCAGTCGGTATCAGGGTCCTTTCCCAGGGTTAAAGCGCGGCCAGGCCGTGATGCTGACCACTCACACCATGAGTAGGAGCTGTACCTCTTCTGCCCCCAAGCGCCTACATGGTGTATAGTGGGACAACATTACTTTTTATTTTTAAGTTTTCAACTTTGGCTCTTGGGTATAGGCTACGTCAAATGTTGATAGTTATCCAGTGTGTTGGCAAACACTGCAGTTGCAATCTCCTGGGTGAATGTGTGGTGACAGGGTATTTTTAGAAGTGTTATGTGAGGTGGAAGTAGAATTTGATGGTGCTGATTGGTAGAACAGGGGAGTGGGCTGCTTTCTTTTGAGGAAAAGAGGTGATGAAAGAAATAATAAATATTTAAGGTTTAATAATTTCATTTAACAAATTGGAATCTGAAGCATGTTCCTCCCAGTGTAATGAACTCTCTCAACCTTCCTCATGACATTTCATTGAATTTCATCCTGGTTACTAGGCCCTTGCTCACAGCTGTTGGGCTGTGCGTGTGCAAACAGGGTGTATTCATGAGCAGAAGATGTTTATTCACAAGCATTTCTTTGCACCAGAATAATTTTTAGCTGTTTGTTAGGCATTTAGCAATGCATATCCTCCGAAGGAAGTGCAAAATAAGACAATACACACAAAGTTAACAAAGTTTTGGGATAGAGAAAGTGTTTGTCTGTGACAATTATTAATCGAGCGACAATATGCCTCAAATTATGGCTGTACGAATTTTGAATAGTTCATCATCTGTAGTAGCAGAATGCAGCTTTAATATCGCCATTTGTTTCATAATTTTGTTTGTAAAAGGGTTTCATGTATAGGAGCTGGGGCTTCATTTTAAGTGGAATTCCCTGAAATATGCTTCTTTTGGAACTACATCTGGAAAATAATTTTAAGCAACTGGTTAGTACATTCCATTGTATTGTAACAATTGGTTTTTGGTGGTTTATGATCATAAGTATTTCTGCTGTATGGATATTTTTTAAGTGCCATTGCATTATCTTTCCACTGTAAGTGATAACTGTGTCTCGTCACAAAATACTTTGAGTCAAATGAGGAAGGAGTTGCTCGCTCCCTTGCAGTACTCGAGTATGGTGCAGTGTAATACTTCATTCTGTATTAGACACGGATGGTTTCAGCGATGAAGATGGATGTCTTACGTCATCCGGGCGACGATGATGGAAGCAGCAAGGACCTCTGAAATGTTGGCAAACCTACAACAGTACATGGTGCAACAACCCAGAAGACTGCCATCTTCAGACTCACTGCCATGAAAACCTCAAACCCTAAATACTTTCAGTGTTCTTATAGCAGTTTTCATGGTCCCTTTTGATACACCTGTTTGTGCTTATTGTTTAAGCTTTTCTGCATACAGCAGTGAGTCACACATGAATATTGCAAAGAAGTATAATACCACTTCTTCACTGGTAACATGGCATTAGTGTCAGTGGCCAATGCAGTATCACATGTAGAAGAAAGGTCATGACACATCACATCTGCAAAATATGTATCCTTCGGGGAGTTTCTGCATCTTCTGCTCAGCATTATATTCTGTTGAACATAAATCTGTGATGTTCAAAATCTTGATCTTATGCTTTATTTATTTTGTAAAATTATTGCAGATATGTGCCAAGGGACTTTCTCTCAGTTTGCTAAATTACAACCTCCATTCTTTAAAAGCACTTCAATCTGTGAAAATAAAAAGGTCTCGAGATCCGGTCCCACATTCTTCCATTACAATTAGTACCGCCTGGCGTAGACAAGTTTCACATCTCTCTTCTGATATACTTTGCCATTTCGAAACCAAAGCACTTCAATCTGTGAAAATAAAAAGGTCTCAACATCAGGTTGCAACATTCTTACCTTACAATTAGGACTGTCTCTCCTATAGAAGTTTCACATCTCTCTTGTGAAATACTTTGGCATTTCGTAACCAAAGCACTTTAATCTGTGAAAATAAAAAGGTCTCAACATCAGGTTGCAACATTCTTACCTTACAATTAGGACTGTCTGTCCTATAGAAGTTTCACATCTCTCTTGTGAAATACTTTGGCATTTCGTAACCAAAGCATTTAAGAAGCAGGATTGGTGCTCACATTGCACAACATGTTCATCATTTGGTCAGTAAGAGAACTACATATGTGAGACTGCTCCTCCATTTTAAGTCACATACAGTTTTGGCATCATTCAGTTGGCACAGTATTTTGTTTCTCATTTTACTGGTGATGTTGTTTGTTTGTTTTCTTTAAATTAATTATCTGTGATTATCGTTAAATTGCATGTATACTTAGTTATATTATTCTACAGAAATCTCAGTAATAAAGGTACAGGAATTCCTGTATGGATTTGTACCTGCACACGTCATACTTATGAAACATATGCCTTGCAGTATTTGTGAGAGTAAACATTGATTTTTAAAAACAACTGTTGCTGTGCTGTGGCTTTCTTTAGAAAAAGATAATTTGATTGAGATTTTAATGATGCTGTTTCTGAGACATTTGTTACAGGTACTGATTCACAGGGACGAAGGTTGTTATACAAGGGTGCAGTTGATTGCTTCATAGAGATGTGGAACACAGAATTAGTTTATGGATTTTTTAAGGGATTCATGCCAGACTATACATGTCTTGGACCACATACTGTTCTTTGTTTTTTATTTTGGGATGGACTCAGAGGACTTCAGACTAAGTTTGTAAATAGGCAACATATGAAAGATGGAACTGTGGAAGTTGTGAAGTCATAGTAACAATTAGTTCATTGTCCTCTGTGTATTGTTTTTCATTGAGTCTTGGCTTACTGTTATCAGTGGAAGAATATTTATATTGTTACAATCAGAACTGAACTACTCTGAGGCAACCTGGACACCCAAAAATTATAAATAATTTTTATTCTGTCAATATTGGTCTCCTGTTTTGTAACACCATGTCGACTTGTAGATAGATACAAACATTTTAGAGGAAGATATTGTCTCCATCTTCCAGGCTAAAGAATTATTTCAGAGCAGTCTCCTTCCACATTTTACTGTAGAACGTTAATGAGCTCTTCAGTAATAATGAATCTCACTGGCATCTTAAATGTTTATATAGTTGCCTAGACAGAATTTTTTCCTATTCCCACTTTTCTTCTTCTGTGAAATTTTTGTGTATAATTATTTACTTGGTATATTAATTCAGTAATAAACATATTTTGAATATAGTGCAATGCTAGTGAATTCTAAATATTCTGTATCATTTCTAAGATTAGGTCTGTTATAGTGTGTTCTATTCCTGGGACATGTTTTTATGGTACTAATTTATGTATAGGTATTTTCTGAATGTAATATGACTTGTCCAGTAATGGATGAAATTATTATTTTATAATTTGTATTCAGTTGAGTACAAAATTTAAAAAGGTGACATTCTTTTGATTGGTAATAAAATAGCAACAAGTGGACTGTATATTGCTTGAAAAAGACGTGTGTTCCTTTCTACAACCTTTTAACTCCTCTTAAAAACCTCATTTCTGAGGCTTGTATTCTACTTCAATCCCTTGCATTTAGTATTCAATTTTCTGAGCCATATAAGAGTGTGGGGGGTTCCCATAACTTTGTAAAATTTCAGCTGAGTATCTTTTCTAGTTCTGATTGTTTTCCATGGAATGCTGTAGTTTTGGTTTTAATTAATATTTTCATGTTTTACTCTGAGCATAATTGGTGCAATTTGTACACAGACCTATGTAAGCTATGTTCTGATTTTTGTGAGATTACTTGTTTGTCTGCGAAGAAGATTGTATTTAAACAAATTCTGTCCTTTAATTTTATTCTTGTTTTTATTTTGGCTCTTCATCTGTATAAATGTTGTATGGAGTTTCAGATAAGCTGCACCCATGTTTAACTCCTTGATTTGTTTGTATTCCATGTGTAATTTGATTTCTTGTCTGTATTATTGCATTTGTTGAATTGCATCATATTCCATAAGTTGTTCCTATTTACACGATCAAATGCTTTATCATAGTCTGTGAGGCCAGGTGTGTTTCCAGGTTGAACTCCTTTCTCTTTTCCAATATTTGTCTTAGTGCGAGAACATCGTCGATACACGATCTGCCTCGTCCAGATGCACTGTTCTAGCAATAATTTATCAGCGACAACTTTGAGTGTGTATGTCTGAACTTGTGTTGAGAAGACTGAGTCATCTGTACTTTTTGGAGAATTAGCTATCTCCATTTTTAAAATAATGATATAATTTTTTTCTTTTTAATCAGGGATTTTGCATCTTTCCTGAGTCTTAATTCGAGAGGTTCTCCTTTATACTTGGCTACTTCAGAGTTAATACCATCTGGATGAGTGGCTTTTTGGTCTAATTTTAGTTCTTTTATGGTAATTTGATCAACTTCTTCTACCTGTATCTTTTTTGTCTCTATTGTGGTCTTGTTTTGGGGGCCATGCCACAATTTTTTATGATGCTCACATTATTTTTTCAGGTTTATAGTATCTATTTGAGCAGTATCTTTTCCTGTGCTATTCATAAGCTTCATTGTTTTGTATGCTATTATTTACCTTCTATGATTGTCTGTTACTGATAAATCTTTTCCGCGATTCCTTACGAGCTTTTTTCAGAAGGTTTCTCCTCGTTCTTTGCATTCCTTTTGTTTGTTCCATTGGGTTCTATAATTATATCTTGTAGGCTATTTGTCGCTTTGTCTGTCATTTCTCTCCATATTTTTAAGCCTCTTTCATGATGTGTGTTTGTGTGTGGTCCATTCTTTTTAACTCTGTATTGTTCCAAATATTGTCATTCTTTTGAATAAATCTTGTATTCCCTCTTCCTGTAACAGATAGACTTTGTAGACTTCTTTCAACTCTATTCTCTTCCATCTTGCCATTAATTCTACTTCATATTTTGCTAAGTAGTGGATAGACGTCAAGTACGAAGGACTGGTGGAACAAGACTCGTTTCAACTGAAATCCATTTCATGAGGTGGGTGGCGGTTGACTTCATGTTTCATCAGGAAATGGATTAAACAAAATTTTAAATGTCACTGTTAACAGATTTTCTGCCTCAGTACAGAAGAAGCTGGAAATATTTTGTAAGAGTCGGTTTTGATAGATTTTGGAAAATATTGAAAACTATGGTATCAAGATCAAGGAAGAAGAGTTACCTATTCCTTGATACAGGCAGAACAGGTACACAAGAGTGCGTCGTGCTATAATATCAGTCTCCTTCGCAGGCAGTCGGTATATTTACATAGGGAGGATGATCTTGCACATCTTTCTTTTAAATCTTATGTTAAAATGTATTGAAGTGAAATGCCTACTGTTCAGGCATCTGAACGCTTATATATGAGAGAGAGAGAGACAGAAGTTATTGACCATTCAGTTTAGGTACTGAATTTTAAGAATGTGGAATGTGGAATTACAACCACAGTAATTTTCTTGTTGTTTTGTTAAATTGTGTATGGTTTGAGTGATGGAACAGCATACCTTTGCACAGTAGTGTGATTTAACATTATAGGCCTACATATACAAAATGTTTATATATAGTTTTTTTATGTGTGTATATACGAGTGTTCCTAAGCAGCAGAAAGTTTCTGCCCCTCTTGTTTCGGCTAATTCCCAAATCATGTGAGGGCTGGAGGGGAGGAAGTTGTAATTCAAGAGTACTTGGAGGGACTGAGTGAAGTCAAAACAGATTTTTGTTTTGTTTTTTATCATCGCAATGATCAAGATCCAAACTGTGTGTACCTGTCATCTGACAAAATGTTTGGTGGAAGTATATGAATATTCACAAACTGTCTTGTAATGTAATCTCACATTTAGTGCGATGGTTTCTCATTTATTATATGAGGCAAAAATGAAATGATTAAATATGCTGACGTGTAATTCTTTGATTTGGAATCAGCAGTAATAATGATACAACATACTTTATACTCACTTTGAGTATGTAGTAAGTGAATACATTCTGTTTTGAAATCCTCCCTGGAAGACCATTTGGAAAACATATAAACATTAAAATTGATCGTGAAGAAATAGGCAGTCCATTGAATAATTGAGTTTTATCCACTGCTCAAGGAAATCCATGCACAATGGAGTTAATTACTTGGCTCTAATCTGTGGTAGCAACTCCTAAAGGAAAAGTTAACATGAGTACCAAAATCTTCCCATATTTATGAGCACAATTCCTTTTAATCATAATAGATGTTACCAAGTCACTGACTCTTCTGGACCAATCACAAAGTGGCTACTGATTCAGCTGAACCAGTACTAAAGTGTGTTTTGCTGTTAAAGATTCATGGAATAAGGGGCTTGTTTCTGTTTGTAATTTTCCCTTTACGTTTATCAGGTGTGGGTTTCCACAGTATTGCTGACAGTTATGTCTTATTTCTTAATTGAAAGATGCTAAGTTTGATTTTATTGTGAAAGCTGAATTTCTAACATGATTTGAGACACAATTATCTTGTTTTGTGTGCGTGTTACTGTGTTATGTTCCTTGCAGTATGTATGTGTTTTGCACATGGATGCATGTGTAAGCCTCAAATTTTTCAGATTTCCTATGAATCCTTGGTTCCTTTTTATTCAGTCACATAATGCCCTTATTTTGTAACTTTTATGGACATATTAAAGAGACAAGGAGGTGGAAGAGAAAATACTGCATTCTTTGTAAATGTGAAGTTTACATTTACTGAATATCTTTAATCAAAATATCAGGGGACTGAGGGCAAAAGTGATGAATTATGTCATACAGACTGTCTCAATGAAAACAGCCACAAAAAACTGATTATAAGCCCAAAGAATTTGTCTCATACTGTAAATTTGTCAAGAATTCACGGTGACAAAATTGATAATATTTTTGTAGATAATATAAAACTAAGCTCATCTACATTTACCGTAATAAATTCATCGACTACTATAGTACATTTGAAACAGAGAACTGTAAAAATAATGACAGTCATTCAGTTTCAAATTCTACTAAAAAACTAAACTTGGTAAAACTGTTGAAAAAAAAGACAGTTATACCAAGAATAAGTTTAATTCATTTTGTTTTAAAGAGGACTGTCTTCTGGGTAATTGCACTGTGTAGTCTGGTAGAATGGTGAACAACCTAGAGATGGCCATTTCATGTTACCACCATGAGAACCTCAAATCTCGCTGATTTACGTAATACTTTTCTGCAGTATTTGAAGCCAGTTTTCTGATTAAATATTAAAGTATGCACAAGATAATGGACTGGATTACATAATAGAAATGTAAAAAGAGCCTATTATATCTACAACAGGAACACTAATGATCCAATAATAACCATTGTAAAATCCTTAATAAAGTTAAAAAAGGGAAAAAAAGTTTTATAATAAACTTAGAGCAAAATATAATCAAAATAGAAACAGCATGTAACTTGGTAAAGTAGGAAACAGGACAAATACATTTAACTGAACAGATGCCCTCTTTATATAAACAATAAAAACTTAAAAGGGTCCAGAAAGATGCTGATGCCTTCAGTAGTTTCTTTTTAACAATAGCTGAAAGATAAGTTTACATGAATTAGGAAAAGAAGATGCGATTTCATTTTTAACATTTATTTCCAATAAATTCCTCGGTTTAAAAATGATTCCAACAACTGAATCTGAAGTTAAATGGAAATATAATTCCTTAAAAAAATCGTCAGCTTGTGACGAAATAACAAATAAAATTGTGACAACTCATTCTCATCTAATTAATCACTCATTGAGTAAACACTCCTTTATTTCCTACATAGTTTAACTAATGATGGGAGACGACCAATTTGGATTCAGGAGAGGAAGAGGAACCAGAGATGCCATCGGAGTTATGAGAATAATTTCAGAGAGAGTTCTCGATGTCAAGGAAGAAGTATGTGCCTGCTTCATCGACTGGAAGAAGGCTTTCGATCGAGTAAAATGGAAGAAATTAATGAGGATCCTACAGAGAATTGGAATTGATTGGAGAGATAGAAGACTAATCGAAAACCTGCACATGCAGCAAAAAGTCAAAGTGAGACTGGACTCAGGAGACACCAACAGCGTTGAGATAGGTAGAGGTGTAAGACAGGGATGCTGCTTATCACCAATTCTTTTTAACCTGTACGGGGAATGGCTTGCCAAGGAAGCTCTGGAGGGAACAGGAGACTTCAAAATTGGAGGAAGAGTGATAAAGACTGTAAAGTATGCAGACGACTTAGTAGTATTGTCGAAGGAAGAGGAGGAATTACAGAACATGATGGACAAGTTAGTGGAAACAGGTAGAGAGTATGGAATGGAAATCAACATTGAAAAATCAAAGGTAATGAGGATAGCACCGAGAGCAGAACCATTGAACGTTGTAATTGGAAACCAACAGATGGAGAATGTGGAGCATTTCAAGTACTTGGGAAGCATAGTCACGACGGACGCCCTATGCACCAAGGAAGTAAAAGCAAGGATAGCCATGGCCAAGGCAGCTTTCGTCAAGAAGAGGATACTTCTCACTAGCAAGTTGGGCTTGGAGATGAAGAAGAAACTAGTGAAGTGTTACGTATGGAGTGTCGCGCTGTATGGAGCAGAGACTTGGACACTCAGGAAGAAGGAACAGAAATACCTGGAGAGTTTCGAAATGTGGTGTTGGAGAAGAATAGAGAAGATCAGGTGGACGGATCGAGTGACCAACGAAGAAGTATTGAGGAGAGTCAACGAGCAAAGAATCATTCTGCAGGCGATTACACGAAGGAAAGCTAACTGGCTGGGACATATTATGAGAAGGAATGGATTAATGAGTGATATCACCGAAGGCCAGGTTGAAGGAAAGAGAGGACTAGGAAGAAGATTGATACAGCTAACCGACGACCTTAAACAAGGAAAGAAGATGACGTTCCAGGAATTAAAGCGAGAAGCCGAGAATAAGGACAACTGGAGAGCTCTTTTTGGGCAGAGCAATGGACCTGTCGTAAGACAGAACACTTAATAATAATAATAACCATCTCCAATTATTTTCCATTTCGTCCTTTCTTTTTGCATGTGGTTTCCATAGTTCGTTGATTCTGTTTAAATTTGATAAGTGCATTAGAAATTAAGATGTAATTTCGTTTGTGGCCTAAGTAGTATACAAACTGCAGTTCTCATGAATTTCAGTTTCTATTGTGGATATTTAAGAAATAGCTGGTATTTTAATCAACTGAGCTAATGTAGCCACCAACCGTGACACTAATAACTGATAGTTGGCAGACATGGAATTGCAGATAGTAATATATCGTGTAAGGATGTTGGTAACTAAGTGGAAGAGAGAGTTATTCAAGATGTCGGATGTGAGCTGTCAAGGAAGAAAGGCTAGTTCCGTGTTAAATGGACAATTAAGTGGTGTGTACGAGTGACTTCGTTATATAATACTAGAAATTTAATGTTTTTATAGGCGCTTTGTTGCTTGTCATTAGAGACAATTCTCATACATGTTACCGTAACAAGTTTGGCGCCAATTGTGTTGACAAACTGACAAAAGAGAAACTCAAGAGAATAAATAGTTCGTGAATTATAAAAGATTGAACTCATATTCAACATGCCAAAAACAAAACTGAAACCTTTATACACTGGCAAATCAATTTCAGATTTGGAAGTTTTGTACAACTTTGATGAATTTATTAAAGGAAATAAAGCAATGATGTAAGTAATTTGATGTTATATACATTATGGGTTTTAACGTTAGAAATAGAAGGATTAGTATGTGAAATGATGTTAACTCTTCATTTTGTAGGCTTTGTAATTCAGCCAAAAAGTTGCTTGACACAGGAAAATAATGTAGGCGTTCTGGTGATCAGGATTGAGTTACATTCATTACGTGTTATATCTCATTGTGGTGACCGTGATTCAGAAATCATATGAATATCAGAAGGAAAAGGACGATATGAATAACAAGCTTCGTTCACAGAATATAAAAACTGCAGTGGATTTTGCAGAGAAGCTTGCCAACAGTTTGGAACAAAGATGAATGTAATATTTGTATTATTTACATTAGTTTTGTTTTCCTTTTAATGTGTGACTTCTTCTTCTTCTTCCCTAGCCCTACAGTCTGACATTTACATGATGTGTGGGTACATTTTTTCTGCATTGCAGTTGTAAGTTAGGTTAAGTTAATTTTTTGTTTAATTATGTCTGATTTATGGTGATTTTGAAACTCCTTTAAACAGGATCTGTCAACATTTGCATTCAATTTTAGAGACTGTAGTAACAGTACACAAGCATTTTCAGTATTTTCCATTTTGCTTTATAATAGGATTCAGAGAACATGCTGACTTGGTGAGCTGAGGTAGACTATTGAAAGTTCTGTCTGACTATCGACTGAACGGTGGGTTTGATCCCCAGCAGGGTCCATTCAGTTCAGCTCTTGTATCCACCCAGTCTCATTGTGCGCATTTCAGTTTTGGTGTTGAGAACTTTCCTCCATCTGACACTCCCTTCTCTGTGCATTTAGCTCCACTTACTGATTTCACATGCTCCAGAGCTTAGTGGTGCTAACATAAGACAATTGCCTGAAAGAATGACCGCTGAATAGAACAATAACCGTGCAGATAAAAGAAAGAGCATGACAGAAGTTTGATGTCACCAGTGCCATTTTTATTTGTAATCCCCCCACTTAGTGTATGTTAAGTGTATATAGTGTACTCGTAGCAGTATGGCGAGTGTCAATTTGATATCAAGAATGTTTGAGTGTTAATATTTAATTTTGTTTCCATGTACTTGTTGAAGATGTGATCTTGAGTGGAGTAGAGTAAAACTGATGAACTATCCATGCCCATTAATAATACGTACTCATCACATATTCTATGTTTAACTGAACACCATATGAAACTACCAGGTCAATCTAGAAAATTATATTTTAGGTGTTAGTTACTGTAGACGGAATATAGCAAGAGGAGGAGTGAGTATTTTTGTCAGAAATAATCTAAAATGTAGTCAGTTAAATGTTCTGCATCGCTGCAAAGACTGTGTTGTGCAATTGGAATCTAAACTGCCCAACTTTTTTTATCTTTATAAACCTACAGCAGAATTTGTCATTTGTGGCAACATTAATATTAATAATCTTACCGAAAGTTACCACAATCATCTTTCAATCTCATCTCAGTAGTTAATTTCTCCACAAGAATTCAAAATTACTTCATTTCTGTTATAGACAGTTTTTTTACAGACATTTCCAGAAAATATCATATTTGTATTGGACCAGTGATAAATGGGATATCTGATCATAATTCACAATTTCTGGTTATAAAAATATAGAATCAGTCTCCAATTACAATTACAGGAAATGAATCAGACTTGTCAGTGAAGACACTAACTAACTAACTAACTAACTGACTGACTTCCTGGTAGCAGAACTCGCAGGTCCAACACCGACAGCACCAAAGCCTGCCACCGGCCACAATCCTGAGCAAACTCCAGCCATTTACGATCCTCACAGCCAACATGCCTAAGATCAAATACGCTATTAAAGAATTTATAACACGTCTAAGTAATGAGAAGGGGGACTCGGTATTAAACAGCCATGATGTAGGGTCAAAATTTGACGCATTTCAAAATATCTTCTTAACAATTTTTGAAACAAGTTTCTTGACTAAAACAGTGAAAATTATATCTGAAAATAATGAATAAAGGCATCAAAACATCTCGGAAACATAAATTAGATCTTACCTACATTGGCAGTCTAGTGACGACCAAATAATGACAATTCACTGCGGGTTTTATTGCGAGAAAATCAAGGCATTAAAGAGGCTAAACAGATGCATTACAACAAACAGATACTAACATCGACCAGACTACACAGCGCAACAACCCAGAAGACGGAAATCTTCATACTCTGATGACGGAGGCAGTATGACCTCTGAAACGTTGGTTAACATCGACCAGACTACACAGCGCAACAACCCAGAAGACGGAAATCTTCATACTCTGATGACGGAGGCAGTATGACCTCTGAAACGTTGGTTAACATCGACCAGACTAAACAGCGCAACAACCCAGAAGACAGAAATCTTCATACTCTGATGATGGAGGCAGTATGACCTCTGAAACGTTGGTGAACATCGACCAGACTACACAGCGCAACAACCCAGAAGACAGACATCTTCATACTCTGATGACGGAGGCAGTATGACCTCTGAAACGTTTTTTAACATCGACCAGACCCAGAAGACAGAAATCTTCATACTCGTCGCTGGGAGAACCTCAAGTCTTACATAAACAGATACTAAGTCAAATAATAAAATTAAAGCAGTCTGGAAAATACTAAGGAAGGAAACTGAACAGAAGAATAAAGAGAAATGATAATGCAATAAAAATTCTAAACTCTTAGCAGATCATTTTAATACTTACTTCGTAACAATTGTAGAAAGAATGAACAATGACGCTACACCATAGCAACAGAAGACACAATGAATTACCTTACTCAAGCTTTATTAACTCATTATCGTGTATTTATTGTTAATTTTAATTTTAATTTTAGCCAACCAACTAAATATGATTTGCGTACCAGATAATGTTTTATGTTCACACAAAGTTTCAGATGCATGTTTTGTATAAAATGGTTGTGTAGAGTTGCCTGATGGTGGACTACGTGTTGTATTTCTCTCAGTCCTATAAATGTAATGTGTATTCAGTTAAATTGGTAAAAGTTACTGAATGAGCAACAGAAAATTGAAGACGAAGAGAAACGAAGGCAAGGTAAGTTGGAAAAAGCAACTGAAGATGGCAGTCTAGCCAATGGAACTTTGCGGCATTCCATATTATTCTGACGAATTAAATTTGAGGCACCCAGGATTGGTTAATTTGGTAATGGAAGGAACAGCTGAAAGGAAGAATTGTAGGGGGAGACAATGATTGGAATTTTTGAGGATGTGGGCTGTAAAAAAAATGTGGGAATGAAGAGACTGGCGCAAGAGAGACGAAGATGGAGGACCGCACCAAAGCAGTCGGAAGACTGATGACAGAGAGAGAGAATTTGCAACACTTTATTTCCTCTTGTAAAAACAAAATGTGTCTACATGTCTCACGGCCAACTCAGCACATGGCATAATTACCCGGTACGTTGGAGCAACTCAGCCAAATTGTAAATTTGCAATTTCTTTAAAATATCACACGCAGATCAGAAATCAATACAAAATTCTCAGTGTGTTGCCTTCATAACGACGTTTTTATAAACGATGGTCATGAATCTTCCCCTAATAACATGAAGACGGCTTCGTAACTCGAAACATGTCGCCACAAGTGGATTCATTTAATACAAGACGCAAAGAGAAACTGTTGTGTGTTGATGAATGGTAATATTTTGAATAAAATTAAACGTCTGTAAAATAATTAATTTCAATAAAACTTCTTGAGCAGAAAATAACGAGAAGAAATAATTTTTCCTTCTTTGCTGCAAACAATATTTCTCTTTATTTTATTTTTTTTGTAGCTCCTATATCAATTCCTAGTTTACTACATAATTTTCATAAGGAAAGTAATTGAAATGAATGTGTTCGTCGGGATCGTAATCAGCTGCAAACTACTGATTTTCCTGTGCCAGTCCAGGTTCGTAGTTCGAGTCCCGAACGGGCTGAAACTTGAGATGAAAAGGGTAAACCAGGCTTTGGCGTATTAAGGTGGTTTATACAAACGAAGGAGGCGTGATGAGATTATATTTGGAACGCCTTCCGTCATCCAAATATGAATGATTTTATGAATTTTGGCATTGATTAATGTATTAAATTTGAAGAGAGTGGCGACAATCAGTCGCTTCAACGTCTTTCCTCGAGACCTTCCGTGACACTCACAAAGCTTTCGCCTCGTAAAAGTTGTTTACGAGGCGAAAACTTAAGCATTTCCAGATATGGAATGACGTTTGCCCTAGAACAGTCGCCTCACTGCGACTGGGACCAGAATATGGCTTTTCGGAGCGTTTCGGACGTTATGGGGTGATTTTGAGGGACGAATCGGATCGCCGTATTTAATTCAAAATTTAAGAACAGTTGCTGTGATAACGCGCATGTGTTGTGTTGGACTTCAAGTCGTGCAGACGTGTTTTGTTCGCAAAGTTTCAGTACATAAACAGCCGATTCATTGCACTGCCTGATTATGAACATAATTGTCTTTTTGCATCAGTGCGTCTCAATTCGTGAATAAATTGAGTGATTTCACCACCAACAACAACAACAACTGTGTCGTCAAGAATTGCACCAGCTCGGCGACTTCGCTGCCCTCCCGCGAGCGCCGCTCCAATTAAGGCCTCTCCTTATTTTCCCTGAGAGTCCGAGATCCTCGCCCACCGACTGATCCTATGTCAAGGTATCCTGAGAAGACCTTTAACCCTCTCCGCGCACCGAAGTGACAAACGTTTTAACCGCACCAGCGCCGACCTAGCTACTGGGTTCGAACCCGTGGCTACATCAGCAGAAGGACGGTTACATTCCGAATTCAACATTTTTTTTGCATTTCTCCTCCATCGATTTGTCTTTGTGTTTGTACTCGTAATCGCTTGCATTCGGTAGGTTCTCGATGACACAAGTCGACATCCCGGATCTACGAACATTCATATTTCTCAACTGCTGCCTGCAATTTGAAATATTAAAAGTGAAAACAAACCCTCTTTCATCGTCCATTAGTATAATCTACACTCAGGACAATTTTTACCACATTTCGCGGACACAATTACAGAAAATATGTATATATATATACTTTTACTTTTGGGGTTCTAAAATATCAGAGATTTCGGTGTAGAATAAGAATACTGGAATTATCTTTGGGGTCGTAAAATGTTTTGCCCTAAAAATATCCATGTCTGATTGGTTGGCTCTGTCTTTGGGTTGAATGGGAAACTGCTTGAAGCTAAGGGCACAGCTTCCACCGAAATGTCGTTGCTTATAATTTGTTTCCAGATAACCTTAACAAAAATTCACCCAAACGGAATTCAATGCCTCACCATATTTCAGAACAGTTCCCACGTGATCTTTCTTTCACTCATGCACATAAATCCCCGACCAACGCGCTATTATAAAGTAATATATTTTATTACATCGAAGTGGAGGGAGTGGTTATGACTATTTTAAAACACAGTCAAATGACTTGGGTTCTGGCTAGCGACGTTTGGTAAATTTCATTAAGCCATTAACTTCGGTCAGAATAATAAATTTAATCACACACTTTCTTGGTAGAGATAAGCGCGTCTTGTTTGAGACATGCGCCCATAACAATATTTTCCTCTTTTAGCAATATCTTTTCAAAAACATTTGTCTAACCAACAATAATTCTGGAGAGGTTCTGCTAGACGTAAGACAGACAAAAACCATAATAAAATGAATTTCTGTGTGAATTCTGGCTTTTGCACAAACAAGTATGAAGAAATTTGTCTTCTGGGAAGTTTTTGGAGCTCCTTACTCAATCCGTCAACAGATTTCAGGAGACTGCGTGGTCAAACACGCCAAGAGACAGCCATTTTGAAATAAACTTCCATCAGAAATGGGAACATTAGGCGGTAGGCGTCGTTAAACCTGAAACTGCCTAACACTTTGACGAAAGGCGAAGATTGTGGCGATGCTGATGCGCTGAAGGCCAGACGTCCTGCCCAAGAGAGAGCCACTGATCAAGGAAACTTAGTCAAAGAGCTTCTTATTAATGCAATCACGGCTTACGTCTGATTAGCATTTCCTAGTCATTCGCCCTCTGATTTAACCAACGTCGCCCTGCCTCCTTTCATTCTACCTCATTCCTCTCAGCCATTTTTCGCGCGTTTATTCGAGGCCCTGAGTAAGCTGAAAGAACCTCCGAAACGTCGGTCACTTTCTTCGACACTACAAGGCGCAGCATCCACAAGATCGCGGATACTTTGACAGGAAATGATTCACTTCCTAGAGCTTTTCGAAAGTAACGGTTTGTGATTATACAGCCCTGAACAATCATACAAACAAAGAAACAAACCATCGATTTTCCTTGTCATTGAAACATGCGACACGGGGGAAGATGCCATATTTATCATAATCACAGATGACGAAGATCATATCGTCGATGACTTCTACGTTTAAGTCATATGAATTCAAGTTCATTGCAGGGATTTCGGTCCACGTGTCTTCTGCAGGGTCATACCTTTCGGTACTGAGCTCGTCTGATGTCTCGTTCTGTCCTCCTGTACACACACACATTCCGTAAATTGGTCACAGAATATAAAAAACAGCCAAAGGGAACTTATTCTAACCCCATTAAGCGGGCCCCTTCTTGATATTTGCAACTC
Organism: Zootermopsis nevadensis; assembly: GCF_977971745.1. NCBI lineage: Eukaryota > Metazoa > Arthropoda > Insecta > Blattodea > Termopsidae > Zootermopsis > Zootermopsis nevadensis. The sequence goes on from NW_028259154.1 coordinate 6,623,832, forward strand.
TGAGAACTGACCACGATATATTTGAACTTTATAGAGCCACAAGATTCATTACCTTATTCACAAAAGTCGGTAGTTGACCTCATCTCACATAATATAAATCCTTAAAAACATTTTAATATTATCCTTCCTTTTACGCCAATGTGTCACAAGTGGTATCTTCTCTTCAAGATTACCAATCACAAATTTTTAGATGTTTGTATTTCCCGTAACTTCAATGCTTCATAATCCGACCGTCTTACAAACGGATTTACGCTCTTAAAATTTGTTATTCCGTGACGGAACGAATGAATTAAATACAACAAAGAAAATTCATTCCCTCTTGCATTGTCAGTATTAGTTCCAGGAACAGCTACAATTTTATTTTCGTACTTGAAGCAAAGACTGCGAAGGGACTGCTTTAAACCATCGGCTTTTTGGGGATAACAGCGGCAAACTGAAATTTCCTTGCTACAATAAAAAAATATTTACCTTTAAAACTGCGACTGTGAAAAATGGGGCTTATGTTACTTTGGATACCACAAGGGGTTACGCGTTGTTAGTTAGTTAGTTAGTTAAGTGTTCTTTTTGGAAGAATGTAATCGAATCCACGAATCGGGGTTAAAATTACAAACTAACTCTGTAATGACGGGAGAAAAATTCTGTTCATAAAATCTCATTCACTCAAAGAAAACCAGGAAAATATTTCACATTAGCAAGTTCTGTAAGGAAAGAGGAGCATCACTCGGAATGTCCAGAGTTCTCACCCAGGGCGTACAGACAGCCGTGGAACTCGACGCAAGAAAGACCTGCACGTTCAGAATGCATTGGTGCAACGAACGTCCACTGGTCGTTGTCCGGGTCATAAACTTCCACCGAGCTTATACACGAAGATATACTATCAAATCCACCAGCGACGTATATTTTGTCTGTAAAAACAAATTAGACATACGACACAAACTGTACACATATTTGATGTAGGGAGAGGCGTTAAAACTGGTCCATGCAGAGCACAGACATGGACAATCCCTACTTAAACTTTAAATCTATTAAGTCCCCCTTCGAGTCACGGCTGTCTCTGTTCACCTGTTTCTTTGTTTCGAATGGAGACAGAGTGTCAAAGAAAACGAGTTTATCTTATGAAATTTAATATAAACAGCATAAAATGCTTAAATTAATGCATAATGGAAATGATGGTAAGTTACGTCTTATGTGAAACGAATTTTATTAAATTTGGTACCAGAGATGTACTGAACGAGCTGCTAAAAGGTGCTCTACATTTATAATACAATGTGCTATTTACATGAGATTATTAACTGTCTCAAAAACATATTACATCCGTATTTTTTGAGAGCCATTTTGATAGTTTGATGGTTGTTTGAATTCACTCCTAGTGCACACTAAAAAAGGCAGAAAACGACGCACAGGGACAGCTTACGAGAGCAGAAGAATCCATCACGCACTCGGAACTTCAAGCCGTTGCAGTTTGTGAAATAACGAAGTCCGTAGCACGGATAAAAGAAAGGGATAATGAAAGAATATTGGATAATGGAGGGAGGGAAACTAAGTTCAAGAGCGAAGAGGAATGCCTTGATGATGAAGGCATAAAGTTCTTCTGAAACGTCGGCGGAAGCCAAACGACAGCCATCTTCGTATACTCCCCGCCGTGAGAACCTCAAATCCCGCGATTCCTTCAACCGTTCCTGCGTCCTTACACGCAGACAGACAGACAGACAGACGCCTCGCCTTCTGCACTAACTCACAAATTTCTGTTTCACAGGATTTACGTACCATTCAGTGCAGCCGCCCTTCCATCGAATCGCCCTGTGTTCATGGGAGCGATCAAAGACCAATGATTCGTCTTGGGGTCGTATCTTTCGGCCGTTCTGTCATAATCACAACCGCCCATGGCGTACACTGCACCTCGCAGAACAGCCACACTTAAACTGAATCTGAAACGAAAAAAGTACACGCTCTGCTATGCTCATTTATTACTCATTCAGATGCATTTCCTCTCGCAGAACGCAATTGTTCGCTCGTCAGTGTTGAATCTTAACTCAAATGAATTCAAAGGCAAATCGTATTATTAAAATCAACGTCGCAAAGGTCCTCCGACCTATTCACACTTTGCTCGATGCTCCTGTGTGTGAGTGGTACAATTTTACATCCCCTGCCCAGATTTATATCTTGACTAAGAGAGCAACTATCAGCTTTTTAAGAAGAACTCTGTACCAAGGAGTTCCTTAGTTACCTGCGTTCGTGCATTGGAGCCACCTCGCGGCATGTCTTCGTAACAGCGTTGAAGCAGCAGCATGAGCTTAACATTCTCCGGTCGCCCCAACCACCGATGACGTAAATGTCGAAACCGACCACTGCCGTGCCATGGTTGGCTCGCGGTCCGATCGAGTCGACCCCTTCCACCTGTAGGAAGGACAGGTTATGGATTTATGTTTCTTTGGGTCATTCGGTCTACTGATGTGAAGTCCTTACATTAGAGTACAAGCGACAAACCACCAGAGCAGAGGTGCAACCCCCAACAGTGGACCGAAATTGCTACCCCGTGGAGGGAGGCACTCGACAAAGACCGCGAGAAATTAACTTGGAGCGAAGGTGGAAACAGGAAGACACGAAGAGAAGCGTAGAATCAATTTCTGATCAACAGCTGACATTTCAGATTCGTACTTTGGAAAGGACAGATGTTGGTGTTTTGGGTTTTATCGACTCAGAGATGGAGGCAGTACGTCCCCCACCCCACCCCAAAACCTTCTAATTCACGAGGCGTGACCACGCAGATGGCCGACATCGACACTGCTCAGTGCTTCTTTTATTACGTTGAGATCCACTGACGATCAACGATGTCTAAAATCAGCTGACAGGTTGCCATGACAGGTGAAGTAGGACGCTTATTGTGAACGGTATTTAAAACACTTCAGATCCTTCGTCGATTCCTATTAGAACTTACATTGTAAACGAGACTTAAAACCTGTGTAATTTATTTATTTATTCTTTTTAACTCATGTCTTTGGAGGTTCTCTTAAAAATTGTGTTCCCTGCAATGGAAATTAACGAACACGAAATAAAGAGGGTAAGAGGTCCTTGTGATTAAGCTTAAATAAACGATTACTTAGTAAAAATAAGCAACAAAGAGGAAAAGTAGTTTTTCTCGGAGGCGTCATTTAACGAGGAGCGGTAAGAGTAGAAATGCGTGCAACTCACCACAGTCCACCGGTCTGCTCGTGCGTCGTACGCTTCGATCACATCTGTCACTTTTCCGTCGCGACGCCCACCAATAGCAAACAGAATGTCCCGTCGCTTTCGCGGGCGGGCAATCCTTGGTGTCACGAAATCCTTGTCGTCCTTCGACAACCTTTTCGCGTCGTCCAGAAATTTGAGCGTCTCCGAGATCACGGGTCTGCACGCAACACTTTCCGTCACGTACGGATGTACTAATACCTGTTGAACAGTTCAATGTGGAACTTATGAGCTTTTAGGAAGGGATGCCATGTTCCATTGCAGAGGAGAAAAGAAATTCACACATAATTTGGTAGGGAAATCACCGAAATAGACAATGACATATAAAGGAAAATGTGTTTTTTCGTTTATTTAACGACGGTCTTAACCAATGCACAGGTTGTGGAGAGAAGCGAAATCAAAGTTAAATAGATCTTAGAGAAAAATATTGAAATGTGTTTCAACCGAAAGTGAAAAACTTAAGTAAGGGCTGCATTTTGAGTTACATTAAAAATTGAAATTTATTTCTCGTCTCTCCCGTACGAGATGCACATTCTTTTTGATTTGATAATTTTAATTAATCGTCAAAATTACGTAACATCGAAAGAAAATTATGACAATTAGTTGCTTCGAGTGTCAAGGGAGGCAACCTTCTGCATGTTGATGGTTGGGTGGAAGGCCCGTCACCACAATAGCGTGGGATTTGGGCTCGATTCTATTAAGAGCCATTGCATGTTTCGACTTTATTTGGTAATCATCAGGTGGTTCTCTTTACGTGTTCGAAACTAGTAGATACGAATGACACGTTGTAAAGACATTTGACGCAGTTAACATTCTCATGAATCTGTGCGATTGTTTCACGAATATTCATAAGAGGTGAATGGCTGACAGGTCAGGACATTTGACCTTGAATAAAAACCTTTTTCTTCTCGGGTTAAAGCGCATGATGAAATGGAAGAAGGAATATGACTGCTTCGTGAGATGATGGTTAAAATATTAGAATGTTAGAGTTGTCTATGAGTTTGAAGCCATTCGGGTAATTTACTCTTGGCAGTAGAACGAAGGCTTCTTGCTGAACTTTTCGGATATCTGTTGTCCCTATGTGGTCAATCAGAACCATATTTCTTTAGGGCTAAGTATCAGTAGGGCATATTGGTGCCTTTTAACACACACCAGTATCATGGAAATGAAACAAAGTGAAAAGTATGTTCCTAAATAGAAAGCAAAACAAAATATAAAATATGGATAAACTTCTGAAGTTTGTCAGTTTTATGAAAACTTCAAAAACATACCAGTGAGTTCAATTTCCTTAGAGCTGGCTGTTCCCTTGATATTGGTCGCAACGCATTTGTACTTGCCAAAGTCAGAAACCTGAGTTTTATGAATAACATAAAGATATTTGTTGCCATCTATCTTCACACGGTCTAACTCGGTTACAGACCCATTATCTTTCAACCAATAAACATTTGCTTTGGACTCTGCATGTACAACACATTTCAATTCCGCATCATAATCTTTTTTTGATGCCACCAGTTCTTCACCAATATCAATTTCAGGAGCATCTGAAATGAGAACCACAACAAAAAATATATTACACTTCCTTGCACAGTGAGATCTTTGACAACAAGGAAATGTATATCAGAAGCCCTCAAAGTTTTCTTTGACCCAAACATTAGTAAAACAGCAGTGGACTTTCCAAGTAACAAACCTCTATCTGTCTAAAACTGAACAGGATATAACAGTCTACAAATTTAATTATTACTACCATATATATATATATATATACACACACACACACACACACTTTATTTAAAATTTACAAATGAACATATCTATGTCACATTAAATTTAATGAGTCATAATACCTATAGTAAACATTCACAGTTAAAATTTATGCATGAAAGCATATTAAATTAGTTTTCAAACATATCCATCTTCCAATAAACTGAAGTCTATAACTTGGATTTGCCTTTCCACTTCCAGGGGCACAGCAACTGAAACCAAACTCATTATCTTCTTCTTCTTCTTCTTCAGTCACACCAATGAACACCCAAAGGGAACAAACGCTGCAAAAATACTGTTCAACATATATTATTCTGTCATCAAAAGGAAACGCAGAGTAACCACAATATTTCAGTGTAAATTCATTACACCATATTGTTAGAAGCTCAACTCTGAAGGGTGAATTCAAAAGTATGGAGGATAATGCTATGATGTGGTGCATCTAACTCAACAAAACTCTCTACATTAGCCATAGACTAATTCCATACTTACATGTAACATTAATATAAACTTCAGCCAAAACTTCTGGTCCTTGATTATTTTTGGCAAAGCATTCATAAGTGCCAGAGTCAAACCTCTCCACAGAACTGAAAGTGATATTTTCATTAGTTGTAATGACAGTTGCGTCAGGTTTATTATACTTCGTCTGCAAACAGATCATGATATTATCAGTTTTGATGTATATTTTCTGAAATAACACATTAATAGTTTTTTTCTAGAAAGAAATAAAGAGAATGTCAATTGAAAGGGGTTTAGCTAATTTCAATATTTAAAGAAATCTGATCTGGAAAAGACAGTACAAAAGCAGAAGTGAAAGGGCTAAGTTTACTTTGTGTGTAAAACCTCACCACAAAATACAATTGAAATCCAATTTATTTTTTCAAAGATGAAACACAGGGACAGACATTTATGACCTCATTCATCCACTTTACAGAATTTGTTCATAAATAGTAGAGGCAAGCCATTAAGAGGCAGTTTATTTAACATATATTCTGAAAAAAACTTTCTTTTCAGGAAAAGCATTAGAGTCATTCACTAAGTTGCCACTTCATAATTCAGAACATAAGTGGTGTATATGCTTTTGTTAGGAGTAAAAAAGAAGTTCCGACTGCTTTTAGATTAAAGTTGACAGAAACAAAGACATCCTAGAAACTCTTTTATAAATTATGGAATTCAAAACATTCTACAGCCATCTACCAGACAAAATGACAATTAAATGAGCAAATATACAGAGAAATTTAACACAGTCTGTAATGTGACGGACAGAAAACACGTTTAAGGAGATTCTGAACCAGAGCAAAAGAGGCATTTCTCACAGTCACAAAAATTTGATTTTGTAAGAAGGAAAAGGAAGAAAATCTGCTCTACATCAAGCAAAGTCTCAATGAAACTGGAGGTATACGGCAAAGAAGTCAGTGTCTGGTGTTTAAAAATAACAGACTGTCACTCTAGTATAAAACATTTTACAACAAACAAGGTTTCATTATGATATAAGGTTTACTTACCAACTTCTTCCATTTGATTTCTGGGCGGGGATATCCAGTAACACTGCACTTTAGTGTGACCGCAGAACCCTTATCTATCGTAAGTGTTCTGCTTGGTTGAATGTTCTTTATTGCTGCTGGAGCTGTAAACAGCATAATTAGTCTGCAGTAAGACAAGTAAGTATTTTAATACATTTAATACACTAACCGAACATTTTCATTCAGGTGTCGGAACATTTACAGGATAAAGACCAAAAGAGAATCAGACCTGAAGATTTCCGTCTTCTGGGTTATTGCGCTGTGTAGTCTGGTCGATGTTAACCAACGTTTCAGAGGTCATACTGCCTCCGTCATCAAGGCGGTGAAGATTTCCGTCTTCTGGGTTATTGCGCTGTGTAGTCTGGTCAATGTTAACCAACGTTTCAGAGGTCATACTGCCTCCGTCATCAGGGCGATGAGTATGAAGCTTTCTGTCTTCCCGGTTGTTGTGCTGTGTAGACTGGTCGATGTTAACCAACGTTTCAGAGGTCATACTGCCTCCGTCATCAGGGCGATGAGTATGAAGATTTCTGTCTTCCCGGTTGTTGTGCTGTGTAGACTGGTCGATGTTAACCAACGTTTCAGAGGTCATACTGCCTCCGTCATCAGGGCGATGAGTATGAAGCTTTCAGTCTTCTGGGTTGTAGCGCTGTGTAGTCTGGTCGATGTTAACCAACATTTCAGAGGTCATACTGCCTCCGTTATCAGGGCGATGAGTATGAAGATTTCCGTCTTCTGGGTTGTTGCGCTGTGTAGACTGGTCGATGTTTACCAACGTTTCAGAGGTCATACTGCCTCCGTCATCAGGGCGATGAGTATGAAGCTTTCTGTCTTCCCGGTTGTTGTGCTGTGTAGACTGGTCGATGTTAACCAACGTTTCAGAGGTCATACTGCCTCCGTCATCAGGGCGATGAGTATGAAGATTTCTGTCTTCCCGGTTGTTGTGCTGTGTAGACTGGTCGATGTTAACCAACGTTTCAGAGGTCATACTGCCTCCGTCATCAGGGCGATGAGTATGAAGCTTTCAGTCTTCTGGGTTGTAGCGCTGTGTAGTCTGGTCAATGTTAACCAACATTTCAGAGGTCATACTGCCTCCGTTATCAGGGCGATGAGTATGAAGATTTCCGTCTTCTGGGTTGTTGCGCTGTGTAGACTGGTCGATGTTTACCAACGTTTCAGAGGTCATACTGCCTCCGTCATCAGGGCGGTGAAGATTTCTGTCTTCTGGGTTGTTGCTCTGTGTAGTCTGGTCGATGTTAACCAACGTTTCAGAGGTCATACTGCCTCCGTCATCAGGGCGATGACCTGATGATGGAGGCAGTATGACCTCTGAAACGTCGGTAAACATCTACCAGACTACACAGCGCAACAACCCAGAAGACAGAAATCTTCAGTATGTTTTTGTTTCGCTTGTAGTCATAGGAAATATCCCGATGGGAGTAAAACATGGGGAAAACCTTGATGTAGTGTGGATAATATAAAATCTTCTCAGTAATGACTCTACATGCCAACTACTATATTTTACGAGTGATAGTACCATAAGGTAAATAGTAATGAAAATGGAATAAATTGACGCCTGGTATTTTTCACTGTTGTTCAAAGTTGAAAGAAATAGAAAATGGATGGAGACAAAGGTATGAAAGGATTAATGGAGAGGATTAAAGTAAATTTTATACTGCTACAGATACAAAGCCTTCATTTTCTTACCAAAAACATTCACTGTATGCATCACTTCCACTTTTGGAGTAGTGCTGAAAGTGCAATAATACTGTCCAGAGTCCCTGGTATTGACATTCGTGACAATAAGAGAATTGTTGTGTCTGTGATATGTAATCCGAGGGTCCTTGGCCCCCTGATGGATTTTGTCTACATATAGAAGTGTACTCTCTTTCCTCCACATGACCGTAAACACATTCAGATCAGCTGTAACAACATAACAATGCATGAACAAGACCTTACAACTTAAATTCTAGAACACAATAAATATGTTTGTTCGTAAGGTATAAAACTATTACACACTGATGAGTTTCATAATTTGTATTTTTCACCAAACATTGTCATGATAATTAAATCACAACAGATGAGTTGGGCAAAACACGACACATGTGGGTGGGAACTCAGAAATACATATAAAATTTTAAGAAGAATAGTTATTGGGTTATGGTTACTTAAAAGGCCTGAGTGCAGGTAGGAGGGTAACTAACTAGGGAAACGGGGCATGATTATATTCTTTATCAGGGGTTTTCAAACTTTCCCTTTTATCATGTTACCAACTTGCATGCTGCACGATTATGTAAGAGGACAGTTTGCTGCTATTGCAATAGATTCAGTTTCTAGCCTACTGCTGATTAATTTTCTTCAACAAACTCAGCCAACAGACATCTGGCAGTACGTTTGTTCCATTAATGTCTCAATATTGGGTTTAATTTTTGTTGTTTCAATTTTCATGCATTCCTTATCGGTAATACAACCCCTAGCACACAATGTATTTATTTATCTAAAATCCATACAGTATTCTCCCACGTACACTTTGTGCGTCTAATCTCTCCCATGGGGGACCATCCATCTGAACAAAATTCTGACAGCCCTAGCACTTGGCATCAAATCAAAACCTTGGCAGCTATATAACTATTAGCAACAATTTAAAACTAAGACAGCTACAAAAGTTATTGTCAGATAAACACACATCCCATCAAAACTCACGCTGACAGTCAACATCACTCAAAGTTCTGATAACTCTAATAGCATGACATCAACATTCTGAAACATTTAATTTTTAGCATACGGTCATACTCAGATTCATGGCCGCACAGGGCAGAGCCACAGTTCCGCCTGGATGCACCTCAAAGGTAAGAGGCTTGCTCTTTATTACAGGCGGCGATCCAGTGTAAGAGTCGTCCTTCTCATCTTCATCATAATCCCCGTCATCATCGTTGGAATAATAGTAATCTGCATCTTCTTTACTGTCTGGTCTGCAGAGACCTGTAACAAGCCATAGAACACTGTTAGGGCTCATGGCTTTCTAACAATGACCTGTCACCTGTAGAGGTTATGAGACGTCAGTCATGCCATATTTCAAGGTATAAAAGATATTATTCCAACACTTGAAGGGCTGTGTAAAACCAAGGAAACCTTAAGCGGGACAGTTCTCTGGCCAAGTATCAAATCAGATATATAAAAAAAACCCAGCAGGTATTTTAACCACTACTCTGTGATGTTTGGCTGCTGACTTGTGTTCCTACAGAGCAGCAAGTATGGTCCAGAATCCAAATTTCTGCTTAGGAGGATATGATAATAGTTTTAATTTACAAGATTATATAATGTATGCACTACAGTGCTTCAGAAAGTATTAAAGAGAATATCAAAACTACCGTCGAAGAAAATCGAGGTTATTAAAAGCTAAAGCACCATTTATATGGTATGACAGTCACACAAGTACAGTACGTTCTCAGTGCAAAGATCAATGAGTTAATTATGCTTACGGATATAACAGCCGTTATCCTGAAAAGTATACTGACACTCCGTGAGCAGAATGCAGAGTTAGTAAATGTTATATCATAGGTACATATTGCGGTCTTCGGGTTGTTGCCAACATTGCCAGTTGCCACACATTGCCATGGAACGTATCGCGTCATAACCGGTGAGTTCTCAATCCGAGTTTTTAAAGCTGTGATAACATTAAATCCCATTGAGCTGTAGAACGCAGCTTGAAGCTACGTGAATTTCAATAAAAACTTCTGGCATGCACCTTATCCATCACATCAGAACAGTTCAGAGTTCCTATGTTGGTCATTGGAATAAATAAGTTCGTCAAATTAAATCGTTCCGACGCAGTCACGCCCCTTGTAATTACACCAGACTACTTATAATTAATTCAGGTAGTATAAGGAAACACCCTTGTCAGTGGAAAACTTGCACAACTTTGTCCCTTGCAGAAACAATCCTGAAATAAACAGAGATATGAAGAATTCGCCTCCTACCACACCACGTTATTGGTAGAGAGAAACGCAAGGTTTCGCAACACTGTCAACTGATACCTTGTGTTTGGCCCAGACTGCTTAAAATTAATTCGCGAGAGGGACTACTAAATTCATAAAAATGTACCAAACGCAATGAAATTTTCTGTACATTCCCGCGGAAAATATTTCAATAAAGAAATTATTATTAGATAACGGTACTATTTCTTGCTTATGTGCACGAGGTTGACACACGCGCAGCGATCTTCCTCCATTCGTGCGGTGACCAGAAGGTCACTGTCACTCCTCTTTGTTTACATCGGGATCTTTCTTGGACGAGACAGAATAGAAAAGCTTCCGTTCTGCAGTCTGAAATTGTTATCCTTCGGTTCCGTGTTGAAACTGGTGATCCTTTTAGCCGCACACAATAGGATAACACTCGGCCTATTATCGGCATAGGAGTTAATTAATTGGAAAAGTACAGTAAGGGGGGAAAGTTAATCTAGGGGTTTTCAACGTTTTGTACGCCTTAGTCCACATTCTCCCTTGCTTATCGACTCGTGGGCTTCAAGGTTGTAAAAGGATCATTTACTAAAATTCATAGTAATTATTCAAAACGCTACTAAATATATGCATATTATTCAGTATTTTCTGTAACAAAACCAGTCATTAGGAAGATATCTGATATAGTGTTTGCTTAATTAATCTTTCAATATTGAGTTTGATTAAGATATTTCCGATTCGCATGCATCCTTACGAAGTGTATCAGTGAAACGCGTCTTAGCTCTTGATTTGAAGTCCCTCATTTAGCTGAACACTTTCTGGCAGGGACACTAATCCAGATACTGCCGACATTAACACACGGGTTGAAACCCGCTGGTCCATACACTACCAAACAGTGCCGCCAATGTCACAACGTGGTCACATGAGACTACAAATCAGGCGCTCTAAGGAATAAACTTAAGAAATTACAATAAATTAGGCCTATTCAAGGACAGTCTCATATAGACTGTGTATTCTGAGGTTGTTACTCTCCCTGAAGATTTAGGCAGTATGTTCCTCCGACACGCTGGTAACCACCGACCCAAACTTACACAGCATCACATTCCAGAATACCATAATCTACATAATCACCGCAGTGTCTCAGAAACAAGCACGTCACTGGACTGTGTATAACCACAGACCTCCTCACCAAGAATGTTATCCCACTAGAGAGACGAACCAAGTACCTCCTGAATACAACACTAAATCGTTCCCATTACACTATCGTCTGGTATCGTTTCAGGAAACTGTGCTGAACAAACGCCAAGAGGAAATGAATGTTTAAACACCTGGTAGCAAATTCAGAACCTCCCTGTAATGAATGACATCAGCTACCGATCATTAATTCAGCCTCTTGTTTCATTTGTTCGTTTGTACTTCGAGTGCACCAGGAAGCCTGAGTGATTTTTCCACCACACCCAAGAACTTTCCAGCCCTCGCCGATTCGTGCCGGGTGTAGAAGACTGCTCTTTATGACCCTCGCATCTATTCTTACCTCCTGTGTTGTCCTATCATTACCCAGTGGCTGTCAAGCGCTACGCCATTCTTATTTGTACGCCATTAACGAACTGGGTCACGCTGTGCAGTACAGAACGTCTGGAAAAGAGGAAAAATACCTGGATATGACATTTTTAAAAATCACGCAATCCTGTGAGGAGATATAAAAGGGTGGATTCATAATGGGAACTGGAACACCGAGATCGCATCGTCTATGCCAGTGGTATTTAACCTGGGGTACGTGAAATTTTAAAAAAAATATATATATTATTTTATGATAAACACTGAATAATCAATAATGCAATTTATTTAATTTATTTTAGATGTAGTTTATATACTATGTGTAACTTGAATTATACACCAACAACTTTTGAGGTACAAAGTTGAAGAGAAATTATAATTGGGGGTACGCGAATGAAAAAGGTTGAATACCACTGATCTATGCCATACGTTGTTCAACGGGTTAATGCAACAGGAGTAGAAAATTTTACCGCATTTTTATCAACGCTTTGAGATTCTGCATATGGGCACCTGACTGACCTAATTTTCATTTATTTCAGAACAAATCTGTTGTTACGAAAGTATGTAATAAACAGCAATGCTTGAGTTTTGGACCGCAGAAACCCGACAGTCCCCTGGATAGAGAACTCGGACTTTCGGACCTACTGCATCCACCATCAGGGCAATTTCTAAGACTTACAGGGCAACGTTCCGGAAGACAGTCATCTCCATACTCACTGCCGTGAGAACCTGATATTTCAAGCAGATAGCATTATTTCCTCGGGGTGAAGCGGACAGACTAAAAGCTAACCACTTTCTTCTGTCTAGTGCCAAGGTTAAGACAGCGTGGAGCTATAACTCCACTTCCCCATGGCACAACAGAGACGTTATGACCATTACATCTTTCCATCTACGCCTAGAGCAACCAAGTGGTTTATTTCTCTCAAATTCGAAGTCATCACCACAACATCACTGGTACGTGAGGTGTTTTTACCTTGGCGGTACTAATGCAATTCTCTCCGTGTCAAACACTACTCAGACAATATAATGATAATGCTCGCTGTGGATACGGTTGGCATGCTTGCTTCCGGGGCTCCAGCTGTTTCAGGCGTAACTGTATTACAGTACTGTCATCAGGAGTAAGGTGGGATCCGCCCACGAAGTGCTTCCTCACTGATTAAGCCTTTAAAACCCAGCGGTAACACATGGTTTTATAATGAACATCTATGCATTTTGTCAACAGAATTATTTTATGGGTTTCATACGATTCGCAGAGAAAATAGTTAATTTCTTAAACAGGACAACTAACTAGTCTTGCCTAACTGTACATCGTTTTTCTTCTGACTACACTTTTTCATCCTTCTACTGTCTCCACCTGATCTTCTCACCATCCTACTTTACCAGGACAAGCTGGTAATGCCTGCGAACCCTCACAGCCGCAAATTTATACCCCCCCTTCCAATTCCTCTTTTGTGTCACTCATTCGGCTTCAAACTATTAACTTTCCCAAAGGCGTTTCCTCGTTGCAACTGCCCCCATAGGGCCAGAACGTCCAAGACTAAACAAACTTAAACCCTTCATGACTGCGTTCAAATCATATGGGCTTATTTCCGTTTCCATGTCTAATGATGATGTCGGTACGGAAATGTTCATTTTCCGTTATGTACGACCACAGTGAGAAGCATTCCTGCAGAAACGTCGATTCACATTTGGCAATAGTAAAATTCATAATCCATATTTTCTCAAATGTAAGACGCACCTCGTTTTATTATAGCGAGTGTTTAACAGCCTTTGTGACCATACGAGGTGCGATCGGAAAGTTTCAAGACTGTGTCAATAGCGGGCGAACCGGATGTAGTACGAGCTTCTGCCGCCAGGGGGTGCGGCCTACATTCATAGTGAATCAGTGTGCCAGCCGGCATCATCGAATTAGCATTTGTTTCTTAGTTACGGGCGTTTTGGTAGTGCATTACACCGACCCTCCTGCGATTTCGGAATGGCGGATTTTCATGAACAAATCAAATTTTGCCAAGGACTCGCTAAAACGGCTACGGAAACCTATGAAATGCTAAAGCAAGCATTTGGGGAGTCCGCAATGAGTCGTGCACAAACTTTTGTGTGGCATTCACGTTTTAAAAATGGCCGAACCTCTGTCGATGATGATGACGAGCGTTCTGGACGACCATCTTCGAGCACAACGCCCGAAAATGTTACGAAGATTCGGCAGGCCATTCACGAAGATCGACGTCGTACCATCAACGACTTGTGCGACATTGTTGGGATAGACTATGGGACCTGTCAGCTGATTCTAAAGGAAAAACTCCACATGCGACACATCATGACAACGCGCCAGCGCACACCGCCCTCAAAGTTCGGCAGTTTTTGGCCTCAAACACCATGACCGTCATCCCGCACCCTCCTTATTCGCCGTGTGACTTCTTCCTCTTCCCAAAGATGAAAATTCAGCTAAAGGGAAGGATATTCGAGACGATAGAAGAGATTCAGGCAGAATCGCAGATGGTGCTTGACAGGCTGACAAAGAAAGATTTCCAGGGATGCTTCCAGGCTTGGCAGCGGCGCTGGGATCGTTGTGTTCACTCCCAGGGGAACTACTTCGAGGGTGATGGATGAATTTAATACCTGAGATAAGTGTACGGGTTTTTATAGGCGCAGTCTAGAAACTTTCCGATCGCACCTCGTATCTCTTATTCTAGTCCGCACCTTGTCCTGTCCATCCATTCCTCGTTTAAAACATTTAAAACAATTTATCGTGTTTCAAGATCACCTTTTCCACGACCTCTCCTGTCCTCTTCGCTAATTTTTTCGTGTATTATCAGTTTTATATCTGAAAGGTGAATCATCTGTTTTCGGTGCTAAGTTTAAAAAACTGGATATTGACTTATGGGTGCACAAGATGGGGAAAAAACTCATCCCACGATGTGACAATTGTCTCAATCTCTACGTCAGATACGTAAAAACTTATTTATAGGTTGTACGTTGGCGTTAATCACTCCACGATAAGTCGCGTCCTGACCGCCCCCAGCAGGGAACAGATCGAACCAAATATCATCTGGATAGGTCAGGAAAGAGACACGGTCTGAAGCCAGCAGCATCAGAACTTGCTGTAGCCCATATAAAACCTTGACAGCTACAATTATTTCAATGGAGATAAAAAAAAACAACGAAGACCAATGGAATGCAGAAAGCCATTAACGAACGATTAACCCTGATTAAGTTATACGATCAATACAACATCTGTCAAGTTCAAGTGTACAGAGGTCGACGACTTCAAGACACAACTGTGTACCAGACACGGGAAAAACGTGTAAGTACAGTGTGGGTTCGAATAACGTTGGTCGAGCGGATTTTGGTTGATTATTCGTCGCCGATGGAATAAGTACTGCTGAGAGTTGACTCGTACAAGGCTTTATTACTAGTAAATAGTAATAAATACACTAGGTTGCTGCGTAAGGCTCTCACAGTGGCCGACTCTGACTGAAGTGCCGTCGTGAAGACTGACTCGTAACAGATCTAAAAAAGCATTGGGTAATGCTCTTGCTGGTGTATATATTGGTCAGCAAGGGCGTATCCCGGGTACAATATGTGAACTTTGTACTCTGTACCGATAGGATTGTTCTAGAAGGTTTTAGTTTTTGTGAGTCTGTCCTCTGTCTGACACTTGCCTCACTCCCGGACTTTAGCTGATGCTTATTTTGAAATTATTGTGGGGTGACAGTGTCAAAGTGTCACCATTTCCTTTAAAAACAACCCAATTATCAGACGGGAATGGCATCGGTGAAAGTCCGAGTTACAAAACAGTATTCACATACAAGGCTTAATTAAATTTCTTATGCTGCAACTAGCAATTATTTTGATATACCAATATTATAATACTATACATATACAACAGCATTATTATAAAGAAAAGAACTAATATAACTCCCTGGTGGCAGAACCTGCAGGTTCAACACTGACAACAACAAAGCCTGCCATTGGCCACGATCCTGAGCCAACTCCATCCATTTGTCATTCTCACAGCCCACCTCCCTAAGATCCATCTTGATGTTGTCTCCCACCTCCTTCTTGGTCTGCCACATGATCATTTTCCAGGATTCCCTACTATAATCCTATATGCACCCATTGCCCCCCCCCCCCCATGCGTGCTACAAGTCCAGCCCATCGGAGTCTCCTAGATTTCACTATCCTCACTACGTTGGGTGACCCATAAAATTCACGCAGCTCCAGGTCATGCAATATTCTAAATTCCCCACTTTTTCCATCCCTCCCAGGTCCAAATATCCTTCAAACACTTGTAATCTACGTTCTTCCTTCAAAGTAAGAGACCATGTTTCACAACCATCCAAGACAACCGGCAAAATTATTGGTTCATATATCCTGATCTTCACTGTTTTGGATAGAAAAAGAGATGATAGCAGTTTTTGAATTGACTAAAATCGTTAATAGAAAATAGTACATATTATTTAGAAGGACTTTTGGTTTTGAAATACTTTTTAACTTCTTGTCAGCAGTAATTTCTGTCACACAGAATAAATTGTTTTCAACACATGAATACCTGAATAGGGAACTTGAAGGCAAAAATATTACTAAGTTTAGGACTGAGCTGGAAATCTTCAATTTATAAGTTTACTGCCTTCAATTTAAAAAATAGTAATTTTGTTTTCAAATAACATTTATAACATTGCAAGTGGCTTTATTTCTATAATAAAAATTTACTGTGTATGATTATAACTGCTGTAATACTATCAAATATTAATTCAAGTGGACTTACCAGCATGGTGACTCTCAGGTGGGTCCCTGAGTCTTCTGTTGGGTTGCATTGATTTGATCCATCTTCACTCCGATCTTGTCAAGAAAGCGATGTTCCTGATTCTCTTGTTCTCGTATCCGCTTCATCCGCAACTCGGAACCCTGTGTCAGACACTTAAGTAACACTTTGCCATACATATTACATTACTTTATATGAACAGTAGTCTCGTAGCCTTCTGGCTCTTCCTAGATTTATAGATTTGTTATAAACTATTTGTAACTGTATTCATTATTTGTTAAAAATCAAGGTACTTTAGGTGTTCAGGAAGTTTACATTTCCCAGCCCAAACAGCTATCACTTCGTTCTTTAGTTTATATTTGCAGATGCCTTTTAGTCCTACAACTATTTTCAGTATATCTGTGTAATGTATAACTTTGGCTCTGGGGATAAGTCACATTGAATGCTGTAGATTTTACAACATTTTGTCAACAGTGCAGTCACCATCTTCAGGGTGAATGTGTATTGGGAGTTTCATGTAGCCTTATATGAACCAGGCAGTAAGTGGCGAGTGGAATGTGAAGGACCTCATTGACATAACAGGTGAGTGGCTGCTATCCACATGGTAACAAATATGTTAAGGAAAACAGGTCATGAAAAAGAATTTTTTAAAGCCACATGGTAAGGAGAAAAGACGATGAAAGACATTTTCATGACCACGTAAACTGGGAAAGGAGATGATGCTGGCTAATGTCTAGGTAGTTTGTTACTTTACTTCGAAACTGTGTTAATCATGTGAAGTCTGCAGTGTCCCTTAAAATATTATGTATGATTCATTACCACCATTTGCTCATCAGATTCAGTAGTCTGAGGAGTTTCAAAGATAGGCAGCTTACCTGTATTTGATATCTGTGAGCGTGAGGAAGTCACTGTCAAAGTAGTGCATCCGTATCACCGTGATCAGGAAAAAAGTAGGAATGAGCAGTTTAATGAACAGTTCACTGGTCTGGAATATTTCCATGCCAATATCATTTTGCCTGGGAGAGAACACAGGAGAAATTGAGGTTTAAAACTAGCAAATCATGAAAATTAAGTCAACTTGACAGCTTGATATAAAAATGTAAGTATTAACAAAATAAAGTTAAGATAAGTTACCCATGCCTAAGAACGATGTCTTGGAAAGTGTACAGAGGGTATGATGGTAAGATCCTCTGCATTCTAATATTATGGCTGTGTATGGAGATGTTTTCTTCCAGGTTAAGAGTCCCTTCATTCCAATGCATAGAAAGCTGGTGCACTCCAAATAAATATGGATTGTGGAGGGATGAAGATCAGTGCTCCTGCTAAAAATGAAACCCTATTTATCCAGCCCATATACTGTCTCTTTACTAACAGAGTAATCTTGGTTCATAACAAAAAGTTCTGGAAAAGCCTTGATGCATATTGCCCATCAAATGTTTCTAACTATCTTGTAAGGTTGCGTGGAACCATAAATTAACAATTATAAAATTCAATGAATCACTTTTGCATAATTTACAATAACAGACTCTAACCATGTTACATTTCTCATTCAGATACAGCCTCAACATTTCACATAGTTAACATACTTGTAGTTTTCTCCTTTTTATTCTTCTTCTGGTCATAAAGTTAGGCCAGCAAACTACCTATTTCATCCTCAAGAATATGTGGCTTTCAACACATGAAAAATATTTCACACATGTTTGGTTATGTTTATGATTTATCTTCATACAAAACCTACATATTTAAGCTCCAATCACAAACAAATGCAAAGATAAATTTTGCCTGACAACATGTTATATTTGTCAAAGATCAATTACAAGATCCTGCATTACGTGGTGTTAGGTGCTGCTTCCAACTCGTGATGTTTCTATGATTGCCATGCTGGCATTATCAACAGTTAAATGAAACAGGGAAATTGAAAGTGGTGGCAAGATCATGCAAAATACAGGAAGTGGGGTAAAAGAATGTAAATTCAATTCAAATTAAAAATGTGTCTTACAGTTCTTGAGAAATGCCAAGATAGTCTGTCCAGTAGGAGGGAAAATCATCGAACTGATATGTGTAGATCAGTACCAGTATGGACATGGAGTAGATTATCACAGTCTGCCAGAACCCATACTTAAACTTGCGCCATGCTTGATAAGAGAGCTAAACCAAAGAAAAAATCTCACAGCAATTTGCCATTACAGCAATACCTGTATATTTATTTATTATTTGTTGTTATTTACTTTAATTGTGCATTTATTTATTCAATTTTTTATTTATGGTTTATTTAATGATGCTGTCAGAAAATTGGATAATATAGCACAAAAGTATAGTAGTAACCATTCAACTGTTATGCAAGGAGCACTTTGACACTTGCACAAACAGTTGCATATAACACTGGCTTTGATATTAATTTATATGAAGTACATATTTCCCACTATAAAGTTAAATCAAAGTACAGATACGCCACTGCACAGGATCCAAAATTACTTATTTATATATTTCATTAAATGCATCATACAATTGTTCAAATAAATGTTGTGTATGTTAACAGAGCTTACGTTATGGACCAATATTTACATGATAGGCAATTAAAAACTTGTAAATATGAGAAGAAAACTGAATTTCACGTAAAGTAGTAATTACACTGAATATACACAGACAAGAATTTAATCACCAGCCAACTTCTGCTTTAAACTTTAAAACCAAGTTTCATCAAAATTTAATTACTAGTTTTCAAGAAGGAAAGTTGTGGTTTGACAGATGGACATGACTTCTCCATCACACATTCTTTGTTAATAATACTTAAGGAAAGAAAATTATTTTTAAAGATAAGGAAGAGTGCCATATAGATAATGCGATATACAGTCATTTGAAATCCACTGAGACCTATCACAAACAGCATTATCGCTTCCACCCAAATCCATAATTTTGCCAGCACAATCTTAAAAGGTCACGCAGCCAGTTCATGGCCTGACTTGACTGCTTGGCTTCCTGTGTATCTGAAAAACCTGTAACAACAATTTACCCAGGTTCTGAGGTTTATGCTAGAACCCTCCGCTATTACAATTTTCAGTTCTAAATATTATAATTCAAACATCCAACAAACAATTTTTCTAACCACATACTTAACAGATGCAAACTGTTTTTGCTGTTATGTTGGACTTCTGGCTAATAATAGTGTTTACTTGTAGGTAGAAACCAACATTTCAGAGGAACATAATACCACCATCTTCAATTCTGGAGGCAGTGTCTTTCTGTGAAACACTGGTTATTATGCCTAAAACTCCACTTGCTGTCACTACCCAGAAGACCAACATGAACATCTTTACACTACCATTAGAATCTCAAATCTCAATGTCTTTCTGTTCAGTTCAGAATGCTTTATCTTCCTCTGCATTATCTGTCTCATTCCAAGGGAAGAACACACAATGAAGGTGTTCGCGAATGAAGTGTTGAAGAGAATATATGGAACTAACAGAATAGAATCAAGTGGAGAATGAAGAAAATTACATAATTAGGAGCATCAATATCTGTATTATTACAACATTCATAGGAAGTTTGATAGAAAACCTCAAACTAAGAAAACACTTGGAAGACAAAGGCATACATGGTATGATACTACCAAGATACAGCTTAAAGAAATAATGTATTGAGGGTGTGAGCTGGTTCAGGATAGTATCAAGTGGTGGGCTTTTGTGAACACATTAATGTCAAATAGAGGCATTTCTTGGCAACTATCAACTTTTTGAGACTGACTGAGCACCATGGAGTTCATTACCTCCACAATGAAAATTACAAATGTAATTACAATACAGCCACAAGTTCATGCAATGGTCCTCATGTCCATATTCATTACATCATGAAACAACATGTTACATTTTACCTCTGGTTGCAGGACCAACGGTAATTTGTAGAGGTGCAGCCACGTCTTCCAATCCAGATGTGTTGCGTCTCTCAAAGCGTTCTTGCATAAACTGACGCAAGGTAATCCAGAAGAAAAGTGTATATAAACTCTGAAAAATGAAAATGTCAAAAAAATATGATTGTGATGGACTACATAGAATAGATGATTTAAACGTGTCCATTACAGGCAACTCTCGGTTTACAAACATTCGCTATAATGAACGTCACAATTCATTCAAAATTTATGTCGCCAATAGATCCTTATAAAACGAAATGAACATAATTGTAAGATTTAAATATTTTTTTAAAAAATTTACTTATTACAATAATTATTATATGATAATTATACTGAACTGCTCTTGGTTAATAAAAATAACCTAGCCATTTTCTTTGTTTCTATTTTGTAACTCTTCAGGTTTCTAATTAAAATTAACAAGTACGATATCATGATTTATTATTCTTTTCTTATTTTATTTTACGTTACGTATTGTCTACAATAAACCATAACACATACATTATAATAAAACGTATTGCATACCCTTCACACACATTAATACGTTTCAACACTTTATACAATGGCTTCTGCCTCGACACCTGATGCAAGATATACATAACAAACATCTTGGAACTCGTTCATAAACGGAGAGTTGTCTGTACTGCGCTGAACAAAACGTCTTCCATTGTCGTAGTTGCACTCAAGATAAATTACGCAAGGCTACACACTACCGATTTTGGTTGTATCCCGCGAGGTAGTTAGCGGTTTTAACCGACACGTTCGTTCTGCAAGCGGGGTTGGTAGCGGCGGAAGGCGGGTCAGTGCGGCCGTCGTAACATATGGTTTCTGTTGTTGCTTTCAATCGCGTTCTCGCTTCTGAGTTTCAAATATCCATAGCTACATAACCTTTAAGAATGAGACCATGTTCATATGACATTTTACTGGGAACGATGACAGAAATTAGATCCCGAAGCATCGGCATAAAGTAGCCAGATTTGCATGGCATGCGTAAAAAGTGTGAACTGTGACTGCTTATACTCACTACAACAAAAATAAAGAACTTGAAATTTTCAATGTCTGAAATAAATTAGGAACACCTTTATACAGCCTACCAAAATCCTACTCCAACCCTGAAGAAGGAGGCAGCATGCTGCTCTGAAAGAGCATAAGTGGCATAATATTTCACAGTGCAACAACACGAGACCACTAAATGAAAATGTAGTGGCTTTAAATGTCCTTTATGTAGAACACTGAAATTTCTTTGAAACAGGTTTTATGGCTCTTACTGTTGCACCTTAAAGTGAATCAGACTGTATCTTTATTAAGCCTGGACACAGCTTACTGCCCATAAAGGTAGTAAGGTAGTAAGCAATGTTAATAATCAAATAATTTTGTCTCAACATGCGATAACAAGAATAAATTTCTGCCAGCATTACTAAGATATGATGGTGATAAGGTGGCATGTGGTGATACACTTAAATATTAAGAAAAGGTTTCGTTGGACTAAAAACATGTGCACCACAAACAGTCACATATCATACTTTAAGAATCCAGTACAAGAATGTGATTTCTTTTTAACATATTTTTCAAATGCTACAAAAACATGTTTAAAAATTCAAACTTTTACTTAAACCTCAATATGGCATTTATTTTCACATATTAATGAAACTAATGGTTAAAGTCATGGTATTCTTCCACCCATACATGAGTGATCTTTTTATGCATGAAGAAACAATTTCAGTCAAACCTGGAGCCATCACATTTTTTCACTGGACCCTTCAACTGCCAGAGATGAACACATGAGGGGGACTATAGTGACATCAGAAAACTTTTCTGAGTTGGTTCTGACTTGGAATTAAGGAAACCCACATGTAATGGAAAATACTTCCAGCAACATTCCAGTATGTAAATAGACAGACACAGGATTCTGTTTTCTTACAAGAAGAATGGGAAGAAAAAAAAAACCCAACATGACTGTCATTTACCACAAAAAAATTCAGATTAATTTTCATATTGTTATTACAATACTTTTATTTTCCGTCGTTTCACAAGCTTATTGTTAAAATCACATAAAATTGTTACATTTTTAAAATTGACGACATGTTTCGATATACAATTCTATCATCGTCAGGTCTATCAAAATTAAAATTAAAATCTGGTGTATCTGTTGCTCTGCTTATATTGATTTTGTTTTTACCCGTTTTTGATTTTATTACATCTCCAGGCTTCTTCCATTTAATTTTGGAGACTGCGCCTGGGTGCCTATATCTGTAAAATAAATTTTAATTTTCATATCGTGATTCTGGCTACCGACATAGGAAATGGAATAATTTTACTCTAATTTTATATTTATTTTAAGGAATTACTCAAATATATCGTATTACAAGCAAAAGAAATGCAATCACAAAATATAAAGTATTATAACATACCGGGTTGTGTGTGATGTGCGTGTCCGTTGTTATTGAATGGCAGACAGCAACTGAGTTGTGAGTATCGTGTGTGGCTATATATAGGTGAAAGTTGTTTAGGGGGTTGGGTCAATGGACTGTAGAATGTTAAATATCGGATTGTTCGTGTAAATGTTGCTGTCGTTTAATGCAAGGTTTTGTTTATGTGTTCTTTGTATATGATATTTCTCTATGGTGTCTCTATGTCGTTTGTTTTGTATTATTTTTATAATGTCCATTGTATGTTCTATTTTGTTGTATGAATGTCCTGTGTTTAATATATGCTTTGCATATGCTGAATGGTCTTTATTATGTTTTATTGCTGTAATATGCTCTTTATATCTTTGATTAAAGGTGCGTCCAGTTTGGCCTATATAGGTTAACGGGCAATCATTGCATTTTAACCTATATATGCCTGGTTTTTCGTATTGATTTGTTGTGTCTATTTGTGGTTTTTGTTTCAAGATGTTTTTTATAGTGTTTTTTGTTCTAAATGCTATTTTTATGTTATTTGTTTTAAATGTTTTTGTTATATATTTGGTTTCTTTTCCTATATATGTGAATGTGGCCCATTTGTTTTGTTTATTTTCGTTTCCGTCTTTATTATCTGAAATATTCTTACAATATCTCGAACATGATTACATAGTAAATATATTAAATAAATATCAAATTAAATACTATAGTAGATATGTTGACGATATACTCATGATTTTTGATGGAAAAAATACAGATATAAAAAATGTTTTAAATGAATTTAACAACATAAATCAAAATATACAATTCACTTTAGAAAAAGAACAAAATAACAAATTAAATTATTTAGATCTAACTATAATACGAAACGAAAATAACTTCGAATTCAAAATATACAGAAAGCCCACAAATACAAGCACCATAATTCATGCCTCTTCATGCCATCCGAATGAACATAAACAGATGGCTATTAACTACTTAATAAACCGAAAAAATACATATCCCATAACCACAATAAACAAACAAATTGAATGTAACACAATAAAACAAATTCTAATAGAAAACGGATATAATAATTATGAATTAAAACCCAAAAATAAAATAAACAATATAAACAACATAAATGAAGACGGAAACGAAAATAAACAAAACAAATGGGCCACATTCACATATATAGGAAAAGAAACCAAATATATAACAAAAACATTTAAAACAAATAACATAAAAATAGCATTTAGAACAAAAAACACTATAAAAAACATCTTGAAACAAAAACCACAAATAGACACAACAAATCAATACGAAAAACCAGGCATATATAGGTTAAAATGCAATGATTGCCCGTTAACCTATATAGGCCAAACTGGACGCACCTTTAATCAAAGATATAAAGAGCATATTACAGCAATAAAACATAATAAAGACCATTCAGCATATGCAAAGCATATATTAAACACAGGACATTCATACAACAAAATAGAACATACAATGGACATTATAAAAATAATACAAAACAAACGACATAGAGACACCATAGAGAAATATCATATACAAAGAACACATAAACAAAACCTTGCATTAAACGACAGCAACATTTACACGAACAATCCGATATTTAACATTCTACAGTCCATTGACCCAACCCCCTAAACAACTTTCACCTATATATAGCCACACACGATACTCACAACTCAGTTGCTGTCTGCCATTCAATAACAACGGACACGCACATCACACACAACCCGGTATGTTATAATACTTTATATTTTGTGATTGCATTTCTTTTGCTTGTAATACGATATATTTGAGTAATTCCTTAAAATAAATATAAAATTAGAGTAAAATTATTCCATTTCCTATGTCGGTAGCCAGAATCACGATATGAAAATTAAAATTTATTTTACAGATATAGGCACCCAGGCGCAGTCTCCAAAATTAAATGGAAGAAGCCTGGAGATGTAATAAAATCAAAAACGGGTAAAAACAAAATCAATATAAGCAGAGCAACAGATACACCAGATTTTAATTTTAATTTTGATAGACCTGACGATGATAGAATTGTATATCGAAACATGTCGTCAATTTTAAAAATGTAACAATTTTATGTGAAATTTTATGTGATTTTAACAATAAGCTTGTGAAACGACGGAAAATAAAAGTATTGTATTGAGGAACACAAGCAGGATGCAATTAAGATATAAGTTTCATATTGTTATCACAATGAACAACGCTTAAGGGACAAAGTGTGTCTCAAGTTGTTTTAGTTGCTACGTTAATTGGAAAAAGAAAACAAATTCAATGGGACATGGGAATAAGAACAGGTAATTGGACACCATTCACAAGAAACAAATAAGAAAGACAAGCGTGAACTGTTTGTTAAGGTGACATAATTTGAGGCAGAAGAGAGAGAAAATGTAACAGCGGGATAAATAGTAAAAGAAAAGATACATCATTAAGCTAGCAAGACGGAAACAGTGAATTAAAGGACAACAGTCCCTTGATGGTTAAAGGGAATGCACTTTATGGGATGGGGAAAGAAATGACAAAATAAATTCTGCTAAAATCAGAACCATTCAGACTGTGGAAAAAAGGAGTTAACACGAATTCAACTTGATGAGAAGGTAAACAATGCTATGCTTCTTCTGAAGTGTAAATAACGTCAACTTTTAAAGAAAGACAAAGAATAAACAGATTTTCTAGGAAATGATACAAGACAGAGAAGAAGAAAGAACCACTTTAAATCCTAACAGTCCCCAAATTCACAGCTGTGGCTCCACAAAATAATCTTCATCAATTGTGTCATGGCTTACGTTCTGCCCAGCTTGCCATGAATTGCAATAAAACACTGCTAAATCATAAATCCCAGATTTTAAGCCTGTCCAGCAGCCCTGTTTTACAGGGTTTAAACCCCTCTTCCAGAACGACATACAAGAGTCTTAAAACGTTGCACACCGTTCAGTGTATTGATATATAAAATCATGCATACAGACAAATCTGTTTATACACAAAGTGTTATTTAATGTGTAAACAGTTTCGTTGGCATGCATGATTTTATATATGACATACAAGAGGTTAATCACCACATGAAGATGTATGGAGGGTGGAGGTACAGCACCACACAATTCTAAATCTGGAACTAGGTGGATGAGTGATCAGCTTTATGCTCTGGCCAGTTGGGAAAGAGCATAGATACTGATCCATTCCATAGAAGGCTAAATGAACTCCAGGGTCAGCCTGGATGTGACAAGAGGAAAATTCTCTGCCTCTGCCAGGAGTCAAACCGTGGTCTTTAGAGTAGTATGAATGTCAGACTTTTAGCACAACTAAACTGATCTAGAAATTCTGTAAATATTGTTAAAGGATTTGGTTCTTATTTCATTTTTAAAAACTGTGTCTGTAACTTAATACCACATCATAGGCTACATGAGTTTAAATTTTAGGCAAGATGAAATTGTGTGTCACTCCCATTGGCTCAGGTAATTCTGAAAGGTTAATCTGCGGCCATTTCAGCATATGGAACCATTACTGCCAGCTTTGACTTTGAACACACTATGTACTGATAACCTACTATTTATCTTAACTAGCAAGCTTAAAAGCATGCTTGGAATGGTGTACTCTTTGGGGTACATTGATGTTCCAATGGGATCCAAGGCCACTTACATTATGATTTCTCCCATCATTTTGTTGAACTATATGTCTAGCAATAACAGGGCATCCTTGCACTCATGCTGCAACCAGGGTAATGGAAATGCGAGTGACCAGGCTTGGTTCCCCATGGGGCAAACCTACTATAACAGTTGCCAAGGACCAGGACCCAACAAAGCAAGCATGCTGGGGAAGGATCTGGGTGGTAAAGCCCCACTGTAGTTTTGATATCATACATCAATTCTCATCGCACCTTCCTGGTTACAACTCAAAATGCACTGACCTGAAACAAAATGTTCTGTATCAGTAAAATCTATCTCAATGAATAAAGTCATTCCTTTTTTACTCTAAATTCATAAATCTCCTGTTTGGAGTACTCTAGTTATTCCCCACTGAACATCTGGTTACTACTTCAAGTCAGTCTCGCATTTGGAAGGTATTTGTACAACTCATATTTGGAGACAGCCTTTCTCATTCTATTTATTTTTTTCCTATTTTCAGGAGAATTCTAGTATATTACAAAATTTAAAATAGGCAACAGCAACTTCCATGCATCTTTCTATGCAAAATGTAAAATTCAGGCTGCCACATCTCATTTGCCACTACATAAGCACTGCCTGCAATTGATGATTCATAAAACAGACCTACGTCCACTTCTGACTTGGTTTCCAGGCAATCCATGCACTGCGCAGACAAGACGCTTAACAATTTTCTGGGCTGTCTGTTGTTACTGACTTTCTGTTAGTGGTTGTAGGATCGTAAGTTATAACATCTGGTCTTTAACAGTTTGGCTGTGAAAAATTTGCTTCTAGGTGCTGCTTCAGCAATCTCAGAAAAATAAATGATTTAGGGTGCATATTTACTTTATAATTATATATATTTGGAATGTGATGTTAGGTTGCTCCATATATCACCATACAGCCCCATTAATCATCTAATTATTTTCGTAACTAGGTCTACACCATTATGGCAGTTTTTCTCTCTCCTGTGTAGAGAAATAGTTTTTTGCAATTTTTTAAAGCATTGATTTGTCAATAAAATCAACTAGAAGTCATTCAACCAAATATATGTCAATGTTAACATTTGTAATCCATACTGAAGGCAAAGGTTCTTCAAAAACTACAAGTAATAAAAGGTTGATTTAGAAGTTTACTCTGTATGGAAAATATAGAAACACAGGCCTACTGCCTTGCCTCCCCTACAATCCCACTGACCCCATAACAAGTAGCAGGACAACTTGACTTTAACCACTTTTATTGGGGCAATACTAGTAAATACATACAGCTGGAAATCATAATGGAATGTTGTACAGAGCAATGAATAAAACTGCGTTATCATAACTCATATAAAATGACAAGTCGTAACTCGAACGATGAAAGGGGCACTTCAACCACATATACGTAAGAAAAGCATCAGTATTAAACAAACTTCACCAAAGTATTTTTATCAAATGAACAAGTAACTACAATACGAGTTCAAAGTAACAGATAACCTACAATAATCTTATTTGAAGCAACTAATTTATTGAAAATCTAAACCAAAACAAGGAACATTAAAAGAATCAAGCCATGACATACCAATAGTCAATGTAGGAGGACATTTAAAATCAAATTACTTACCTTATTTAAACCAATTCATTTCAGACACAAAAGAGCATCCCCAGAAGTGTAAAGTATTCTCAGCACAGAGTAAAAACGTGTCAATAAATGACGATAACTACAAAGTCACAGATGGCGAAGTGCTTCTCCTGCCATCTAGACACTATATCCGAATAACACAAAGTTGTAAAAGTGCCGGTAGATGAACATGGTGTATGACACACAATAAATATTACCACGAGCATTTGATTCATATCACGTACATAGGACATATTCCTTAGGTTGCTTCCCGTCACTATATTGTTTTATTCACCACATGTTTAAATGGGTTGGGGGGGGGGGGCATTTCAACCTACTTTGGGTTTTTATTCTTGCATAAAACATTTCACTTTAAGATATGGGCTGCCAAGCAAGAATATTATCAGAATATTTGTTTTCAGAAACTCTGAAAACACCAAACTGGAGGACACGGAAAAATATAAGTAATTCAAATTAGAACCAGAAAAGGACCACAGTTCTGATGATGATTCTATTATGTTTCTGTACTCTTATTGTGGCAAGAGTCATTGAAGCTTACTTCTTATGGTGATTGGTGTAATACAGATGTTTCACCATGTAGTCTGGTATAAATTGATTAACATTTCTGAGGTGCTTACCGTCTCTGAAACTTCAGTGAATTTCTATCAGACTACGTGATACAAAATTCCAGAAGATAGCAAACTTCTTTATTTATCTCCATGAGAGCCTGATATCTAATTTTGCTTCTTATGGTTCAAAGTAGGCTATGTAATGCTGTGTTAAATAAACAAGGATATTACTCAGTTCATCAAACATCATAGTTGTAGAATGATCAGTGAAAAATGTAGTGACTTGATTTTGCTGTTAAGCTAACATACAGAAGTAAACAGTATTGATTTCTTCTTATATTCTTGAGGTCTGAAGGTTTTAAATCCCCGTCACAGTTACATGACACGTATGAGAAACTGTGACTGCTTATACGCACTGCAACAAAAGTAAGGCACTTGAAATTTCCTAAGTCTGAAATAAATTAGTAACACCTTTAAACAGCCTACCAAAATCCTACTGCAAATCTGAAGATGGAGACAACATTCTCCTTTGAAATGGCCCAACTGGTATAAGATTGCAGATTTCCACAAGGCGAGACCTCAAAATAAAAACGTAGCGGCTTTAAAAGATCATTTATATAGAACATACATTAATCAGAATTCCAGAATTATGAATTCAGGTACCATTTTACTACAGAATATGTCAATGTAACTGTAAAGCTTCTGTAGCATAACTAGTCAATGCAACATTTTCTTTACACTTTCTATGGACAATATTTACCCCTTTTAATGTTAATACAAAAGAATTAATTCAGAATGTAAGGACATAAATTTTTACACTGCAGTACATTTCTGGTATGAAATATTTATTATCTTTTCAGTACTCTGGAAAGTATTTGCAATTTATTACATTATACAGAGTGGGGCAGCATTCTTTCATCATTCCCAAGAACTGAACTTGAGGCAGCCGGTCTCACGGTCTATTGGTTTGCCTCCCCTACCTCCATGGTACGTAGCGGGACAGCTTGACTTTAATAGCCTTTATTGGGTCAATATTGGTAAATACATACAGCTGGAAATCATAACGCAATGTTGTACAGAGCAATGAATAAAACTGCACTATCACAACTGGTATACAATGCCTTTAAATAAAGGACAACTTCAGAGGTTTGCTAAGTTAATGTGTATGAATTGGTCACTTCCATTTCATGTGTAGATATGCTCATTTTTTGCGTCTACATTTTTGTTGTTTATCTTTATCTTTGGGACATTATGCTTATTTATAGAAGTCCAAATGAATTTCCTTTTTTCTTATGTTCTTCTCAATTTATTATCCTTCTAAGGGACCTTCTACATATCTCCATTTCTTGGACTCTTCTTTGCAAATGCTGTAATTAATTATAAAATTTGTAGTCACTTCCATTAATTTTTCTTTCTGCTTCTTTCATCATAAATTCATAAAAGTTTTCCCCTATATCCAAGCTCTGACATCTTTGCGAATGTATTCTAGACTAAAATGGTGGCATCTTAAATGACAATGGATCATTTAAATGTTAGATCAGACCTTGCAACATATCAGCACATCAGACTCTCATCAATCACAAAGTAATGACAATGTCAAATGAGTGGGGAGTGAGGATTTGTTATTGCTCAGTAGGTCTGCTGGCTGTACATAAACAGGTTATCTCAGTGAGCAAAAATCACTGCATCAGCTTTAACTCCCCCCTTCATTTAGTTTCTGATAGAAGGACTGTGAAATAATATTTGCATACTACTGTTAATTGACTGTGTCAACACATCACAGACCAACTGTCTGGTCATGTAACAGGTTATTATGATTAAGATGAGGATCTTCATTGTACAAATGACATGTTAACAAAATATATGAATGCAACAATAATAGGATTTCCATCTTTTGATAAAATTATCAGCAACTAAGAATGAGTGTAGACACTTTTAACATTTTTATTGAGAAAATAAACAGAACTAGGAGCATACAGTCTTAACCCCATGAAACAGTAACTCACAACTTTTCCTGTAAGATAGAATGGAAGAGGTGGGCTTGTTGCATGATCGCCGGAATTAACATCCATGGATTTATTCCTTTAGGGGTACACAAATGACCACGTGTACCGCACACGAGTCACTTGTTTGCAAGATGTGAAAAACTTCATCATCAAGTTTGTTGAAAGAATTACGCCTCAAATGTGTGGCAACACTTTCCAGGCTTTTGAATACCAGATGGATATTGTGCGAGCAACAAAGAGAGCTCAAGTCAAAGTGCAGTGAAGTGGAGCAAGACGGTGAAAAAAACTTCCTAAGTTGCTGTTTCACGTGGTGAGGACTGTACTCTCCCAGTTCTGTTTATTTTCTCAATAAAAATGTTTAAAGTGAGAACACTCATTCTGAGACTTCCTGTATATATGGCACCAAGCTTACACACTAATCCAAAAAATTATCACAGTTCATTGTTTCTAGTTAAGGATTCAACACAAACATAAATAACCAACCAGACTCTTGCTGTGTGCTACCAGTATATCCTCAGAGAATACATTTGAAGACAACTGGTCAGCTGCATGATAAATTAAATCTTAATAACTAAAATGTACTAATTCTCCATTGATGCAGTGTTCCACATACAGTGAACAGTATGTTTAATGCAGGACACAAGAGTCAGCAAGATTATTTGCACAGATGCTGGCAGGAATAACCCTCTTTGATGTGTGTATAAGTGAATGGAAATCTTCTGCATGGCAAATGAGGCCTGTTTTATGGTTATTCAGAATCTAGTTACTGTATATACTAACTGGAATATTAACAACCATTTGAATAGATAGATAGAAGTTATAATAGATATGCACGCTCCTTCCATTCCCAAGTTACCGGGTTGTAGCGATGTACCGCGTTAAAATATTCCTTCCCATCGAAACCTCCAATCATGTAAATGAGATTATACACACAGAGCATGATAGGCTCGGGATGCAGCATCAGTATCAGCAGAGAAGAACCATCTGCCTGCCCTAAAAACAAAAGTCAAATGATTAGCATTAATAACAGTGTATCTTATGGCCAAATTTAAAATATGTGATCTCATTATACAGAATATATACAATCAGAGTAATCACACAGCACGAAAGCATTTGTTACAGAGACGGCATTGGTCAGTCAGTACAGTGTATGAATGCGGACTCACAATCAGGGTTTGATCCCTGGCAGAAGCAGATTGGTTCTTTGACTCACCCAACGTCCTATCCAATGGGTGACTGGGGTCCTTTTCCCACGGGTAAACCACGTTGACCACTGACCTTCATCTAGTGCAGAGGTCAAGAATGAGTTGCAGTTATACTTCTTCCCCCTCCCCCCAACGCGAACATGGTATGTAGAATCACAGCTTTACTTTACCCTCCTTGTGTCCTACATTTCCATTACATTTGTGGGCCGACCAAGGCTGCAGCCACCAACAACAAACAGGATTTCACAGGGTACACAAGGGCGAGTAAGAGGATTATTCAGATCATGATAAAATTCTTCTCCAGGCTTCAGCTCAGTTAGGTAAAGAGCTGCAGGGTACAAACTGTCCTGCAATTCCTGCAAAAAAGAAAAAAATTGTAATATTGACCATATTTAGAAGCAGAGGTCAAGAGTTCCCACCCGGCTTCTCTGGGAAGACCTTGTGATAAAAATGTTTTCTGCACTACATTCTTTTTTTGTTGTAAAATGCATATCTACAGCTAACTGCAATATAAAAATTCATTAATGTAACACAATAATTTCAAAAAGACTCCTTCATAGTTTTCTTTACTTTGACATACTTTAGATATGTTTCAGTCCCCTAGAAACAGTGCAGGTTCTACCATACACGATACTTTATGTATCCTTAGTGCATATTAGTTTATTAGCAATGTTTTCAGGAGAATTTATTAATTGTGTTTAAATGCTTATAAAATTTAACAAGTTAGGAAATGTGTGCATTGTGCAACAATTCTGGTGCATTAACTCTGTTACTGTTTCTCGATATTCACTCATGAGTGCCAACTTTTAATGCTCTTTTGTTGCTCCCTTATAAACAGAAGCAGAAGAGAATGGACCTTGATAAGAACAGATGTTAGTCTGATGTCATGGAACGCAGAAAATTCAGTTCCTACCTCAAATAAAACATGGCATCACTACAAACGTCAACTGGTTAAAGAACGTTACATCATAAGTGTGCCAATTTTTTCTTTTGAGTTCTATATGAACTTTTTTAAAATGGACAGCAATCTTGAACTGATATCACTATATATTTTCACTAGAAATTTCTGTTTTTGACAATTAGCTGAAGAAATTTGAATAACTAACTAACTCAGTGGTAGAATAAATGTAAAACAATGATTAATTTTCTTATCACTATCTAATAAGTGTCCCATTCTGAAGTTTTAAAATCTTGAAAGTCTATAATTTTAATGACATCCAATGAAAACATACCGGACTGGCAACAGCAAGTTCATTGTTGATCACATTATCATTTAAAACGATGAAATTCATCAGTCCATATCGCACACAAGGAATTAAAGTTCTGAGGCACTGTTCTCGAGCCTGCAGGTCGGCTTTTGTCCATTTGTTCACTGCATCAAACACAAATTTTTCACTGCTCACGTTTAGTTCATCACGTAAGATATTCTGTTGCTCTTGTACTGCCAAGTCTATGAACTCAGAACTCTGATGGAGGATTTTCAAAAAGTTGTGACATACTATATTAGTGTCCTTGTCCTTCTAGGTCATGACAAAAATAGTGTCTTGCAAATTTAAAAATCCCAAGACAATTCTCAGGTTCAAGTTCTTCCAACAAATACTGGCAACACAGCTGCACCACACCAAGCAATTCATACTGATCTGCTACAGGCAAGAACTGTTCAACATTCAGTGAATTCTGTGTAAGCATAATCCAACAAGAGTTCAAGTATGTAACCTGAAATATCCACATTTACTTCACTTCTTTCAGGTTTACCTCCTTCCAGACTGTTGGTAAATACAGCTTTAAAATATGGACTTACACATGATAAAATTACTCTGCGCACATATAATTTCTAACCATTTACAAAATGACATGGTATTATAACCTGGAAGACAATAGTCAAAATGTTCAGTCATGAAAACCACAACTCTCATGGAAATGAGTCATATAGTTTTTTGTAAGAACTGAATTTAATTTATTTCTGAATTTGTGTGATAAGTAATTCAACAGAGATTTTAAATCTTGTTAAGTGGAGTACATTTCACTAGTAAGCCTATGACTTACATGTTCACAATTCTTAAAGTGGAATTAAATGGGCCAAGATGCCACATGCTTCTTGCAAGGGCCTTCTATATATTACTGTTTTCTACTGGCAGCATGTTTCTTTCTGCCTTTTGAGGCAGCTGGCTGAATCACATTTACCAACATCCATACTTACATAGGATGAGTAAACACACGATAAAAACCTCTGCACTCTGTCATCAAGGGCCCTTTCACACGAGGCTCGGTGAGCTGCAGATCAAGCCAGTCTAGCCACACATTTATACGGGAGAGTCACATTGTGGGGAGGAAAAAACTCCAGTAAGTTGTTTGTAATAGGTACTATTAAGTAAGATTTGAGGTTTTCACAGTGGTGAGTATGAAGATTTATCTTCTGGGTTGTTGCGCTGTGTAGTCTGGTAGATGTTAACCAACGTTTCAGAGATCATACTGCCTCCATCATCAGGGGAACTATTAAGTTGGCAAGTGCAGTGGAGGGTCATGAGAGCCAAATTGTGAATTCTGAAAGCAGCCTAATCCTGCAGTTAAAAATGGTCTACCACCTCGTGTTTGGTACTCTCACAGTAGGACAGCTTTGCCTGTAACTTCTGTATTCCCAATATGTGTATTGTCTTTATGGTGTGAGAAGAATGGAGGTGGTTGCACGTGTTTTGGGATTGAGCGTAGTTATTATCTTTCACAGTAGTAATGTTGAACCTTCTCATTCATTCTACAGTTTCTTCACCTTACACAAGTTGAACTATTTTTCTGGGTTCAAAGCAACTCTAATTTCTTTTTGTATGTACATCTCATTATTTAGTATTTTCGAAAGTAAACAGAACAGTAAATGTTTGAAGTTTTTCTAAGCGTTTCCAGTATTCTTTACCTGATTTTATCATGCACCTAATCAAATGTGTTGTTATTTTCCATCAGAACTTATAAATTAAAATAAATTTTGTGCCAGTTTTGTTATGGATACTGTTCTGAAATGGTTACTTTTGTTCTTTTGCCAGAACCATCAACCAAGGAGCTGCACCAAATGGCAATCCAGTTCAAGATTCAAATTCAAAAAGTGATTGACTTGTGGCAGCTTCTAGACCTGTAAATGCTGAAACTGAACCTACTGTCTAAAGTGCTGCTCTGTGTCTTAGATGTAAGTGAGGCAACAACCCAAGAATGGGCTAGGTGGGACCTGGAGAACCTCATAAGAAGATATCTGTAGTTCACAAAATGGTTAAATAATCATCTGTAATCACACCGACTAACCATAAAAATACCAACAGAGAGAAGAATGCTATTAACCATTTAAAGCTGGATGGCAACTTATATGTACCATCTGCTACAGTGGTCAGTAACACTGCACTTTGTATTTCTTGGCTTTGTATTATTTTCAGTGTAATCAGCCGTTACTTCCTTAAACATCATTAACCAGGTGATGTTTATAATATTAAAATGTTTTTCTTTGTAGCACAGACTAAATTCCTAAATATTATTTACACTAGCTTCAGCTTCAGAGGGTTAATAATTAACTTAGACATGATACTCTAATGTTTAGTTGGTGTTTTCAAGGGTTATAAAAATACTTTAACCTTTATCAGCCGTGTGTCACAACACACAACAATGTGAATATGGTCCAGGTGTCTGTGACACAGTAAATGTGCTAAAATATTCCTTTATTTTTATTAATTTGTAAGCAGCTATGGCACTTCATCCACTGACTTCTGTTATGCTTTTTGCTATGAGTTGTTTAGAAACATCAATCCTAGGTATGCCTTCATACATAAAAGAGCGATTTGTAGTCACATCACACACACACACATCCAGGTCTTGTCAGCTCTGACAAGTGGCACCAGGTGGAGTCAGAAGGAATATGTACTGACAAAATACCGTAATAAGAACAGGATGATGGAAAAGTCACACGACCCATATTAAAATACAATGTGATTGAAACCTTTGTATACAACTGGAAGACAGCATGGTGCAGCAACCCAGGAGATCACTGTCTGAACTTACATCCCTGAAAATCTAAAATTTTACTGTTCCTAATTGCAGTTCATTCTCTTCCTCCATTAACATATTATCAGTATACTTCATACTTGAAAGTTGTGGTAGGTAAATCTCAAATGTATTTCTTTGTAACCAGTTTGCACTTATATTGTATAGTATTGTATTAATGTTTTTTTTCCAAAGGTATGTGCAGTAAATTTCATCTTCCTTCTTCTTACTGTGGTGGCACTGACGTTTGGTAGCAAGACAAACACGCCTGTGTGTCATGTTGTGTCAATTCTGGTCTCAGTTCTGCTGCTGATCAAGATGATCTGTCAGATCAACTACTTTGTGCAATCAAACTATGCTGTGAACTGTACAGTAAGTTGAGGTTCTAGAATGGGTAATAAAGTAAATATTCTCTCAGGATCTTTTATGAAAAGAGTAATTGATTGTTTAGTGCTATAATTGTCATGAATGAAGCTTATGCAAAGAAAGATGTAATTATCAACTGAAAAGTGTAGGTGGCAGTCTGTTGGAATGTTACACCACGTAGTCTGGTGGATATCAACTGAAGATCACCCTGATGCAGTAAGCTCATCTGAAATATCTGCAAGATCATATGGCGTAACATTCCAGAAGACAGCTACCTTTATACTTGTTGCTGTGATATCAGATTTCAAGTGAAATATGAATCAGAACTCAATTAATTCAAGAAGCACCATATTAAGTTTTTGTTCATGAATATAAACACTTATTTTTGTATGACTAAATTATTCATCATCTGATAATATAAATGTCTCCACTGTAACATATCATTATTTCATCTATCTTGCACCATATATTTTGCATTACAGTATAGCTTCTATCATGCACTTGATGATTGCAATATTTTTTCACATTTAGTCATTTGGCTCATGTTTAAACCATTGTTTACCTAGCAGAGTAGAAAGTGTTAATATCAGATTATCATAGCTGTATCTACTGTAGTAAGATATAAGGTGAAGGAAAAGTTCTCATATTTATAAGACTGTGCCATGAAGATGTTTAGGGGACAAATATTCTTAATATCTGCCATAATTCTAGTTAAAGATAATGGACTGCCACTTTACATGGAAGAGTATTTCTATTTTTCAAACTTCTGTATAAAGAGCTGGTGTAGCTCAGTCAGTATAGTGACTGGCTACGGACTAGACGAGGTTCAATCCCCGATGGGGGCAGAGTACTTTTTTCTAACCTCTGTGACCAGAGTGGTTCTGAATCCCACCCAGCCTCATATCCAATGGGTAACGGGGTCCTTTCCCGGCGGTAAAGCACGGCCGGGACATGATGCTGACCACTCACCTCTATCTGGTGCCGAGGTCAAGAAAGAGTAGGAGCTATACCTCTCCTCCCCCCCAAGTGCCCACATAGGCATGTAGCGGGGCGCTTTACTTTAGCAGCCCATAAAGATCAGAAGCCGACAGATCGGGCAATGTGATGGCCAAGAAATGTTGCCATAGTGGGAAATTATTCAATGTTCGAACATATTCTTTAAACTGCTGAGTAGGATGTCCTGTAACTACATCTTGTTGGAACCAAATAGCAGTATGGTCAAAGTCATTACAGCGCAACTCTGAAAATAACAACTCACTTGCCATATGCGATCAATGGAGGCTCATGCCCTTTAAATGTTTCCTGGTGCCTGCACAGTTCTGACACTGATTCCAGTTTTTGTTTCTTGCAGAAGCTGTGGTTTCAAACGTCTCTACAAGCTCTGTACGGTGTTCTGATGAGGGACCTTCCCATGTCTTTCAATGTCAATATTCCATCTGAATATTTGTTCTGTTGCTATCACAGTCTTTAATATTTAAAATGTCTGTACAGGGAATGCACAGTGCATAGCCAATCACTGACTCATATTTACTAAAATGTCCCTAGCCGATCATAATAATGCACTCGGTTTCATCACCTCCCTGGGGCCACCACAGTACTACGTGAATCAAAATGATGAATGAATGCTGCCCCATTCTGTATAGTCATTCTAGTTTGGCACATACAAATTTTAGGACTATTCCTAAGGTGCTTTTAAAATGAACTAGTATCGTACTCACAGGATATTACATGTATGCAATAAAACAGGTTGACAAATCAAATACCAACTTAATAAATCCTTTACATGTAAACAAAGAACTTGAAAAACTGCAGGAGCAATTCACCGAAATTTTTTTCAAAGGTCTCCTCAAGAGATGTATGCCAGTCTTGGTGGATGCCACATCCTTTCTCTGCCGGACTCGGCCTCTATCTGACCCAGTTGCTGACTGCCTCGGTGTCTGCACCAACCGGCCTCTGCAGGTCCTTGTCTACCTCACGTGATATCTGCCACACCTGAGACGGCACGTTAGAGCCGTGTCATACAGAGACCGGTCCCTGCAGGGCCCGAGTCGGGCACAGACCGCATTCGTCAGAGACACAGTACATGAGAAACAGTCCGAGAGACCGGTTCTGCAAGGCATCAGGTGGTGGAATTTTGAAAAATGTCAAAAAATCAAAAATCCTGTAAATTGTCCAAGCGCAAAAAAATACCTTCAATACTTTTCCAAAAATATTTGGTTTTTGTGCGCTTTTCAGACAATTTCCAGCATTTTTTTATTTTTTGAAAATTTTCAATGTTTTTTTCAAAAGTCTCAAGAGATGTATGCCAGTCTCGGTGAATGCCACATCCTGTCTCTGCCGTACTCGGCCTCTATCTCACCCAGTTGCTGAATGCCTTGGTGTCTGCACCAACCGGCCTCTGGTCTCAGCAGCTCCGTGTCTGCCTCACGTGATGTCTGCCGCACCTGGGCTTCTCATGGACGGCACGTCAGAGCCTTGTCATACAGAGACCGGTCCGTGCACAGCCCGAGTCACGCAAAGATCACATTCGTCAGAGACACAGTACATCAGATACAGGCAGAGAGAGACCGGTTCTGAAGGGCACAGGTGTGGAATTTTGAAAAATTTCAAAGAATGCTGGAACTTGTCCAAAAAAATGCACAAAACAAAAAAAACTTGAAAAATTTCACCTTAATTTTATTTGGTTTTGTGAGCTTTTCAGACAATTTCCAGCATTTTTTTGATTTTTCGAAAATTTTGAAGTTTCAATTTTTTTCAAAGGTCTCCTCAAGTGACTATAACAGCACAAATTTTTATGTGAAACTGATAATGCTGCATTTACTAGGGACTGCAGAATTAGATCCTGATTAATCCATCACCCATAAATAAGCTTGCTATTTACATGCATGTCTGTTATTAAACATATGCGACACACACAGATGAATATGCATTCGTTCTCTCTCATAAATTACTGGGCATGGGAAACCCCCCCCCTCCAAGGATAATCAGAGATAGTTAACTTAAAAAACAATCTGTACACTATATGAACAACATGAATATAACAGGTACCAGTAAAATGACAAACAATAAAATGTGCCATTATTGCAGAGTGCCAACTCAATAATGCCAATATTGTGTGACTTTGAATGGAGGGCCAATTACAGAAATACAGTTCTCTTACTGCCCAAATAATGAACAACATGGTGCGCAATGTGAGCACCAGTCCTGTTTCTTAAAAAAAATTATCACAAAATTTTGAAGAATGAAAGTTCCCCTGGAACATCATCTCTAACAATTTTACAATTAAAACATTCACTATGTTTAATAAAATTAAGATTTTGAACAACACACAACTATGTTCAACAGAATATAATGCTGGGCAAAAAGATGCAGAAAAACCCAGAAGGGTAAATATTTTGCAGCTGCGATGTTTCACGACGTTTCTTGTGCATGTGATATTACAAGGGAGCAAGCATCACTTTTCTCTACCGACTCAAAAGAATTTTGTGACAAGACACAGTTATCACTTAAAGTGTAAAGATAATGCAACAGCAGTTACCAAATACCCATATAGTAGAAATACTTACGATCATAAAGCATCAAAAACAAATTGTTACAATAAAATGGACCATACAAACAACATGGCTCTCAAAACAACAGGTCTCAATTTTCACAGTGAAGTCGATATTACAGAAGAGATGGGAATTTGGCAAATATACGTTCGGCTTCCACTAATTCTGAAAAAAAAAAAAATGTGATGATGTGAACAACCAAGAAACTGGGAAGGTATTACAGAAAGTGCAGAACTAATTTAGAGAATAAGGAACACTTATAAAAAATGTGGCCAGACATTGCAAACCTCACGTTCCGCAGCATGATAATAACGAGAGTATGAGGGACAAGAAAGTGGAATACCAAAAATCATGGTGTAGCAAGACACTTACTTTTGTGTTGTAGGTGAGATTCTCTGGAGATATGCCCTGCAGAATGGAGATCAAAGGGAAATCCAGTCTATGGATGGTGACACTGGGACTGTGTCAGGTAGAAGTGAGCGCTCTGTTTCTATGGATATGCAACCCTCACAGTGGTTACCTCAGTTCTGAGCGGACAGTGACACTGGCACCAAACTGTAGGTAATGCTCGTTCCTCTGTTAGATATTTAGCTATTCACAGGGTTAGGAATTACTTCAAACTTTCAGTCATAATCATGAACAGAAGTACCAAAACAAACACAATATTTAATTGACTTATAGACAGCCTGCTTTTTCTAGTGGGAGATTTTGAAGAAAGCTTCTCTTCCAATAAAACACTTTAATATATTTCTACTTTACAAACATTATTTCAAATTTATTATGTACTTCCCAGATAATATTTAATGAAAAAGATGTGCTTCTATTATGGTAAACACAGCATTTTATTTCAGTGACAAAGAACTTTGAATTAATGTGCAGCTAGATCATAAACATATTTTTGATTTTGTATGAAATTTCATGTCTTGGCTCATGAAAAAGTACTATTTCTTCATCTGTCATTTTGACCACTTCTGCATACTACAGTCACTATCATAATACAAGTATGTTTAACCATACACATAGGTAATATTATTAAACATGTATTATCCTGTGCAATGTAGAAATAGGTTTTATATTGTACATGATCTTCCTTTACATGGCTATTAGTCGATCAACAAGTCCTTCTTTCGCATTCTGACCAAAATTCTGTATGCGCTGCTCATATTTGGCAACAATGTATATCTGTCCCATCTCATCTGTCTTAATTTAATCAAGGTAAGAATATTAAGTGAATAGTACAAATTATGAAGTACCTTGGGAAGTAATTTTCTCTACTCCTGTCTTAATTCACTTTTCATAGGTTCTAAGTAACTTCCTCAGCATTTCCTACTCACTGCCAATCCACATTTTTCTATCAGAGTAAGAGAACTTTACTCCAAATAATTCTTGCTAATATAAGGAGGAGGACATGCAGTTAATTGAAAGCAACCAATTCCATGGAACACAGTCGTTCTTGAGAAGCTGATAGTATGCTGAATTACTTAGGATGTTCCCTGCCTATTATGGAAGCCAAACGTTCACTACCGTTTGCAAGGGCTTACCAACAGTCCCTATACTGTGCAAATTTCTCACGTCGTTATGCATGCCTCATGTCCTGCTCACAACTTCCTTATATTATTCGGTGAAGAGTCCAAAGTATGGAGAGCTTCAAGCCTTATGTTTCATTCCTCCAATCCCCAAACTTTACAAAAACAAGTTCCCTACATGAAAGGGAGACAAGTTATTGTCAGCAGAAGTGCAAATCATACACTTCTATACTATTATTAGATGAATTACGTAAATCCTGCAAGCCATATATTATAACTTGAAATCTACTTCCTTTCACTTGTGTTCTGTTATCATTCTATTATTCCTCGGCCAAGTCTCAATTTCAAGTAATACAATGGATATTAATGAACAAATTCTGCTTACCATTCTGTTCCACTTACCTTCAACAGTTTTTCCTCTCTCTATATCAGAGACGATGTTTTGCTTGCAAACCAGGAGAAATGCCATGATTAAATTTTGAACAACTTTAGCTTCTGGGGAATGAACCAAGTCAAATGCTGAAAACTATCCAAAGTAACGGCAAACATGGGATAACTTTCAACATTCAATGCAGCTCATTCCTGGCTGCAAAAGCTTAATAAGATGAAGTGTCACTGTTTTGCATATTTAAAATTACAGTGACTTATGCCAAGTCCAATAACAATCACTGCTCTGAAAACATAAAACAAATTAGATCCTGTCTTCATTACAGAGTTTTGTGATAGCGATGCCCTCTGATATGTGTTCACCATTGTTTATGTAATTTCAAGGTGCAAAATACTCCTGAGAAGTCAACAGTTGCTGTGTTAGTCCTGAAATTTCCCACATTTTGTGGAACCCGAAGGTTCATTTTTGTGTTCATTTGATCCCACAATTACTCCCAATCATGAGGCAGATGAACGGAGTGTTCCCTTTTAATAATAATCTGTCATTCATTCTCAGCCTGTCAAAGTAATATTCCCTTACATTATTCCAAAATAATTTATGAATTTACCATCTCTCTAATGCCTGCTACCTGCTCCACCCACATCACTCTTTGGAGAAATGTTTCTAGGATGACATCACAAACTGTAATTGGAACAGCCACTGCTTGTTTGCCACACAATGATTCAAAAATTGTTAAGACCAACTAGTGCATTTAAATACGTAGTGTCCAAATAAAATATGTGCCAGACTTCAAAACTTTGTTAAACTTGTAACTATGTATAAATTATGCTGTCAATTGGAATGCTTAATTTCTTGTTTCCTGAAACTCTCTCCAAAGAGGAATTTAACAGACCACTTCATATCATCATAAAATGTTACAGAAACAGAACTGCAGAATGAAGTCAGATCTCATAAAGTTGTTGCAAAAAAGTACGAATATGCACTTCGTGCTCAGACACAGGAGAATAAGGAAGCTCTCAGGGCAGGAAAGAGAAATAAGCAAACTGCAGACACAGTGTATGTAGGTTTTTATTCTATTATTGTACAAAGTTGAAGTGTACAGATGATATACAAATTATGAAATTTTATCAATTACCATTTTACTGAAAATGGCCGTCTTCTGGGTTGTTGTGTCCTGTAGTCCGGTAGAAGTTTACCGACATTTCAGAGGTCTTTGGTGCCTCCATCATTAGGGCGGCCTCTGAAACGTCGGCAAACTTCTATCAGACTACAGGGGACAACAAACCAGAAGATGGCCACCTTCAGATTCACTGCCATGAAAACCTCAAATCCTACATATATACCACGTTACTGCACGTCTCTTCAGAACTGCAGCATCTTGCTTGGCATTTTGTTCCATTTACCCACAAAATGTTTTCGTAAATCTGAGTTAGAAATGAAGTTTTGCTTCTAAAGAACAAGAGACTTTACTATAATATTTTGAATAACAATGGCTCTCAGGAATGAATGTTATCCAACATTTTGGCAAATATTTCAGTTGTCATTTCAAAGTCAGCTGTAATGTGGGATGATCCTAAATATATGACATGTCTCATTCCTGGAAGCCAAGTTTATAATCTTAACTCCAGCTACAAAGGCCTAACAAGATGAACTAACACAGTT
The DNA here is from genome assembly GCF_977971745.1 of Zootermopsis nevadensis. Taxonomy (NCBI): domain Eukaryota; kingdom Metazoa; phylum Arthropoda; class Insecta; order Blattodea; family Termopsidae; genus Zootermopsis; species Zootermopsis nevadensis. The sequence continues at coordinate 6,667,482 of NW_028259154.1, forward strand.
ATGAAATGTTGCAGTGACAGATATGAAGAATGAAATCAGATCTCAAAAATTTGTTGCAAAGAAGCATGAAGACGCTCTTCGTGCTCAGATGGAAGTCAAAGCTACAGACATCCAAGCAGTCACGAGAGATCAGAAATATAAATGTATAGAGTATGTATCATTTTATTCTATTTATGTGTTAGGTTATAGGCGATCAGACAACCGACCAAGAAGCTGAGTAAAGGCGGAGTCCTGCACAAGCGCAAAGTAACACCATTCCTGCGTACGAAAAGCATTGCTGGAAATGGTAAACAGAGCCTTGTAACTAAAACGGGAGTTTGCTTACGCTAGCCGGGGTGCCTTGAACTCAGCACATTATCTGGAATTTGTGTTTCATCCGGAAGAATACAGAGCCACATGAATCTTAGCCAGTTTCATTTAGCTAGCTGCTAGCGTCATTTAAGAGACAACAATAACATTAGACAATGTGCTATGTTTGCTGGCAATATTTGAAACAGCTGACATGTTTCTTTTAAAGATGATAACTTTGCATATCAGGAAACAGACCGCCATGCGAACTGGCACTGACTGGTTCCTCCATAACTATAACAAAGCACGATGGGGAATTTCATGGTTTATTTTACTAACTAACTAATTAACTCCTTGTATGAGAAGCTGCAGGTCCAACACCATCAACACCTAAGCCTGCCACCAGACACAATCCTGAGCCAACTCCATCCATTTGCCTTCCTCACAGCCTCCACCTCCCTAAGACCAATCTTCATTCCATCCTTCCATCTCCTTCTTGGTATACTCAGTGATCGCTTTCCAAAGGATTCCTAATTTCTGTACATATACCTTACTTTGTATCCAGCCCACAGAAACCTTGTACATTTCAGTATCTTGGTTTATTTTACTCATAAGACTAATATAATGATTAGTGCAAATAAAAGTTGCTCCCCAATTAAACCCGTAATTCTGATGCTCTGTTACAGAGAAACAACCACGGACAGGCAATATCAGCATAGACGATTTAGAAGGCCTGATGGTACTAGGAAAAGGAGGCAAGTGCAGGTTTCTGTTAATTCTGAGCCAATGTTGCTGCTTATAGAATGCAAACCTGATTACCCGAACCTTCATGGACAGATTGGCAGTAGTAGTAAAGTTATTATTATTAGTAGTAGTAGTAGTAGTAGTAGTAGATGCAGCAGAAGCAAGGGAAGTGGAGCCCATCCCCAGCTTTGAATCAGTCACAACTTTTATAGGTACGTGACTACAGAAAATTTAAAGATACTGAATATCAGTAACAACTGTCTGAGCACAACCTTCTTTCTCCACTCAGATCCCTGTCGCTATCAAAGTTCTGAAGACCATGGAATTAACGCATCGTAATCATCTGCAATATTTCCTTGTTCCTAGAAGTCAGAATAAGTCGTGGGAGATAAGTTAAAATAACGCAGAATTTATTTATCCCTTATGTAAGACAATGGAAATGTGTCAGTAGCAATAATGATTTTTTTTAAGTTTTTCTCTGATGGCTGACATGTTATTGAACGCCTTCCTAGCAAAGTACTTTAGCAAATCTGAGCTGTTACTAATGCTTCCACATTGTCGTCACATATCCTTACTGATCCTCTATGTGACGCTAGGTCTAGTTCATAACAGGGTAGAAGACTTCTTAACATCTGCACCAAATGCACGGAACCGCACTGAATCTTTTGCCATCTCCATGGACTTCTACGAACGTAATTCTTAAGCAGCAGACAATGAGGAGACCAGCATCTCACCGCTAGCTCCGGTCACTCAATCGAGAGTGAAATATGCGGGTAGAGGGTGACAGGACATTTCTGTGGCGCGGTCCTTGCTCCTGACGTCAATGAGATTTTAATTTTGCATTGTGTCACGCCGACCAACATTCTGAAGTGTAGTACAACCAGAATTACAAAAATCGGGCACGAATGCGTAGAGCATTAAATTCCAAAGAGAATGACACCGAAAACGCCGGGCCCGGACCCAAAACCAACGCGCGGTACTGCCGCGAATATAGGCAACGTAAGCGCGCTCGGACAACTCAGGCTGCATCTGACGAGCCTGGGTCAATTATGGATGTGGATTTCGTTGCTGATGAGATGGAGAGTGCAATGGAGGTCGACCCAGACCCTTCGGACTCACTTGGCATGCCCAATATGGCGACGGGGGTCGCCAACTACTTTAAAAAAACATTCTTAGACAACGACATTGGCCATAAACGTGACATTTGCGACCGCTTGTGGTTCAAAAATGATTTGAAGCCTACCAATAGGAGTATCACTGGCGTACTGCGAGAAGAGTTCCCTACGGAGGACGTGAGTGGTTTCAAGCTCTGTAACAACTGTAAGGCGCAGTGTTCTAAGGGGCGGATTCCAGCGTTGAGTCGGAGTAACGGTTTCGTATATCCGCCGATCCCAGACCCACCTCTGCCCAAACTCGATCCCTTGATTTCACCGCGACTCCCTTTACATGCAGATACGCAGGCTGCGAGGATCGAGTTACGGTATCGTCGGCCAAGTGATCAATATCCCAGTGAGTGTCGATACCATGGTATCAAAGACATTCGAACTAGAATATAATAGTGACATACCGCTCGTATTGATGGGCGAATTCAACACTAGTGACGAAAATAACACAAAGATGTAGAAATCCCGGTGGATTGACGAGGCCTACAACAGCAAAAACTAATGAATGCTGTAGGTATTAGAATCATATAATTTGCATTGGCCGCATTTCTTAGCTGGATTTTCACTATATTGCTTTATTCCCCACATGATTAAATGCGAAGGGGAGGTGCATTTTTATCTGCTTTGTGGTTTTTATTTTTGCATATAGCATTTCACTTTAAGATATGAGCTGCCAACCAGGAAATATTATCAGAACTTTTTGTTTTCAGAAAAAAGAGCTGCAGCCGCCGAGAAGGCTAAAGAAAAGGAAGGGCATGGATATAAATAAGCATGCCGTCACAATTGTCTCTGGTATGACTAGGTTTCAATGTCAATGATTCAAACGATTCCAGTGTATTTTCAGCATTCATATGGTGAACTCCATAAAATTCAAGATGAATGATGAGAAACTTATAGTTTGTTAAATCACATATTAAACTCTGTTTTTTTCGCATCCAAAATATATGGCTACTACATACAGAAGCGGAATAACACGTGACAATTACAGGAAGTTGTTAAAAAGAGTTAAAAAAGACGATACTACTTACTTAGGATACTTGGACGACCCGTTCTTCAGTGCCTTGAGCATCTGCAGGTCCCAACTTTCTTTGGCACTGATCTACGGGACATTCGGTAGGACTCCTTGGACGAGTGATCGGCCCGTCGCATGGCCTCTACCCGTACACAGGACCGCACAACACAGAAAGACATGCATTGAGCGGGATTCGAACCCACGATCACAGAGTCCAAGCGACACAAGGCCCACGCCTCAGACCGCGCGGCCATTGTGACGGCGCGTTTCTTCATATTAACGCAATAATTTCTGTCTAATAAACTTTAAAGGAGAAAGTTGTGTTGTACGTGATTTAGTTTGATATTTTGAATACTCGATCCAATTTTGTTCAATCATTCTGCATAGTTTTGTGAGAATAAATTAGAATCAAGTTTATAGAAGATGACGACCACAGCCGGTTTTGGGCATCATGAGCACTGGGATTGTGGGTTCGCATCCCACTCGCGTTTTTCACTGCTGTTTTGTGTAAGTGGACATCTTTCCCTTGTCAAAGGAGTCCTGCCAAGTGACTTCAAGGATTCGCACTTGCTTGTGAATTGGAACAGGTCAGAAGACGCGCATCGGAAAAACTGGAGAAGAGGAAAATCCATGAAAGATGGTTACTGTGCCTATTAAAAGCATTTTCAGTTTTCTGTAACCTTTGTGAGTAGCGCAGACGCTGTAGAATTTCGACGCTTCCAAACAGCAAAGGAAGAAAAAGAAGCTGCAGCCAAGAAGGCTTAAGAAGAGAAAAAAAGGGGCCAGCAGTAAGGCAGACGATCTCGGTCAACTGGAGATAAAATGGAGATAAAAGCCAACCAACCAACCAACCAAAAAGCTAACTGAGGGCAGAGGCCTGCGTAAGAAGCGCAAGCATCGTCCCTACCTAGGTGAAACCATTCCTGCGCACAAGGCGCGTTGCTGGAAATGGTAAACGGTTTTATTTAAAAAACGGAAATTTTGCTAACGCTAACGAGGTTTCGTCGTGGCGGGAGCCTCGATCATTCAAACTGGGATCTGTTGCTGCTGATGGGAGTTTATCCCGTCAGGCAAGTTGTCCAAAGGAATTTGGTTGGTTGGATTTCTGGGGTTTGAACCCAGAAAGGGAGGGGCCGTTTCGGCTGAAGGCCTCTGCGGCATGGGGGGAAGATCACTTCTGCTGATGGCCTCCATGATCGGGGGGGGAGGGGGGGTGGCGGGCCGTGCCCCTATTAAGTTACACCCTGGCATTCGCCTTACAACTGAGGAAATGCACGGAAAACCTCAGTCAGGGTAGCCGAGTAGTCTAACCACTCGTTGTGCCGACTTGCCAGACAATAATGTCTAACGCAACAATGTCTATAAACTAACAACAATGCCAGACGCCACAATGTCAATAAACAGACAACTAAACTGTTTATGACATTGTTATGCTGCTCTCAAGGCAACACGTCACAATATAAATCTCGAAAGACTGAGATCCAGGCGACCCCCACGAGTTACTGCAGAACGCCTTCAAGCTGGCAATTTTAAAAGCAAAATTGCTTGGGAAACAAACTCCTCCTGACGCAAACAGCCACATAACCCTCAGAAATCACCAACGGGACAAGGCCTTCCTCGACAAACATGGAAAACCATCAACAGGATCCGCACCGGCCATGGTGCATGCGCAGACGTCCTTAACAACTGGGGGAAAATTCAAACAGCCAACTGTGACTGTGGTGCGAGTCATCAGACCATCAAACATATTGTGCAGAAATGTCGCCTGAGGGCACACCCAGGGGAACAATCGGACTTCCTCCTAGCCTCTCCACCAGCACTTGAATGGATTGCCAATCTTGGACCTAAATCTACAGTACTGTATTTATACTTTATAACATGTGTTGTAATATAGCCATAAGATAAATAACAGAGAGCGACAAATCGTGGCTGGTGCCATGCTCTGTGCACGCAGCTACTATTTCACTGATTGGCCAGTTGGGTCAGACCGCCGTTTTTGAAAGTTCAGATAATGCTAATCTGTTAGGGCAAAGATACCTATATATCGATAAAGCTGAGTTACGGCTCAGGCGATCTTAAACTAAACCCAGCATAAGAGTCTCGTGTCTCGTTTACCCAAGAGCAGAATCAAGGCTAACAAATAAACCCGAAGAGAAGAAGAGGAACGGTTACAAATGGCGCAGACTAACGCGGGGCACGAAGGGCCGGACATGCAGTAATTACAACGAGACGCATCAACTAAACGCACAACGCCCTTAGTGGTGTTGAGAGTTCGAATGCAGTTCTGTCACTGCGTCCTTACCAGAACCAGCAGACAAGGGAATCCACCGAAACGAAACAACAGTAAACATAGGCAAGAAAACACCACCACAAAAGAGGCTTGGGCCAAAGTCACCACTCCCAACGCCACCATCAAGGGTAAACATGCCACAAACGCCTACTCCTCAAAGAAATGATCCCGTCATCTCAGAGGCACTCTTCCGTGTAGTATCACCGTAACAGAAATTGAGCCGCGACAAAATTTCGAGGCCAACTACAGCAAACTACCGGACATTGCCGTCGAAGTATACAACAACATCTCAGGATCACATAATGCGGTCGATTGCCACTTCAAAACCGAAAGTGGATTTTGAATATGTGGCAAAACTAGAAAAATTTCTAAAAGACTTTGGTCAGGAAACCCACATTTACTCTTCTCCGGGGGTTAGTGGAAAATGGTGCGGAATAATGCAAGAGAATAAAAAATATAAAGCTTAACCTCAATACCCAACAAATAATGTAAACCATTAGAGAGAGACGTTACCACTGCCACTCGCTTTAAGGGTTACCATACAGGTGATAATAACTGTGAGCCCCGGTTCAAACCGTGCAGATCACGTGGCCCAGAAACAATTAAAATGACTTGGGATAAATTGAAACCTGGTCAGATGGATGACCCACCAGTCAAAATGGTGAGTGTATCAGGTGTTGACAGCTTCAGTGTTGTGCAGGACGCAAAGAGGTATCTGAATAATGCAGCAAGATACAACACAAACAATTTATTCAGTGCCCCATTAGCGTGCTCAAACGCTGCAACAAATTTTCAGATTGTTGTGAAGGGTATGTTGAGACAAATTTTCAGTTTATTAATATAAAGTTTTGAGACAGTCTTAAAATGTAATGTATTTTTAAGACCCAAATTAAATTTATGGGACTGGATGTAGATCAGAATTCTGAGACTGATCAGCAGTCAGATGCGTGAGTGGAAAAGTGTCTTGCAGTTTGTGAACTTCCTTTAAAGCACAGCTGATTTGTGTTTGGAAATGTCTACATAATACTGCTGCAAAAATAACAACCAGGAACATTCTACAGAGACTACGCAGCACAACCTGGGGCTCTTCAGCATCTACCCTACGGACCTCTGCATTAGGCCTGGTTGTCCCGACAGCGGAATACTGTGCTCCGGTATGGCTTAACAGCCCACCTGTAAACAAATTAGACTCACAGCTCAACACTACAATGAGGACTATAACAGGCTGTCACAGAACAACTCCCACCCACTGGCTACCTGTACTGAGAGAATCGTACCACCAGCAATACGTAGACAAGAAGCCTTGTTACGAGAATTTAAGAAACTGCAAGCAAATCCTAACCTCCCAGTTCACGACGACATCCTTCATATTAATCTTGAAAGACTGAGATCCAGGCGACCCCCCACGCGTTACTGCAGAACGGCTTCAAGCTGGGCAATTTTAAAATCAAAATTACCTGGGCCGAACAAACTCCTCCTGACGCAAACAGCCACATAACCCTCAGAAATCACCAACGGGACAAGGCCTTCCTCGACAAACATGGAAAACCATCAACAGGATCCGCACCGGCCATGGTGCATGCGCAGACGTCCTTAACAACTGGGGGAAAATTCAAACAGCCAACTGTGACTGTGGTGCGAGTCATCAGACCATCAAACATATGGTGCAGAAATGTCGCCTGAGGGCACACCCAGGGGAACAATCGCACTTCCTCCTAGCCTCTCCACCAGCACTTGAATGGATTGCCAATCTTGGACCTAAATCTACAGTACTGTATTTATACTTTATAACATGTGTTGTAATATAGCCATAAGATAAATAACAGAGAGCGACAAATCGTGGCTGGTGCCATGCTCTGTGCACGCAGCTACTATTTTACTGATTGGCCAGTTGGGTCAGACCGCCATTTTTGAAAGTTCAGATAATGCTAATCTGTTAGGGCAAAGATACCTATATATCGATAAAGCTGAGTTACGGCTCAGGCGATCTTAAACTAAACCCAGCATAAGAGTCTCGTGTCTCGTTTACCCAAGAGCAGAATCAAGGCTAACAAATAAACCCGAAGAGAAGAAGAGGAACGGTTACAAATGGCGCAGACTAACTCGGGGCACGAAGGGCCGGACATGCAGTAATTACAACGAGACGCATCAACTGTACGCACAACGGTAGCGGTGACAGAACTGGATTCGAACTCCGAACACCACTAAGGGCGCGGAGAAGCGTCCTCACCAGAACCAGCAGAAAACACGGCGTGCGAGAAACACAGAACGGAAAGATTCGTCTTTCTCGGCATCAAAAGACTGCCTGAAAGCTGCAAAGCATTTTGAGAACGCTTTCAAACGTATGTTGAGACAAATTTTCAGTTTATTAATATAAAGTTTTGAGACAGTCTTAAAATGTACAAGAATTTTTAAGCCCCAAAAGAAATATAGGAAATGTACGCTCGCATGACTTGATGCTTGTGCACAGAGGCAACTTTAACTGTACTGTGGCACAGCGATTAGGGCTTAGGAGGATTTTAAGGCAAACAAAAACACGGAGGAGTCCTATGTAAATGATGCCATGTTTCATAACTAACAAGGTTTTTTTTAGTAAGAAATATTATGCAATATAAATTAATTTTTCCTTTCTTGCTTATTTTTAGAACATTACCAAATGCAAGAGGGAACTCCACTTGATGTAAGATTTTGTTTGATTTTTAAGTAAAGGTTAAACAAAATCAAGTTACACGTTTATGAATGAAGTGAATGTACTTTGAATGTGACTTCCATTTCACATTAATGTGGAACTGTTTCGTTCTGTAGTGCAGGGGTCTTGATGAGGAAGTGATGGCTACTTAGCTGGTAAAACATTCTCTACGCTTTGTGGAAAGCAAAAGTTCATTACTACTCTTTTAACTACAACCCAACTTGCTTGGGTGTGGCAGAGTTGAAATTTTAATAGTGAAAGAACAAGAGTTTCAGCCATTTACTATTTTAACTGAACAATCAAGCCACCTGTACATCTGATATGTTGAACTAACCCTGTTATTAAGGGGCATTGTACGTATAACTTTTGTTTATGTAAAAAGATTGTCTCTCTTTAATTCCTGTGAGTGGTTATTATTCATCATGTAACCGCTCATCTGGAAGTAGTTAGGTTTTGTTAGTTTTTCTTTTGTGTGTTTCCAGTATTTCAAAACCTTTCTGTAAGATTCTAGCACCACCTGCAGAGAACAAGGGTGGACTTCAGCCCTAAGAGCTAGAATTCATGTTTAGGCCATCTGTTTAACATCCGATTTCGACTCCGTCTACGACAGACAAAGAAGTGCCTTTAGGAGCAAGTGTGGAGGATCATGTTGGGCGGTCCGTGAGAGATCTCTCTCTGACAGCGGGGGGTGCTTCGCACCAAGCCCGGGACCCAGGCGCCGAAGAAAATTAGGGTAGAGACTCACTCTTGTTTTAAGTCGCGATAGAGGAGGTTCTAGGACATACTGGAAACTGTATATTGTATAGAAATAAATAGTAGTGCCTTCCAACTTCAATCCGAATCATTATTGGCTGGTGTGATCAGGCCGTTAACACGACCTGAGACAAGAGCTACATCCCGACTAGCTATCTAGCCCCTAACAATCCTACACCCTGATAAGGTAGTTGTTACGAGGCCACGAGCAGTCAACGGTTACAATCATTGTCCAGGTTGGAAAATGTTTACCATAGATTCTCTTTTTCTTTCTTCTGCAGGAAGCAATTGATAATGCACGTAGTGCAAACCACACGGCAGACCAAATCTACTCTTCCATGGCATCAAAATACTGCAGTAAATCTGCTGAGTATTTTCAGAGAATTTTGAATGGTATGTATTTTAGACAAATTTGCCGTTTATTAATATAAAGTTTTGAGACAGTCTTAAAATGTACATGAATTTTGAAGCCCCAAAAGATATATAGGAAATGTACGCTCGCATGACTTGATGCTTGTGCACAGAGGCAACATTAACTGTGGAAAGCAAATGGAAAAACTACCACATTACTTTTTTTTTTCCAGGACAGCTTCTGCCCAACAGGAGCAGTCACAATGTGCATGATGCTTTCTCCAGAGACAAAACAATCCGGAGGTAAACTAGTCCTCCATTCGGATCTCCGGGCGAGGACTGTCTCGGTAGAAGGTATAAGGCAGGAGAATTCTTTTAGGAAATTCACCATAGGAACGTGGAACGTCAGGACACTACAACAGGGAGGAAAACTGGAAAATCTGAAGATTGAAATTGATAAAAATAATGTGTGCATTGTGGGTGTCAGTGAAGTTCGATGGAGGGATCAAGGTGATTTCGAGTCTGGAAACTATCATATGTACTACTCGGGAGGTAAGAGTGCTGAAAGAGGTGTTGCAATAGCGATGCAGAAATGGATCAAGAAAAGTATAATCAAAGTGCAAGCGTGTAGTGACAGATTGATGTATATCAAGTTGAATGCAGAACCAGTGGATATTCTGATAATGCAGGTGTACATGCCAACGTCGGATCATGACGATGAAGAAGTGGAAATAATATATGAGAAGATAGAAGAAATCATCAGGACAGAAGGAAGAGGGAAAGTGCAAACCATAATAATGGGAGACTGGAACAGTGTCGTGGGGAAAGGAGCAGAAAACAACATTGTCGGCCCTCATGGACTGGGAATAAGGAATAGGAGAGGGGACATGATGGTTGACTTCTGCCGAAGAAATGGACTGGTAATCACCAACACCTGGTTCAAGAAGCATCACAGGAGATTGTATACGTGGAAAAGCCCAGTAGACAGGAGCAGATACCAGATAGACTATATCTTAGTGAAGCAACGATTTGGGAATAGCGTAAAGGATGTGACAACAGTGCCATCAGCGGACATCGACTCGGATCATAATATGTTAGTTGCAAACGTCAGCACAAGAATGAAGAAAATCAGGAGTAGGGGGGTGAGGAAGAAGAGATGGGACCTGGAGAACCTGAAGAGCACGCGAGACGAAGTAAGAGAAGAATTGGAAGGAAAATTAAGTGAAAGTGAAGGCAAAAGCGTTGAAGAGGAATGGACATATGCCAAGAAGTGCCTAACAGTGGCATTAGGTTGGTAGGATGAAAAGGATACCAAGGAAGGCATGGATTACACAGGCTATGCTCGATAAGATGGATGAGAGGAGGAGATGGAAGAATATCAACAGTGAAGAGGGAAGACAGAAATATCGAAGACTGAACAACAAACAGAGAAGAGAAACAGACAAGGCGAGAGAAGATTACATCAACGAAGTATGTGATGAGATAATGGCACTCCAGAGAATTGGAAGATACGATTTGAAGTATGCAAAGGCGAAAGAACTGGGATGGAAAGAGAACCAAGGAAATAGAAGACCCTTCAGGAAAGATAGTCAGTGACCAGAATGAAGTTAAAGCTGTGTGGGAAAATTATATTGAAGAGCTCTATGACAAGGCCAATCGACTGGATGAGAAGGAGATGGAATTGGAACCAGAAGAAGAAGTAGACGAGGTCGACAAAGGTCCAGAGATACTGATTTTGAATGTTTCGAACCAGGGGCAAGACGCTTACTGCAGCGCGTCAGTTCAGACACTCTTCAACAAACCTTCGACGCAGTCACAAGCAAATATATTACAAGTCTGAAATCATCGTCTTTCGGCTAAAGCCGAATATCATCATCTGTATTATTATTAAATAACTGATACAAATGGCACAGACTAACGCGGGGCACGAAGGGCCGGACAAGCAATAATTACGAGACGCATCAACTGTACGCACAACGGTAGCGGTGACCGAAGTGCATTCGAACTCCGAACACCACTAAGAGCACAGAGAAGCGTCCTCACTAGAACCAGCAGACAACAAGGGAAGCCTTGTCTACAGAATTTCTTTTTTCTGCAGGAAGGAAAGAGTTTCCTAAAAGCTGCGCTTTTAGCTATTCGAGAACAAGATTATAAAACAGCAAAGATCCTGTGCTTTGTAAGCGGGAAACCGCTTCCAACCTGCACAAGCCGGCAAGAGAAGCAGAAGCAGCTGCAGGAAACGAATTGTTTTATGAAGCCAAGGGGCTCGTTGAGGAAGCCAAGCGCTTCTTCGACCAAGCATTAACATTGTCCAGTTTGGAAATGTTTACCACATTCTTTCTTTTTCTTTTTTCTGCAGGATGCAAAGGATAAGATAGAGCAAATTTTAAAATCAGAACAACTGGAGGAAAAGGTTGACTTCGCCATAAGTATTTCTCGCAGAGCTGCGGACGACTTGCAGAAAGTGGAACGTATGTATTTTAGACAAATTTTCAGTTTATTAATATAAAGTTTTGAGACAGTCTTAAAATGTATTGTATTTTTAAGACCCAAAAGAAATTTATGGGACTCGATGTAGATCAGAATTCTGAGACTGATCAGCAGTCAGATGCGTGAGTGGAAAAGTGTCTTGCAGTTTGTGAACTTCCTTTTCAGCACAGCTGATTTGTGTTTGAACTTTGTGTCTCCTCATGTCACACTGTAGATACTCAATAATTTTTAATAAGACTGACGTCTAGTAAGCATAATGATCGTTAAAATAACGAGGTCTGGAAATTATTGTTGTTTTTAATGTGTTCACAGACTTTCTGAATGGTGGAGACTTACATGACCTTCTGGACCATGAACAGAAACTTCCAGAGGATGATGTTAAATTCTACACATCGAAGATCGTCCTCGGTATCGAACACCTGCACAAAGTAGGCGCACTGCAGCCCTCGCCAATGAACTGCCTAACAAATACAGTATTTATTTGTTTATTTGTTTGTTACTTTGTTTGTTTGCACATTCATATAGCCCATTTCTGTGTCGGGTTGAAAATGACAGCCAACAGTTTGGGGAATCACGATTGTTTTCAGTAAGTAAATAAATAATTATTTTTTATGAGTTGTGTTAGAAAGGGTCATTTGTTAAGATCACACGGTTCCTGTCCCTAATCCTCCCCCCTCCGCCGCTTTCAGACTCAGTGACACGAAACTTCCTGACTCATGAGCATAGTCATAACTTAATAAATAACAATAATTGTGGAAAATTAGTCAGAGCAGCTACAGTGTAGCAGAAAAGCAAACTGCTCGGTGTGCATCTAACAGCCACAATAAGTACGGAAACACAACAGAACATAAGCAATTTGTTATTCCCCCCAGATGGGCTTCATCTACCGTTCTTTTCTCCCATTGCAGACGAATTCTGGAGCAGGATCCGGAGATCCCGGAAGAGTTTTCCACTGACGCGAAACTTTTCGTCAAAGGACTGTTAACTAAAGAACCAAAGAAACGTCTAGGTGCAGGCGAGAACGGAGTCGATGACATCAAAAGGCACCGATTCTTCAACGTGAGTTCTGTCTCCGTGTCTGTTCTAAATGTTTCAGTTCTGAACTGTGTCGTTGACTTGTATTAAGAAAATCAAGGTTTCCCCTTACTTCGTGAGCAGAACTCATCGTGTGCAACAAATATCATAACACTGGCAGAAGTTGCTTCAAGAGTTCACAGTAACAAGTTAGGAAGAGAATGCATAAATCATTGACAGATGCCGTTTTAAAGAAACAATCTCTCACCGCACGCCTTAGATTTCCAAATAACTTGCTTAGAACCTTGCGTGTGTCCTCAAACATCCCTCCTTGCAATCTGTACTATTGCTAAATAACTTACAGCAGAGACCAAAATTTGTAGCCACGCTGAAGACTATTTGCAGACTCTTTGTTCTGTCTGCACAACTGAAGTGTCTGTTCAAATGAGATGCTCCCAGTTGAGCCTTGCCAGCCAGACATTCACTCTGCAATCACCGTTAATGCTCGAGCTTCATCCCACAGAACATCAACTGGGCTGAAATGGCTCAAAAAGCCGATTCAGTCGGTTTTTCATGACGCCATGTTCCTCGGCACCGAGGATAATCACCATCCGCCATCCCATGCTCGATCCCAAGATTGTGTCCCTTCATGATCAGGTGAGATACGTGACGTAATTTCAGAACAAACCTACTTTTTGTGCCTCATGTTTCCTCAGATGAGTTTCACTTCAAATGTGCCCAGAAAATGACACCCCATGTTGACGATGGTCCTCTGCGTTGTAACGCCATGTGCACACGTAAATACATTTCTGCATTCCGGAGGAACATACTGCCTCCATCGCCATCTCTCAAGATGGTATCAGTACTTTCTTCCTAAACTTTAGTACAGAGGCGTCTGATGATGAGAGTTTCCTTTTCCACCCAAATGCTTCATCTGCTTGCAGAAACTGTTGTTCCAGGTCACATAATTAGTATCACGTTTTGTTGAATTTGGATACGATAAACAAAATTCAGGGGCACACGGATAATGAAGAAAGTGATATGATTTGCTAGAATAAAGGCTTGTACCACACTGAATTCTGTCAATGCAAGTTAAAATGTTCTTATTTAGAAAATCGTCTGGTGTTGTCTTCCATCGCCTGGGCAAAAAAGTGGCCTTCTGCCCCACATTCATTTGACTCAGTTTATAAAACTGTTTGTTTCTTTGTAGAAAATGCTATAACATTATCGTTCGATCTAGTGAGTAGGGGAAGTGAGGGGTATCGCGTCCGTTACTCTTGCGTTTAGTTTGAAGTCCACAGTTTTGTTCTAGCGCTGACTGAAGACGTTTGACATGTAAGTATGAGGTGTTCTAGGAATAACTTCTATTCAGGAAATAGTTTAGAGAAAGATGTGACATTCCAATCTCAGTGTCGTGTTATCACATCAGTGTTGGTAGATTAAGTAATTCTCGATGACTGCGTAGGCTAGCCAGTGAGTAACCCTACCAATATAGCGTAATTGTTATGACGCGAAACTAAGTACTACAGAACTGTTTGTGACCGCGTGTAATTTTAGTTAAAGTATAATATTTTCTACGAATAACTTCCATTCGAGAAAAAGTGTGGTTGAGGTAAACAGATTAAATATGCCTCCGTCATTTTCTATCGATTACATAAAGGATGCATTACTGACAGGGTAATTTAATGGGAAACATTGCATTGTGATTTCTCTTACATTAGTTAAATTTTTGAAAATATTATGACGCAGTATTTGGTACGTTTGCGACAGAGGGAGAGAGTCACGCGGCCGCTCCCCTCCAAAGCTACCCCACGGGTGACACCAAGCTTCACACAGAATTGTATTGGAAGCCTAATACTGAACGTGTAACATTCTCTTGTAAGTATATTAGCAAATAACTTCGTTTCAAGAAAATGTTTAAGGAAAGATGCATGTGATTCTAATCTCAATATCTGTGGCTTGTGTTGTACCACGGATCACATACAAGCGTTTGTATTTTTGCGACCTGTAGATAATACAGGTAAACGAGCGAAATTAAATATTCAAACACGATAGTCATTGTCAAGTTCTAACCGTGCAGATCACGTGGCCCAGAAACAATTGAAATGACTTGGGATAAATTGAAACCTGGTCAGATGGATGACCCACCAGTCAAAATGGCGAGTGTATCAGGTGTTGACAGCTTCAGTGTTGAAGTTCTGGTAAAGGTCACAGCAGATGTGAGGAGGGGAGGGGGATTGAAACTGAATAATCGCATCAGTTGCTGATTTTAATTTAATAAAAACTTAAACGTTAGAATATTATCAGAATCTTGTAAAGAAACAAGCTAGAGACACCACCAGAAAATATAACAAAATCATAATAAAGAATAGCTACTAAATCCCTCGTAAGTGTCTGAAGATCCAATTCAATGGGACCCAACGTTCACACTTTTCCGGGGATTAACGAAAAATTGTGTAACTGTGGGAAATATTAGGAAAAGCAAAAAGATCAAGCTCTGTACTTAACCTCAATACCCAACAAATAATGTAGGTAAATTATTAGGCAATGTAGGGCCATTTTTACAACAAGAAAGACATGTCTGTGGCCTATTTTCTCTTCCTAATGTTATCGACATTCTAATTTCGCGTTCTGGTTTACACTGTATCGATATACAACATCGAAATTGATAAACACGAGAGGCAGTTCATCTTATGCACAGTGTACATTTCCTTTTACTTTAAAGAAATCAGAATTAGGGATCTTAAGAATTGTGTAGGCCATATTCTACTTCTACTCATGAATGCTAAAAAATGTTGAAAGATGGATCATTTACGAACTGCCAACAGTTGCGGAGACATTTAGAAACGCAGGGTTTCAAACAATTTAGAATTAATCAAATTATGCAGACAGCTCGCGAATGGGTCAAAGACCACTCACTCTCCATGGAGATTCAACACGTAAGCACTTTAACGATAGAAGTTGCAGTCATGAAAACTCACAGACCTAAACGGTATTTCACCTCGTTTCTGTCACCACGCAGAAAATAATAAAATCTAGTAATATCCTGTGCACAAGGGCTTGGCCTATCGGAGAGTGCTTTAGAGCTTGTTAAAGAGAAGACGAACCACATATTTATGAATTTTATATTCATCGCGAAGTTTTGGTATTGGAAAAAAGAGGGCAAAGTATTATAATTATTTGAAAGGAGACTTTGCTGATATGACAGCCCGTACCTGTACAGATATCAAGATGAAACGTAACTGCGATTCTGTTACAGGTTTGGCAAGGTTTACCTGGCGAAGAAGAAGGGCGGAAGTGACGCCGGGAAACTTTACGCCAGAAAGATCATCAAGAGGAGATCACTGGAGAGGAGGGACATCGACCACGCGTGGACGGAGCGTCGCGTATTTGAAAAAACGCTTAAAAAATTATTAATTGCGCAGGGGAGGTGCATTTTTCTCTGCTTTCGAGTTTTTATTTTTGCATATAGCATTTCACTTTAAGATATGAGCTGCCAACCAGGAAATATTATCAGAACTTTTTCTTTTCAGAATAAAGAAGCTGCAGACGCCGAGAAGGCTTAAGAAGTCTCAATAAACAGAAATGAGATAAATGCCTGTGTACTTTATTTCTTGAAACACTGAATATAAATCATATATCCCATTCTGTCACTGTACCCATCTCCCCTAATTAGTTTGTAATTCCTGCAGTCAAAAACATTGCATGCAAGACATAAGGTTTTACTCACCGGAATAACGTCCCAGTAATAGACATGCTTTAAAAGACAGAAGAATAAAGCATGCTATATTATATCACAGATGTAAGCATCATTGTCCAGGTTGGAAAATGTTTACCACATTCTTTCTTTTTTTCTGCAGGAAGCGCGGAGGCTGCTCAAGTGGCAGCGGAAAATGAACATTTTTATGAAGCCAAGTGGCTCAGCAAGAAAGCCAAGGGCTTCTTCGACCAAGCACGCAACGGTATGTATTCTTGAGCTAGAAGTACGCCGGTATTCAAGATATCGGACCCTTTCGTTTGTGAGCACAACAAGAAGTTCAGGTACATTGAGGAATTTCATAAAGAAGTGCAGAGGTCTAAATTGCACATTTCACGTCCATTTGCTATATGGGATAGAGGGATTGGTTAGTTCTGTCATGTCTGATTATTTAGCCGCCAAGTAATTCTCCGTAACCAGAAAAGTTCATTCTACAACTTTCATATCTCTCAATTCACTGTAATAGAACATTCATATTTATTCTTTCTGTAGTTACGTAAGCGAGATTCATAGATAGTTACCTGCTGAAACACGAGAATTAGTTAATTAAAATGCACGGCGTGTAATTAAGATCGATCTACGAAGCCCAATGCCATATAATCCATATACGAACATCGTCGTTAAATCAACTATAAAGAATGCATAAAAATGCACATATCGAAAATGCAAAATGCGTTTCCTTCTCCCCAATGCTCTTGAGACGTGTTCATTTATTTCTTTCAGGTGGGAATCGTGCACAGGGACCTGAAGTCGGAGAACATCCTTCTGGACGCCGCGGGCCATGTTGTTCTGACGGATTTCGGCCTGTCGAAGGAGTTTCCGTCTGATCAGGAGGTAAGTTTAGTGCAAATTGCTTTATTCTGTCACTTCAATTCGCTGAGTAAGCTGGAATGTAGCGGATGAGGGGATCTCTCTCCATCAGGGAGTAACTCTTTGAGGGAACTCCAGAACAATAAAAATGGAAATATCTGAAATGTGGGCACGCATATTCAGAGAGCATTTCTCCTGTACTTCCATTTAACAGGGACATCGCAAGTTCTCAGATTCTGAGGGTGTCAACTAACAAGTGCAGAATTTATTATCTATTTATTATTATTTGCTTGCATCGTTGTTCTGCACGTCATCAATTTCTTCTACATTTGTAAAATTATAAAAGATGCATTCATGCAGCCATTAACAGATGTGCAAAATCCGACTCACTTTTGGCCTGTCAGCGTGCTATCCCAAACAGATCCTAGTGTCACTGTGGAGGACTTTACACTTTCCTCATCAAGAGTGAAAGGTTCTACGAAAATGACTTCGAAAGATGTACAACATGGACAGGCTAATGAAAGTCCTATTACTATAGTGCTTCCCTAACATAGCCCTTCTTTGTTAACAGGAGCACATGATGCGGGCGCTAGCCACGTGAAAACCGAAAGTAAAGGATGAAGACTTGGTAAAACTGGAACAATTTGCAGAAGATTTTGCTCTGGAACCCCGCGTTCACACTTCTCCGGGGGTTAGTGAAAAATGGTGAGATAATGTAGGAAAAGCAAAATGATGAAGCTTTGTACTTAACCTCAAAGCACAACAAATAATGCAGCGCCATTTTTACAACATATATAATTCCCAGAAACAAGAATATATTTACTTCTTAAAAATATAATCGGACATTTTGCTTGGGATATTTTTCGTGTAGGTATATAGTGAACCGTTCTAAGGTTCAGGGCCTCAATGACCTCTGGCGGCCGGCACTTGAACTGTGTTTAGCTGGCCACGAGAAGGTGAAGTACCGCAAGACGATGATCCAGCTAGCATAATCCTCTATGTTCCCTTACGTCATTAGTAGCCAATTAGCGTTTTCTTCCCCCTCCATGTCTCAGGCTCGGGAAGACGCGTGATTAGGATTGACCTGGCTTGGGTCTTCCTCTTTCCGGTTCGACCGTCATCATAAGCAGACGTGCGTTTGGCTTCGTTTGGCTTCAAAATTCTTTGTTCTCAATTTCGGTTCAAAATTAAGTCTGATATGCTTATTACGATGGTCGACGGAATTTGCAGCTAGTGTATATAGTTTATTTTCTTGTTGTGTTATTTTTTGTGAGTAAATGGAAATTGTAAGTATTGAATGTGTGTGGTCGGGCGTAGCCCAGTGTGTTAGGCATATGTCTCATCGTATAGGTTGACGAGTATTTTATTTTGTTTTTAATCACTATTACTCTCTTGTTTGTTCTTTTTTTTGTGTGTGTGTTTAAAAAGGGTATTTTTGATTTGTTGTCATTCACGAGAAAGTGTGGGGTCTTGCAATAAGTGAAATTGGACACCTGTCGCGAGGCTAGCACTGTGTGATAAGTCGGGGGAAATACCAAGTTGATCACGAGCTACTGCGTAGCAAGTCGCGTGATAACGAGGCTATGCCTGGTGAGAGGCTAGCGTCCGCTTGACCGCTCTTTGTCTGGATGGGAATCCCGGGCTGGAGGCAGTCGGAGATTGAAACGTCAAGTGAGCAGAGTGTTAAGTTCGAATCCGTGTGAGGTTCAGAAAAAGAGGGTTGATCAAGAAGATAGAACTTGATCTTCTTAACGTTGTCAGACCAAAAAGGGAATTTGGTCTCTTGTAACACAAAGCTAATGGAAGCTTTTTGTCGTTTGTTGGTGAAAGCACTGCGACCCATATATTAATACTGGTTATGTATTTTGAATTTACTTGTGGTCGAGTGTACGAGGTGATGTGTTAATTGTGTTGATATCAGTGTAAAGCCGGTCTGGCGGCTAAAGGGGAGTTTGTAGGTAGCCAACTGCGCCTACAAACATTCATATTTTTAAAGGGGGGGCCTTACGTAGTATTCTGTTTAAAATGAAGAAGGGTTTTTCGATGATGTTAAAGGTGTGGCTGCCATCAAGTATGGACACACTTGGGCGTATGTTTGTGTAACTTTAATTTTATCTTCCGAAAGATTAATTGTATTCTTGTTTTTTGTAACACAGTTTTCTTTTTTTGTAATTCTTGCCTTTTTATCAATTTTTCACATTAAATTCATTTTGTTTGTTTAACTTCAAAATTGATTGGGATTTAATTTAATTGATTGTTATGTTCAACTGCCTTCAATGTTCCTTGGTTTCCCCACGAATATCTCGGGGCGTAGAATACACGAGCAACCGAGTCAGCGAGTATAAGGTGGACCGGAGTTTCGGTTCAATAGCACGTGAGGCAAGGTGAAACCACAGTGGTATTCTAGCAAGAAAATCCCGATGAACAGTGCCATAAATCAACATGGCGCCGAGTCCCGGTGCCCATTAAATTGGGCAGGGGTGCTAAGAATCCCCCGATTACACAAGTCGGATTGGATTGTTCAAAAATACATTGAACGTACTAGGTGGGTTGAGACAACCTGGAAAGCTTCCATTGCTGGAGCAAGAAATGGATGATTACGGCGTTGGCATACTCGGACTAAGCGAGACGCATTGGAACACCAATTAACACGAATTAACTTCAACAGGCGACACTCTCGTATTCACATCTGGCAGCAGCAGTCACAATGGGGTTTCCATCACCTTACACCAGAAACACAATAATACGGCATGGGGTTCCCCGCGACTCTCAGTACAGTGATCCTGTCATCGACCTGCCAGGATCCGAGTACTAGTGAATATCGCACATGTTTATGCAAACGATGGCATTGTAGAAGCGTTTTACCATAACCTGGGGGCAACGCTGGACCGACTGCGGTAATGTCGGGAGATTCTATTCGTTATTGGCGACTCCAATGCTAAATTGGAAATACGGATGGATACGACGGCGTGAAGGGAAAGGTCGGACTAGGTGACAGAAAGGGAAGTGGCGAGCGTTTATTGCACTTCTGCTCTGAGGGACAGATGACAGTAATGAACTCGTGGTTCAGTCTACTGCCAAGAAGGTTGTACACATGGAAGTCGAATGATGATCGAACAAGAAACCAAATCGATTACATTCTGGTCGAAAAGCGATGGCGCTCTGCAATGTGCAGGGATACAACATTCCCAGGCTCAGATCACCAGTCGCTGTGTGCACGAATGCGGTCAGACTACGTACAGTTTGGGAAGAAGATGATGTTCCGAAGAGAACCACTCACCACCAGCGCTTTAAGGACGACGTTCGTTGTAATGGTCAAATTTAATGGGAAACATTGCATTGTGATTTCTCTTACATTAGTTAAATTTTGGAAAATATTGTGACGTACTATTTGGCTAGCCAGAGAGGGACTCACGCGGCACCTCCCGTTCAAGCTACACAATATGTGTTGGAACCGTAAGAGCAGTTGGAAGTATAATAACTTCGTTTCAAGAAAATGTTTAGGGAAAGATGCATGTGACATTATAATCTCAGTATTTCTTTTACTCGTGTATCTCTGGTTTGTATTGTACCACTGATCACATGCATTTTTGCGACCTGCAGATGAGAAGTAAAAGAGCGAAATTAAATTTTCAAACACATTACTCAACGTCAAGTTCTAAGCAAAATTAAACTAGAACTTGACGTCGAAGCTTGATAAAGAGTGACGCCCAGCAATATATATTATTAATCTTTCGTGTTTCTTTTATTTAAAAGATGAAACGATTTGAAGACCCTGGACGTGTTTGAGACTGAATTCGTGTGCTTGGGATTATCAGATTGACAGGATGTAGGTTGCATGTCAATTATACCCACCCTATTTACAAATTGAATTTAGGTTAGAATTTTGGTCTGAATTTATGCTAATTCAAAGTACGTATGAACAGGTCAGTTTCAGTAGTAAAGTAATTAAATAAAATGTCACTACTCTGGTTATATATAATAAGTCATTTGAGAAGCTCATATTAATTCCATTCTGTATGTCAGTTTTGGAGTACAGGCGTTATCTTTACCAGAACACAAGATCCTCTGTACAAGTGTTTGTCACAGAAAAAAAATTGTTCCTTCTTTCTTATAATTTTATTGATTTTTTCTCCAGGCATGACTTTCTGAATAAAATTTCAAGGAAGCCCTCTGTCAAGTTGGAAGAAGTAATTGGCCTGGGGCAGGCCTAGAAGGCCATCATGGATTACGAGGTTTTCCCCATGAAGTTCCCAGAGCTGTTTCGAAGAGCCCGGAAATCCTTTAAGGGAATTTTACTCTTCCCCTGACGGTTTCCGGAGTTGTTTACAGGAGCCACACACAGTATCGAGAAAATTCGGATATGCGGAGAACCTGGCACAGGAAACCCAACGCAAGCAATTTGAGAATACCGAGACATTAGCCTACAGTTCAGTGTAGACAGCCAGGGATGGTGGTCCCTCAAGGATCCATGTGATGATGAGAACTATCACAAATTCTTGAGGGAAATGGATGATGATGGCTGTTGTAAACTGATTATATACACTTTCAACGAAAAATCCTCCCCCAGTACTCTGATCTTCATTTGTGGAGAAGGGCAAGTTGCATTCATAATAATTCTTTCAGTAGTTACATAAGCAACAATATAAGAGCGGGATTCATACATAGTGACATGCTGAAACATGACACGTCTTCATCTGTCCTTTGAGTTGGGAATCGTACACAGAGACGTGAAGGCGGAAAATATCCTCTTGGACGCCGCGGGCTTTTTGAGAAAACCGAGACAATCCTCTCAAGAGACCTTACAACGTTTGGCGAATACCTCAAGAAGTGGCGATTGATCCCTAGCCCTTCCTTGATAGAACACCGTCCTTCAAGAAATGTCTACATAATACTGCTGCAAAAATAACAACCAGGAACAACATTCTACAGAGACTACGCAGCACAACCTGGGGCTCTTCAGCATCTACCCTACGGACCTCTGCATTAGGCCTGGTTGTCCCGACAGCGGAATACTGTGCTCCGGTATGGCTTAACAGCCCACCTGTAAACAAATTAGACTCACAGCTCAACACTATAATGAGGACTATAACAGGCTTTCACAGAACAACTCCCACCCACTGGCTACCTGTACTGAGCAGAATCGTACCACCAGCAATACGTAGACAAGAAGCCTTGTCTACAGAATTTAAGAAACTGCAAGTAAATCCTAATCTCCCAGTTCACGACGACATCCTTCATATTAATCTTGAAAGACTGAGATCCAGGCGACCCCCCACGCGTTACTGCAGAACGCCTTCAAGCTGGGCAATTTTAAAAGCAAAATTGCTTGGGAAACAAACTCCTCCTGACGCAAACAGCCACATAACCCTCAGAAATCACCAACGGGACAAGGCCTTCCTCGACAAACATGGAAAACCATCAACAGGATCCGCACCGGCCATGGTGCATGTGCAGACGTCCTTAACAACTAGGGAAAAATTCAAACAGCCAACTGTGACTGTGGTGTGAGTCATCAGACCATCAAACATATTGTGCAGAAATGCCGCCTGAGGGCATATCCAGGGGAACAATCGGACTTCCTCCTATCCTCTCCGTCAGCACTTGAATGGATTGCCAATCTTGGACCTAAATCTATAGTACTGCAGGAAGGAGTAACACTGATGACTGAAGCAAAACCAGCCGCAGAGAACAAGAGCCATTATGAGGCTATATATATCGTGCAGAAAGCCAAAGAGTGCTTCCAGAGAGCAAAGCAACGTATGTTGAGACAAATTTACCGCGACTCCCTTTACATGCAGATACGCAGGCTGCGAGGATCGAGTTACGGTATCGTCGGCCAAGTGATCAATATCCCAGTGAGTGTCGATACCATGGTATCAAAGACATTCGAACTAGAATATAATAGTGACATACCGCTCGTATTGATGGGCGAATTCAACACTAGTGACGAAAATAACACAAAGATGTAGAAATCCCGGTGGATTGACGAGGCCTACAACAGCAAAAACTAATGAATGCTGTAGGTATTACAATTATATAATTTGCATTGGCCGCATTTCTTAGCTGCATTTTCACTATATTGCTTTATTCCCCACATGATTAAATGCGCGGGGGAGGTGCATTTTTCTCTGCTTTCGAGTTTTTATTTTTGCATATAGCATTTCACTTTAAGATATGAGCTGCCAACCAGGAAATATTATCAGAACTTTTTGTTTTCAGACCAACAAGCTGCAGACGCCAAAAAGGAAGGAAACAAAGGGCGTGGAAAAACTCAGAATCCCTAACATGGCATACATAGTGTTGGAATGTTAGTGTACTTAATCCACTTGTTCAGTCTAACAGACATCATTTATGAAGTAACCAATAACCTATAATAATCTCATTTGAAGCTATTGATCTATGGCAAATCTGAACGAAAACAAGGAACATCATAGATACAAGCCATGACACACCAAAAGTCAACGTAGAAGAGCACACCTTACTTTCACCTGTTAACTTCAAAAAGAAGAAACATCCATTCCCTTCTTGACTATTCTCAGCACAGAGCATACAATTATCAAGGATACAAGATAATTATCAGACCACAGTTAACCAAAGAAAATATGGAAGTATTCTCCTGCCATCTAGTCACCATTTTCACATAACACAAAGATGTAGAAATAGCGGTGGATTGACGAGGCCTACAACAGCAAAAATTAATGAATGCTGTAGGTATTTGAATCATATAATTTGAATTGGCCGCATTTCTTAGCTGGATTTTCACCATATTGCTTTATTCCCAACATGATTAAATGCGCGGGGGAGGTGCATTTTTCTCTGCTTTCGAGTTTTTATTTTTGCATATAGCATTTCACTTTAAGATATATGAGCTGCCAACCAGGAAATATTATCAGAACTTTTTGTTTTCAGAAAAAAGAAGCTGCAGACGCCGAGAAGGCTTAAGAAGTCTCAATAAACAGAAATGAGATAAATGCCTGTGTACTTTATTTCTTGAAACACTGAATATAAATCATATACCCCATTCTGTCACTGTACCCATCTCCCCTAATTAGTTTGTAATTCCTGCAGTCAAAAACATTGCATGCAAGACATAAGGTTTTACTCACCGGAATAACGTCCCAGTAATAGACATGCTTTAAAAGACAGAAGAATAAAGCATGCTAAATTATATCACAGATGTAAGCACGTTCAATGCAAAGGAAAGACATTCCAAAATACATATACAATGTATGGCATACCAAATGACATTTTAAAAAACATCAGTGAAAATATCAATAGAAGCTTCTAAAGAAACAAGCTAGAGACACCACCAGAAAATATAACAAAATCATAATAAAGAATAGCTACTAAATCCCTCGTAAGTGTGTGAAGATCCAATTCAGTGGGACCCAACGTTCACTCTTTTCCGGGGATTAACGAAAAATTGTGTAACTGTGGGAAATATTAGGAAAAGCAAAAAGATCAAGCTCTGTACTTAACCTCAATACCCAACAAATAATGTAGGTAAATTATTAGGCAATGTAGGGCCATTTTTACAACAAGAAAGACATGTCTGTGGCTTATTTTCTCTTCCTAATGTTAACGACATTCTAATTTCGCGTTCTGGTTTACACTGTATCGAAATACCACAACATCAAAATTGATAAACACGAGAGGCAGTTCATCTTATGCACAGTGTACATTTCCTTTTACTTTAAAGAAATCAGAATTAGGGATCTTAAGAACTGTGTAGCCCATATTCGACTTCTACTCATGAATGCTAAAAAATGTTAAAAGATGGATCATTTACGAACTGCCAACAGTTGCGGAGACATTTAGAAACGCAGGGTTTCAAACAATTTAGAATTAATCAAATTATGCAGACAGCTCGCGAATGGGTCAAAGACCACTCCACGGAGATTCAACACGTAAGCACATTAACGATAAAAGTTGCAGTCATGAAAACTCACACACCTAAACGGTATTTCACCTCGTTTCTGTCACCACGCAGGAAACTATAAAATCTAGTAATATCCTGAGCACAAGGGCTTGGCCTATCGGAGAGTGCTTTAGAGCTTGTTAAAGAGAAGACGAACCACGTATTTATGAATTTTATATTCATCGCGAAGTTTTGGTATTGGAAAAAAAAAGGGTAGAGTATCATAATTATTTGAAAGGAGACGTTGCTGATACGACAGCCCTTACCTTTACAGATATAAAGATGAAACGTAACTGCGATTCTGTTACAGGATTTGGCAAGGCTTACCTGGCGAGGAAGAAGGGCGGAAGTGACGCTGGGTAACTTTATTAACATTGTCCAGGTTGGAAATGTTTATCACATTCTTTCTTTTTTCTGCAGGAAGCAAACAATTTCCTCAGAGTTGCAACTATTGCAATTCAATCCAAAAAATACCAAGTAGCTAAGTTCCTGTGCTTGGAAGCGAAAAACCGCTTCCAAAAAATAGAGAAAGGTATGTTGAGACAAATTTGCAGTTTATTCTGTGACAGTAAAATCTATTTGAATAAAGAAGTGGTCACATCTCTTCCCTACTCTAAACTTATAAATCTCCTTCTTGGTCTACTCAGTGATCACTTTCCAAAGGATTCCTAAATTCTGTACATATACCTTGCTTCGTATCCAGCCCACAGAAACCTTGTACATTTCAGTATCATGGTTTATTTTACTCATAAGACTAATATAATGATTAGTGCAAATAAAAGTTGCTCCCCAATTAAACCCGTAATTCTGATGCTCTGTTACAGAGAAACAACCACGGACAGGCAATATCAGCATAGACGATTTAGAAGGCCTGATGGTACTAGGAAAAGGAGGCAAGTGCAGGTTTCTGTTAATTCTGAGCCAATTTTGCTGCTTATAGAATGCAAACCTGATTACCCGAACCTTCATGGACAGATTGGCAGTAGTAGTAAAGTTATTATTATTATTATTATAATTATTAGTAGTAGTAGTAGATGCAGCAGAAGCAAGGGAAGTGGAGCCCATCCCCAGCTTTGAATCAGTCACAACTTTTATAGGTACGTGACTACAGAAAATGTAAAGATACTGAACATCAGTAACAACTGTCTGAGCACAACCTTCTTTCTCCACTCAGATCCCTGTCGCTAACAAAGTTCCGAAGACCATGGAATTAACGCATCGTAATCATCTCCGATATTTCCTTGTTCCTAGAAGTCAGAATAAGTCGTGGGAGATAAGTTAGAATAACGCAGAATTTATTTATCCCTTATGTAAGACAATGGAAATGTGTCAGCAGCAATACTGATTTTTTTTACCTTTTTCTCAGATGGCTGACATGTTATTGAACGCCTTCCTAGCAAAGTACATTAGCAAGTCTGAGCTGTTACTAATGCTTCCACATTGTCGTCACATATCCTTACTGATCCTCTATGTGACGCTAGGTCTAGTTCATAACAGGGTAGAAGACTTCTTAACATCTGCACCAAATGCACGGAACCGCACTGAATCTTTTGCCATCTCCATGGACTTTTACGAACGCAATTATTAAGCAGCAGACAATGAGGAGACCAGCATCTCACCGCTACCTCCGGTCACTCAATCGAGAGTGAAATATGCGGGTAGAGGGTGACAGGAGATTTCTGTGGCGCGGTCCTTGTTCCTGACGTCAATGAGATTTTAATTTTGCATTGTGTCACGCCGACCAACATTCTGAAGTGTAGTACAACCAGAATTACAAAAATCGGGCATGAATGCATAGAGCATTAAATTCCAAAGATAATGACACCGATAACGCCAGGCCCGGACCCAAAACCAACGCGCAGTAATGCCGTGAATATAGGCAACGTAAGCGCGCTCGGACAACTCAGGCTGCATCTGACGATCATGGGTCAAGTATGGATGTAGATTTCGTTGCTGATGAGACGGAGAGTGCAATGGAGGTCGACCCAGACCCTTCGGACTCACTTGGCATACCAAATATGGCGACGGGGGCCCAAAATTGGACTTGTACCGGGGCCGACAAGTATTTAAAAAAAACATTCTAAGACAACGACACTGGCCATAAACGTGACATTTGCGACAGCCTGTGGTTCAAAAATGATTTGAAGCCTACCAATAGGAGTATCACTGGCGTACTGCGAGAAGAGTTCCCTACGGAGGACATGAGTGGTTTCAAGCTCTGTAACAACTGTAAGGCGCAGTGTTCTAAGGGGCGGATTCCAGCGTTGAGTCGGAGTAACGGTTTCGTATATCCGCCGATCCCTGACCCACCTCTGCCCAAACTCGATTACTTGATTTCACCGCGACTCCCTTTACATGCAGATACGCAGGCTGCAAGGATCGAGTTACGGTATCGTCGGCCAAGTGATCAATATCCCAGTGAGTGTCGATACCATGGTATCAAAGACATTCGAACTAAAATATAATAGTGACATACCGCTCGTATTGATGGGCGAATTCAACACTAGTGACGAAAATAACACAAAGATGTAGAAATCCCGGTGGATTGACAAGGCCTACAACAGCAAAAACTAATGAATGCTGTAGGTATTAGAATCATATAATTTGCATTGACCGCATTTCTTAGCTGGATTTTCACTATATTGCTTTATTCCCAACATGATTAAATGCGCAGGGGAGGTGCATTTTTCTCTGCTTTAGAGTTTTTATTTTTGCATATAGCATTTCACTTTAAGATATGAGCTGCCAACCAGGAAATATTATCAGAACTTTTTGTTTTCAGAACAAAGAAGCTGCAGCCGCCGAGAAGGCTTAAGAAGTCTCAATAAACAGAAATGAGATAAATGCCTGTGTACTTTATTTCTTGAAACACTGAATATAAATCATATATAACATTCCGTCACTGTACCCATCTCCCCTAATTAGTTTGTAATTCCTGCAGTCAAAAACATTGCATGCAAGACATAAGGTTTTACTCACCGGAATAATGTCCCAGTAATAGACATGCTTTAAAAGACAGAAGAATAAAGCATCCTATATTATATCACAGATGTAAGCATCATTGTCCAGGTTGGAAATGTTTAACATATTATTTCTTTTTCTATTTCTGCAGAAAGCAGTTTGGTGTGCAGAGACAGGAGAAACGGCAGCAGATGGAGGATATGTGCACGAAGCAATACAACCAGAATTACAAAAATCGGGCACGAATGCGTAGGGCACAAAATTCGAAAGAGAATGACACCGAAAACGCCGGGCCCGGACCCAAAACCAACAACGCGCAGTACTGCCGCGAATATAGGCAACGTAAGCGCGCTCGGACAACTCACGCTGCATCTGACGAGTCTGGGTCAAGTATGGATGTGGATTTTGTTGCTGATGAGATGGAGAGTGCAATGGAGGTCGCCCCAGACCCTTCGACTCACTTGGCATACCAAATATGGCGACGGGGGCCCAAAATTGGACTTGTACCAGGGCCGACAAGTATTTAAAAAAAACATTCTTAGACAACGACATTGGCCATAAACGTGACATTTGCGACAGCCTGTGGTTCAAAAATGATTTGAAGCCTACCAATAGGAGTATCACTGGCGTACTGCGAGAAGAGTTCCCTACGGAGGACGTGAGTGGTTTCAAGCTCTGTAACAACTGTAAGGCGCAGTGTTCTAAGGGGCGGATTCCAGCATTGAGTCGGAGTAACGGTTTCGTATATCCGCCGATCCCAGACCCACCTCTGCCCAAACTCGATCCCTTGATTTCACCGCGACTCCCTTTACATGCAGATATGCAGGCTGCGAGGATCGAGTTACGGTATCGTCGGCCAAGTGAGTGTCGATACCATGGTATCAAAGACATTCGAACTAGAATATAATAGTGACATACCGCTCGTATTGATGGGCGAATTCAACACTAGTGACGAAAATAACACAAAGATGTAGAAATCCCGGTGGATTGACGAGGCCTACAACAGCAAAAACTAATGAATGCTGTAGGTATTACAATTATATAATTTGCATTGGCCGCATTTCTTAGCTGCATTTTCACTATATTGCTTTATTCCCCACATGATTAAATGCGCGGGGGAGGTGCATTTTTCTCTGCTTTCGAGTTTTTATTTTTGCATATAGCATTTCACTTTAAGATATGAGCTGCCAACCAGGAAATATTATCAGAACTTTTTGTTTTCAGACCAACAAGCTGCAGACGCCAAAAAGGAAGGAAACAAAGGGCGTGGAAAAACTCAGAATCCCTAACATGGCATACATAGTGTTGGAATGTTAGTGTACTTAATCCACTTGTTCAGTCTAACAGACATCATTTATGAAGTAACCAATAACCTATAATAATCTCATTTGAAGCTATTGATCTATGGCAAATCTGAACGAAAACAAGGAACATCATAGATACAAGCCATGACACACCAAAAGTCAACGTAGAAGAGCACACCTTACTTTCACCTGTTAACTTCAAAAAGAAGAAACATCCATTCCCTTCTTGACTATTCTCAGCACAGAGCATACAATTATCAAGGATACAAGATAATTATCAGACCACAGTTAACCAAAGAAAATATGGAAGTATTCTCCTGCCATCTAGTCACCATTTTCACATAACACAAAGATGTAGAAATAGCGGTGGATTGACGAGGCCTACAACAGCAAAAATTAATGAATGCTGTAGGTATTTGAATCATATAATTTGAATTGGCCGCATTTCTTAGCTGGATTTTCACCATATTGCTTTATTCCCAACATGATTAAATGCGCGGGGGAGGTGCATTTTTCTCTGCTTTCGAGTTTTTATTTTTGCATATAGCATTTCACTTTAAGATATATGAGCTGCCAACCAGGAAATATTATCAGAACTTTTTGTTTTCAGAAAAAAGAAGCTGCAGACGCCGAGAAGGCTTAAGAAGTCTCAATAAACAGAAATGAGATAAATGCCTGTGTACTTTATTTCTTGAAACACTGAATATAAATCATATACCCCATTCTGTCACTGTACCCATCTCCCCTAATTAGTTTGTAATTCCTGCAGTCAAAAACATTGCATGCAAGACATAAGGTTTTACTCACCGGAATAACGTCCCAGTAATAGACATGCTTTAAAAGACAGAAGAATAAAGCATGCTAAATTATATCACAGATGTAAGCACGTTCAATGCAAAGGAAAGACATTCCAAAATACATATACAATGTATGGCATACCAAATGACATTTTAAAAAACATCAGTGAAAATATCAATAGAAGCTTCTAAAGAAACAAGCTAGAGACACCACCAGAAAATATAACAAAATCATAATAAAGAATAGCTACTAAATCCCTCGTAAGTGTGTGAAGATCCAATTCAGTGGGACCCAACGTTCACTCTTTTCCGGGGATTAACGAAAAATTGTGTAACTGTGGGAAATATTAGGAAAAGCAAAAAGATCAAGCTCTGTACTTAACCTCAATACCCAACAAATAATGTAGGTAAATTATTAGGCAATGTAGGGCCATTTTTACAACAAGAAAGACATGTCTGTGGCTTATTTTCTCTTCCTAATGTTAACGACATTCTAATTTCGCGTTCTGGTTTACACTGTATCGAAATACCACAACATCAAAATTGATAAACACGAGAGGCAGTTCATCTTATGCACAGTGTACATTTCCTTTTACTTTAAAGAAATCAGAATTAGGGATCTTAAGAACTGTGTAGCCCATATTCGACTTCTACTCATGAATGCTAAAAAATGTTAAAAGATGGATCATTTACGAACTGCCAACAGTTGCGGAGACATTTAGAAACGCAGGGTTTCAAACAATTTAGAATTAATCAAATTATGCAGACAGCTCGCGAATGGGTCAAAGACCACTCCACGGAGATTCAACACGTAAGCACATTAACGATAAAAGTTGCAGTCATGAAAACTCACACACCTAAACGGTATTTCACCTCGTTTCTGTCACCACGCAGGAAACTATAAAATCTAGTAATATCCTGAGCACAAGGGCTTGGCCTATCGGAGAGTGCTTTAGAGCTTGTTAAAGAGAAGACGAACCACGTATTTATGAATTTTATATTCATCGCGAAGTTTTGGTATTGGAAAAAAAAAGGGTAGAGTATCATAATTATTTGAAAGGAGACGTTGCTGATACGACAGCCCTTACCTTTACAGATATAAAGATGAAACGTAACTGCGATTCTGTTACAGGATTTGGCAAGGCTTACCTGGCGAGGAAGAAGGGCGGAAGTGACGCTGGGTAACTTTATTAACATTGTCCAGGTTGGAAATGTTTATCACATTCTTTCTTTTTTCTGCAGGAAGCAAACAATTTCCTCAGAGTTGCAACTATTGCAATTCAATCCAAAAAATACCAAGTAGCTAAGTTCCTGTGCTTGGAAGCGAAAAACCGCTTCCAAAAAATAGAGAAAGGTATGTTGAGACAAATTTGCAGTTTATTCTGTGACAGTAAAATCTATTTGAATAAAGAAGTGGTCACATCTCTTCCCTACTCTAAACTTATAAATCTCCTTCTTGGTCTACTCAGTGATCACTTTCCAAAGGATTCCTAAATTCTGTACATATACCTTGCTTCGTATCCAGCCCACAGAAACCTTGTACATTTCAGTATCATGGTTTATTTTACTCATAAGACTAATATAATGATTAGTGCAAATAAAAGTTGCTCCCCAATTAAACCCGTAATTCTGATGCTCTGTTACAGAGAAACAACCACGGACAGGCAATATCAGCATAGACGATTTAGAAGGCCTGATGGTACTAGGAAAAGGAGGCAAGTGCAGGTTTCTGTTAATTCTGAGCCAATTTTGCTGCTTATAGAATGCAAACCTGATTACCCGAACCTTCATGGACAGATTGGCAGTAGTAGTAAAGTTATTATTATTATTATTATAATTATTAGTAGTAGTAGTAGATGCAGCAGAAGCAAGGGAAGTGGAGCCCATCCCCAGCTTTGAATCAGTCACAACTTTTATAGGTACGTGACTACAGAAAATGTAAAGATACTGAACATCAGTAACAACTGTCTGAGCACAACCTTCTTTCTCCACTCAGATCCCTGTCGCTAACAAAGTTCCGAAGACCATGGAATTAACGCATCGTAATCATCTCCGATATTTCCTTGTTCCTAGAAGTCAGAATAAGTCGTGGGAGATAAGTTAGAATAACGCAGAATTTATTTATCCCTTATGTAAGACAATGGAAATGTGTCAGCAGCAATACTGATTTTTTTTACCTTTTTCTCAGATGGCTGACATGTTATTGAACGCCTTCCTAGCAAAGTACATTAGCAAGTCTGAGCTGTTACTAATGCTTCCACATTGTCGTCACATATCCTTACTGATCCTCTATGTGACGCTAGGTCTAGTTCATAACAGGGTAGAAGACTTCTTAACATCTGCACCAAATGCACGGAACCGCACTGAATCTTTTGCCATCTCCATGGACTTTTACGAACGCAATTATTAAGCAGCAGACAATGAGGAGACCAGCATCTCACCGCTACCTCCGGTCACTCAATCGAGAGTGAAATATGCGGGTAGAGGGTGACAGGAGATTTCTGTGGCGCGGTCCTTGTTCCTGACGTCAATGAGATTTTAATTTTGCATTGTGTCACGCCGACCAACATTCTGAAGTGTAGTACAACCAGAATTACAAAAATCGGGCATGAATGCATAGAGCATTAAATTCCAAAGATAATGACACCGATAACGCCAGGCCCGGACCCAAAACCAACGCGCAGTAATGCCGTGAATATAGGCAACGTAAGCGCGCTCGGACAACTCAGGCTGCATCTGACGATCATGGGTCAAGTATGGATGTAGATTTCGTTGCTGATGAGACGGAGAGTGCAATGGAGGTCGACCCAGACCCTTCGGACTCACTTGGCATACCAAATATGGCGACGGGGGCCCAAAATTGGACTTGTACCGGGGCCGACAAGTATTTAAAAAAAACATTCTAAGACAACGACACTGGCCATAAACGTGACATTTGCGACAGCCTGTGGTTCAAAAATGATTTGAAGCCTACCAATAGGAGTATCACTGGCGTACTGCGAGAAGAGTTCCCTACGG
Organism: Zootermopsis nevadensis; assembly: GCF_977971745.1. Lineage (NCBI taxonomy): Eukaryota > Metazoa > Arthropoda > Insecta > Blattodea > Termopsidae > Zootermopsis > Zootermopsis nevadensis. Next base: position 6,700,844 of record NW_028259154.1, read on the forward strand.
AGGACATGAGTGGTTTCAAGCTCTGTAACAACTGTAAGGCGCAGTGTTCTAAGGGGCGGATTCCAGCGTTGAGTCGGAGTAACGGTTTCGTATATCCGCCGATCCCTGACCCACCTCTGCCCAAACTCGATTACTTGATTTCACCGCGACTCCCTTTACATGCAGATACGCACGCTGCAAGGATCGAGTTACGGTATCGTCGGCCAAGTGATCAATATCCCAGTGAGTGTCGATACCATGGTATCAAAGACATTCGAACTAAAATATAATAGTGACATACCGCTCGTATTGATGGGCGAATTCAACACTAGTGACGAAAATAACACAAAGATGTAGAAATCCCGGTGGATTGACAAGGCCTACAACAGCAAAAACTAATGAATGCTGTAGGTATTAGAATCATATAATTTGCATTGACCGCATTTCTTAGCTGGATTTTCACTATATTGCTTTATTCCCAACATGATTAAATGCGCAGGGGAGGTGCATTTTTCTCTGCTTTAGAGTTTTTATTTTTGCATATAGCATTTCACTTTAAGATATGAGCTGCCAACCAGGAAATATTATCAGAACTTTTTGTTTTCAGAACAAAGAAGCTGCAGCCGCCGAGAAGGCTTAAGAAGTCTCAATAAACAGAAATGAGATAAATGCCTGTGTACTTTATTTCTTGAAACACTGAATATAAATCATATATAACATTCCGTCACTGTACCCATCTCCCCTAATTAGTTTGTAATTCCTGCAGTCAAAAACATTGCATGCAAGACATAAGGTTTTACTCACCGGAATAATGTCCCAGTAATAGACATGCTTTAAAAGACAGAAGAATAAAGCATCCTATATTATATCACAGATGTAAGCATCATTGTCCAGGTTGGAAATGTTTAACATATTATTTCTTTTTCTATTTCTGCAGAAAGCAGTTTGGTGTGCAGAGACAGGAGAAACGGCAGCAGATGGAGGATATGTGCACGAAGCAATACAACCAGAATTACAAAAATCGGGCACGAATGCGTAGGGCACAAAATTCGAAAGAGAATGACACCGAAAACGCCGGGCCCGGACCCAAAACCAACAACGCGCAGTACTGCCGCGAATATAGGCAACGTAAGCGCGCTCGGACAACTCACGCTGCATCTGACGAGTCTGGGTCAAGTATGGATGTGGATTTTGTTGCTGATGAGATGGAGAGTGCAATGGAGGTCGCCCCAGACCCTTCGACTCACTTGGCATACCAAATATGGCGACGGGGGCCCAAAATTGGACTTGTACCAGGGCCGACAAGTATTTAAAAAAAACATTCTTAGACAACGACATTGGCCATAAACGTGACATTTGCGACAGCCTGTGGTTCAAAAATGATTTGAAGCCTACCAATAGGAGTATCACTGGCGTACTGCGAGAAGAGTTCCCTACGGAGGACGTGAGTGGTTTCAAGCTCTGTAACAACTGTAAGGCGCAGTGTTCTAAGGGGCGGATTCCAGCATTGAGTCGGAGTAACGGTTTCGTATATCCGCCGATCCCAGACCCACCTCTGCCCAAACTCGATCCCTTGATTTCACCGCGACTCCCTTTACATGCAGATATGCAGGCTGCGAGGATCGAGTTACGGTATCGTCGGCCAAGTGAGTGTCGATACCATGGTATCAAAGACATTCGAACTAGAATATAATAGTGACATACCGCTCGTATTGATGGGCGAATTCAACACTAGTGACGAAAATAACACAAAGATGTAGAAATCCCGGTGGATTGACAAGGCCTACAACAGCAAAAACTAATGAATGCTGTAGGTATTAGAATCATATAATTTGCATTGGCCGCATTTCTTAGCTGGATTTTCACCATATTGCTTTATTCCCAACATGATTAAATGCGCGGGGGAGGTGCATTTTTCTCTGCTTTCGAGTTTTTATTTTTGCATATAGCATTTCACTTTAAGATATATGAGCTGCCAACCAGGAAATATTATCAGAACTTTTTGTTTTCAGAAAAAAGAAGCTGCAGACGCCGAGAAGGCTTAAGAAGTCTCAATAAACAGAAATGAGATAAATGCCTGTGTACTTTATTTCTTGAAACACTGAATATAAATCATATACCCCATTCTGTCACTGTACCCATCTCCCCTAATTAGTTTGTAATTCCTGCAGTCAAAAACATTGCATGCAAGACATAAGGTTTTACTCACCGGAATAACGTCCCAGTAATAGACATGCTTTAAAAGACAGAAGAATAAAGCATGCTAAATTATATCACAGATGTAAGCACGTTCAATGCAAAGGAAAGACATTCCAAAATACATATACAATGTATGGCATACCAAATGACATTTTAAAAAACATCAGTGAAAATATCAATAGAAGCTTCTAAAGAAACAAGCTAGAGACACCACCAGAAAATATAACAAAATCATAATAAAGAATAGCTACTAAATCCCTCGTAAGTGTGTGAAGATCCAATTCAGTGGGACCCAACGTTCACTCTTTTCCGGGGATTAACGAAAAATTGTGTAACTGTGGGAAATATTAGGAAAAGCAAAAAGATCAAGCTCTGTACTTAACCTCAATACCCAACAAATAATGTAGGGCCATTTTTACAACAAGAAAGACATGTCTGTGGCCTATTTTCTCTTCCTAATGTTAACGACATTCTAATTTCGCGTTCTGGTTTACACTGTATCGAAATACCACAACATCAAAATTGATAAACACGAGAGGCAGTTCATCTTATGCACAGTGTACATTTCCTTTTACTTTAAAGAAATCAGAATTAGGCATCTTAAGAACTGTGTAGGCCATATTCTACTTCTACTCATGAATGCTAAAAAATGTTAAAAGATGGATCATTTACGAACTGCCAACAGTTGCGGAGACATTTAGAAACGCAGGGTTTCAAACAAGTTAGAATTAATCAAATTATGCAGACAGCTCGCGAATGGGTCAAAGACCACTCACTCTCCATGGAGATTCAACACGTAAGCACTTTAACGATAAAAGTTGCAATCATGAAAACTCACAGACCTAAACGGTATTTCACCTTGTTTCTGTCACCACGCAGGAAACAATAAAATCTAGTAATATCCTGTGCACAAGGGCTTGACCTATCGGAGAGTGCTTTAGAGCTTGTTGAAGAGAAGACGAACCACGTATTTATGAATTTTATATTCATCGCTTAGTTTGGGTATTGGTAAAAAGAGGGCAAAGTATCATAATTATTTGAAAGGAGACTTTGCTGATACGACAGCCCGTACCTGTACAGATATCAAGATGAAAGGTAACTGAGATTCTGTTACAGGTTTGGCAAGGTTTACCTGGCGAGGAAGAAGGGCGGAAGTGACGCCGTTAAACTTTACGCCAGAAAGATCATCAAGAGGAGATCACTGGAGAGGAGGGACATCGACCACGCGTGGACGGAGCGTCGCGTGTTTGAAAAAACACGTGACTGTCCGTTCCTCGTGCAACTACATTATGCCTTTCAGTCGAATGAACGCCTGCATCTCATAATGGGTGAGTACATCAAACAAAACATCACCATAACTAAATGTGTAACGTCCTCATACGTAATCCTTTTGTCGAATAATCCTTCGCTTCCCGTTAAACTATTTCAATTTTTAGTCTTCTGCAGAGGATCGATTTGTAATTATACTGTAGCCGAATGAAACATACAATACATCAGCATTCAGTGGCCTAAGACTCCTCACAACAACGCGACCTCGTCTTTATTGTTGCAGATTACGTCGCAGGTAAAGACTTCCTTGAACTGCTGGAGCAGCGAGGGTGGCTCACGGAGAAGGAAACAGGATTCTTCTCTGCCAAACTCATCCTGGTCAAGTCTTGGTTGATTTATATTACTAAAGAGGATCAAGATGCTTATCACAATGTTTCAGGTTCTAAATTATCGTTCTATTACAGGTTGTATTCGTGGGCTAGAAGTACGCCGGTATTCAAGATATCGGACCCTTTCGTTTGTGAGCACAACAAGAAGTTCAGGTACATTGAGGAATTTCATAAAGAAGTGCAGAGGTCTAAATTGCACATTTCACGTCCATTTGCTATATGGGATAGAGGGATTGGTTAGTTCTGTCATGTCTGATTATTTAGCCGCCAAGTAATTCTCCGTAACCAGAAAAGTTCATTCTACAACTTTCATATCTCTCAATTCACTGTAATAGAACATTCATATTTATTCTTTCTGTAGTTACGTAAGCGAGATTCATAGATAGTTACCTGCTGAAACACGAGAATTAGTTAATTAAAATGCACGGCGTGTAATTAAGATCGATCTACGAAGCCCAATGCCATATAATCCATATACGAACATCGTCGTTAAATCAACTATAAAGAATGCATAAAAATGCACATATCGAAAATGCAAAATGCGTTTCCTTCTCCCCAATGCTCTTGAGACGTGTTCATTTATTTCTTTCAGGTGGGAATCGTGCACAGGGACCTGAAGTCGGAGAACATCCTTCTGGACGCCGCGGGCCATGTTGTTCTGACGGATTTCGGCCTGTCGAAGGAGTTTCCGTCTGATCAGGAGGTAAGTTTAGTGCAAATTGCTTTATTCTGTCACTTCAATTCGCTGAGTAAGCTGGAATGTAGCGGATGAGGGGATCTCTCTCCATCAGGGAGTAACTCTTTGAGGGAACTCCAGAACAATAAAAATGGAAATATCTGAAATGTGGGCACGCATATTCAGAGAGCATTTCTCCTGTACTTCCATTTAACAGGGACATCGCAAGTTCTCAGATTCTGAGGGTGTCAAGTAACAAGCGCAGAATTTATTATCTACAGCATTGCCTGTTGTCTGTAATTTGCTGTTTAAAATTCCACAAATACTTCCACCATTAAGTATCTTATCCACTTGCAAAACATTAAACATCAAGATGCACGGTTTTAGACGGCCTGGTCCGTATTTGCTTGCATCGTTGTTCTGCACGTCATCAATTTCTTCTACATCTGTAAAATTATAAAAGATGCATTCATGCAATGTTAGGGAAGCACTATAGTAACAGGACTTTCATTAGCCTGTCCATGTTGTACATCTTTCGAAGTCATTTTCTTAGAACCTTTCACTCATGATGAGCAAAGTGTAAAGTCCTCCACAGTGACACTAGGATCTGTTTGGGATAGCACGCTGACAGGCCGAAAGTGAGTCGCATTTTGCACATCTGTTAACAGGAACACATGATGCGGGCGCTAGCCACGTGAAAACCGAAAGTAAAGGATGAAGACATGGTAAAACTGGAACAATTTGCAGAAGATTTTGCTCTGGAACCCCGCGTTCACACTTCTCCGGCGGTTAGTGAAAAATGGTGAGATAATGTAGGAAAAGCAAAATGATGAAGCTTTGTACTTAACCTCAAAGAACAACAAATAATGCAGGGCCATTTTTACAACATATATAATTCCCAGAAACAATAATATATTTACTTCTTAAAAATATAATCGGACATTTTGCTTGGGATATTTTTCGTGTAGGTATATAGCACAAGAGGCAAGGTGAAACCACAGTGGTATTCTAGCAAGAAAATCCCGATGAACAGTGCCATAAATCAAAATGGCGCCGAGACCCGGTGCCCATTAAATTGGGCAGGGGTGCTAAGAATACCCGATTACACAAGTCGGATTGGATTGTTCAGAAATACATTGAACGTACGAGGAGGGTTGAGACAACCTGGAAAGCTTCCATTGCTGGAGCAAGAAATGGATGATTACGGCGTTGGCATACTCGGACTAAGCTAGACGCATTGGAACACCACAGGCAACACTCTCGTATTCACATCTGGCAGCAGCAGTCACAATGGGGCTCTGTGCACGCAGCTACTATTTAACTGATTGGCCAGTTGGGTCGGACCGCCATTTTTGAAAGTTCAGATAATGCTAATCTGTTAGAGTAAAGATACCTATATACATCGACAATGCTGAGTTACGTCGAGAATGTATTGCAAGCAGCAGAGATGAAATTTATGGGGTAAACTGCTGGCTTTACACTTTTTGACCACAAAAGAAATGAAGAAAGACTAGAAAAACTGAAAGCCAAACCAGTCTCTAATTTATTCAGAATTATCGTGCCAATTGGAAAGATCACACTGAAAGAATGGACTTTAATAGAATCCCAGACCAACTTTTGAACTACAGACCGAATAGAAAGAGAAGCCTGGGAAGACCGTTAAAAAAGATGGAATGAAACCGTAACAGGCTACTTGGAATAATACCTGATATATATATATGATGATGATGATCACCGATTTAAAAGGGTCTCTGATTGCTGTTTGCTGCGAAGAGCGCCATCAGTATAGCAGACTTTTAAACAGTTAGTTCACTTGTACTTTGTATTCACCTATTTGGGCAGTTGAAACACAAAGGACATTCAAAACCTTTCTTTATCCGTGGGTAACTTGGCATATCACACTTTAGCTTGTATGCATAAAATTTTTATAGTATCCTTTTATCCTTTCCTATTCATTCAGTTTTTGTTAATATAAATACATTTTGTGAAAACAAAGATAGTTGTTGGATTAAGATTTTTAAATCTCTCAGTAATGTAAATTAGCTGTGAATCCCCCCTATTTTTAAGAAATGGGACAGTAGACACCAAGATCATGTTTTTCCATAGCCTCACCACTGCCTTAAAGTGGCCCTGTATGGAAGGCGTGATAATTGTTCATAATGGTTCTATCTTTCGCATTTTGTAATTGTAGTCTGAGCATGCAATAAAATATGTTTGTTCCTTGATGTGAATGAATCTGATGACCTTACTTGTTGTATGTGTAATTACTCCCAACTTTTATCTTTTTTATCGTTTGAGTTTTACTTCATATATATATTTTTTTTACTTTTAGGCATAACTTTGTAGGAGCTGAGGTTTTCACAGCAGTGTATCTGAAGATGGCCGCCTTCTGGGTTGTTGCACCGTGTAGCCCTGTAGAGGTTAATCGACATTTCGGGTGTGTTTGCCGCCTCCATCACCAAGGCGATCGCCCTGATGGAGGAAGGCAGGGACCTCCGAAACATCGCTTACCTTCTACCAGACTACACAGTGCAACAACCAAGAAGATAGCCATCTTTGGGCACATTTTGTGAAGAAATGTTTAGTTGAATTATACAGAGTGAATGTCAAGTGTCTTCGAATACCTTATGTTATACAGTCCCACACACTTGTTAATCAGTGTTTGTTTATTACGCGTTCTTTGCGCAGAGTGCATAGCCAGAATGAATTATCAGTTGGTTATATCTGTCCGTCAGTCCAATCAATTCAACTCCAGAACCACTGGATGTATCTGGATGAAAGTTGATGTGGCATTCTACACGACGTAAGAAACGTAATTTGAATATCCTAGGGGCGATGATGATAAAATGACAGGCAAGGAATGTGGTTAGGCAGACACTCAGATACTGCAATCTAGTAGCCTAAATGAGAACTATCGAACAGTTGGGATGAAATACCTCTTTCTAAATGTAGGCTGAAAAAATACATAAGGATATTTTGTGTATTCCTGTACGGAATACAATTTCTGAGCTCTTTTAACTATAGCAAGACTTCACCGCTTCCATTATTTCTTTTTCTTTCCTTCATTATTTTGTCATTCCATGATATCATTTTAAAAGTTGGCTGTACTGCATTACAATGTTTCTATAAATGCCATACACATAAAACCAGCAAGTGACATATGTTTCAATTGTTCTATATTTCCATATCAGGCGTCTGAAAGGAGAGTGGCATAAAAAGTTCAATATATTTTGCTCGACTGCATAACAAAAAATTCGAAGGCCTGAACATTCACCGTAACAGTTATACTGCACTTAATTCTAACATAAATGTAACACTGTATAAAATATTTTAAAAACTGTTAAATATAAAGCCTTAAACCTGGACAGAACGTAGTTCCTTTTTATATTTTTCACTGCATAACTTTCGTATATGTAGAGAAGTCTCCCAATTAAAATGTTTGTTGCAATTTGCACACCATTCTTAAAAGATACTGAACCTACATGAAAAATTGCATCACTGAACTCTGCAGAAAAACTAAATTACTTAAATATTTCTGAGGCCCTATTTCGCTCATGTGGTTCTCAAATAAGCAACCAAGACCCAGATAAGGATGGGTTGGCCAGTTGGTTAACCATGGATTATTCCATTGCTGGGCATGAATAGCGCTTGGTTTGGTACCACAAAACTGATCTCCATATCTGAACCCATAACATAGGAGACCAACCGATCAATAGGTTGTTTCAAAACTCCCTTTTAAATGAACACTCCAAACATTCCAGTTTGTTTCTGTTCATTAAATGTTAAAATAAAAAATAAATCAATAAGGAAAAATTACGCAGTCACAAAAACCACATAATTTCAATTTGACACAAGGCAAACTATTCACATCAGAAGAATCTCGCAACGGAACCAATTCTCAAATTCAGTACACATTACGCAGTTTTTAAATGCTTTAAAATCTGCCTCAGCCTGAATTTTGATGTAACTAGAGCCCTCTTCAGTGTCCTGAGCATTAGCAGCAATAATCTGAGGTAGACTGTCACACGTTCTGCAGATTTCTCCATCTGTAAATCACACTGTTGGCTACGCAGCCATGGTTCTGTGGTACGATAAAATGTTCTCGCTTCCCTACCTTTCGGAGGGACTGGTGTCTGTTCCTTGTTCATACAGCTACCAGCAGATGGCGACGCTGTACCTGGCGCTGCTACAGTAGTCGCACCACCACGCGCAGGACACCAGTAGATATCAGCTGTTTTCATACCTTTGGTCACACTCCGATGACCACTGTTCCCCTGGAACCAACATTTTACTCAGTAGTTGTACAAGTATTAGAAGTAATAATTTCTAGCAAACGAAAAACTACAAAATTTTCAACTGAATGTAAACAATTTAATTAATATAAAAATAATGAACATCTCATGGAAAATTCCCATATGGAAATCAGGTCTTTATAAAATGGTCTCCCCCCCAAAATCACACAATAATGCTAAATTGTCTAAAAATAATAATAATAGTAAGAATAATAATTCAATTCGTTCACTGATGTCCTTCACAACAGTTGAGAAGCCAAATGAATGCAACATAAAGTATATCAACATTCCTATAGATGGTGTTCAAAGCAGAAACACATTTGGCTGCTGGAGTGATCTTGAAATTACGAAGCGCAGTACAAGCAGAGAAGTCTGATTGATCCCACTGGGTATAAGCATTAGGACAATACAATGTGTATCAGCAACCTTTAACACAGTTAACAATAAAAATGGCATAAACTTGACTCTAAAAAGCAGTGTTTAAGAGATTCATTCAAAGTAAAATATCTTCATACTTATAGTTATAAACACCATCAAAACCCTGCATAACATAAGCAGCACCAAACTATTCAGAACTAACCTACAAGATGGCTCAGAGACCCCGAAGTATCATCACCTAATTAACAGAATCAACAAAATCCAGGATCCTTCAACTCACATCTATCATAGATCCCACCCCGAGATTATCCTTCCATCTACATTGAGGTCTCCCTGGCGGTCTCTTCCCCTTGTGCTTCCCGACCAATACCCGGTCACACCTCTTGTCCCATCCATGCGCGCCACATGCCCCGCCTATCTCATTCTTCTTGTCTTAATCACCCTGACAATACTGGGAGAAGAGAACAAATTTTTAAGCTCTTCATTATGCAGTTTTCTCCACACCCCATCCTCTTCTGTCCTAGGCCCAAATAACCTCCTCAGCACCCTATTCTCAAACACCTGCAATCTATGTTCCTCCCTCTGAGTGAGAGATCATGTTTGGAACCCACTGTTTTGTACATTTTAATATTTTGAACTGAAAAGTAGCTAGCATTTCCAGAATTCAGTCTTCTAAAATCCTCGTGAATATCATTATCATTTTTACTCTTGTTCCCAAATATCTGAACTCTGTTACACTTACAAACGACTTATTAGCCACCCTAATATGATTTTGATCACCGGTCCACTGACGAGATACTAACATGTACTTAGTACGTAACTACACTGAAATAAACTGAACTTAAGGGAACAAACAGAACTAAACCGAATTAAAGAGACAGAACCCAAATCTGCCTATCCTAACATAACCTAATTTTCGCCATACACTATAAAGCTAGAAACCTGAAGCCAAGCGACGCGACGCATCTCCGACACAATATTTTATATAAGGCGAACACCATCACTGGACCCATTGTGGTTGGATATGTATGTTCCCTCGTGCCTCGAGAGTGGATAAGCCAATTCACGCCAAACTTCGCGCGCTTTTGCCTTAGGCATTATAGTTTATAACTCACTTCTACTAATTTACGTCCTGCAGTAGGAATTAAGTTATATTTCAAGGGGCTTGCATACTTACTCTGTAGCTCAATAGTCCTTGACAACCTCAGATATGAAGGTCTCTTGCGTACCAGCCTAAAAATGTAACTGATCAGCTTCAGCAGAACAACAACATGGAAGTTCAATTCGCTTGTTGGCATATTATCCAAAATAGGCAATGATTCAGAGTATGTGAACGATACTGGGACCACAGACTATGGAAAACTGATCTGAATAAATAATAATGGGAGTAAAATAACAAAAACGTTTCACAATTGTAATAACGAAGCTCTTTACAAACTGGAATCAAACTCGTTTTTATTTTGCAGACTATACCTCGTATGGTAGGTCCCTGTCACCCAGCATGGCTCGTCCTCAGGTTATGGATGAACAGCCTCCAGTTCTGGAGGTTAGCTGCGAATATATTGATTTGACAGTCGCAGACAGCCGACAAGGGGTGGTACTCCAGAATGGGAGCTGGGCGTCAGGCCAACAACGTTTCACCATCCTGTCACATAAAAATTCTGCTTGGAGATTTCAGTGCAAAAATTGAGAGACACGATATTTTCAAACCAACAATAGGCAACGAGAGTCTCCATGCACTTAGTAATGATAACAGAGTTAGAGCAGCAAACTTTGCTAAATCAAAACATCTAATTGTAAACAGTCAAAAATGTTCACATCCTGATATTCATAAATATACTTGGACATCCCTATATGGTAGCACACACAATCAGATTGAAAGTGATTTAGCAGATAATAGAAGGCAGACTAATATAATTTATATGAGGTCATTCAGAGGAGCAGATTGTGACACTGACCATTATCTGGTACTGGCAAAAGTGTGGGAGAGGCTTTCAGGAGATAAGACAAATTAAGCAAAATTTCAACAGAGAAACATTTCATTTAAAAAAATAAATTATGGAGAGGTAAAGAAGCAATGTGAAGTTGAAATTTTGAATAGGTTTCAAATATTAGAGACAGATAAAATGAAGAATGTGGATATCAACAGGGAATCGGAAAGTGTCAGAGACTGTATCAAAATTTCATCCAAGGAGAAACTAGGATACTACAAGAGAAAGTAAAATAAACCATGGCTTGATGAACAATGTTCAATATTAATAGATCAAAGGAGGCAAACAAAATTTCAATGGTTGCAGGACCCAAACTAATAAGGACAATCTTTGTAATGTGAGAGGTGAAGCTAGAACAACTTTTAGCAATAAAAAAAGGAATATCTGAAAGGCAAAGTTATTGAGCTGGAGACAAATAGAAAGGACAAAAATATCAGAGATCTGTACAGAGGCATAAATGATTTAAAGAAAGGATACCAACCTCAGACTAATTTGGTAAAGGATAATGGCAATTTACTTATAAATCCAAAGAAAATTTTGAACAGATGGAAAAAAATGTTTAACCAGCTCTTAAATGTTCATAAGACTGATGATGTTAGACAGATTAAAATACATACAGCTGAACTCTTAGTGCCAGAATGAAGTTGAACTAGCCTTTGGGAAGTTGGTAAGTTATAAATCTCCAGGTATTGATTAAATTCCAGCAGAATTAAATGACAAACTTTGGTGATTGTTCCCACAAACAACTTTGCCGAGGAAACGCTTTGCAGAAGAGGTGAACTGTTGCCACAGCCACACAATGTACCACAGTAGTGACTACAATTATAAATGAGAACTGCCATTCTATTCATTCATAAGAGGAAAATGTTTTATAAAAAAGAAACACTTCTCTGCAAATATTATTATGTTAAACAAGAGATACAGCAGTATTTCACTGAAATTCTTTCTTTACTATCAATGTATTAGGAAACAATTCACATCTCCTTGCGTAAGACATTTTTCATCACGAATTAAGGATAGGTCATGGACAGCCATATTTTAGTTGAAACAAGATATTAGATTTTGTACACAAAAACAGTTACGTAGATGAAACAATATATTTCAATTTTTAATTGTTCAATGCCTAAAATTTGAAGTGCTTAATTACTCACAAGTAGCACGCTGTATGGATAAATGAATATTGTGGAAGACTGCTGTCCAGCTTTAACAAATAGGCAAGTCGATAATTCAAATAGGCACTCTAATTCAAGTGAAGGAATTAGACCCGTAGCATGGAAATTTGTTATTGCCTGTCCAGTCAAGAAGAGATGGACCCCAAGATCTGAAAAATTGTTCACGATAAACAACCTATTCTTACTACAATAAAACATCAAATCTTGGATGCCTTCAAATGGAAAATTTTCTTCCAAGGCCATCCCATATCATCACCCACATGAAATAATTTGGATGTGACAAATGTGGTAGAAGATTTTAATAAATTACCTTCATGTTCCACTAAACTCCCATCTTTATCATCAAAATTTAACAAAGAACATTTTGGAGTAAACTGTGTTATGGGTGGAATTCTGTCACTTCTTCACACAACAGCTTAGGATGGAATAATGACAATTTTCTCTAGGTGAGCATTGTTACATAGAAAAGAACTGAAGTAACAAATTCCCTGGTAGCAGAACACGAAGGTTCAACACTGAGTACACAAAACCCCGCCACTGACCATGATCCTCAGCCAACTCCATCCATTTGTTATCCTCATAGCCCACCTCCTTAAGATCCACGTTGATGTTATAAACCCATCTCCTCCTTGGTCTGCCCAGTGGTCCTTTTCCAGGATTCCCTACCAAAATCCTGTATGCACTGATTGCCCCCAACCCCTGCATGCGTTCGACATGTCCATCCCATCTGAGTCCCCTAGATTTCACTATTCTTACAATGCTGGGTGACCCATACAATTCACCCAGCTTCTAGTCATGTAATATTCTAAATTTCAAACTTTTTTCATCCATCTTAGGTCCAAATATCCTCCTGAGCACCGTTTTCATACACTTTTAATCTACGTTCTTCCTTCAAAGTAAGAGACCATTTCACAACCATACAAGACAACCAGCAAAATTATTGTTTTATATATCTTGATCTTCAGTGTTTTGGATAGTAAAAGAGAAAACAGTTTTTGAATTGACTGAAAACAATCGTTAATAGAAAAGAACAGTACATGTTATTTAGAAGGACTTTTGGTTTTGAAATACTTTTGCACATCTTGTCGGCAGTAGTTTCAATCACACAGAATAAATTGCTTCAAACACATGAATACCTGAGTACGAGACCTGAAGGGGAAGAAATAGTACGAAGTTTAGGCATGAGCTGGAAATCTTCAATTTATAAGTTTACTGCCTTCAATTTAAAAATAGTAATTTTGTTTTCAAATAACATTTATAAAATAGTAAGTGGCTTCATTTCTACAATAAAAATTTACTATGTATGATTATCACTGCTGTAATACTACAAAATATTAATCCAAGTGGACTCACCAGCATGGTGACTCTCAGGTTCCTTAAACATGGGTCCCCGAGTCTTCTGTTGGGTTGCATTGATTTGATCCATCTTCACTCCGATCTTGTCAAGAAAGCGATGTTCCTGATTCTCTTGTTCTCGTATCCGCTTCATCCGCAGTTCCTCAATCAACTCGGCACCCCTATGTCAGACACTTAAGTAACACTTTGCCATACATATTACATTATTTAATATAAACAGTAGTCTCATACCCTTGTGGCAATACCTAGATTTACAGATTTGTTAAAAACTATTTGTAACTAAACTCATTATTTGTTAAAATCAAGGTAAATTAGGTGTTCAGGAAGTTTACATTTCCCAGTCCAATCAGCTATCATTTTGTTCTTTAGTTTATATTTGCAGATGCCTTTTAGTCCTACACGACCGGGGTTCGATCCCCGATGGGGGCAGAGGACTTTTCCTCTAGCCTCTGCGTCCAGACAATGGGTACCGGGGTCCTTTCCCGGGGGTAAAGCCGGCCGGGGCGTGATGCTGACCACTCACCTCCATCTAGTGCCGGGGTCAAGGAAGAGATGAGCTATACCTCCACTCACCCCAAACGCCTACATGGCGTATAGTGGGACAAACTTTACTTTACTTTTAGTCCTACAACTATTTTCAGTATACAGGTAAACCTCGATTTGCGCCGATTCAGAACACCACCACTTTTGAAAATAGCAAATCAAAACTCTTTTTAAAAAAAATCCATTATTTATAACGTTTTACAATGTTTCTCGTACTGATTCTTATACTAAATCGTAATTCTTACATCACTGATTTTGAATAAAAATTATAAATACAGTCACCTCTGCACTCATTGCCAAGTAGTTGAGAGATAATCTCCTAAAAAACCGCCAACATTGTGCAACAGTCACCCTTCACGGTGAGTCATTTGCGTTCATCCTGATAAGGGAGTAAGGAAAAATGCACTCAGTTCGCTTCTTGTTGACATATTGAATGTGCTGAAAACTGTGTGCTAAACGTGTTTGTGTTGTTCTTCGACCACTATTCTGCAGTAGCAACTGTTTTATATTTATAAATTGTAGAAGAGCCACCATGTCTGGTAAAAGAAGTGAATGTGTTGCTAAAAAGTTGCGTAGGTCAAACACATTAGAAGATACGTAATTCGTAGAGTAGAAGGTGGTGATACCCGTCGTAATGTGTGCAGAAGTATGAAGTTGCCTCCTTCCACTGTGACTACCATAATGAAAAATTCATATAAAATAAAACAGTTAATGCAACAGGCTACGACAGTAAGTGCAACACAAGTGAGTTATAGCAGAAGTAAACTTTAAGAAAGAATGGAGAAATTACTGTTGGTATGGGTGGATGACATGAATCGAAAAAACATTCCCTTGACTGAAATTGCTATCACGGATAAGGCAAAGTCAGTTTTTGAGGAATTTAAGTTGTCAATGTTTGGGTGCCGGGAACGCATGTCATTGATTCTCATTGATTTACATTATAAAAAGAGTTTCAATTTACACCGGTTCATCCAGGAACGCATCCCCGGCGTAAATCGAGGTTTACCTGTATCTGTGTAATGTACGAGGTGCGATCGGAAAGTTTCCAGACTGCGCCTATAAAAACCCGTACACTTATCTCAGGTATTAAATTCATCCATCACCCTCGAAGTAGTTCCCCTGGGAGTGAACACAACGATCCCAGCGCCGCTGCCAAGCCTGGAAATCTTTCTTTGTCAGCCTGTCAAGCACCATATGCGATTCTCCCTGAATCTCTTCTATCGTCTCAAATCTCCTTCCCTTCAGCTGAATTTTCATCTTTGGGAAGAGGAAGAAGTCACACGGAGTTAAATCCGGCGAATAAGGAGGGTGCGGGATGACGGCCATGGTGTTTGAGGCCAAAAACTGCCGAACTTTGAGGGCGGTGTGCGCTGGCGCGTTGTCATGATGTGTCGCATGTGGAGTTCTTCCTTTAGAATCAGCTGACAGGTCCCATAGCCTATCCCAACAATGTCGCACAAGTCATTGATGGTACGACGTCGAACTTCGTGAATGGCCAGCCGAATCTTCGTAACATTTTCGGGCGTTGTGCTCGAAGATGGTCGTCCAGAACGCTCGTCATCATCGACAGAGGTTCGGCCATTTTTAAAACGTGAATGCCACACAAACGTTTGTGCACGACCCATTGCGGACTCCCCAAATGCTTGCTTTAGCATTTCGTAGGTTTCCGTAGCCGTTTTGGCGAGTCTTTGGCAAAATTTGATGCACTCTCTTTGTTCATGAAAATCCGCCATTCCGAAATCGCAGGAGGGTCGGTGTAATGGACTACCAAAACGCCCGTAACTAAGAAACAAATGCTAATGCGATGATGCCGGCTGGCACACTGATTCACTATAAATGTAGGCCGCACCCCCTAGCGGCAGAAGCTCGTACCATATCCAGTTCGCCCTCTATTGACACAGTCTTGAAACTTTCCGATCGCACCTCGTATAACTTTGGCTCTGGGGATAAGCCACATCGGATGCTGTAGGTTTTACAACATTTTGTCAACAGTGCAGTCACCATCTTCAGGGTGAATGTGTATTGGGAGTTTCATGTAGCCTTATATGAACCAGGCAGGAAGTGGTGAGTGGAATGTGAAGGACCTCACTGACATAACATGTGAGTCGGCTGCTATCCACATGGTAACAAATACGTTGTTAAGGAAAACAGGTCACGAAAAAGATTTTTTTGAAGCCACATAGTAAGGAGAAAAGACGATGAAACACATTTTCATGACCATGTAAATTAGGAAAGGAGATGATGCTGGCTAATGTCTAGGTAGTTTGTTACTTTACTTTAAAACTGTGTTAATCATGTGAAGTCTGCAGTGTCCCATAAAATATTATGTCATTATGTATGACACATTACCACCACATGCTCATCAATAGTGAGCCATACATAATGCCATAGTACTTTAAAGGACACTGAACACCTCACATAAATAACACAGTTTTTCATTTAGTGGATGTGGGTAGCTTCTCGGTTGTTGTGCTGTGTAGTCTGGCAGAAGTTTACTGATCTCTGATATGTTGGTAAGCTTCTACCAGACTACAAAACGCTATAACCAGAAGACAGCCATCTTCGTACTCGCTGCTGTGAGAACTTAAAAATCCTACTCAATCATTCAGTGGTTAGCTTTTAAAAAATTATATGGACTGAATTCAACAGCACAACATGCAAGCCTACATCTATGGCTCACAGGGTATGATATCAATGAATGCTTGGTAATGCAACATGTATGACAAGATACAGAACAGTGAATCAGAGAATGTTCGAACATACAACACACTGAACGAACAAAATGATGGAAGAACAATTTAATGTTTTAATGTGCAAAGTGTTTTAATACATCTTAATATGATGTACTAATACACTTCTACAGTAGATTCATTCATTATGCCAGCAATACCAGAGTTCTTGAATTGTGTTATGACATTTTCTTCATAGAAGATGTGATAGTTATACTGACATCTCCTCCCCCTGCCGCAGTTTTGTAGTGAAATTTGCTCCACGGCAGATGTTATGTAAAAAAATTCACAATACTTGGAACACCACAGCCTCATTTGTAATACCCAGATACACCACAAAAAAACTTGAGGTTTACATTAATGTACGACACGCTTTAAATTGGGCCTCCTACCCCCTTAAAATCCACCCCACTATAACAGATTTCAATTTGTATAATGGCCTCACCATCAAGGATTTATAATTATTTGTTGTAAGACTTTGTAGATGGGTGGTAATTCTGAGACATTTTGATATAAAATATGATGAAAATGCTGAGGGTGTCATTTTTGCACCCTTAATAGACTAACAGCCATAATTACTGATATCAGAATAAAAAAGCATGAATTACCTGGATGCAAGCACAGTCATGGTTTTGTTCTCAATGATCTGATGGATGAAATAGTAACTGTTGAATGACCTTCTCATCATGATCAAGCATCCAAAACAAAAGAACATCCAATATAAGCTCTCAATTTTCCTTTGCCACATTGCATAGTGTCAAATCTGTAAGAAATGTAAAAATATTTTACTACTTATCCTCATCTAGGAGCCCACAAAAATCTGCTGGACTACCGGAAGATAAAAAGGATATTTCAGTGTATCTTATATTTCTTCCATCTTTCCACTCAGATAGAGAGAAGAATGTTTCCACAGACATTACTTGCAGTTTTAAGGCTAAAGCTGCCAGTGACAAATGTGGTGTAGGTATTCACTGAGCAACTCTAGTTAGAAAACATTTTGGAGAGCAGCAGGATCTAACAGAACATGAATATTCAAGACTGACAATACGAAGCCATCAATTGGATCAATCCTGGGCTAGTTAAATAAAATTCACAGCTTTATAAACCATTTCTCTGCAAAACACTTTAGAAATTATCATTCAATCTTCAAAGTAATATATTTTTAAGAAATCTCCAACAAAATTGTGGGAATTTCCTGATCCTCCCATCTCAGCTAGAGTCCAGTCCACTACAAATCCAAAAAAAAAATATGTTCTACAGAATCTAACAGCACACTTTTAATATGAAGTATAATTAATTAATTCCATAATACAAAATCTTCTTAGAGAACTTTATCAACTGTTGAAGAAATTACCAGCCATTATGCATCAACACCATGTTCATAAAACACCAAATACCAGATTACAGTGAAACCTCTATCCATCGTTCCCCAAACTATCGTTTTCCTGGATGCATCGTCCGTTTTGTTAGGTCCCAGATACATCCCATATGAAATAATGTTACATTTTCCCGCTTCTATCGTTTTATCGCATCGATCGTTCAAAAATCTTAGTCCCGGCCCACAATTTTCCCGCAACGATCGTTTCTGAGAAATTATAACAAAATTTACGCGATGTTTCTAGAATTTAAAAAGCTGGGTTTTGAGATAAATTAATACCGAAAGGTGCACAATGTTTTTGGAATACACAGTAGCGGTTACCTGTTATGTCGCCCAACCAGCACAGATAATTTTGGAATGAGGGGTCACCGGTGCAGGGGTGATAGTTGAAGTGAATGGCGGTGCTCATATTTCGTTCCAGCGATGCCAGCTGGCATGTGCAGTGTGAATTCCTTCACAAATGCTTTTATTATAAGTACAAAGGAAAGGCGGGCGACACTTTTCATTTTTCTGGTTCATCTCATGTCTTCTACAGCTACGTTTCCTTGAGTTCGGCAGTAATAGTATTTCCATTCTACCTGTCATTGTTCGCGAAGGGGGGGGGGGGGGGGGGGGGGGTGAGGAAGCTGTGCCGAGTTTTGCCGAAGCACACGCTGCATTGGCAAAAGTGAAGTGCTTAATATTAGTGAATGTGACGAGGAAAACATTTTGAATGTGGAAAGGGCTCTGTTTGGCCTAAAACGTAAGTTTCGACAAACCAGTTGTCCACTAAAGACATTTTTAGTAAAAAGAAGTAACTTTGAAGGAGAAACATTCAGCTTTTTAAAAAAATTTAATGCTTTCCCGCAACTATCGTTTTCGCGTATTCATCGTTTTTATTTCCCACCACCGCCAAAAACGATGCATCGAGGTTTCAATGTAAATATATGACAGATAGTTTTTTAAAACAATCGATGAGATAAGTTTGAATTTCTTTTAGCATCTGGGTCCTTTAATTCAAGCATGTCACTACTCACCCTCAAATGCGGGCAATGATCCAACTGGAGCAGGAAACTTCCTGATGCACGTTATTCCAAGCAACTGTGCAGCCCAGCAAGCATGGCTCTTCACTTCTAGGAGGAACATGCAGCCATGAGTAAAGCTTTGATCATAACTGCCACATTGTAACCCAACAGTGTTCCACCACTTCAGGATGTATGGCACAGGTCTCCTTGCCATAGGAACACAAAGGCACCCACCAGGTACCCCAGTGAAAATATGTTAAGCCGGTTTGTGCCAGCCAGAAAAACAATGGCCAGTGTCACCCAGAGGAAGGAAGACAATATCCAGCCATGATCTGGAGAACAGAAGCAAAGTTGGATACTGAGGTCAGTGCAAAGAGTATCAAAACTATGTTCCATAAACACAAACAAACAAACCAACCAACCAACCAACCAACCAACCTGAAGATTCTCTACCATGTTCACAAGAACTGACTATCCTGAACTGACTAAATTCGGACCACTCTCTTCCACCCTATTTACCTAAATTCTTTCATATGTACATACTCATAGACCTTTATCACTGCTCTCAAAACACTACAGAAAAACATACATAAACACCAGTTCTAACAGTGGTTTTGTGTAGGTATGAAACATGGTACTTTACTTTGAGAGAAGAACATAAACTACAAGGATATGAAAATAAATTACTGAGGAAAATATATGGATCTAAGAGAAATTAAGCAAGTGGCAATTTAAAATATTACACAATGAGAAACTCCATGGTTTATATACGCTGCTTAATATTGTTGGGACATGGTATTTCAGTGGCTATGATAGGGAGACATCTACTATATACAAATGTAAAGATTAACCCTTCAGTGTGGAGTGCCGAACATCGCTCGTCATGAAATATTCATCCCATGGCGTGGAGTGCCGAGCACTGCTCGCATAATGCGCGCTAAGATTTCTCCTTCTACATAGCGACTGACCTTGTAGTTTATGTATTCTGGCTCCAGTAGCCGTGTAGAAAAAAAAGCTGGCTATCGATTGATATATAACATGACTCTGACAGATCGAATTTTACCAGTGTTTTTCGACTTTGAAATATAGATCGATTATTGAAATCAACTGCATTCAGTCTCTGCTCTGTGGCTCCCTCTATCGAAGACGAATGGAGTAATATAGTTACGGCTACGACAGCTGTGTAGGACACATTGCAAGCTTTGCAACGGTATATGATGTCAGCAAGCTGAGTCAATGCATTTTCTGTTTTTTTCCCCTTGGTATGAACGGACTTCTGTAGCACATATCTGCCGTCAGTCAGCCGCGATTATGGCTTCGAGTAGCAGACTTTTTTGTCTCCTCAACACATTGATAGAACTGTAGACGACCGAAGCACAGTGTCTTGTGAACATTTTGTTCAAAGTTTCACTTAAATTCATCAATTATTATGGAAGTTGTGCCCATATAAGTAAAATGATGCACTTTCAAGCTCAAAATTAAATCCCCAAGCAGAAAATCCTCCCACAGCACAGTATAGACTTTGGATTTAAATGCTCCCACGCTGAAGGGTTAAAATATATGAAGCTATACAATATTAGAAATTTGGATTTGTCAAGTACCAATTGTCAGGATTTGAGGGCTTCACAGCGGTGAGTCTGAAGATGGTTTATATGATGTCACCAAAATAAAACTATTATAGCATACACCAAAATAAGAACAGTAACAGATTCACATATTTTAGAAATATTCATCTCATATATAAATATTGGGGTTGTCACATAATTTGTTCATGTAATTATATGCTATTTAAAACATTATCTCCTTCATAGTCACAACTCAGATCATTTCGCCTGGGTACAGTATATCTCATGTTACAGCATGGGCTACATAATTTCCCTTACCGCTCTCCTACAGCACATTATAGGTAATTACAGAAGTACCAACCAAACCAAACCAAAAAAGCTAACTGAGGGCGGAGGCCTGCGCAAGCGCAAGCATCGTCCCTACCTAGGTGAAACCATTCCTGCGCACAAGGCGCATTGCTAGAAATGGTAAACGGTCTTAATATAATAACGGAAATTTTGCTAACGCTAACGGGGTTTCGTCGTGGCGGGAGCCTCGACCATTCAAACTGGGATCTGTTGCTGCTGATGGGAGGTTATCCCGTCAGGCAAGTTGTCCAAAGGAATTTGGTTGGTTGGTTGGGTCTCTGGGATATGAACCCAGAGAGGGAGGGGCCGTTTCGGCTGAAGGCCTCTGCGGAATGGGGGGAAGATCACTTCAGCTGATGACCTCCATGATCGGGGGGGAGGGTGGCGGGCAGTGCCCCTATTAAGTTATACCCTGGCATTCGCCTTACAACTGAGGAAAGCACAGAAAACCTCAGTCAGGGTAGCCGAGTAGTCTAACCACTCGTGGTGCCGACTTGGCCGTCTACAGAAGTAGATTTCGACACCTACCTTTGTACCCCTTCAATATTTCTGGAGGAGTATGATCTGTGCTACTCTAGTACAGTCCAATCCAATCTGCATCACTTGTTGTAGTAGCATTTTCCTGTAGGAAAAAAAATCAATTTCAAATTTTATTTAATTACACATAACTGGAATTTTGGGCCAAAATTAATCCAAAGCTGACCAATTTAGTATCTTGAAATAAAACACAATACACAAAATTAATTCTCCACATAACGTAATTGCACTGGACTCTTTAACAGGAAAACTAAATTAAAATTTTACGGCGACAATCACAGCAGAATGAAGGAAATTTATATCCAGCTACGCTCCAAGCACAAATGAAGAATTTAAATCCGCTGGTTGAATAGCATTGGGATATGGTGAATATAAATGGTTAAAAGTCATTCACATCACTAGATTTTACTGTGCATGGCTGATTATTAAGAATACATGTCCCCTAAACATCTTCATGTCTTATAAATATGATAACTGTACCTTAACCTTATATCTTAATGCAGTAGATACAGCTATGATAATCTGATATTAACACTTTCTACTCCTACCTACCACAACTTTCAAGTATGAAATATACTGAATATAAGTGAATGAATGGAGAAAGAAGGAACATGCAAAATTTGAGATTTTCAGTGATGAAAGTTCTCCTGCTGTCTTCCAGTTGTAAACAAAAGTTTCAATCACATTGTATTTTAATATGGGTTGTGTGCCCTTGGCCTTAAACATGTCCCAGATTTTGTGAAGCATAGCAGTCACACAAATATTACTTTAATGAATGCTCCTCTTAGTCCATGTGAATAATGGATTCCATGGGGTCGTACTCATGTCAGTGATCGACGATGTGTTGGGCGTATTTTTATTTAGTTAAGTTTAATCTAATGTCGTGGACATGTTCTTTAAATCTGGGTACAATTTCTTTTCCAATTTCTTGCAGGAAGGTTTCAGGAAAAAAAAATGGAAATAGAGGAGCCCATCATGTTTCTGTCACCAAGTGTTGTTGGCATTAGTGTCCTTCAAAGTGTACGTTTGTATGCATGTTTTATATTCCAATACACTACACTGTATTCAAGGTTTTAAGATTAATGGTTTTTCATCTTTAAACCACACGACATGGCTGGCAACCGAAGAATTTGTTATACTTAAATGCAAGAAAAAGCTCAAGATCATACTGCCACTTACTTGTTACACTCCAGCTACTGCTACTACTTCCGCAGTCACCATTAAGGACCCTGGCGGCAACTTTTCCAGTCCTGAAACAAAAATGTACAAGATCCTGTGAAGACTAGTTGACTGGATTCCTGACATCACGTTTTCTTTGTATTCCAAACACCAAATTCACCATAAACAACTTTTGTGGTAACCACTCAGTTCTCTTAATTATTGTCACGCATTTTAGTGAATATGTTTTTACAGCACCTTTTCAGAAATACAATAATGTAAAAACTGAGCTCCAGAAAATGTTACTAGGAAGTGGCTGCATGTTACTTGAAAGCACTATATTTTCTTGGACAAACGTAACTCTCATATACAGTATGCACATGCAATATGACCTAATGCTGATGCAATGCACATAAAGATGGGCCACTGACATGAGGTTTCTTAAGAACACACTTCAGTTTATGGTTAAATTTGGGTTGTGATATCAAGTGTTGCTGCACTGCCATTCACAGAAACATAGGTGACACAATTTATCACTTAGCAGACTCTGAAGGATCAAGAAAGCGTCTAGTATTGAGCTCCTGGAATAACATCCAAAAATTCTAGTTTCCTGCCTGCATGCATATGCATATACAGTGAAACCTCTATCCATCGTTCCCGGAACTATCGTTTTCCCGGATGCATCGTCCGTTTTGTTCGGTCCCGAATACATCCCATATAAAATAATGTTACATTTTCCCGCTTCTATCGTTCCTCGAACTATCGTTTTATCGCATCGATCGTTCAAAAATCTTAGTCCCGGCCCACAATTTTCCCGCAATGATCGTTTCTGAGAATTTAAAATGCAGATTTTTGAGATAAATTAATACCGAAAGACGCAGAATGTTTTTGGAATACACAGTAGCGGTAACCTGTTATGTCGCCCAACCAGCACAGATTCTTTTGGAATGAGGGGTCAGCGGTGCAGGGGTGATAGTTGGAGTGAATGGCGGTGCCCATTGTCAGAAATTTTACGATTTTAATTTGGGTGCACTCATATTTCGTTCCAGCGATGCCAGATGGCATGTGCAGTGTGAATTTCTTCACAAATGCTTTTATTATAAGTACAAAGGAAAGGCGAGCGAAACTTTTTCATTCTCTGGTTCATCTCGTGTCTTCTTCAGCTACGTTTCGTTGAGTTCGGCGGTACTGGTACTTCCATTTTTCCTGTTATAGTCCGCGCAGGTTGATGGAGCGGTGAGGAAGAGGGAGAAACGACGAATGCGAGCCCGAACTTTGCCGAGTTTTGCCGAAGCACACGCTGCATTGGCAAAAGTGAAGTCGTTCTTTTATGCGCATAATATTAGTGAACGTGACGAAGAAAACATTTTGAACGTGGAAAGGGCTCTGTTTGGCCTAAAACGTAAAGTTTCGACAAACCAGTTGTCCATTAAAGACTTTTTTGGTAAAAAGAAGTAACTTTGAAAGAGAAACATTGTTTTTTTTAAATTTTTAATGCTTTCCCGCATCTATCGTTTTCCCGCATTCATCGTTTTTATTTCCCACCCCCGCCGAAAACGATGCATCGAGGTTTCACTGTATATATATATATATATATATATAGGGGAGATCAGGGCAGAACAGGGAACTTAATCTTTGTGGAGGCATGTGGAAGGGACAATAATAAAGATAAACACCATACCTGGAGCAACATGGAGTATGGTTAATATGTGTTTGAAAAGTTTTAATAAGCCAATTATCTAATAATTATGACGTAGGATATAAAAATGATTTGGTATGCAATGTAAAATGTCGAAACTTTACACATTTGAAATCTACTTAGGCCTAATGTAGACGGCACACACGTGCACCTCTTCATCATCGTGTCTACCAACACCTGCACTTGTGTTATGGGCCCATTTCAAGCAAGTCGAATACCGGATCCACCCTTCGATAGACTGCGAATAGACATCGCCACTTTACAGGCACGTGTCCTTTGATCTTCTTCTCTGGGTACCCCATTCTGCCCCGAGTATACTCTTTCAAATTAGGATTGTCCCACCAAAAATTACATCATGAAAATAATTAAAAATACTGTGTTTAAACACCATGTAACATGCATTATTCAACAAAGTGGATATGAATAATGAATAGGTTTTACCTTCACTGGAAGTTGAGAAAAAAATTGTAAAATGTAGGAACACAATCCAGCATGGGTGATTATTTCAGAAACTGTAACCACAAAATGGCGCTGACTGACATGACATAACCCTGTGCTACATGTCAATGGATTTTCACCCGGTCACGCATTGCAGACGAAATAAAGCCGACACCCTGTTCTGCCCTGGTCAACCCTACAAACAAACAGTACAGATTCTTGGGCAATGGGCTTCCAGGCTTTTCATATTAATAAAGTATGTTATAAACATATTTCTCAGTCCTCTTATGAAGATGGTAGTATGCGTTCAAACCACAAACCGACAAGTGGCTTTTTGTCATTACGTGCAATTCGAGCAAAATTCTTTACTTCTCGGAATGACATGTTTACCTTATAATTGTAAAACACCAACAATATTAATGCATAAACGTACTCAATTTTCCTTGTCCAAGTCACATACATTGGAATATGGTACAAGTGCAATAACACCGCAGCTCGGTGATGCAGTTAACAATGGCAGAGCCACTCAGCATTGAGGAACATTAACGCGCATATTACAGTTCTTAGAATGAAGATGCACCAGAAATGAATTCCAACCTACTCGACATTAATCATCATTGCAGTCAATTTCTAGCGGTGTTCTTTCATTAACCGGACACAACATACGCAAACAACTGCACACAACTTCAAATTACAAATATAAACCATGCCACGGATAAACACTGAACTGCTACCTTACAACACTCGCACACGCCAAATACTGAACGTTGGTGGCTGCATTTTTAACTGTACTGACCAACGATAACAAGTTTGAAATGTAACTGCGCGCAAGTGACGCTTTGCTACTAGCCATCCTAAAAGCATCCGTTTCACAACCATTAACGAACAACAGACCCAAGGCTTGCGTGTTCTAATGGGTATAGCTTTAAGATTACCTCACAGTGGTACAGTGGTTGAATCAAGAATATTATCACAACACCTACAAAATACAGTACAGATACAATCACGACATGCTACCGTTAAATGCTTGATGTTTTCAGTCTGTGTGTAGCAGTGTAACTGGGTGGCGTGATATACCTCCCACCAATAGCAGCCCTTTAGTCCACCTGGTTAGAAACTTCCCCCCCTCCTTTAATCGCACTAGATCCGATTCACACCGCGGGGATTTTCTCCGGCCGGTGGAAAGAACCAGTTTTATATAATCAATGCCATTGTCGTAACAATAAGCAGTGACAAACCCGTTAGGGGAAACAGTAGATTTTTTATAAAATCCGAAGTTCACTGCCGTAGTCACAAAAGCTTACTATTCGTGCCCGTTCTGAGTAAGTTAAATTCCATGCCACTCCTTCATTTCAAATTTCAGTTCCATTTTAATATTACTCTCCCGTCAACGTTTTAGTATACCAAATGGTCTCTTTCATGGGAGTAATCTCATCTTCCCCATTCGTACTAGGTGCCCCGCCGATCTCATCCTTATTTATTTTGATTACCCTAATAATATTTGAAAACGTCGGAACCATGGAATCCCTGACTGCAGTTTCCTGTAGGCTCTTTGGTCCAGATACTTTCCCAGTTTCAGAACCTGGCTCGCAGACAGACTGACTGACTGACTGTCCTGCCTCAGTTTTTGTGATTTTCCAAAGGCTCCAGACATAACCCGGGATATTTTTTAAAATTATTCGACGACCATTTCCTAGACATCTAAACATTCTGCTGGATGTAATCTGAGCTACTGAAAGATTTGATAAATAAAGAATAAAATAAACACCCATCTCCCTGTTACGCTCTTAAAATTCCTCTATCTCAATTCTTCCCACAACTGGTAATATCGCACATTTATTTTTGTAAATCTTCCTGTGTTTATATGGCAGATGGGAAAATGCAATTGTGATCTGGTTGTTAACAAGTGTTACTCTAAATTAATCTTCTTTCAATTCCTTCGTTAATATAATGGCAAGGAAACAGTGAACGGAATCTAAATGACGTTTTTGCAGTCTTAAGAAAACCCATATACGTATAAATCCTACAATTTAAATACGATTTTTCATTGCATTCACAATAAACCCTTTTGTCACTGAAACGCTTAATGCAAAATGTTTTTGAAATTATATTAATTTCAGTTTTAACAACTGGTTTGCGGCTCACGCTGGGTTTTTACATTTTAAAATTGGCCTTAGTGCATAAAGGTTTCTCATCACCGGTTCTTGCCTACAGTATCTTCATTGTTTTACTATTTGCACTAAAGCAGGAGACTGCCACTTTATTTTAATTACAACTTTGGGCGTGCTCATTACAGGGTACAACCCCGCATATAAAATCTAAGTCAACTCCCTTTCATTTAGGAAACACTCAAAATTCAAAGTATATGTTACCGACAATGTACAACCACCGACTTCACCTACTCGCACGAAATAATGTATTCTTCCGCTGATCACGTGAGCGGTGTGTGCAAAACATTCATTGTCGCCGGGTTCAATGCAGGCAAAGTACGAAGCGTATTGCACAACCACCGACTTCACCTACTCGCACGAAGTAATGGACTCTTCCACTTGGCCACGTGTACGGTGTGCACGTGGAGTAGGGCTGATAAGACCAACAAGACACAAAAATTGTCCTTGCTCTTCGATTCGACGAAAGTGGCCGTCAACTACCGACAGATAGGGATTAGCTCTATTGATTGGGTCCAACAGAGTAGATTTTACCTGAAGGAGATACGACTCCCATCTCCGAAACGTCGTGGTTTTATAGATTTTATTTAGTCTTGGATAATGTCCAGAAAAGTTTGTTTCATATTATACAGATTCACATTATAGTAAAATTAATTAATAATTAATTGGAACAGACAGAAGGAAGCGGTCGTGGCCTAATTTACTATGCCATTCCAGCGTTTACGTGGCGCAACTAAAGAAAACCTGTCAAGATACACTGTCTTCCGGCCGAGATATGAGCACAAGAACTCCTGAACACGTGCCTACCACTCGGCTACAATATTGGGTTCCCTAACATAAATCCAGTAGAATTTATTTTAGGTGGTTTGTCAAGAACTACAACGAGTCTAGAAGAGCTGAAAGTTAGAACCAAAGATGCGGTAGAACGTTTTGCTCTGGAAACAACGGATCGAGCCTGGCAAGAACTGGATTCTCGTCTCGTAATGTGTAAAGCTGCAAAAGGCGCACATAGTGAACTTATGTCACGTGATCAAAACTTTTACAGCCAGCCACACAATTTTCAAGCAAACACGTGAACGTCGAACAACGTAAGGTAAGGTAATGTAACGCAATAGGGCAAATCAGGCCTGAGGCACGATGACTCGAAATGCTGCTGCTGGCTGCAGAGCAAGTTAGGACCATAGACACTGGAAGGCGCGACAAGTACATACAAATTTTTCGTATGGAAGTAATTAAACGTAATTATGTAAGCCAGGAGTATTAAGTGATCATCTATGTTTCTAAATCAAACTCAAAATAACAACTTATATGGGCCCCTGAAGCAATAATAAAACTCGAGTTTCTCGTAACTTTGAAGATGTCGATGTTGTCTTCTGGGCAGGAAAGCAGTGTGGATTGTAGATAGATATGAATGTTTCGGAATAACAAACTGCTTTGGTCTTTCAGACAGACAGCGAAGATAAAGGGAGCATTTTTTGCAACTTTTAATTGCGAATGCGCCTAAAACTGTTTTTGCGTAAAACTAAATGGTACGGTTCACAAAACTCTGTATAAATGGAAAACCTGGGTTTGCTCTAATGTAAACTACAAAGTTAACGATCCACAGAATATAGGAAAGGAAGCAAAATTCGTTTGCAGCACGATTTGGGTTGGAGTCAAATAATCACGTTCGGTACTGGAACAAAGTGGACGCATCAGATCCGAAACACATTTCGTAAAGAGACGACAGCGCGATCGTAAAAAGGGAAGAGCGGTCGGGGGGGGGGGGGGGGGGGGGGGTCAACAACGAATGTGCAAGGTACAATAAAAGTTTGTTCGTTTGGTGACAAAGAGAAAAACCCTGGTCCACCAGGTTAGGGGTTGGGCGTAAGGTTAACAACCTCACCCTGTAAAACACAGATTGTTATGAAACAAAGACAAGAGCCTTGGATGGATGGATGGATGGATCTACTGGAAAATCGAGATATGGGCAAGGAATAGAACATAGGACAAGGAAAAATTATTTAACCCTAGCAACTTAGAACGTGAGAACCATGCTAAGACCAGGCAAGATGAATGAAATAGAAAACGAAATTGTTAAATATAAACTGGATGTAGTAGCACTCCAAGAAATACGATGGCAAGGACGAGGTCAGATAGATAAACAAGAATACGCCCTATTCTATAGTCCAGTGGTATTCAACCTAGGGTACGCGAAGACATCTTAGGGGGTACGTGAAATTTAAAAATATATATATATTATTTTATGATAAACACTGAATAATCAGTAATGAAAATTATTTAATTTATTTTAGGTGTAGATTATATACTATGTATAACTTGAATTAGACACCGACTTTGGGGGTACAAAGTTCAAGAGAAATTATATCTGGGGGTATGTAAACAAGAAAGGTTGAATACCACTGCTATAGTGGACCTAAAAGGAGAACTGGCCTATATGGAACTGGGTTCATAGTAAAAAGGATAACGCGGAAGAGCATACTGGAATTCGAGGCAGTCAACGAGAGGATCTGCAAGCTACGGGTAAGAGGGAAGTTCAGAAGCATCTCAATAATATCAGCATATGCACCTACTGAAGATAAGGCAGAAGAAGGGAAAGAAGAATTCTATGACCTCCTAGAACAGACTTCTTGGAAGATACAGAAATACGACATTAGAAGGGAAAGAAGAAGAAGAAAGTATTGAAGAGGAATGGAAATGAATAGAAGAAGTAGTGAAAAAAACAACAGAACAGAAGATAGGAGAGAAAAGACTATTAAGAAATGAATGGTTTGATCAAGAGTGTAGCGACGAAAAAAATAAGGCACGGGAGAAGATGATACAGAGAGAAACAAGAGGGAACTGCGAAATATATAAACAACTAAGATTGAGAGCTAACAGAATATGCAAAAGAAAGAAAAAGGAAAGACTAAAAGAAAATAGAAGAAATAGAGATATTAAATTAAAAAGTTCTATTCAGCTATGGATAGGATAAGGAAGGAATTTCAGCCCAGAGAAAGAAGATGCAGAGACAAGCATGGGAAAGTGCTGGGAGAAGAAAAAGTTATATTGAACAGATGGGCAGAACATTTTAGTGACCTCCTCAACAAAAGCACTGTTCCTGGGAATGGACAGCTGGACTTCTCCAACCCATCAAATGGACAGACAGCAGAAAATTTGATGAACCCTACAAGACAGGAAGTAGTAGAGGTAATTATAAAGATGAAAAATAATAAGGCGCCAGGGGAAGATGGGATAGTGGCAGAGATGATCAAATATGGAGGAGAGGGATTGGAGAATGCTATACATAAACTGATTCATAGAACATGGGATGAAGAAATCATGCCAGAAAGCTCAAAAATGGGTATGATATGTCCCATTTTCAAGAAAGGTGACAAATTGGCATGTGAAAATTATAGAGGTGGATTTCGACCCCAGAGAAGCACAACGGACCAAATCTTTATAATTAGGCAAATTATGGAAAAGTTCTATGAACATGAACGCGACCTAAACATGCTATTTATAAACACCAAACAGGCATTTGACAGTCTACGCAGAGATGAATTATACAAGGCTCTAAAGGAAATGAACCTTCCTGAAAAATTAATTAGACTGGTACGAATAACTATGGAAAACACCAAAGCACGAGTCAAAATAGGAAATAAGCTGAGCAATGCATTTACATTCAATGGAGGTGTAAAACAGGGTGATGGAGTATCAACAGTACTCTTCAATCTTGCTCTGCATCAAGCTGTTAATAAAATAAATCAAAAAGGAACAATCTAATTTAAATCTAGTCAAATATGCGCATACACAGACGACATGGTCATTGTTACCAGGAATATATCAACTCTTAAACAAATGTACTTAGAATTGGAGAAGGAAGCTGAAAGGTTTGGTTTAGTGGTGAATGAAGGGATAACGAAATATATGGTCATGTCAGCATCAAGTATCAAGAGGATACCACAAAATATCAACATAGGTAATAGGACATTTGAAGGGGTGAGTCAGTTCAGGTATCTGGGAGCCCTGGCCAACAGCCAAAATGAAATAAGTGACTGTATTAAAGATAGGATACAGAATGGAAATAGACCATATTATGCTAACCTAAAACTTCTTAAAAACAAGCTGTTAACAAGTAACAATAAAGGTAAAATATATAGAACACTAGTGCGACCAGTCGTCACATATGGATCGGAAACGTGGAAATTAGAAACCGGAGATGAGAATGCACCCAGATGTTTTGAGAGAAAAATCTTAGAGAATATTTGGACTGGTCCAAGATACAAATGGTTGGAGAACAAGATATAACCAGGAGCTTGACAGATTGATAGTGGGTCAGGACATAGTGAGATTCGTCAAGGCACAGAGATTAAGGTGGCTGGGCCACGTAGAACGAATGCCAGAAACACAGATGCCAAAAAGAATGCTGAAAGGAAGACTTGATAATAGAAGAAGGGGATATCCTAGGATGAGGTGGATAGAAGATGTGACTGTACCTGACAACAATGGGAATTAGAGGAAGGAGGATAAAGGCAGCGGATAGAAGTCTGGAGGACAGCTGTCACTGAGGCCAAAAATCATCAAGGGTTGTAGAGCCGGTGAAGAAAAACAGTAACTTGTACTATTATGGAATTTGAGAGCTGATCAAGTCTTGCCATTGTTCAGACAACTAAATTCTAAACAATAAAATTAACCGCAATAGCAAAAAAGAATCTCCACAAATACAGCTCCTCTTTTCTAGGTCGTGAAATACAGAACTCGAAAACACCTAAAATTTGAAACAATAAGGAGCTTCGCTTTCTCCGTTCCTTCTACACAAAGCTTCCGTGTTCTACGCCTTTAACTGAGCCCCAAGTTCATCGATCGATGTGATCAGCTTCAGAAGAAAACTTATGGTGTATAGTCTTAGGTAACAAGCTGTAGCTTCACTGGAAGAAATATCATATCAGCTGAGTATGTTCAAGCTGACGACAGCATCCTTGTGATCTTGTGTTGCTCAATCCAAGCCATGCTACCAACATTAGTAGGACTAACTGTTTCCAGAAAATACCCCATTACAATTGGTTTGCAGCGGTGAGATTTTTATTTTTTTAAACGGTTCATTACTTTGTTATAAACACTTTCATTTGGAAACTACTTGTTTTAGTAAAGCTTAGCAACTAGTGTTAAGAATTATTAAAATGGCAGAGTCACATTTACGGCAACAGATAGAAAGCCTACAGGCAGAACTGAACAACTTCAGTACGCAGATGATTACAGGGTGTCCAACAGCGGCTAAAGATCTTTCGTTGGTCTCTTTTATTCCAAAATGGGAAGGTTCAGAAAAGTCAGTCACAGTAAATGAGTTTTTTGAAATCGCACGTGTTGGAAATTGGAGCGAATCAGACAAGATTCAAATCACAATACTAGAATTGACCGACACGGCCAAAGCATTTTATAGCGGAAGTTTGGAACTTCACGCACCGGATATTACGTGGAAAAATTTTAAAGCTCATTTTCGGTATCGTTTTAGGGATGCCCGAAACGACCAATTTCACTTTGTCCAACTGCAAACCGTGAGACAAAGAAAGGATGAAACACCACAGGAATTCGCGGACCGTTGTCGTTCAATGGCACAAAAGACAGTGAAGTTGAGGACCCCATATTACAACAGTGTCATTATGAGCAGGCACAGAGGATGCTACTAGCAGCTTTTATATCAGGCTTAATTTGGAATACAGGTCAGCAAGTAAGGTTCAGAATGCCCCAAACCCTAGAAGATGCATTGCAAATAGCAGTGACAGTTCATGAGGCAGAGGCGCAAGAGAGGAGAAACGAAACATTTTATTAGGGTTCAGGAATTAAGTGTGAAAAATGTAACAAGCACGGACACACATGGCAACGTTGCCGCGTCATTTCAGGCCAATTGAAACAAGATCCACAACAAGCAAGCAATTCAGCAACAGGCCAGGCCAGCATCCGACATATCCCACTAGGACTAGAAATGCAGAGTCTAAGGCACAACTTTGGTGCTATGAATGCAACAAACTAGGGCATTATGCCAGAGATTGTTATCAGCGAATTTCCAAAAGTCAAGTTCAAAAAAGATATCTGAAAGATACTGAGATCCAATCAGCAGGAAACACAAACTCCAAAATTTCCTATAGTAGTGGCCCCAGTAAATAAAGTTTTTCACGGAAACGAGTAAAAGATGGAAGGGTGGACAGCTACTTTCAGCTTGCAAACCCCTAAAACGCTATCGAAATCTATCACGTGGTACCGCTAGCAATGGACCATGGAACTCTTACTGTTCCAGTCAGAATACAGGGTGAACTTCGAATTCTTATAATAGATTCCGGTTCTTGCTGCAGTATTATACACCCGGATATATCCGACTATCCCTTGAGATATACCACACGTGATACGTGGGAGCAAACCCTATCGTTTCTTTTGGACATTTCCTATTGTCACACATTTTTCATTAGTAAACTGCCAACCAGTTAGTAGAAATTCTGGGAATAGATTTTCTGAAACCGAGGCAAGCTACTTTAGATTTGAATAATTACATTTCAAAATTAAATAGAAATTGCTACATGAAATCGGTTAGAATGATACAACAGGATCCTTCTGGCGACGAAAATGTACAGGGTGTGTTATGGACTGATCATCCACAACACTCTCTCTGAGCTTCCTTGTAAGAAAAGTCTTGGGTATAAGCATTAGGACAATACAACGTGTATCAGCAACCTTTAACACAGTTAACAATAAAAATGGCATAAACTTGACTCTAAAAAGCAGTGTTTAAGAGATTCATTCAAAGTAAAATATCTTCATACTTATAGTTACAAACACCATCAAAACCCCGCATAACATAAAGCAGCACCAAACTATTCAGAACTAACCTACGAGATGGCTCAGAGACCCCGAAGGTCCATCACCAAATTAACAGAATCAACAAAATCCAGGATCCTTCAACTCCAATCTATCATCGATCCCACCCCGAGATTATCCCTCCATCTACATCGAGGTCTCCCTGGCGGTCTCTTCCCCTCGGGCTTCCCGACCTATACCTGGTGCACACACCTCTTGTCCCATCCATGCGCGCCACATGCCCCGCCTATCTCATTCCTCTTGTCTTAATCACCCTGACAATACTGGGAGAAAAGTTCAAATTTTTAAGCTCATCATTATGCAGCTTTCTCCACACCCCATCCTCTTCTGTCCTAGGCCCAAATAACCTCCTCAGCACCCTATTCTCAAACAACTGCAATCTATGTTCCTCCCTGAGAGTGAGAGATCATGATTGGAACCCACGCAAAACAGGCAAAATTACTGTTTTGAACATTTTAATATTTTGAACTGAAAAGTAGCTAGCATTTCCGGAATTCAGTCTTCTCCTAATATCCTTGGGAATATCATTATGATTATTTACTCTTGTTCCTAAATATATGAACTCTGTCACACTTACAAACGACTAATTAGCCACCCTAATATGATTTTGATCACCGGTCTCCTGACCAGATACTAACATGTACTTAGTATGTAACTACACTGAAATAAACTGAACTTAAGGGAACAAACAGAACTAAACCGAATTAAAGAGACAGAATCCAAATCTGCCTATCCTAACATAACCTAATTTTCGCCATACACTATAAAGCTAGAAACCTGAAGCCAAGCGACGCGACGCATCTCCGACACAATATTTTATATAAGGCGAACGCCATCACTGGACCCATTGTGGTTGGATATGTATGTTCCCTCCTGCCTCGAGAGTAGATAAGCCAATTCACGCCAAACTTCGCGTGCTTTTGCCTTAGGCATTATAGTTTATAACTCACTTCTACTAATTTACGTCCTGCAGTAGGAATTAATTTATATTTCAAGGGGCTTGCATACTTACTCTGTAGCTCAATAGTCCTTGACATCCTCAGATATGAAGGTCTCTTGCGTAACAGCCTTAAAATGTAACTGATCAGCTTCAGCAGAACAACAACATGGAAGTTAAAATCGCTTGTTGGCATATTATCCAAAATAGGCAATGATTCAAAGTATGTGAACGATACTGGGACCAGAGACTACGGAAAACTGATCTGAATAAATAATAATGGGAGTAAAATAACAAACACGTTTCACAATGGTAAAATCGAAGCTATTTCAAACTGGAATTAAACTCATTTTTATATTGCAGACTATACCTCATATGGTAGGTCCCTGTCACCCAGCATGGCCCATCCTCAGGTTGCGGATGGATGAACAGCCTCCACTTCTGGAGGTCAGCTGCGAATATATTGATTTGGCAGTCGCAGATAGCCGACAAGGGGTGGTACTCCAGGTTGGGAGCTGGGGGTGAGGCCAACAACGTTTCACCATCCTGTCACATAAAAATTCTGCTTGGAGATTTCAGTGCAAAAATTGAGAGACAGGATATTTTCAAACAAACAATAGGCAACGAGAGTCTCCATGCACTTAGTAATGATAATGGCGTTAGAGCAGCAAACTTTGCTAAATCAAAACATCTAATTGTAAACAGTCAAAAATGTTTACAACATGATATTCATAAATATACTTGGACATCCCTATATGGTAGCACACACAATCAGATAGAAAGTGATTTAGCAGATAATAGAAGGCAGACAAATATAATTTATATGAGGTCATTCAGAGCAGCAGATTGTGACACTGACCATTATCCGGTAGTGGCAAAAGTGTGGTAGAGGCTTTCAGGAGATAAGACAAATTACGCGAAATTTCAACAGAGAAACATTTCATTTAAAAAAAATAAATTAGGGAGAGGTAAAGAAGCAATGTGAAGTTGAAATTTCGAATAGGTTTCAAATATTAGAGACAGATAAAATGAAGAATGTGGATATCAACAGGGAATCGGAAAATGTCAGAGACTGTATCAAAATTTCATCCAAGGAGAAACTAGGATACTACAAGAGAAAGTAAAATAAACCATGGCTTGATGAACAACGTTCAATATTAATAGATCATAGGATGCAAACAAAATTTTAATGGTTGCAGGACCCAAACTAATAAGGCCAATCTTTGTAATGTAAGAGGTGAAGCTAGAACAACTTTTAGCAATAAAAAAGGGAATATCTGAAAGGCAAAGTTATTGAGCTTGAGACAAATAGAAAGGACAAAAATATCAGAGATCTGTACAGAGGCATAAATGATTTTAAGAAAGGATACCAACCTCAGACTAATTTGGTAAAGGATAATGGCAATTTACTTGCAAATCCAATCAAAATTTTGAATAGATGGAAATAAAAAATTAACCAGCTCTTAAATGTTCATAAGATTGATGATGTTAGACAGATTAAAATACATACAGCTGAACTCTTAGTGCCAGAACCTAGCTTTGTTGAAGTTGAACTAGCCATTGGGAAGTTGAAAAGTTATAAATCTCCTGGTATTGATTAAATTCCAGCAGAATTAATTAAAGCAGGTGGCAGAAAGTTGCATAAGCTTATTCAGGTAATTGAGGATAAGGAAGAGATGCCACAAGAAAAACAATAAAGAGGAACAGAGAAGTTTTACTAAAGGCTAGTAGACAGGTGGGACTAGAAGTAAATTCAGAAAAAAACTAATTACATGTTAGTATCTCATCACCAGACAGGAGAACAGAATGGTCTTAGAGTGGCTAATAAATCCTTTGAAAGTGTTACAAAGTTAAAATATTTGGAAACAATCACAAATCAAAATGATACTCACGAGGAAGTTAGTGGGAGACTATATTTTGGAAATGCTTGATACTTTTCAGTTCAAAATAATTTGTCTTCATGTCTGATTTCTAGGAACCTGAAGATTAAAGTATACAAAATAATAATTTTGCCTTGTTTTGTATGGGTGCAAAACATGGTCTCTCACTCTGAGGAAGAAACATAGATTGCAGGTGTATCAGAAAGGGAGTTAAGGAGGATATTCGAGCCTAGGAGAGAAGATGATGGGGTATGGAGAAAACTGCCCAGGATAGGGTTCAGTGGTGGGTTATGGTTAATTCACTGATGAACCTTTGAGAACTCTGAGCTATCTACTTAGTTATGGATTCTTCTGGGAATTGCAAGGTGGAAGCAACACCATTCAATACGCAAAAACAAACTTATGCAAAGACATTAGATTGCTGATGTTTTTCATGTGCTCTTCAAAAGTGAATTGTGTCTTGTCATAAGGAGAAAAGCTTCCAGCATAATGTAAGTACAACTTAATCTCTAACTTCTCCTTGAGGATCTCAAATATAAGCTTACTAAGATGTTAAATATCAGCTTACTAAGATGTTACATTAAAGTCACGATTGAGTCCTAGTATTGACAAAAACCTGTGTTGCATTAGTCAATTATAGAATGAAGCTATACCTCAATTTCCCCACGTCTTCATATCATGGTGCTTAGTTCAGCATCACAGATAAATTTGCAGTCTTTATAAGTTTAAAAAAAACTGATGCTTGTCTCAACTTAAAATTATTATACAGAATGATTTACATTACCTGCAGTAACATAATCATAATTTTCTATAACATTTATCATTTGAAAGAGAATTGTTGTATAACCTACAAGTCTCTCCTCACATTTCAATAATTTATATGAATCTTATATTAAACATTTCTTAAGTGTGTTGCTTGAATTCACATCTCAAGACCAAATACAGATTATGATGGAACAGAGATAATTCTGTGCACATAATCCTCCTGTAACTTTCAAACACGAAACGGGATTGTGTAGGCCTACATATATCAGCATCCTTCACCTCAACATAAGCCTATCACAAAATAAACAGAAAAATTGTGAATCTCGATTCAAACTCACCTTAATCTTTCCTTCCATAAAAAGTAAGTACACACCAATGTAACTAAATTCCATCATGTCGACACCAGTGCAGAACTGTATTATTCGTCTCCATGTCTTCACTGTATCTTCTATTCAAGAATATTGTGTGCATCTTTATATTTTAATCCGTGACTCAATGTTTAACAGCAGAAATAACCCTTCATAATAACACGTTTCATATTGTTTAACATAATGCACACTGCAACACTCTGGAATCTTCTACTCCACAAGACATGGAGAATTAATTTTATGCAGCACGTGATTGCACACACACAATTCATATTTACCCAATTCTCAACCGACATTGTTAAGCGTTCATAAAATAGAAGCCAAGACAATAATTACACATAGCCACAGTAATCTGTATAACAGCTGCCACAATCTCTTACCCTGAAAATCATCGACACCAAACAAAATCCATATTTTATTACGACATAACTATTCTCCAACGCCACGCTACCAAAGTCACAGTATTTACGGAAGTAACTTTGCAGCTACTAGGAACAAAGAGCATCGTGCCAACCAAAGAGAGCCAAATGTACATATTTAAAATATCTGCCTTAAATTAATTTACTTTCTGTACTCAATAGATTACTTCTTATTTTTATTGTAAACGAATCGTGAAATAATTCTTAAAAACGATCTTCAATCTACTAATTTCATGCATTGTAAGCCTTCACAAACGAGTGACGCTCAGCTAACAAAAGAGGTGCAACAAACTGGAAGTTGGTGAACCTGGCTGTATATCACAAACTGAAGATGTTGATATGACGTACGTCAGGGGTGCCAACCCGCGGCCCGCATGTGGCCCGCGTTGAACATTTTTCCGGCCCGCGAGATTCATCACACTTTTACAAAATATATTTATTTTATAATGGCCAAAGTAGTGAAAACCAATGTATTAAAAAAATACATTATTTGTGCATCCATATATTCAAAAATTATCTGTCGAAATTATGAGAAAAAATTAACTTTGATTTTAAAATAATATTCTTGCAAATATATGACAGATATTGCCTGTTTTATTCATGAGTTTACAGTTATGAGTTCGCAAAATAATTAAACTATATTCTGCGAACTCATGATGCGCGTGCATCTTGGAACATCTAATATAACAGGTTCTATGTTTCACTCTTAAGTGCCCTCAGTGACGCAGTGACCATACCTAGATACGCACAGTTGATTGTTGATAGCAGAGCTGAGCAGACTCTCAGTTTCAAGTGAAAATTTGCTTTTTGGTTTCGTTTTGTGTGCTGTGACTGCAGGATAATTATTTTAATATGCCTGTACTTCAACAACATATTTAAAACAACAACAGCCAGGTAATAACTCCTATTAAATTAAAAATGACTTTTAATTTAACAATTAAAAATAGATATATTTAATATCTCTCTTATTTTCAGTATGACTGCAAAGAAAAGAAGAATAGTGGATGAAAATAGACAGTATAGCGATGAATGGGAAGAAAAGTACTTCTTCATAGTTCAAAATACAAAATTATTATGTTTAATTTGCTGAGAGGTCGTTGCTGTATTTAAGGAATATAATGTTAAGAGGCATTACGAAACAAAACATAAGGATTATTTGAAGTTCGATAAAGAAGTGAAACAATCGAAGCTCAAGGAGTTTAAGTCGCAATTAAAGGCTCAACAAAAAATGTTTGGTGCAGCATTACAGCAACCTTCCAGTACTGTTAAGGCAAGCTATTCTGTTTCATTTGTGATTGCAAAAAAAATGAAAACATTTTCGGATGGTGAATTTGTGAAAGAATGTTTGGAAGCTGTTGTGAAGGATATTTTGCCTGATAAAAGTAAACTGTTTTTGAACCTAAGCCTATCTCAGCAAACAGTGTGTCGTCGAATTAATGA
Organism: Zootermopsis nevadensis; assembly: GCF_977971745.1. Lineage (NCBI taxonomy): Eukaryota > Metazoa > Arthropoda > Insecta > Blattodea > Termopsidae > Zootermopsis > Zootermopsis nevadensis. The sequence continues at coordinate 6,740,773 of NW_028259154.1, forward strand.
CATTTCAAATGAAATTATCTTAAAACTGCGCGACAGAATCGTTTTTTTCGAAAATCAAATTGACCCAAATTGAGATCGATTTGCAAAAGCTAAGTGAAAGAGTGGAGAAACAAATATCGCACTAGTAAAATAAATATTTTTTAATGATTTCATTATTTTTATTTCATTCATATTTATAATTTTTTATATTTAATTTTTAGTGCTATATATTTCTTTACAATGTACGCTTAGTATCATTATTATTATATTATCTATGTTTACATGTAAGAATAATAGTAAACACAATAATAATAACTCATTATGTTTCAATTTTTCACTCCAAAAAAATGTCTATAGTGTATCTAAATCTAACATGGGGATATGTAATTTTATATGTGGCCCGCGGAGTTACGATGCATTTCCAAAGTGGCCCGAAAGATCATTTGGGTTGGCCACCCCTGACGTACGTGCTCGTGTATCTTTTCAGACAGTCCTACCCCATAAACTCATTTTTCCATCTAAAGATACAAAGATTAAAATATGAAACAATACAATCTTAACTGCTGCTTGGTATGGGAGTGAAATGTAGTCTGTCAGATTCAGGGTTTTTTAATGGAAATCTCCACAGTTCGTTCCCTTCCAGTATTATCAGGATGATGTAATCCAGGTTAAGGTTGGTGGGTCACATAGAATGCATGGGGGACATGATAAGTGCTCACAAAAAATTGGTTATAAAGCTTTTGAGGCCTATTCGATCTTGGCACAGTGGTAGTATAGGCCAATATTAAAACATATTTTAGGGAATTAAAACCTGCATTGGACTGATCTGGTGCAGGGTAGGGACTGGCTGTGAGCTAAAGCAAACTTGACAATCATTTCCATAAATAGAAGATAATACCTTGACTAGCCGAGCCTATTATCAGCTTCTCAATGATTGTGCCCTATGGAGTATTTTAGTTGTTCAATATACAGAAGTACTTTTCTTTACTATTCCTTGGTTGTTGATGCCAATTTCAACCTCATATAAATGATATGCAACCTTGTATACAGTCTTCCTACCTTTAATATTACAGGAATAGGTTAGTTAATGTCAATGATGTATGTGCTAAATCAGGGTTGAATGTGGTTTTGATGAGGAGTAAGATATCTTCATGACTTGTCCCTTTTCTATTATAAACAGAATGCCTCTTAAAACTGGATACACTTGCCTGTTAACTATCAGAACTATAATTCATACAACACACTCAGTCATAATTTGTCAAATACAAATAAATGTTCACAATGCTTAATGTACTGCAACCTCAAACACCTCAAATTAACCCAAATTTTAAACTGCTCACCTCAGTTTATTTATGAACTATTCATATAATTTAATTTCTTAAAGTTGGTTCCAAAATTCTTTTATAGTCATAAATTTGACTGATTTATGAAGAGACACCTGTTCTGTTTAATAACTGGTATCCAAACATGTGTATGTTTAAAAATCTTGGACGACCACAGCTTCTAAAACACCCTTCTCAGTTTCTGATTTGATTTAAAATTCCTCACAACTCACTGGAAGATTTCAGTCAGTCCCTTCTACTTATGAGGCTTCACCCCTCAGAGGACATTTCTGATAGGCTGGCTTCTCACAATGTACACTTTTGACTGTTGAAATCAAGGAAAGCCCTGCACTTTTGCCTTAATCCATTTTCCTTTAAGTATAGTTTAGCCAGTCTGTCACAGTTGAATCAAATGGCAGGTCCAACTTGCATGCAATGAGTTCGCAACTGTGTCCTTAACTGCTAGCTCTGTGCAATGTTTACACTTTATAATCCTATATAAAAATATCCAATAATATCGCAGAAAAATGAGTAACAAACAGAAAGAAACATGATCCTGGAAGAACTCATACTCTTCCATTCAATACATTTATCAATGCATAAATTATAATGTAATAAGTAAGCAATGAAGGAAAGGGTGTTATGTTCATGGGTTGTCACCATAAGACATATGTTACAGTGATGACCAAAGAATCACCACATGATGACACTGTCTTCCTGAATCACCAGAATTACTGAAGATGCCTGTAACTGAAACTTGTAGAAGATTGATATATGCCAATTGAAAAAAGGGGTTCAAACTCGTTTCTTCAGAATGATAAAAAATCAACAAATATTATACTCCTCCACAGGTACAAAATTTTGTGGAGATGCAACTTGCCACATTGTCACAATTACCACATATCTGACATTCATACAATCCTTACAATAACTAAATTCTGTCCAATCTGTAAAGGTTGCACATCACTTTTATATGCATTCCTTGCACAATGTATAAAATGCTCAGTTTGTGACCATCCACCTGTTCACGTTTGTTCTCCAAAAGCTGACTATACTTTGCAAAATTTCAATGATTTCGTATTTGAGATTTTTTTAAAAAACCTGAGCGATTTTAATTTTGGTCAGAATTAGTACCCCAATGTGCATGAAGCTAATGTCAAACTAAATATTTTTTTGGGTGAATCACCATACAATTTTCTGTACATAACCAGCATTATCATATTCATTATTTTCTCAAAAACAGTTGGTTATAAAAGTAACTGTTGTGAACTTAAAATACAGTCTATTTGGCTGTCTAAATTAATTTCAAGTGCATAGCTTAGGAGACCTTAAGGTACATCAGAGAATTAACTACTTTCTCCTACAAATTTTATATTAATTACTTTTGAATATGTTGAATCCCAACATAAATTATGTTTATAAAATGGTTACAACCAAATTGTCTGTTTACTGTTGACCCATTACAGTCTTATTTTCATCAAGTAGGGAAGTGTCAACTGGGGTGATGCAAAGTGGGGAATTAGTCCCTGACACATCTAATGTAGATATGAAAGCCCAGAAGGATGGCAAATGGTGTTCTCGCGAAGCTGCGATAGGTCCAGCAAACCAGTAGTCGATTGAAACTGGTTTCAACACAAAGCAAAGCTTCGGGAGGAGGTTTTGTATAATGACCCATAAAGCAAGCAGACACATCATAGGAGGAAGAATAAGTTAGGATGGGATATGTGATGGAAAACGATAACTTGTTTGATGAAGAACTGGAAGGTAGGATGTTAAACTGGATATCAGGTAAGCAGTACTAAAAATTTGAGGTTGTTTGAATTCGTTCAAAATCATGTCCAATGGTAGCCTTTGGAATTTGTAATAATGAGTCCTTTCATTTTGGTACCAAAGTGTCAGTTGCTAATATAGACATAGAACTAATTTCATCATAATACAAATGGTACGTTATAAAGCTCAAGGATTACTTTCTGCAGTAGTTCACAGTGAAACCTCGATGCATCGTTTTCGGCGGGGGTGGGAAATAAAAACGATGAATGCGGGAAAACGATAGATGGGGGAAAGCATTAAAAATTTAAAAAAAACAATGTTTCTCTTTCAAAGTTACTTCTTTTTACCAAAAAATTCTTTAATGGACAACTGGTTTGTCGAAACTTTACGTTTTAGACCAAACAGAGCACTTTCCACGTTCAAAATGTTTTCTTCGTCACGTTCACTAATATTAAGCGCATAAAAGAACGACTTCACTTTCGCCAATGCAGCGTGCGCTTCGGCAAAACTCGGCAAAGCTTCGGGCTCGCATTCGTCGTCTTCTTCTTCCTCACCACTCCAACCCCCTTTGCGGAAAATAACAGGAAGAATGGAAATACTATTACTGCCGAACTCAACGAAACGTAGCTGTAGAAGACCCTGAACCGCTGGAAACGAGATGAACCAGAAGAATGAAAAGTGCCGCCCGCCTTTCCTTTGTACTTATAATAAAAGCATTTGTGAAGAAATTCACACTGCACATGCCATCTGGCATCGCTGGAACGAAATATGAGTGCACCCTAATTAAAATCGTAAAATTTCTGACAATGGGCACCGCCATTCACTCCAACTATCACCCCTGTACCGCTGACCCTCATTCCAAAAGAATGTGCTGGTTGGGCGATATAACAGGTTACCGCTACTGCGTATTCCAAAAACATTGTGCATCTTTCGGTAATAATTTATCTCAAAACCCAGCATTTTAAATTCTCAGAAACGATCATTGCGGAAAAATTGTGGGCCGGGACAAAGATTTTTGAACGATCGATGCGATAAAACGATAGTTCGAGGAACGATAGAAGCGGGAAAATGTAACATTATTTTATATGGGATGTATTCGGGACCGAACAAAACGGACGATGCATCCGGGAAAACGATAGTTCCGGGAACGATGGATAGAAGTTTCACTGTAGTTATAAACTACCATGCATGAATGTTACGTTATGTTCCCAGATGGACCAGAGATTGGTGTAATTTGTAATGTGTACTTACCAGTTTGAACTCCAGAAATGTTGGGTACACATCCTCTACTCATGTCAAATGGTACAGCTGAGTCAGCTTGTGTGCTGCGATGCCTGATACTATGTAAGACCATTTCACATTCAACGGTCTCTGTGATGGTTGTTGGAACAGCCCCTCTAACTGCGGACACCACCAGCTTTATGTTCCCCACTGTGTGTGGCGCATCTGCACAAGCAACCCCACTTAACATATTTCAGGATCAGAGTAATAAAAACATCATTCATTAATAACAATTAGAGAATAAATTATTTATTTAGGGTTTATTAAATTATACTTCTAACAAGTCAGATTACACAGCATTGAATATTAGGATGATTAGCAAATAATTAATTGGAAAGGTACTATCTTGGTATTTGTTCACAAGCACTGTGGAAAACCATAAGAAACTTCAACCATGAAAGTCAATCCCTGGGCCAAGATTTGAACCTAGTACAGTAGCCGGGGCGAATCTCTGCATTCCATATCTATTAAAAGTAAAAGGCAAGGGAACCAGATGAGTGGGAAAGGGTGGCAGATAAGAAAGCATATACTGCCCATACTATAAAAATTATTTCCTGGCAACAGTACTTTGTAGCTCACTGACTCACCTCCTGGGTCAGTAAGTGTTTGGATTATGTACTATATGAATTTGTTTTCCTTATACATGCAAGACAGTGATGCAGACAATAAATTCAGTTTGATCCCAGATATAGTAACAACCAAACTGTTGTAAACACCTTACCATTACTCTTTTGGCATTAAAACATGTTTGATGAAGTATGAGACAATGGGAGGAAAATAAAGTGATGAAACTGTTTGGAAGGAATTTTTCATTAATTTGTCATGAAGGAAAGCATGATGATGAAACCAAGACTGGCCAAACACGCTTACGAGGAGGACCATCGGATAAGTTGGAACGGCAGCATTCTTCAAATCAAAAGAAACGGTACTTATAGAAAGTACAAAGAATCAGCTCACATGGCGTGATTGGTGAACCCCATTAGTCAGACCAGTCTGGAAATTTCGCCCATATGGATTCCGTTGATCAACAAGGAAATCAGCAGTAATATGGTTTAATAGATACCGATAACTGTGTGCAACACTTGTCCTAAGTTACCCGGTAGTCTCTTATCTCTCAAGGAGGACACTAGTGACAGGTTCTTTCCTGCTTATAGGTTCATATCCTCCCGTACAGAGGACAACAGTAGTGTATTCTCAGGTGTTTTATGGTGTTTGGGTTTTAATGTCCTTTGATGACTTGGATGCCAACACCTTTTTTGCATTGTTTTGATGTCAATTTTTATGTGGTTTCAGAACTGCTCTTATAATTTTTATTTTATCTTTTAAGTATTATATTTCACTGACAGAACCCATACTTGGGCGGATAAGTTCATATAACTGCACAAATTAAATTGTCCAGTGACAGAGACTAGCTCTTTCTAAGGGACTCAACAGAGTAAGTACCTCTCACCTGAAGATGTGAAACGTCGCGAATTTTAAAAAACAGATGATGGAAAAAGTCCTGATTACAAATAATTTTAAGTGTAAACTACTGCCCTCAGAACCCTTTAGAATTGGATGATGATGAAATGGTGGGTAAATGTAAAGTAATCAGGTTACAAGCCAATGTTGACACTTAGGGGAGAGGAGGTATAGCTCCTACTCATTCTCAACCTTGACACTGGAAGGGGTGAGTGGTCTGCACCATTCCACAGCAGCATTTAATCCACAGAAAAGAACCCCATTACCCATTAAACAGGAACCAGTCTGTACACAGAGGCTAGGAGAAAATCCTCTGCCCCTGTTGGGGATTGAACTTCGATTGTCTGGCCTGTAGCCAGTCACTATTCTGACTGAACGATCTGATTCACAATGAATTGCCAGGTGCTTGTACAGTAAAACAAACATTTCAAGAAATGTTACTGATGACTTCTGCAAGACAGGTAATCTCTCTTAATACAAGACTTTTATGGATTTATTTTAAGAACTCCAATATGAATTTTTGTGACACAAACTATGTCATATAACACAAAACAAATGCTGTACACCAATATCTATTTAGTATGATATGCAAGTGCCTGTACAGCAAGCTTTCCTCCAATGCAGATTCAATTATATGTGTGAAAATAAAGTGAAATAATAATCTGCATAATCCAAAAAAATTTATTATATACAGTCTGCCAGATACCCTGTAGTAGCACAAAAAATTCCACTTCTGTTTAGAAAGTTAAATTGATAATTCCTGCTCATGCTGTATCTGACATGACAGAGTTCAATGCCTAAATTTGTGTTAATATTCTGTTTTAATAACTGCCATTAAAGTATTTCATTTACAAAGTCCAAATTTCCATTGAAATTTTAATTTAATACTTAAATTTCTGGTGAGATTTTTTATTATATTACAAAGTTTATTCATAAACAAATGTCAAAGCAGTATATATATTAATTTATAATTTAGTTACTTGACTTTGCACACCTGAGTCCCTATATCCCCACTAATTACTGGAGGCCCCTGTACATTATTGCAGCATTTAAATGTTTGCATTCCCAAAATCCCATGTACACACTTGTTAAGTGCAGGCCAAAAGAATTTTTTTTATTGACTTGTAATCCGTCGCAGTAAAATCAAATTAACTTTCGCACTAAAACTTGAAACACTGCAGCTTCTACTGGTCTACTTCATTCCTTCATATGTTCAGACCAGACCCACACAGTAACATGTATCAGTCATTCCATTCTGTTATTCCAAAGATATTTGAGACTACTTTATTGCATCTTAAAATGGTGATTTCAATGAATGAACTACCAATAAATCTCATTCTAATGGTTTTATAACAAGTAATAAAAAGGCCTAAATTTTAATTGTGACACCTTACTTTAAGGTAGAGTATTAATTATTCTGTTGACTCATTAATACAAACAACAGCAGAACAATATTAAATCGTGCAAATTAAACTATATTAACTGCAAGAATTAACTATTCATTTAAATTAAATTTTATACAAAAACACACGCCAGTAACTAATTTAAAATGTGTAGTTATCACCTTTTCAACTTCGCCTAGATTAATGTGCGTGCTTCTTAAACTGAGAGGAGTCAAAGCATCTCCTGGCGTTACCTTATAAAGGCAGATGATCACCAACATTGCATATTTTTGCACAGCCCTCTGAAGGCTAACCACTGGATTTATGCATTTTTAGTGGCATTCCATTTCTTCCAGGATCTACAAATAATTAAGTCACAACAACATGAAACTAAAGGAGTAGCCTCCCTTCTCATCTTATCTCTCCAGACAGAACTCATTCATGCATTTACAACTGATGGCATGAGAAATCTGTAAAATACTTTCTTCCACCATTTAGCAAATTTTCTGTCATGTGATCACCTACATCCAAACCTCCCATATAATCACTATTAAACAAAACTGCCTTTGGACAAGGTATTTTGCTGCCATCCCTCAACTTGCACTTTGCTATTTCTAAATCACTTGTGTGGCTGTTACTTATAACAATTACTTCCTTAGTACCTTACCATTTCATGGCCACTGTACCTGATTCATTTACCAAGAACATAAAGTGTTCTCTTTTATAGATTTCTGGAAACTCTGCAACATGTTTCCTTGTTCTCATGCAGATTCTAACAGCTGGATAAGGAAATGTGTCAAGCACGCTGGTCGATTTAAAATCTGCCAAAATAATTTCTTCTTTCCAGTAGACTCCTTCATGATGTCCAACCTTTCAATAGTGCACTGTGATATGAGCATAAACTACTGGGAAACACTCTGAGGAATGTCTCTAATTCTGATAAGCACTGATTTAAATGTTTGCATGAATAATGGATTAGATTTTCTGGCTTGAAAATTGTCATCTGTGTGAACAGAGTGTATGCTTGCTTACAGTAGCAAGAGGAGTATCATAATTCCTACCAAACTGTTATCAGCAGTGGAAGATACAGTAAAACCCCTCTGGTTCGACACCCCTATATCCTGGACACCCCTCTATATTGGACACTTTTAATTGGAACCAGCATATATCCTATAATTTTACGTGTCCACAACATCCTATATCTTGGACACCCCTTTATCCTGGAACTTGTCACCCCTTTTGTTGTAAGTTGGACAGGTGCATGCATGCACTTAGTTTCAATGCTTTTATGGGAACTGTTTACAGTTAATATTTTGTTGTTTTGAATTTCTGACTGATGAATGCCTTCTACCTGAGGGTGTGAGACATTGAACACATCATTGGAATGCAGTGAAAGTGAATAGTTATTCTTTTGTTAAACCCCTCACTTGAGTTTTAACTTTGTCAGTACTGTGCTTTCAACTGAGTTAAACAGTGTTAACAGAAATTGGAATGGTATGCTTTCGCTCATAATCAACCAGGAATGGTTGAAACCTTATTCGGATTGCGGCAAAAATTAGAAAGAGGATGGCAAATTCCAAGATAAAAGCAAAAGAGCAGTGTTTTGTGATGGACCTTTTTACAAGGAATAAGTGACATCATATGTTGAGCTACTGCCATAAGTACAATTAAACAAAATACATTCTGAATATTTAAAATTTCACTGAGGCTGGGGTATAATGTGCAACCATGAGAATGGGTTTCAAAAGATTATTATTATTGTCATTAATTCTTAATTCAAGCAAGCCTACAGTAGTTAGATTATGTAAGTAAATAGATTGCATTGTCGGTAAACTTAAAGTATTGGTGCCCTTCCCGTTGAGTTTATCCATGCAAGTTTAGTTTACTGAAAACAAAATTTGTAAAAATTTAATTTACCCTTTTGATTTTTCTTATAAATAATTTCCCTTTTGGAAAGGGCTCCATAATACTCTACAATTACCACATTGTCAGTACACCACAATTTGAAAGGCTGATTTTCCCCTTTCCCTCTATCCTGGACACCTCTGTAAGTAGGACACATTATCGTGGAACCGCAAGTGTCCAAGTTAGAGAGGTTTTACTGTACTTGTAATTCTTTTAAACCAACAACACCACCCGAATCAGAAAAGTCAGAAACACGCCTGTGCTCATAGTCTGGGTCACTGTCACTGATTTTACTGCCTTTCATTCTCACGTGGGTAGAGAATAACACTGTGTGTAACTGCAAACCGTTTTGAACACAATGAATATGAACTATCAAACCATCTAACCGCTGCTTAGAACAGAAGTGCATGATACTGGATTGCTACTCAGCATACAAACTCATTTCACAGTTTGTTAGCAAAATTGTCCTATATTTATTCCATAAAACAAAGGGGTGCAACATCTTATTCAGTATTTGTTTTCAGGTAACATAAGCTCCGTGGTAAAAATGTTGGAACTTACATAACCCTCTACGCTAATTCTTGGTTTTTCTTGCTTGTCACTTGCACACTCAGCTCATTGTCCATTCACTAGAGCAACATGTTTCAGTCTGTGGCCACCATTACATTCAAATTCCTGCTTTTATGTCATTGCTACCAAAAGTCATTTTTGAGTACTTAGACTCCTGCTTCGTATGTGGGAAGCCCTGGGTTGAAATCGCAGCCTGGAGATTGCTTATCCTGACTGTAGTGTTTGCAGTTTTTCTCAGTCCTTCAAGGTAAATGCTGAGATACTACCTTAAATTATGCATGACCGCTTCCTTCATTTCTCTCTCTTTGTCATCAGTCTTCCGAGTGCTTTGATGAGGTCCTCCATTTTCATCTATCTTGTGCCAGCCTCTTCATTTCCACATATTTTTTTACAGCCCACATCCTCAAAAATCTGCGTCACATATTCCAATCTTTGTCTCCCCTTCAACTGTTCCTTCCATTACCACATTAACCAATCCTAGGTGTCTCAAAATGTGTCCCACCATCCTACCTCTTCTTCTAGTAAGATTTCCCCATAGACTTCTTCCTTCGCCTATCCTATTTAAAACCTGCTCATTTCGTACTTTAACAGTCCACTTAATTTTCAATACCCTTCTATAGCACCACATTTCAAAAGCTTCTATCCTTCTTCTTTCTGGCTTTCCCACTGACCATGTTTTGCTTTCTTATAGCACTATGCTCCAAACATATAACTTCAAAAAATCTATCTTAATTCCAGGTCAATGTTTCCTTCATTTACAATTCATTATTCATTGTCATCCTCTCATTCAACATTACATGGTATGAGCTACAGAACCTGCGTCACTGAATAAACTATAAATAAATATGTCATTGCACTGGTGATCATATTGTCTCCTTCTGATGTCAAAAACTAATGATAGAATAATAAGTTTAAAACGTTTCCACTTACTTAGTACAGTGATGATGAATACTGATCATGCAGGGAGCAAGGACCTCTGAAACATTGGTAATCTTCTACCAGACTATACGCCTCTACAGCCCAGAAGACAGCAATCTTCAAGTCCATTGTGTTTTTGATCTGTAAACAAAAATGTTTAAATTAGTAAATGTGATATGTGCATATGATGTGGAGTAGTCGAGTATTACCTTACCTGAGTTGTGGTAAGTCATTGTACAATGATGCATTTATCTTATTAGGAGTGAAGGCGGTTTACTATGTTGTGTGTGCAGCATTTTTCCACACTGTTCAGAAATTTTGCTAATAAAATAGACAGATGCGTCATACCTCACATCATTCTGGAACAAAGGACCACAACACAAACAACTCAGATAATGCAACACTCTTACTAATACACACCATATACACATATAAATGTAAAAATTTTCTGTTTACAGATGAAAAACACACCAGCAACGACCAATCTCTGCAAAACCATTTTCAATGAAACCTTTAGCATAAACTTTTTAACCAGTTCGAAAAGTTTTAACATATACAGTTGTCTTCATTTCTTAACATCGAAAGGAGAAAATACAATACAGTAAAGACAAAAGCAACTGAACCTGATGTCGATCACGTGTATAGAAAGTGAACAGTGTAAAGTTATCGAATAACAAAAACCAATACTCCACAAAACACACAGATTACTACACTACCACTGCTGTAATTTACATAAAAATTTGCTTACTGTGATTAAGACAGTAGAATATAAAATTATCCTTACAATAGACTCTTGAGTGTAATGACTTTAGCCTTCCCACCATTACAATTCTTCTTGAGAAACTGCTGCTTCCCGCCTCTTCCCACTAAGCAAACGCCGCCATTCCATCTGATGGCGTTACCAACGTAAGACTATTACAGTTCTGGGGGTGTAGCGTTAGGACTGCAAGGCGTTACAACCCAGAAGACCGTGCGAAGCGCAAATTCTACTAATAAAACTAATATATGTCACACCTAGTTTTAGGGCTGAGTTGGACCACATTTCTCACATCGGACATTACTGAATAACTCTTGCGACAAATGTGCCAGGTTAGTATCGAAGGTGGTAAGAGTGTGTACTGTGTATCTGACAAGGGCGTAGTCCGGTTGGTCATGTCGAAACCTCACCTGAAATTTTGCTCATCTACAGAGCCCATCTAGTAATGATTGTGCACAAAATTCCAGCTGCTGATACGCTGTGCAAGGGTGCGAAACAATTGCTCAAAATTCGAATATATATATATTTACAATTCGCGCATGCGTCTGACGGCAGTGCGGCCTAGTAGTGGCATGGTATTCACGGGTACAATGCAACGAAGAGGGGGGGCGGGGGGGGGCAGGCGCTGAGAATTTAGTCTTCGAGGAGCAAGAAGCTTCTGTCTGCGCAGAACAAGCCAAATGCGAAATAGATAATGTGCAAATAAACCTTTAATTCGATGTTCGTGGTGTTAATTGAATATGAGCGTCAAAAATAACGAGAAAATGTAAGTAGTTCTTAAAACGGATTTTTATTTAATAGTCTAACAAAGCAGCATATAAAAATTAAAATCATTATCTATCCGATTAATTAAAGAATATAGTACGACTAATGTAGCAAAACATCTATTTTCCTACGTTGTATATTAGTACATGTACGTAGTAGGCCAGGGATGAGCGATGAACTACTTCGGAACCCCTTCCCACTCATAAATTATCATCCTCTGACGCCACATAAATACTCAAGCTGCTCTTAATTGTTCTCTGGTTACGTAACGATGCAGTTTCAAATTCACAGGTTCAACAGAACCGAATGAGACAGATGGCATGAATACAGACGACTGTTGGAATGGGCCAGCCGTAGCATTCGCATGCAAAGGCGGCAAGAAACCTCATTCAAGATACCACTAGACCTAGATGTTTGATAATGTGAATAAAAAAAACACTCTATCTGATACCAAAAGCTGCATGTCAGTCAATACTTTGAGTCTGCTGAGAATTCAATATTTACACCATAAATATTTTAAGTAATTTTCCTTCAAAACAATTCAATGCTAACCCTTATTGCTCCAGAGACCAAAATCAAATGCCCATTAAAATCCGTACAGTGCTTCTCTAGTTGTTACACGCTGACAAACGAATGGTCGGACAAACATGGCGAAGTCAACAGGATCATTTTTTTAACTTTCATTGCAAGCACGCTAACCGAAAATAGTTGGGATATAAATGAAAATGACCATCAGGAAACAGGAAAGTGAGCTTACCCACAAACGTTGGTTCAATACTAACTATTAGACTGAACACATGTTATACCAGTCCCAGAGCCGGAATGCATCCACGTCAACTGCAAGGCTTAAAACCAAATGACAATGTATTACACCATTAAACTTTCAATTAATCTGCTTCAACACTCTGTTAAAAAAAACTTTCACTTCTACACACCATTCTTCCATTCATTCTTCAGTAAAAGCCTCAATGAAAATAACTGGTTTCAGTGTGGGTTTATGCCAAATGCTTGCTACTGAAAACACCTATATGGGAGGATAATATTAAAATGGATTTGAAAAAAGAGTGTGAAGGTGTTGACCACATTCCACTCACCGGAAGACAACAGCATTCAACAGAAAATTTTAAATCAACACTGCAATTAACTTTCAGGTTCCATAAAATCAAGGCATTTCAACTTGTCAAGGAAGCAACAAGTTTAATTTTTTGTCAGCTGAGTATTTTGAGTTTCCTGTAAAGGAAGTTGATACCTTCTGACATTTCAGAAATGTAGCTTCAAGGATTACTGCAACACCTGATGTGTTTAACAATACCTTACTGTCAACAACATTAATCTATAATTCTTCTATAGAAGTAGAAATGTAAGTGTTGAGAAATGCAAATGCTATTTTACTGTATGTGCTACCTGTTTTGAAAAAGAACTTTTCTACATATTACACAAGTTAACTTTGGACACTTGGCGTTTCACCTTAACATTACTCCAGTATTTCCAGATGGTCAGTTTAAATAAATGTAAATTTAGTGACCACGTTTTGGTTACTTACCAATGACAATCCAGTGACCATACAGAGTTCTCTTACAAGCAAAATATACAAATTTAAAACCAAATTATGAACAAAATAATACACATCAACTGTGGTCAGCAAGACCACAAGGTGTCACAACCACCTAGAAGACCACACAGCATCAAAACCAATACAGTCAACATCTTCACTGCCAAGAGAACCTCAAATCTTAAAGAAATACACCCACAGAAGTTAAATTAGTATCAGTAGGAATTAGCCCCTTCTCAGATGCTCAATATGACCTTGGTAGATAATTCCAACAGTATCCAAAGATTGTGTCCCAAACTTTTTGAAAGCTTTCTTGTGTATTCTACTGATGCAATGGTTCTGACTGACATTGCAGTCATATACAAAAATACACCAGAAGTGAGATTCAAAGATCTAGGGAGCAATGGTTCTGAGCTTTATGGTCAATCAATCTTTCAGAAACCACTTATCAACCTTCTTGAACTAATGCATTTTCCAACTCAGGAAATAAAACGTTCTGAAATGTATCAAATCTGGAGCTAATTTAAATTCAAGAAGACAATACTGCTAGTGCACCATGAGAAGTCTACTGGGAGTGAGGTGGACATAAGTGGTTATGCTATACCCTTTAATAAAATATGTGTCCACACATGAAACACAATATACTGCACGAAAGCAGAAATATGCAGAGAGCACATGCAAGTAAGATCACCCATTCTACCACTCCTGTTTCCCAGCAGACTTTTTGCAGAGCATTTACAGTAATTTGTTCACAAAATTATTTTAAAGCGTACTCTTTCTTCGGAAAAACCCAAGCACCTAGCAATTTTTAACACTACTAATCTGCAAATACTATAAACTCAAACTTACTTTGTGCTATGTAACGTAAACCCATGATCCGCATTAGCAACTGCTTCACTCATTCTACTCAGCTACATCACACCACCTCTTTAACACCTGCTAGGCATGTTTGTGTTAGACTAGAGAAGATAAATACTTTCACACTCATACCAAGCCACTCTCAATTATTCATGATGCTACTTGTGCATGAGCAATGTCAGTAACAAATACTGGGATGCAAATAAGTGTGCTACATAAGCAAGTACAGCAAAGAATTTTACTGAAAATAATCAGGGTATGTTACACATTGCACTGATTTGCACATTAGCCTATTTGAGATGGCATAAGTCAGCAGGATCACTTGTGTTCGATTCCCAGGAAAGGCAGGGCTATATTTCTACATCACCACATCCTGATTAACTACAAGGCCAGCGCAGCCTCTTATTCAATCAGTACGTGCAAAAAATTAGTACATGATGTAAAATATAGATCTCATTAAGATCTACATTTTCTACACAAGAAGTATGTTAATATGGTGAATATTTTACAAAATACAGACACATTATTTCTCAATGGGTGCAGCGTGATGTGTGTAGTGCAATTAGCTTTGCAAAAATACATCTCTATCTGCAATAAAGTAAAATCAAGACAAGTAGGCATATAAAATAGTAGGGAACATAGTGGAAAATACATGTATGCTACCATTTCACACGTTTTAAGCTAACTCACATTGCAGAACGAAACATTTGTAAATACTCAGCTAATACATGTGAACCAAAATACTGTGTTATAAAACATTAACTTTTATAGTAAACAAAATTTAATGGCATAAGCTTACCAGCTGACGAGTGAACTTCTCGATTTTTCATTCAGCTTCTGTTGGTCCCTGAAAACAAATTACAACCACTGATAAATATTGTATCATGTCCTTAATATGCTCCTTCGTAAAATAAACACAAGACTACATTCCAACTTCCTGAGACCATATGAACAGGATAGCAATGTATTAACTGTCTGATGTGTATTCAGGAGGGATCTAATTTAATTCATGGCTGGAGTAACAGCTATACTACTTGAGATTCACATGGTGATAAATATGATGGTAGTCATCTCATAAAATGCAGCATAAGGTAGTATGGTAGACATTGAATGCTGGAATAGTACTTTAACACTTCTTGTTGACATTTAAATGGCCTGCTGCTCTGCTTTCACTTACATAATTTGTTATTAATAACTTAAAATATAAAGGCTAAGTAGTGACAAGTTTATGTCCTTGTTGATCACAACAGAAATCTTATCTCAAAAATAAGATCTCATATTCCAAAAGACAAGACAAGACATGAAAACTAAATGACAAGATTGGTGGA
This sequence comes from Zootermopsis nevadensis, assembly GCF_977971745.1. Lineage (NCBI taxonomy): Eukaryota > Metazoa > Arthropoda > Insecta > Blattodea > Termopsidae > Zootermopsis > Zootermopsis nevadensis. The sequence goes on from NW_028259154.1 coordinate 6,756,621, forward strand.
TTAGTGAGTGTGGTCACTTTCAAAATATTTGCCTCTATCTTCACACACATTCAGCCCCTGACATGCCCAAAAGCACTGCTAGAAATCAACTTCTAAATGTCTTTACATCTTATAATAATTTCAAATGATACCCTTTCAATATGTTTCATTTTAGAAATATGAACATTAAAAGGTCACCAGGGTCAAATCAGATGACTCACCAAAAATCAGTTTTTTCTAGTGCTCTATCTGAATATACTGTTATTAACTCAAAATTCCCCTCTCTAGCTATAGGTTCAGTTTTCAGTCTTCCAGACCAGGGCTGTGGAGTCAGAGTCGGAAACAATTTTAGGTGGAGTTGGAGTCGGCAAAATGTACCGACTCCGACTTCGATATAAAATCTTAAGAAAATATTATTTTAACACTTTTGCTACCATGTGAGCCACTGGTGGCCTCACACTTAAGGAGATTCAATGACGTGTTGAGTCACATGGTGTGGGAATAATTCTTTGTAACTTTGGCTCTGGTACCTTAATAATACAAACTGTCTACAAATCAACCGATTTCTGCAATAACCATTAGACTTATATTTAAATATAGGTTATAAGTCTAAAAACCGTCTGATGATTCACATGGTGGTGATGAAATCTCTTGTGGTACCATTTACCATTTTAGTAGGTTTATCATTATTAATACATATGGAGGTTTTATGAAGGATTCAGAGGTTTTAGGACCGACTCCACAGCCCTGTTCCAGACTGTGTATTTTTCCACTGAAACTTTGGCATTTTATTTCAAGCCATACAGAAAGATCATGCCTCATCAAAAGTCTGTAATTTGATGGTTGGGCTTTCTCTGTAAACTTGATGAAAGTCTGTGGAACTTCCAGTACAGACCCTCAGTTAAAGTCAATCTCACAGTTCTTCTATCCATGTTAGGTTCTTCTGTTACTTTCCAAACAGTCTAGTGACAATCATTTCTCAGTATTTGTTACTTTCTTCCAAATTTAAGAAAGTTTTTTTTATGGCCACCACACCTTTCATCATCTGCAACATCATCCCTTTTGCTTTGAAATAACTAAACCCACACAAAAGCCAGTATTCTCACAACTGCTTTCAATAAATTTGCTGTTAACACTTTGTAAAATTCAAACATATTTTTTTCAAGTTTGACAAAATTTTAGAACTGATGCTATTCGAACAATCATTAAAGGCATAGCCTAACAGCACAAAGGAGGTGGTGACATGAACCCCACAAATATTAGACGTGACCCTAAGAAACTTACTAAATTACGCTCAAATATAAAAATCTAATAAGCGGCAACACAGAATACAAAATTGATTTTTCTAGTATCAAAATTAACCATTTATCAGAAACGAAATTACATGAAGCTGAAGACAATAATGAAAATGCAGACTATAAGTACAGATGAGCATTCAGACATAACAGCAGATGCGAGCATTTAGTGAATACAAAATAATTTCCAGAATATTGTGAGCTCAACAAATCTCAGTCTTTTAAGATGTTCTGATACACTATAAAACATCAACTAAAGTGTTTATGTCAATCAGGCAATTACCTCAGTTCTTATACTTTGCTCAACTGAATCTGCAGAATGGAAGTAATGAGTACAACTTGTAATATTATGAAGAGATTTCACTAGACACTTACTACACTTAAAATTGTCAAAATTTCCTTTTAAAGGAAAATTCATAGTGCCTATAAAACCAAAAAATCAAACATTTTAGTATTATGACATTCAGTCATGCACCCTCTTCAATCAGACAGTTCTGCCACATGTTAACAATTTATTGTCCCTGTTAGAATCCCAAGAACTGTTTGGTATATGACTGTTGAATCATACTTTCATGGACATGAATTCAAACACACATAAACATTTTTTTAAGAAATTGGCAATACTAATGAGTTTGTTCATGCTGGATCATGTTGCTATGTACATAATTGTGAGAACTCAGATTTCCTGCCATATAATATTAATTGAGAACTCCTCATCTCAAGTGCCTCTGATAAATGGGAGGGTATGTTAAGCCTTAAAACAAAGTTATAATTTGTTAAATATAAAAAGGAAGATACTAAACATATACATAATTAATTTACTTCCATGCTTATCAATGACCAAAAACAAATGATAATTCACTGAAAAATCCAACTAATAACCTCAGATTATCTTCTGTGCATACACTTCTGTTTTGGACTAAAATCAGAATTGCAACAACTTTTACTTCAACAAAGATTAATGCAGGAATTAAAAGTTTAACATTTCTTTTACCTTCCCTTGATATGTAATTGCATTACATAGTTTTCTAGCAGAGAAAATAAAAATGGTAAATATGAACAAACAAAATGCAGAATAGTTGGTGAAGGCAATAAACAAAACTATAACCTTGTGTTTGGCAGAAAATTTGTTATAATTGTTTTTCTTACCCTCCCTCATTAAATGCAATTAATAATCATTCTACAATAAAAAGTAAATAAAGTAAAGCTATCCCACTACACGCCATACAGGTGCTTGAGGAGAGACTTCTTAACATCAGCACTAGATGTGGTGAATGGTCAGCATCACGCCCTGGCTTAGCTTTACCCCTAGGAAAGGACCATGATACCCACTCAATAAAAGGCTGGGTGGGCCCCAGAGCCAGCCTGGACATAGAGACTAGAAAAAAAACCCTGATCATCCAGTCTGTAGCTACTCACTATTCTGACTGAGATACCCTGGCTCCCAATCATTCTACAATCCTTAATTTAAGCCACCTAATGTCAGCTGCTGTTCTTATAATAAAAGAATTGGCTTTTATTACATTATAAATCATTTTACATAAAGTGGTAATAATTTTGGCTGGTATATTTCTTGTTAGCTCTTCTTCTTATAAACCTGAGAACCATAGTTTAAAACTATGGTCCTACTAAGTCCTTTCCATCAGCGAGGAGAAAAATAATTAAAAGAATGAGATCAAAACCTTACAGTAATGAATCAGGGTCACAGATTTATGAACTCAGTGTCCCTCTGTGTGTACTAATATAAGTGACTGGCAAGAAGGTTAATAAAAACCAATTTCAATATAATTTAGGCACACACATGAGAAGAATAAAAATGAGACTGCAACCAAAAATACCAATACTGTATTTTAATTTGACCAAGCCTAGCCCTTATTTTCCATCTAAAAGCATTTGACCTATAATAATATATCACATCATAGAGAAATAGTTTTACTGATATATCAATTGCTTAAACATTGCAAGATTATCACATATGTACTATCTCTGCATTGTGATAGCTTATTCAAACACATGTCAACCTTATGCACCCCACGGTACCGCATTCCATCCAGTTCCCTAAACAAGTCACATTAACAGAATATCACACCTAAAATATTACCTGTGATACATGTGAAACGGTGAAAAACATTAAAAAGGTTGCTGCACACAAAATGTTGGAGTTAAAAAAAATATTATGCACCTATATAAAATGGTGCCACGCCACGGTGGTCTAGCGGTTAGAACGCTGGCCTTGTAATCCTGGGGTCTCGGGTTCGATTCCCGGCGGTGCCCGAATTTATAACTTGTGTTGGGCAAGGCCGTGGTCTAGGCAACACGGAGTTTTCCTCCGTGGCATCCCAACAATTACTCCATTCACACTCAGAGGAAGGCAATGGCAAACCACTTCTGGATCATCTGCCAAGAACGTATATGAACAGGTCCCAGTCCGAGAAAAGGATGGAAGAATCCTGTTCATATGGACCTGTCGTCAGACAGAACACTAAATAAATATAAAATGGTAGATGGTTCATCAATTAATTGGTAAGAATCTGGATAGAAATGGCCATTTTAAGTTTCTGCCCCATTACTTTTCTCAGGAGAATACAGAAATGCGCAGAAAACCTCACTTAGAGCAGCTAGTCTCCAGGCTGAGATGTGAACTTGATACCCCTTGAATATGTAAAAGCTTACATACTGTTCTTGTGTGTGCACACACAAGACAAAACAGACACTGACTATTTAAGAGCACTAACTAGAACAGCAACTGCCTGAACTACAAATGAAAATGATCAGCAAACTTGGTCAGTATAAACATCACCAACATTTTGGCAGTCAATATTATGAATGTGATTGATTTGCAATGATTGTATAGTTTGACTTTATGGAGTCATTAGTAGCAAATGTAACTTTGACCTTAGAGATGCAGACAATACATTCCTTCAAAATGTGAGTAATAACCTACAAAAAACTACGCAGTGTCACAACCCATGAGACTCGATCGACAACTACAGGAAAGATTAATCAAGCACAAGGAAGGACAAACATGTCACTAATGACTAATTTTGTTAAAGAAACTGCTGAGCAGTAATGAGTAAGTTAGTTGCCTTCTAATAAATCATTATGCACTTTCAACAAATTGTCCTTTGTAACCTTGCAACGAGTGAGTCTATAAGAAAGGATAAATGTGGCCCCATGTTTGGAAAGGTTTGATAAATCTTACCCTTAGCTAAGTTAACGTAACTTGACAAAATAAATTCATGTCCTTAGCTGCCTGCTTTCCAAACAACAAATACTGCAGATGTCATCTTCAAGAAAGTTTGTTCCATGCATTCAAATACTTATATTTTATTTATTTATAATGCAAGGCCAGCTCTATGACAAGGCCAACCGACTGGATGAGAAGGAGATGGAATTGGAGCCAGAAGAAGAAGTAGAAGAGGACGACAAAGGTCCAGAGATACTGAAGAGCGAGGTAGATAAAGGATATGAGAAGAAGAAATGCTATGGGAGATGATGAAATCCCATCGGACTTATTGAAAGAACTTGGAGAGAAAGGAGTGAAGGTTCTTACTAGACTCGCTAACAAGATATACACCTCCGGTGAGTGGCCCAAGGACTTTCTGGAAGTAACAATGATTCCGTTACAGAAGAAAAAGAATTCCAAGAAGTGCGGCGATTACAGGACCATCAGCCTAATCTCACATGCGGCGAAGATAATGACGAGAATACTGACTAAAAGACTAGAAAAGAAGATAGAGGAAGTGATCGGAGACGACCAATTTGGATTCAGGAGAGGAAGAGGAACCAGAGATGCCATCGGATTTATGAGAATAATTTCAGAGAGAGTTCTCGATGTCAAGGAAGAAGTATGTGCCTGCTTCATCGACTGGAAGAAGGCTTTCGATCGAGTAAAATGGAAGAAATTAATGAGGATCCTACAGAGAATTGGAATTGATTGGAGAGATAGAAGACTAATCGAAAACTTGTACATGCAGCAAAAAGTCAAAGTGAGACTGGACTCAGGAGACACCAACAGCGTTGAGATAGGTAGAGGTGTAAGACATGGGTGCTGCTTATCACCAATTCTTTTTAACCTGTACGGGGAATGGCTTGCCAAGGAAGCTGTGGAGGGAACAGGAGACTTCAAAATTGGAGGAAGAGTGATAACGACTGTAAAGTATGCAGACGACTTAGTAGTATTGGCGAAGGAAGAGGAGGAATTACAGAACATGATGGACAAGTTAGTGGAAACAGGTAGAGAGTATGGAATGAAAATCAACATTGAAAAATCAAAGGTAATGAGGATAGCACCGAGAGCAGAACCATTGAACGTTGTAATTGGAAACAAACAGATGGAGAATGTGGAGCATTTCAAGTACTTGGTAAGCATAGTCACGACGGACGCTCTGTGCACCAAGGAAGTAAAAGCAAGGATAGCCATGGCCAAGGCAGCTTTCGTCAAGAAGAGGATACTTCTCACTAGCAAGTTGGGCTTGGAGATGAAGAAGAAACTAGTGAAGTGTTACGTATGGAGTGTAGCGCTGTATTGAGCAGATACTTGGACACTCAGGAAGAAGGAACCGAAATACCTGGAGAGTTTTGAAATGTGGTGTTGGAGAAGAATAGAGAAGATCAGGTGGACGGATCGAGTGACCAACGAAGAAGTATTGAGGAGAGTCAACGAGCAAAGAAGCATTCTGCAGGCGATTACACGAAGGAAAGCTAACTGGCTGGGACATATTATGAGAAGGAATGGATTACTGAGTGATATCACCGAAAGCCAGGTTAAAGGAAAGAGAGGACTAGGAAGAAGATTGATACAGCTAACCGACGACCTTAAACAAGGAAAGAAGATGACGTTCCAGGAATTAAAGCGAGAAGCCGAGAATAGGGACAACTGGAGAGCTCTTTTTGGGCAGAGCAATGGACCTGTCGTAAGACAGAACACTTAATAATAATAATAATAATGCAAGGCCAGAGAGCTATCACACAGTATCCCTAACATTGCAAATAGATTAAACATAAGAAATGCAGGTTACAATACAATTCAGAACATTTTGTCTTCCCATCTGCTACATTAAAAAATAAAGACTCAATTAGAGAAAACTATATTATGTATGTGGGTGTGAAACTTGGTCTCCCAATAAGGAAAGAGCATATGTTGAGGTTGTTACAGTAGTAAAAATGTCAATTGTCCTTTCCTATGTTGTGATTCCACTGGTCTTGTGGTTACCAACATTTTGGAAAAATGTACTGCGTCCATTTTCAGAGCAGCACTTCTAAACAGAGGCAATATAACCTGTACTAACAGAAATTATGCAACTAAGCTCTTCGGGGGGGCTGGTCAAGTTTTTAAAACGCAACCACCCCCTTTCGGGGGGGGGGGGGTTGCGTTTTAAAATCTTGAGTAAGAAACTAAATCAACAACCCGAATGGGGGGTTAAAACACTTGAATGGGGGGTGAAAACACTTTAAAATCTTGAGTAAGAAACTAAACCAACCTTCCCGAATTGGTTGCGTTTTAAAATTTTGAGTAAGACACTAAACTAACCCCCCTTCGGGGGGGGGGGTGGTTAGTTTAGTGTTGTTAGTTTACTCAAGTCATTTGTTTACTCGGCATTGTTGTGTTGGTACAACAATGCCGAGTAAACAAATATAACGTAACATTGTTTGATGACGTAATTATTTGGCTACAAATTGTATGACGACGACGAAAAAACACAAATTTTTATAGTACTAGAGCAGGGCGCTCCTTTCGGAGCTCCTACGGGGGGGTTGGTCAAGTTTGTAAAACGCAACCAACCTTGGTTAGTCCCAAAGGGGAGTTAGTTTAGTGTCTCATCCAAGTGCTTTAACCCCTGAGTTAGAAACTAAACTAACCCCCCCGAATGGGGGGTTTACACACTTGACCAAACCACCGAAGGGGTTTGGTTGCGTTTTAAAGTCTTGAGTAAGACACTAAACTAACCCCCGTGTATAAACAAATATAAGGTGATATTGTTGATGACGTCATTTTTTGAGAACGATGGCTAATCCTTTCGGAGCGCTTCTTGTAATCTGATATTTTACTTCTTTACGTCGCTGATCAGAGGCCAACAGTTCTTGGTCAGTCAACTTTCTACGTCCAAACCCACCCTTGCAAGTCTTCCTTTTTTCTAATCTGTTTTCTGTTGAAGAGTTCTGATGTTTTAGTTCTTTACGTCGCTGTTCAGTGGCCATCTGTTCTTGGTCAGTCAACTTTCTACGTCCAGCAACACCATTGCTAATCTTCGTCTGTTTTTTCTTATTCTTTTTTTCTCTTCTGTTCTTGTTGTATACGTTTTTCTATGTTTATCAATGTAACTCTCCCTTCGTTTTTCTTTATTTATTAAATAGGTCTGATGTCTTAGTTCTTTACATCGATGTTCAGAAGCCACCTGTTTTTGGTCAGACAACTTTCTACGTCCAACCCCACCCTTGCAAGTCTTCGTTTGTTTTCTTCTGCTCTTCTCTTCTTGTTGAATAAGTTTTTCTGCGTTTATCAATGCAAATCTCCCTTCGCTTTTCTTTACTTGTTAAGTAGGTCTGATATTTTAATTTTTTACGTCGCTGTTCAGAGGCCCACTGTTCTTGGTCAGTCAACTTTCTACGTCCAATCCCACCCTTACAAAGCTTCGTCTGCTTTTTTCCCCTTCTGTTCTTATTGAATACGTTTTTCTACGTTTATCGATGTAATTCTTCTTTCGCTTTTCTTTATTTCTTAAATATGTCAGATACAGTACAGAGGACAACTTTTCTAGGTCAGTCAGACGTTTTAAAATCTTGAGTAAGACTCTAAACTAAGTCCCCCGAATGAGGGTTAAACACTTGAACAACCCACGTTTTGGGGAGGGTTGGTTGCGTTTTAAAATCTTGATTAAGGCACTAAAGTAACCCCCTTCCGGGGGTTAGTTTAGTTTCTTTTTGGTTGAATATTATTATTAGTATCAGATTACCTTTTTGGTGTTGGCAACGTCTTCTTTCACTTTCCTTCATTTCTTAAATAGTTTTATGTCGCTGTTCGGAGGCGATGTGCTGCTTCTGGAGCAGTGATAATGCGACTGGCTTGATAGTTTTTGATTTCTTTGTTGTGAAGCGTTATTTGTTTCCTCGGCATTGTTGTGTTCCACAACAATGCCGATTTTGTTTATAGTTGACATTGTTGATGACGTAATTTATTGACGACAACGACTAATCACAAATTTTTATAAGGAGATAAAAAATTGATAGTGGAACCACGGTTCCGGAGAATCTAACGTAAATACGTCTATACGGAAAGAAAGTTTATATATTAGCTTTCATTACAACAATATTAACAGCAATGCCGAGTAAACAGATGGCGTTTTCTAGGTAACATAACAATGCACGCAAGCTGATCATTGTTGTCGATCCATATTAACACATTGTTGATATGGATCTTACACGTTTTCCTTTCACATTTTCCTTTCACTTGTTTGCCGAATGACCCATCCGTATAGACGTATTTACATCAAAAAAGAAGATTATTATTATGAATTATTTAATTGGTCCACAAGCAGCCAAAAACTTCAGGCGTGTTGCCGTCATAACTCGGATGCTTGCAGCCCAGATGAAACTGTAATCACGGCTCGAACCACGAGATAGGCGGCTACAGTGAGTTGGGGTCGCGCGCACGCAGTAATCGGAGCGACCCAAGAAGCACGGCCTTTTGCATCCGGCTGAGTAATGCTGCAGCGTTACGCTGGCATGCCGGAATAAGCTTGATGTTGGCCGGCAGTGACGACTTGACTCCTCCAAGAACTCCGATTACAAGGACGATTAATTTGACAGTGAATCCTGGGTACAGCTGTCTTAGCTCAAACACAAGGTCTTGATACTTGGTCCGTTTTTCAGCCTCCTTCACAACTATGTTGGTTTCAGCCGGGGCCGAAAACTCGATGACATACATGGTGCATCCAGAGGTATCGATGAGAACGATGTCAGGTTTAGTGGCTGTTAACTGCCTGGTAGTGGGGAACGAATAGTTCCAATAAATTTTACACTTGTCGTTCTCAACGACGGACTCAATGTCCCCAGGAGCGTACGGCAAAATGGGTGTCTTATCTATGCCGTAAAAGTGTCTCAGGTGATAGTAAAGTATACGTAAAGCAGCGTTATGTCGATGAATGTAGGCGCAGCTGGCATAATGTTTACATGCCGACAAAAGATGCATCAACGTCTCTGGTTGCATTCGCATGCCCTGCAGACAGTATCCGCTACCCCCACACCCATCACCATTCGGCGGTACACAAGTGTGTTTTCAACACCATCTTGTCACGCTAAGATGAAACCCTCGGTTTCAGACTTTAGTCCAGCCGACCGTAGAAAGGCGAACGTCAGGTCTTTTGACAAGCCCATTTTTTCTACATTTTTGAAGAAGGCCCCATTCATGGGTTTATCTGCATGTTGCTTGAGCAACAAAGTTTGCTCAGCCTTCTTAACAGTGCCCTTGAATTGATCTGACGTCAGTGTCAAGAGGGGCAACTGTCTTCGCTGTCCAACTGAGCTGGTGTCGAAGTCAAATCCGAGGTCATTTGCTGCTCTCTTTGCCGCCTGAAATATAAACGCCCCTACACCCGCAGACTCATGCGAACACACGAATGTCAAGAGGGGATCAGAGCTATTAATGATGGAATGAGCTGTACCCAGAACTATCCTGTTGTGAAGATTCTCCAGACCCAAGAGACCTCTACCGCCAAGATGACGCGGGAGGTATATGCGTTGGACAGAAGATTTAGGGTGAAGACTTCGGTGCATGGTCATCATTTTTCTGGTGGCCCTGTCCAGGTTTTTCAACTTGTCAACTGTCCACTTCATTGCTCCAAAAGTATATAGCAGGATCGGAACAGCAAGCATGTTGGTGGCAGTGACTTTGTTTCTACCAGACAGCTCGGAACTCCAAATCTGTCGTAGGGTGTGTCTATACTTGCTGCACAGAGCCTCTTTGACCTTGGAGACATCTTGGACGTGACTCTCACTCACACCAAGATATGTATAGGACTCTTCGGCATCAAGATGGTGTATGATGTTTCCGTCCAAGAGTTGCACGTCTTCGCCGAAATCCCTATTTCTTCCCATTTTCAAATGCAGAACTGCACACTTGTCCAATCCAAATTCCATGCCGATATCCTGAGTGTATACTTGCACGGTGTTCAGTGCACTTTGAATGCCGCTGTCGCTGGCAGCATAAAGTTTTAAGTCATCCATATAAAAAAAGGTGACTTTGTGGCTACGAATGGACGGTGCACCGCACATAAAGCCACGTTCACGTCTTAGCACAACGGAAAGAGGAAGTAGCGAGATGCAGAAAAGAAGAGGGCTCAAGCTGTCACCTTGAAACACTCCGCGGTGGTAGCATACCAACTCAGTTGACACTACACGCTTCCCAGATGTTAGAATGAAGCGCGTTTTCCAGAGCGGTAGTAGATTTTCAAATCATCTCACTATGTCAGGTTGGACTTTCAGCACTTTGAGCAAGATGACAATTAGCTCATGAGAAGTTGTGTCAAAAGCTTTTTTGTAGTCCACCCAGGCCATTGACAGATTGCGCTTTTAATGGACCGCATCTTGACAGATGCATCTGTCAATCAACAGATTGTCCTTGCAACCTGCAATGCCACGTTTCGAACCCCGCTGCTCATATACCTCTTTCCAGATAGGGTCAATATGGTGCACTATGCGTTCGTTCAAGATGGAGGTGAACGCCTTGTATACAGTATTAAGACAGGTAATAGGTCGGTAGTTTTCCGGATTAGACAAATCTCCTTTCTTCGGAATAAGAACGGTACGCCCTTCTGTGAACCAAGGTGGAATGGGCTCTGTACCACACAAAAAAGATGTAAAGATACGAGATAGATGTTTGTGTGTGCTCGTGAAAGTTTTCCACCAAAAATTATTGATGGCATCTATTTCTTGGAGCAGAAAAATTCTTTTTGCCAGTAAAGGCACGTTTCACATCTTGTTCGGTGATCACTAGGGGCACATCATCATCTTCTAAATGACGATCGCAGAACTGCCTAAAGAGGCCAATGGCCGGAGAATCTATGTTCAACTGAAATCTAGTTTCGTAGAGTTTCTTCCAGAATGACTCGACCTGCGTTGCTGTTGGTGGGGTATGAACGACTGGAGTGTTTTTGCTGTTGAGACGGGAAGGGCATACACGAAAGATGGTGTTCTCCTTTACGGCCCTATAACGTTTCACTAACTTCTTCCTGTCCGCGGTTAGTGCCCGTATTTTGTCCAGAGAGTGCTGCTTGATGGTCAGCAGCGTATTCTTGTTCAGTGTGTGAAACTTAGCCTTGAGAGAGCGGACGATAAGCCTCAGCTTGGTGGTAAATCTCCGACCAGAGTTTACATACTCAATCACGCAGTGAATTCTGAACACCAGTTGCCTTTCCAACTTTAACTTCGCGTCCAGACGTTTTGTTTGCTGCTCAGCTTTTTCTGCCACTCTAAACGGGGCTCGGGTTACTAATAACCTGGCTGCAGCGTAACCGGCGCGATTGAAAGTAAGCATATCAGAATCATCTTTTAGGAATTCATCTGAGATTTCGTTTATTTCGGCCAGATGTTTGGCCCGCAGCGATATCTTGTGGTGAACTGTTCGCTGCCTGTCCTTCAGATATTCACAGGAGTTCAACAATTGGTAGAGCCGCGTTTTAATGTCGATATCAACAGTCGTAGCTGGGGACATGGTGCGATATTTTTAATTTCTTCCGCTTTATGCGGCGTAGCTGCAACTGGATCTTGCGGCTTGAAGTCAAAGCCTTTCCTTCGCAGATGGTTAACATAGTCTCGCAGGTTTTGTTGCGAAAGACCGGAGTGCTCAGGATGTATCTCGAACCAAAGGGAATGCATCCGTGCCATGTAACCTCTCCGCGAAGGATCACTGGTGGCGTGACACCCAAGAAGGCTGCTGATCCGATTTGTGCCCCTTATTATTATTATTATTATTATATTAACTTCTTACATTTACAATTACTTGCAACCAAATTATAAGTTAGAGTAATTTTTTCAACCACCAACAATGTGTAAATATGGACCAACCAACCAACCAAAAAGCTAACTGAGGGCGGAGGCCTGCGCAAGCGCAAGCATCGTCCCTACCTAGGTGAAACCATTCCTGCGCACAAGGCGCATTGCTGGAAATGGTAAACAGTCTTAATATAAGAAACGGATATTTTGCTATCGCTAACAGGGTTACGTCGTGGCGGCAGCCTCGACCATTCAAACTGGGATCCATTGCTGCTGATGGGAGGTCATCCCGTCAGGCAAGTTGTCCAAAGGAATTTGGTTGGTTGGATCTCCGGGGTTTGAACCCAGAGAGGGAGGGGCCGTTTCGGCTGAAGGCCTCTGCGGCATGGGGGAAAGATCACTTCAGCAGATGGCCTCCGTGATCGGGGTGGGGGTGGCGGGCCGTGCCCCTATTAAGTTATACCCTGGCATTCGCCTTACAACTGAGGAAAAGCACGGAAAACCTCAGTCAGGGTAGCCGAGTAGTCTAACCACTCATTGTGCCGACTTGGCCGTCTTTTGGGGACGGCCTCGGCTGGCCTGCTGAACTTCGGTCGCCCTCGGTTGCCCTTGGGCGACCTCTGGCAGCCCTCGTTCGGCACGAGTCCCACTGGACACAACCAAAAAGCTAACTGAGGGCGGAGGCCTGCGCAAGCGCAAGCATCGTCCCTACCTCTCTCCAGGCTGTGCCGAACCAACCAAACCAACCAACCAAAAAGCTAACTGAGGGCGGAGGCCTGCGCAAGCGCAAGCATCGTCCCTACCTAGGTGAAACCATTCCTGCGCACAAGGCGCATTGCTGGAAATGGTAAACAGTCTTAATATAAGAAACGGAAATTTTGCTATCGCTAACAGGGTTACGTCGTGGCGGGAGCCTCGACCATTCAAACTGGGATCCGTTGCTGCTGATGGGAGGTCATCCCGTCAGGCAAGTTGTCCAAAGGAATTTGGTTGGTTGGATCCTGCGTGCATAACAATGCAAAGAAAAGTATTCGAATTTCTAACCCACACCTGCAACAATATTAGCTGAGCATGCCGTAAGGCTCTTTTCTCCTTTCTTATGCATGCAGTATAATTAACTGAATGAACCGTATTGCACTCCACTAATTTACCTAAGAAACTAATTGTTACGTCATTTGTTTACTCGGCATTGTTGTGTTTCATTACTGCCATCAACAATCCGCTTTCGTTATTGCGGAAAGAGCTCTGCTGTGAATCGCTTGTAGAAGAAGTGCGTCGTAGAGAAGATAATTTTGTGCTCTTAAAAACCTCTTAGAATATTACAGGTAATTATCTTATATAAGAATTATTAAGAAATCTGTGATACTGCCCTCCACTATCTCCATTTTAGTTTTTATTAAATCGGTCATTGACAGTGGACCTCGTGGTCTCTTACAATTGAACAAAGATTGAGGTAAGGGATTCCTATTTATTATTATTTTTCATCACATTTAATGTTTTCATCTGCATTTGTGAACTCGCGTAAGAGAATTAGGCTTGTATTCTTTCTAACAGAATTTCAAGTAATATTAGATTGACTTTTGTTTGTTCACGGCCTCATTGATAGTAAAATAATATTCAAGTAGGCTATTATCATTTTACAATTTTAAAGGGATAAAACTTGTTTAGTAGCCTAGAATCGTAATAAAAATAAATGGATGTTAAGAAGTGGGTATATATTCTGAATAATAATTCTAACACTTTTCATCTCTTGATACATCTGCATTATTGAAGAGTTTAAGGGAACTGTGAAGAATTTTATTTTTGTTTTATAAGCCTAATTATCGACGAATCTCCCTCTTATTTTCTTCCTACAACAGCAAATTAAATCCGGGCAGTGCTTGTAAAATCTTTCGTCCTCCGATCTAATACCAAAAGAAAATTAAGATTAAAATGAACGAAAGCGTAATTGTGTCAGTTGTGCCGTATGGGTGCAAAACGTGGCTTTCACTTTGAGGAAGGAACATAGACTGAGGGTCTCTGAGAACAGAGTGTTGAGGAAGATGTTTGACAACTCTTACCCTTAGCTAAGTAAACGTAACTTGACAAAATAAATCCTGCTTTCCAAACAACAAATACTGCAGATGGCATCTTCAAGAAAGTTTGTTCCATGCATTCAAATACTTATATTTTATTTATTTATAATGCAAGGCCAGAGAGCTACCACACAGTAAGACAGTATCCGTAACATTGCAAATAGATTAAACATAAGAAATGCAGGTTACAATACAATTCAGAACATTTTGTCTTCCCATCTGCTACATTAAAAAATAAAGACTCAATTAGAGAAAACTATATTATGTATGTGGGTGTGAAACTTGGTCTCCCAATAAGGAAAGAGCACATGTTGAGGTTGTTACAGCTGTAAAAATGTCAATTGTCGTTTCCTATGTTGTGAATCCACTGGTCTTGTGGTTACCAACATTTTGGAAAAATGTACTGCTTCCATTTTCAGAGCAGCACTTCTAAACTAACAGAGGCAATATTACCTGTACTAACAGAAATTATGCAACTAAGCTCTTCGGGGGGGCTGGTCAAGTTTTTAAAACGCAACCACCCCCTTTCGGGGGGGGGTTGCGTTTTAAAATCTTGAGTAAGAAACTAAATCAACCCCCCGGATGGGGGGTCAAAACACATTAACATCTTGTGTAAGAAACTAAACCAACCTTCCCGAATTGGTTGCGTTTTAAAATCTTGAGTATGACACTAAACTAACGCCCCTTCGGGGGGGGGGGGTTAGTTTAGTGTTGTTAGTTTACTCAAATCATTTGTTTACTCGGCATTGTTGTGTTGGTACAACAATGCCGAGTTAACAAATATAACGTAACATTGTTTGATGACGTAATTATTTGGCTACAAATTGTATTACGACGACGAAAAAACACAAATTTTTATAGTAAAAAATTGATAGTGGAACCACGGTTCCGGAGAATTTGACGTGAATACATCTATACGGAAAGGAAGTTTATATATTGACTTTATTCTAAATATTTCCTTTATACCCGCTTTACAATTGCGTAAAGTTTGATTAAGACTTCGCTTATTTAACTTGAATTAGTCACGCTTAAGATGGGTCTGTGGTAGCTGAATTTAATGTAAAGTAATGAAATGTAATGTAACGTTTCCTAGGTAACAAATTGTTGTTACACTTTTTGCGAAATGACACTGACCCTTCCATATAGACGTATTTACGTCAAAAAAATTTGACAGTGGAACCACGGTTCCGGAGAATCTGACGTAAATACGTCTATACGGAAAGAAAGTTTATATATTAGCTTTAATTACAACAATGCCGAGTAAACAGATGGCGTTTTCTAGGTAACATAACAATGCACGCAAGCTGACCATTGTTGTAGATCCATATTAACACATTGTTGATATGGATCTTACACGATTTCCTTTCACATTTTCCTTTCATTTGTTTGCCGAATGACCCTTCCGTATTGACGTATTTATATCAAAAAAGAAGATTATTATTATTATATTAACTTCTTACAAGTACAATTACTTGCAACCAAATTATAAGTTAGAGTAATTTTCTTTGTTTTTTTTCAACCACCAACAATGAGTAAATATGGACCGACAATGGTCAGCTTTTATACTATGAACTCCTGCGTGCATAACAATGCAAGGTAAAGAATTCGAAATTCTAACCCACACCTGCAACAATATTAGCTGAGCATGCCGTAAGGCTCTTTTCTCCTTTCTTATGCATGCAGTATAATTAACTGAATGAACCGTATTGCACTCCACTAATTTACCTAAGAAACTAATTGTTACGTCATTTGTTTACTCGGCATTGTTGTGTTTCATTACTGCCATCAACAATCCGCTTTCGTTATTGCGGAAAGAGCTCTGCTGTGAATCGCTTGTAGAAGAAGTGCGTCGTAGAGAAGATAATTTTGTGCTCTTACAAACCTCTTAGAATATCACAGGTACTTATCTTATATAAGAATTATTAAGAAATCTGTGATACTGCCCTCCACTATCTCCATTTTAGTTTTTATTAAATCGGTCATTGACAGTGGACCTCGTGGTCTCTTACAATTGAACAAAGATTGAGGTAAGGGATTCCTATTTATTATTATTTTCCATCATATTTAATGTTTTCATCTGCATTTGTGAACTCGCGTAAGAGAATTAGGCTTGTATTCTTTCTAACAGAATTTCAAGTAATATTAGAATGACTTTTGTTTGTTCACGGCCTCATTGATAGTAAAATAATATTCAAGTAGGCAATTATTATTTTACAATTTTAAAGGAATAAAACTTGTTTAGTAGCCTAGAATCGTAATAAAAATAAATGGATGTTAAGAAGTGGGTATATATTCTGAATAATAATTCTAACACTTTTCATCTCTTGATACATCTGCATTATTGAAGAGTTTAAGGGAACTGTGAAAAATTTTATTTTTGTTTATAAGCCTAATTATCGACGAATCTCCCTCTTATTTTCTTCCTACAACAGCAAATTAAATCCGGGCAGTGCTTGTAAAATCTTTCGTCCTCCGATCTAATACCAAAAGAAAATTAAGATTAAAATGAACGAAAGCGTAATTGTGTCAGTTGTGCCGTATGGGTGCAAAACGTGGTCTTTCACTTTGAGGGAGGAACATAGACTGAGGGTCTCTGAGAACAGAGTGTTGAGGAAGATGTTTGACAACTCTTACCCTTAGTTAAGTTAACGTAACTTAACAAAATAAATCCTGCTTTCCAAACAACAAATACTGCAGATGTCATCTTCAAGAAAGTTTGTTCCATGCATTCAAATACTTATATTTTATTTATTTATAATGCAAGGCCAGAGAGCTACCACACAGTAAGACAGTATCCGTAACATTGCAAATAGATTAAACATAAGAAATGCAGGTTACAATACAATTCAGAACATTTTGTCTTCCCATCTGCTACATTAAAAAAATAAAGACTCAATTAGAGAAAACTATATTATGTATGTCGGTGTGAAACTTGGTCTCCCAATAAGAAAAGAGCACATGTTGAGGTTGTTACAGCAGTAAAAATATCAATTGTCCTTTCCTATGTTGTGATTCCACTGGTCTTGTGGTTACCAACATTTTGGAAAAATGTACTGCTTCCATTTTCAGAGCAGCAATTCTAAACTAACAGAGGCAATATAACCTGTACTAACAGAAATTATGCAACTAAGCTCTTCGGGGGGGCTGGTCAAGTTTTTAAAACGCAACCACCCCCATTTCGAGGGGGTGGTGGTTGCGTTTTAAAATCTTGAGTAGGAAACTAATTCAACCCCCCGGATGGGGGGTGAAACACTTTAAAATCTTGAGTAAGAAACTAAACCAACCTTCCCGAATTGGTTGCGTTTTAAAATTTTGAGTAAGACACTAAACTAACCCCCCTTCGGGGGGGGGATTAGTTTAGTGTTGTTAGTTTACTCAAATCATTTGTTTACTCGGCATTGTTGTGTTGGTACAACAATGCCGAGTTAACAAATATAACGTAACATTGTTTGATTACGTAATTATTTGGCTACAAATTGTATGACGACGACGAAAAAACACAAATTTTTATAGTAAAAAATTGATAGTGGAACCACGGTTCCGGTGAATTTGACGTAAATACTTCTATACGGAAAGGAAGTTTATATATTGGCTTTATTCTAAATATTTCCTTTATACCTGCTTTACAATTGCGTAAAGTTTGATTAAGACTTCGCTTATGTAACTTGAATTAGTCACGCTTAAGATGGGTCTGTGGTAGCTGAATGTAATGTAAAGTAATGAAATGTAATGTAACGTTTCCTAGGTAACAAAATGTTGTTACGCTTTTTCGTTACACTTTTTTCGGAATGACACTGACCCTTCCATATAGACGTATTTACGTCAAAAAAATTTGACAGTGGAACCACGGTTCCGGAGAATCTGACGTAAATACGTCTATACGGAAAGAAAGTTTATATATTAGCTTTAATTACAACAATATTAACAACAATGCCGAGTAAACAGATGGCGTTTTCTAGGTAACATAACAATGCACGCAAGCTGACCATTGTTGTAGATCCATATTAACACATTGTTGATATGGATCTTACACGATTTCCTTTCACATTTTCCTTTCATTTGTTTGCCGAATGACCCTTCCGTATTGACGTATTTACATCAAAAAAGAAGATTATTATTATTACATTAACTTCTTACATTTATAATTTCTTGCAACCAAATTATAAGTTAGAGTAATTTTCTTTGTTTTTTTTCAACCACCAACAATGTGTAAATATGGACCGACAATGGTCAGCTTTTATACTATGAACTCCTGCGCGCATAACAATGCAAGGTACAGTATTCGAATTTCTAACCCACACCTGCAACAATATTAGCTTAGCATGCCGTAAGGCTCTTTTCTCCTTTCTTATGCATGCAGTATAATTAATTGAATGAACCGTATTGCACTCCACTAATTTACCTAAGAAACTAATTGTTACGTCATTTGTTTACTCGGCATTGTTGTGTTTCATTACTGCCATCAACAATCCGCTTTCGTTATTGCGGAAAGAGCTCTGCTGTGAATCGCTTGTAGAAGAAGTGCGTCGTAGAGAAGATAATTTTGTGCTCTTAAAAACCTCTTAGAATATCACAGGTACTTATCTTATATAAGAATTATTAAGAAATCTGAGATACTGCCGTTAGTTTTGATTAAATCGGTCATTGCCAGTGGACATCGTGGTCTCGTACAATTGAACAAAGTTTCAGGTAAGGAATTCCTAGTTATTATTATTGTTATATGCAGTTGTATTTGTAATTGCCTGTGGTATCGTGAGTGTTGGTGTGTAATCGTCAAACATTCATATGCCAGCACCTCCATGTGGATGATGTCATTGAATCTAGAGGACTCTACTTCTGTATTGTTGGCTACCGGGGGAATTCTGTAGACACCTTCGTCCTTAAGGGAGGATAGCTGGCCTTGTAATCCTGGGGTCTCGGGTTCGATTCCCGGCGGTCCCCGAATTTATAACTTGTGTTGAGCAAGGCCGTGGTCTACGCATCACGGAGTTTTCCTCCGGGGGCTTTCCCGGTTTCTCCGTGGCATCCCAACAATTACACAGAAGAAGGCAATGGCAAACCACTTCTGGATCATCTGCCAAGAACGTATATGAACAGGTCCCAGTCCGAGAAAAGGATGGAAGGATCCTGTTCATATGGACCTGTCGTCAGACAGAACACTAAATAAATAAATAAAATAAATGCATTACATTCAGCTACCACAGACCCAACTTAAGCGTAAATAATTCAAGTTAAATAAGCAAAGTCTTAATCAAACTTTACTCAATTGTAAAGCATGTTTAAAGGAAATATTTAGAATAAAGCCACTATATAAACTTCCTTTCCGTATAGATGTATTTACGTCTAATTATCCGGAACCGTGGTTCCATTATCACTTTTTAGTAAGAAATATTATGCTATATAACAGGTAATATTATATGCTAATATAAATTAATTTTTGCTTTCTTGCTTATTTTTAGAGCTTTCCAGAATGGAAAAGGAAACTCCATTTGAGGTAAGATTTTGTTTGATTTTTAAGTAAAGGTTAAATAAAATTCACACGTTTATGAATGTACTTTGAATGTGACCTTCGTTTCACATTAATGTGATTTGTTGAACTAACGCTGTTATTAAGGGGCATTGTGTGTATAACTAAAACAATTGTCTCTCTTACAAGGTTAAATTCTGTGATTCGTTATTATTCACATTGTCCAGTTTGGAAATGTTTACCACATTCTTAAATTTCTTTTTTCTGCAGGAAGAAAAGAGTTTGCTAAAAGCTGCGCATTTAGCAATAGACAATGAGGAATACCAAGCAGCGAAGACACACTGCTTGGAAGCGGGAAAACGCTTCCAAAAAGCAGAGGAAGGTATGTTGAGACAAATTTGCAGTTTATTCTGTGTCAGTAAAATCTATCTGAATAAAGAAGTGGTCACATTCCTTCCCTACTCTAAACTTATAAATCTCCTGTTTGGAGTACTCTAGTTAATCCCCAATGAATATCTGGTTATTACATCAAGTAACGCTCACATTTTGAAGTTATTCGGTACAAGCCATGTTTGGAGATAGCTTTTATCAATACATTTTTGTTATTATTTTCAGGAGAATTCAAATTTAAAATAGGCAACAACTATGCACACATCTCATTTGGCACTACATAAGCAATGCCTGCAGTTGATGATTTATAAAACAGACCAATGACCATTTCTGATTCGATTCCAGTCAATTCATGCCTTGCGCAGACAAGACGCTTCACAATTTCCTGGGTTCTCTGTTGTTACTGACCTTCTGTTAGTGGTTGTAGGATCATAAGTTATAACATCTGGTTTTCAACATTTTAGCTTCGATAACTTTGCTTCCAGGTGAACAGGAAAGTAATAAGTACAAATGCAATACTTGTTTGTGGTGCAAACAGCAAAAAACTAATGAATGCTGCATAGTCCTCATTTCTTAGCTGGCTTCTTTTTACTATGTTCTTCTATTCCCCACATGATTAAATGCGCAGGGGAGGTGCATTTTTATCTGCTTTGTGGTTTTTATTTTTGCATATAGCATTTCACTTTAAGATATGAGCTGCCAACCAGGAAATATTATCAGAACTTTTTGTTTTCAGAGCAACAAGCTGCAGACGCCAAGAAGGCTAAAGAAGAAAAGGAAGGGCATGGAAAAATTTAGAATCCCTAACTCCTGCATTATAGAAAAAAATTAAATTTCTTTATATTCAGAATTCATTCCATTTCATCCAAGTGATAGCCATATGTTATTATTTTTATTCTAATACTTCAGTTAGATCCCAGTATCCTAACACAAGGGATTTGGATTTTGTTGTTCTACATGCAACACATATCAATATATGAAACTCTTTGGTAAGGCACTGCTTTGGTTATATGTACAACTACCAGATGTTTGTTGCGTACAAAATTTCAATTGTGAAATTCTTTGTTGTTCAGTCAGTTAATACAAACTTCTTATAAGTTTTTCACGAATCCATTACTCAAAATAATGTCTCATCCAGATGCTAGTATGTTTCATGTTATCCTTAATTAAGAACGCAATGTAACTGCTCTCTACTTTGTTCTGCAAACAACTGTTCAAAAAAGTTCACCATGTCACTGTTTATCAGTCCAGAAACTATCTTACTAGCTCCAAAGTTACAATTAATTACCAACTTAAGGCTTATTTTAGACTTGTACTTTTCATAAAATGTTTCTTTTCATTATAATTAAAATTTACAAAGTCTTAAACATGAATTTAATTTCCCTTCATACCATTTGGCTGTAAGATAGTTCTGGAGATTTGTTTGTCACCGAGCATCTTTCCCTATTCTGAAAATGATGTTAGCTGCACCACAAGTGGCTGTGATGGGTGAATTAATTTTGGACATTCATAATTTGGAATGTTACCACATCTCTGTGCCACAAACTTTTCCTATGAAAAGTCAAATTTGTCTGGCTGGAATTTTGCTGTATGTTAGATCTTTTTTTTTTTTGTTTCTTTTACAGTTGGAATTTTTAATTGTCCCAATTTATTGTAAACAAAACTTTGCAGTATTTCAATAATTAAAGGACAAAAATATCTATCTCAAGGATTAAAGAACATGTCACTGATACCATTTTGTTCCCAGTGAATACATAACCTTTTAAAACTCACTGGTAACTATATGTACCTTCTGCTTTAACAATCTATAACTCTGTATTTTTTCCCACAGACTGTATTAAAGTGATACATATGATTTTCAGCATAAAAAGTGATTATTTCCCTAAACAGTAATCACCATTCATCTTTGTAAACAGAAAGTGTTATTTTTGCTCTGTAGCAAGAAATGAATTTTTAAATATTACTTAAACAAACTACAGCTTCAAAGGTTTAACTTGGTATAGCACATCTGAAGATAATGTTAAACAGTACTTACAGTAATATCTGTACTTACTTCATGAATAATAGTCAGACAAGGTTAGAATTTCATACACAATATATCTGGTGTGTAGAGGAAATATAATGAACCAACACACATGCACTGATATAAGACTTTTCTGTACATAACAATGGATGAGGATAAGAATAAAATATCTTGTAAACCTCCACACAATGAGAACCACATTATCGTTGCATCTGACAACCAATTAATTACACACAAAACAGAAAATTGTATTTAAATGAAGGACATTAGCTTTTACAAAATGCGAAAATACTCATATTCTGTAGTATAAATTACGAATATGAAACCAGAGACTCAAATATTCCCTTCAGAAAGTCAGACCAGCTGATTTTGGGGCAAAATTTTGTAACCAGAACATGTTTATTTAACTGCACAGAAGATATCGTATGGACCATGAACACCTGTTTTACAAGCACTGAAAGCTAGGAACAATATGATTAAACAGCCATATAAGGAATTTACTTTTTAACAAGAATCAGAAAATCACTGTCAGACCAACAATTGTGACGACATGCTTATTTATATCTGTGTACGCCTAAATAAATTAACATGTGCATTAGGTTCAACTACAAGTGGTAAATATCATTACAAAACAAAAATGTAAATTATTTGGTTGTAATAGAAACAACACAGATACCAAGGGGGGATATATTCATTTAGTTCTCTGAAGTCACACTTTGATCATCATACTGAATGAAATACTATAGATTCAATTTACATTTAGATGGAACACAAGTAAAATTTATATTAAATTATTCATCTGCAATACTTTACCAAGACGCAAACAAATAGAAGACCTGAATTTAAAATGGAGTCCATACATCCATGTTCTCTATAAAATATTTCAACCATTAGAAACTGCATCTAATATACAGTGATTAATAAAAGCCAATTGGCACCTAATAAATGATTTCGTCTTATCTGTAAAAGCAGTTTTATCTCTGACATTTTGTAGGATGTAAATAAAAAGTATTGTCCTTGTAAGAAATGATTCAGAGAAAGAAATAACATACATATATATATACATTTGTGATAATACAACATCAAAGGAGCCCATAATAAGACATGTGTACTCAATTGAGGAACAAAATATTTTGAATGAAGTTGTCTTCACAGACATAAATTTGCAATTCCACATAAAATATATGTAAAGTGTATTCTTCTTGCACTTTGAATGCAATCTTATTCTCTCCCACTTTGTTGGCCTCTTGGTATATTTGCTAACATGTTTCCAGATCACTGATTTTATCGCCATAATTAAAAGTTGGTCTGATTCACACACTAATGATAGCATGCTTCTTTTAAATTTAATTCCAAGCACAGTAAATGGTATCTCAAGTTAAACATGTAACTTTATTTATGGACTTAGTCACCGAGGACAGAAAGGCAACATAAAAGCAATGTCATATATATAATGCAGATGAAAGTTGTTATTACAAATATTCTTCTTTTTCCTGTTTGACTGAAATCATACATTTCCCTGATGTTACATTTTCCCTCTGCATTTAAACACAATTAAATTCACATCGATGATTCAATGCTGAAATTCTATCCACACTCACATCCAGGAACTACAAGATTCCATCACATACATCCCAGGCATCATATTTGACTGGAAGACGACTTTGGCTCACTTACTGTCTCTTCTTAGTTTAAAAAATTCTCTCACAAGCTTCAGTGCTTTCTCAGTCTGAGGAAATAGCAATAATTTCCTTGCAATCAGTGGACAAAAAAGGTCAAATAATTATAATCAATTTAACCTTTGGGAGATATTATATTAACATGCTTATTTTGATAGTGAGAAGAGCCAGAAATATATTGTTTTGTAACTGACGAAAAAAGAAACTCTGAAGGCTGACTTACAGATTCTGTTACAGCCAAAGCTAACCTCAATTACCCATATCAGAGAAATAAGGGCTGCTAAGAAAATGCTTTGTGAGTGGTATGAAAAGCTATCCCTCAACGTATTTCTTATATTAATCACCTAAAATATATAGAATTCCTTATGCAGATGTCACACACCTGCTCTAGCAATGTAAAAACTTCATTTATGCCACATATGGAACAGAATTTTCACTATTACAGATGACACAGGCTTACACCAGGGCTTCCCAACCTTCTCCAGACCAAGGGACATATTCACCCTTACTAAACAACTTTCAGGCCACAATGTTATAAATTAGAATGGTTTCAATAAAATCTTCTTCGGCGATCAGCCACGTAAAATAGTTAAAAGACAAGACCGACGTTTCAGGGACCATCTCTGTTCCCATCATCAGGGTGAACCCTGAGTTACGTTGCCGCGAAAGCTTCAAATCATGTATCACCAACCTGTATGAGAATGATTTGTTGAAACTTCATAACAATTTAAACAAAATGTTACTAAAATTCTATTATAAACAGGTTCCTATATGAATCAATCATTTTCCTCAACAAAATCAGAACATTATGAACATACTAGACACAGCTTGTGCTTAAACAATTTTTCATTATCAGGTATAATTTCAGTTGTTGTGATTCACATATCCCTCAAAGTGTTCACTAGTAAAATGCATCCTAGTTCTTTATTTTATATTATTAATTAAGCTGGAGCCTACAGCAATAGGTACTGCCAAATTATGATGACATCAACAAAATATTTTCCCATACTGCAGAAATATTTTCACCACAGAGGTTGGCACAGAAAGTGTTTTATGTAAAATGCACAGAGGCCACACAAAACACATTAGAGGGCTGAATGCAGTCTGTCGGTTGAGAATTGCTTGTCTACAACATACACTTTTCAGGATGCAGTGCTGGACATACATAGTGATAATCTAACTTGACTCTTCAACAACCCCCATAAATTATAAACATCTCAAAAAAGGAGAAGAATTCTATTCAGATACCAAATCACAATGTCCCACTTAACGTGAAACCCACCATGATAGCATGTCATAGCAGCAGTTACTAAACTACCAAGAAATGAGTTAGTCACAATCCAGAACATAGCCTTCACATGACAGTAGATTGGTTCTGACTTATGTGGGACTCAGTAAATACTGATGCCATGAAATCATATTACGTCTTAAGGATTTAACAAACCTCTATATGAGAGGAGGCACTGGCTCAAACACAGAAGAAGTAAAGCAAACGTTGCGGTGGAAGTGGTAGTACAACCGGAAAGCATACAAGTTCCTCTTTTGGAGCAAACAATATAAAGTAATGATCTGTCTCTAACCAGGGGAAAGTTTTGAAAATGTGGTTGGACATTTTTAAAAGTGTTGAAAAGTTTTATACAGATATGAGTATTAAGAAATGAGTATTGAAACCAGACACAAGTATTTATTCGCTGTATACAAAAATTAAATACTAATAATATCAGTATTTCAGATTTAGAAGGTGCAAGTGAAGACATAAAATTAATTTAAGCAAATACTGTTTAAGGTGACAAAGTCTGAAACAAATCAAAGAACATGCATAAACCTGGCAATCTTCCACGTAGCACATTATTTTCATTCTACATCAATAAGGTAAAGGAAATTTAAACCCCCAACTGAACTTACTACAGGATTAAAAATTTAGCAGTATGGTACAGTAAGCTTGGCCAGCTGGATCACAAAGTCAGTGAAGTCTTAACATCTTACTTTGTATACAAACTGCAATCTGGACTACATACCTTCCAATTTACTAGTTTCAGCAGTCACCTCATGGATTTCATTCTCTAAAGCAAATAATAACAAAGCATAATGGCATTCTAGAAACAAAATAATGTAAGTACATATTAAAAAGAACTGGAGGATAATGAAACAAATATTGCCTCTAATTTATTACAATAAGGACCAGAAATGCACCACACAATATATCTGACATCATAAAAATCACTTGTTTTGATTAGAGTGCGAAAGAAAAACTTCAGACAGAAATTTACCATTTTTGATGAATTCTGTATAAACATCCTAATCTTTACACATTTATCTCCCTTTCAACAATAATACCAACATAGCATCCACATACCCTGTGGCATGGAAAAACTAGAACTATTCATCGCAGTCTTTGAACCAACAAGACCTTTGAAATGTGTCTTTCAATAAGATATTTTTTAGGAAAATGCAAATATGAATATGGTGACCCTGAAAATTGTTCGCAGTGACAACAGTAATTGACATCATTGTTAACTTACAAAAATATATCCTGATAACGTTGTTATAACACAGAAACTGGCAGTAAGTGTGACACAAAAACATAGAGAAACAAAATCCTTTAACATTCAAAATTTTACCAAACAACTGGCAACTTCCTTTAGTATTTATTGTCATCTAAAAAACATATGAGGCATATTTAGTGTGCTGTGTAAAAACATCTTTTTTTCTAATTATAAGATGTTTCTTACCAGTAACAGCTACAGTCAAATTCAGAATATACACTATATATATTGTGACTTCATTTTAATACACAAAACAACATATTTAGTCAAGTAAAAACTATATTTAATTATAATACACCGTCATCAGAACCTATTACAATTAATTTGTAAATTTCTGAATTACTCTCAAACATCTATAAACACACACAACTACAAGCCACTTTTAACAATGACAATCAACACATAAAATGGCAGTACAATGGTGCAGCAATATATCACAGTAACAGTGCATGAATAGAATATACTTCCCCAGTCTGTTCAACAGATTTTGTTTTCAGTCAATCAAACTGTATACAATTCCAAATTAAAGTTTATGACAGCACCGCAAATGAAAATGTACAACATAAATCAAATACGCCACAAACATACTCATGCTGCTAATAAAATACACTTCTTACCGACCCCTCCCCCCCCCCAAAAAAAAAGATAAAACTGGTAAGATTAAAAACAATCAATCACTGATTCTGGGGAAAACCTCCCCATATTCTAGGTACCACTAATGACTAATTTCCATCAGTTTATAATAAAAGAAAACATTGTTTTAGTTCCTAAGACTGAAAACATTTAAGAAGTAATACAATTTATCTCTTTGCCTTCAACATAATTTGTCAGAAATGGCAACTTTTTATCTGTTTCGTGCTTGCTGTGGCTACACACGAACAAAACTGGAGAGTAATAACTTTTCAACTGGGAGATGTGTTCTACACAATGACAGATGACTGTGACATATTATCATTATCATCATTGTCATTGTCATCATCATTGGCATAGACAACATGCAATCAACAATGATTTTCTTTAAAGCCTTTCCCCAGAAACTGAAATGATTCAGTCATTAACTTCAAATCTTAGGAGGAAGAAGACGAAAAGAATTTTACTTCTTCCAAAACTTGTGGATTGGTTTTAATTTAATTTGTCTCAAATTTTGGTTTTTGTACCAGAAATAAAAGATTTTCTATAAAGTACACTTCTTATACAGGGCCAGATTAGACCAAGGGACAGATTGCTTTTGAATATGTCATCATGTGGCAAAAATCTTGATTTACAATTTACTGCAATATGAAGAAAAATAACATGTGATTATAGACATAATGTCGTAAGGCTTCATTACAAAACGTTTATAAAGCTCATATGAATCAGCAAAAATTAGCATTTTAAAAAGAGGTACCATATCTGCTCAGTCTAGAAAACAGAGTACATTGGTTAATACTTACTTATGGTAAATGAATGTGCCTTTGCCTGATTTGTCCAGCCATAAAAGTTCATTGCTCGAAGAGTCACCAAGAAGTCTCCTGCTGGAAGATCCTTTAACTGATACTTTAGTTTATAAATATTGCCTTCTGCATCCAGCACAGGTTTTGCAATAACCTGCCACTTCCCACTTTCCTGCAAATAAATGTCAAATATCATAAGATTGGAATTCTTTTACATAGAAACACAATTTATTTTATATAACCTGAAGTTGTCATTCTGCCTTTATAATGTCACAGAA
This sequence comes from Zootermopsis nevadensis, assembly GCF_977971745.1. NCBI lineage: Eukaryota > Metazoa > Arthropoda > Insecta > Blattodea > Termopsidae > Zootermopsis > Zootermopsis nevadensis. The sequence goes on from NW_028259154.1 coordinate 6,784,778, forward strand.
CTATATAAAAAATGTCACAGTGAATGAGACAATAGACTATAATAATTTTTACACTTCTGAATGCATCTAAACTTCATGACTGTGGCAGATTGGGTTAAGACCACTTGATACCCATACAATGAATAAGGACATAGCTGTTTTGGATATGGTGGTAAAGAGCAAAATCTCTGCCCTTGCTAGGAATTGAACCCCAGTCATTAACCCAATAGCAAGTCCCTTAATAAAGCAATTCTAGTAAATTCAAAATGTGGGTAGGAAAGAAAGTTTCTTTAAAAATAGGTGTTAACAGAATATTAACAGAAAAATTATGACACAGGACAAATTCATCTGCTTTAATAAAATTTAAAGTTATTTTACAAAACAATGTTATAAAAATATGTCTGCATTCCATCTTTCAGATGTGATTTAGAAGAGAATTTCATATGTCATGCTTAGTAATCACACTAGCTTGCTCGCCCTCCCACCCTCATAACCACTACCTTGACTCCTCTCCCTGCATCTTACATTTTGTGCATCATTCCAATCTCCTATTATATTTCTATATCTGAATGTAACTATAACAGAAATGAGAGACATGAGCAGCTTCCACTGTTTCAAGAACTACAGGAAGCTTACCACAGCAAAACCAACACAATATGGAGAACCAGAGTTTTTAGAGGAATTCTCATCCAAAAGGTTCCAATTTTAAGTTTCTGTAAGTTTTCCTACACGCATTGTTTGTTGGTTTGCTGCAATTCTCCCAAGTTATCACAAGTAGTCTAAAGTTTAAATTTCCAGACAGAGATCTAAAAATATATTTCCCACTGAGATCTCAAAATTGGAAAATGCTGTGATGGGGTTGGAGAATATGAGAAGAGAATAACAAGGACTATGAGAAGAGAGAGAGAGTTCAAACAGAAAACTGAGGAGGAAGATGAGGTAAAGGGGTCAGTGGTCAACATCACACCCCAGCCATGCTTTACCACCAGGGAAAGGGCCCCCGGTATTCACTGAATAGAAAGCCGAGCAGGGTCCCAGTCTGGACACAGAGGCTAGAAGAAAAATCCTTTGTGATCATACACATCATCCAGTCTACAGTCAAAACAACATACTGATTGAGCTACCACAACTCTTATAAGGAAGTGAAGAAAAAATAAGTAACTTGCTTTGCTAGTAATATGATTCTCTTGTTGGCTCAAACAGCTGGTACTTGCCTTTGTGTTCTTCTACTGTACTTTGTACTCAAGAATTGGAGAGTAGCTGATAATGTGCCACTCTACATCAAGGCTCCTGCCATCAACACCTACACTGGCACTGACCAATTCTGGTGTCATAGGTTTCCTTGAAAATTAAGGGAAACTTCAGAATAGTAGTGTACAGTATATACACACAAATGGACCCTTATCATGGCTCTTCTTCATTACCAAACACCAGCTCAATCATGGACAAATATATGATTACAGAAACAGTGACAATGTGTTAATCCTTGATCAAAATATGTCCCCTGTTTGCCACATTCTAGATGTGTGACAAATAAGAATCATTGGAATGAATCTCTTCATTGTTGGAGAAACAATTTCGGTGGCTGCTGAAATGTGTAGGTGTAACATAAGAGAGCTGAATATTCAAAATGATTGAAACGTCGCACATTCCGCAAGATATATAGTTCTGCATTTAAGCACATTATGGAAATTTAAAATAGTATGAAAGTGAAGCTCAACATATTTTATAACCCTAGCACTAACTGGGAGTGGCCACCTCCATATACCAACACCATTGAAAGTCCCCCCCCCCTCCCAAATATTGAAACACATTTGATAAAAGACTGGGTTGGATCCACAGATATTCCAAATTTTGTGATAAAGATAAAAATTCCTGACCCAACCAATGATATCACTGCTGCAGGCCTGTTTGGGAAAATTAATCAAAAACTACCATGAGATTCATTGATATACTAATGACACTACAGAATTGTTTACTGTTATTTAGCTGTGCATAATCTTGTATTTTACTTAGTATAGGTCACATATGGCAACTAGTGTGTTTATGCTCAATCGTCTCATAATCAAAACTCTTGACAAATGACATGTCTCACTAACAGCAATAGCAGACCAAGCGACACTACCCCTGAGAGCGGATTCAACCAAGTTTCCTGTGCAGCCAAAAGTAATAAAATATGACAGCTATTTCTTTAGGGCTACGTATCAGTAGGGCATATTGGTGCCTTTTAACACACACCAGTATCATGGAAATGAAACAAAGTGAAAAGTATGTTCCTAAATAGAAAGCAAAACAAAATATAAAATATGGATAAACTTCTGAAGTTTGTCAGTTTTATGAAAACTTCAAAAACATACCAGTGAGTTCAATTTCCTTAGAGCTGGCTGTTCCCTTGATATTGGTCGCAACGCATTTGTACTTGCCAAAGTCAGAAACCTGAGTTTTATGAATAACATAAAGATATTTGTTGCCATCTATCTTCACACGGTCTAACTCGGTTACAGACCCATTATCTTTCAACCAATAAACATTTGCTTTGGACTCTGCATGTACAACACATTTCAATTCCGCATCATAATCTTTTTTTGATGCCACCAGTTCTTCACCAATATCAATTTCAGGAGCATCTGAAATGAGAACCACAACAAAAAATATATTACACTTCCTTGCACAGTGAGATCTTTGACAACAAGGAAATGTATATCAGAAGCCCTCAAAATTTTCTTTGACCCAAACATTAGTAAAACAGCAGTGGACTTTCCAAGTAACAAACCTCTATCTGTCTAAAACTGAACAGGATATAACAGTCTACAAATTTAATTATTACTACCATATATATATATATATATACACACACACACACACACACTTTATTTAAAATTTACAAATGAACATATCTATGTCACATTAAATTTAATGAGTCATAATACCTATAGTAAACATTCACAGTTAAAATTTATGCATGAAAGCATATTAAATTAGTTTTCAAACATATCCATCTTCCAATAAACTGAAGTCTATAACTTGGATTTGCCTTTCCACTTCCAGGGGCACAGCAACTGAAACCAAACTCATTATCTTCTTCTTCTTCTTCAGTCACACCAATGAACACCCAAAGGGAACAAACGCTGCAAAAATACTGTTCAACATATATTATTCTGTCATCAAAAGGAAACGCAGAGTAACCACAATATTTCAGTGTAAATTCATTACACCATATTGTTAGAAGCTCAACTCTGAAGGGTGAATTCAAAAGTATGGAGGATAATGCTATGATGTGGTGCATCTAACTCAACAAAACTCTCTACATTAGCCATAGACTAATTCCATACTTACATGTAACATTAATATAAACTTCAGCCAAAACTTCTGGTCCTTGATTATTTTTGGCAAAGCATTCATAAGTGCCAGAGTCAAACCTCTCCACAGAACTGAAAGTGATATTTTCATTAGTTGTAATGACAGTTGCGTCAGGTTTATTATACTTCGTCTGCAAACAGATCATGATATTATCAGTTTTGATGTATATTTTCTGAAATAACACATTAATAGTTTTTTTCTAGAAAGAAATAAAGAGAATGTCAATTGAAAGGGGTTTAGCTAATTTCAATATTTAAAGAAATCTGATCTGGAAAAGACAGTACAAAAGCAGAAGTGAAAGGGCTAAGTTTACTTTGTGTGTAAAACCTCACCACAAAATACAATTGAAATCCAATTTATTTTTTCAAAGATGAAACACAGGGACAGACATTTATGACCTCATTCATCCACTTTACAGAATTTGTTCATAAATAGTAGAGGCAAGCCATTAAGAGGCAGTTTATTTAACATATATTCTGAAAAAAACTTTCTTTTCAGGAAAAGCATTAGAGTCATTCACTAAGTTGCCACTTCATAATTCAGAACATAAGTGGTGTATATGCTTTTGTTAGGAGTAAAAAAGAAGTTCCGACTGCTTTTAGATTAAAGTTGACAGAAACAAAGACATCCTAGAAACTCTTTTATAAATTATGGAATTCAAAACATTCTACAGCCATCTACCAGACAAAATGACAATTAAATGAGCAAATATACAGAGAAATTTAACACAGTCTGTAATGTGACGGACAGAAAACACGTTTAAGGAGATTCTGAACCAGAGCAAAAGAGGCATTTCTCACAGTCACAAAAATTTGATTTTGTAAGAAGGAAAAGGAAGAAAATCTGCTCTACATCAAGCAAAGTCTCAATGAAACTGGAGGTATACGGCAAAGAAGTCAGTGTCTGGTGTTTAAAAATAACAGACTGTCACTCTAGTATAAAACATTTTACAACAAACAAGGTTTCATTATGATATAAGGTTTACTTACCAACTTCTTCCATTTGATTTCTGGGCGGGGATATCCAGTAACACTGCACTTTAGTGTGACCGCAGAACCCTTATCTATCGTAAGTGTTCTGCTTGGTTGAATGTTCTTTATTGCTGCTGGAGCTGTAAACAGCATAATTAGTCTGCAGTAAGACAAGTAAGTATTTTAATACATTTAATACACTAACCGAACATTTTCATTCAGGTGTCGGAACATTTACAGGATAAAGACCAAAAGAGAATCAGACCTGAAGATTTCCGTCTTCTGGGTTATTGCGCTGTGTAGTCTGGTCGATGTTAACCAACGTTTCAGAGGTCATACTGCCTCCGTCATCAAGGCGGTGAAGATTTCCGTCTTCTGGGTTATTGCGCTGTGTAGTCTGGTCAATGTTAACCAACGTTTCAGAGGTCATACTGCCTCCGTCATCAGGGCGATGAGTATGAAGCTTTCTGTCTTCCCGGTTGTTGTGCTGTGTAGACTGGTCGATGTTAACCAACGTTTCAGAGGTCATACTGCCTCCGTCATCAGGGCGATGAGTATGAAGATTTCTGTCTTCCCGGTTGTTGTGCTGTGTAGACTGGTCGATGTTAACCAACGTTTCAGAGGTCATACTGCCTCCGTCATCAGGGCGATGAGTATGAAGCTTTCAGTCTTCTGGGTTGTAGCGCTGTGTAGTCTGGTCGATGTTAACCAACATTTCAGAGGTCATACTGCCTCCGTTATCAGGGCGATGAGTATGAAGATTTCCGTCTTCTGGGTTGTTGCGCTGTGTAGACTGGTCGATGTTTACCAACGTTTCAGAGGTCATACTGCCTCCGTCATCAGGGCGATGAGTATGAAGCTTTCTGTCTTCCCGGTTGTTGTGCTGTGTAGACTGGTCGATGTTAACCAACGTTTCAGAGGTCATACTGCCTCCGTCATCAGGGCGATGAGTATGAAGATTTCTGTCTTCCCGGTTGTTGTGCTGTGTAGACTGGTCGATGTTAACCAACGTTTCAGAGGTCATACTGCCTCCGTCATCAGGGCGATGAGTATGAAGCTTTCAGTCTTCTGGGTTGTAGCGCTGTGTAGTCTGGTCAATGTTAACCAACATTTCAGAGGTCATACTGCCTCCGTTATCAGGGCGATGAGTATGAAGATTTCCGTCTTCTGGGTTGTTGCGCTGTGTAGACTGGTCGATGTTTACCAACGTTTCAGAGGTCATACTGCCTCCGTCATCAGGGCGGTGAAGATTTCTGTCTTCTGGGTTGTTGCTCTGTGTAGTCTGGTCGATGTTAACCAACGTTTCAGAGGTCATACTGCCTCCGTCATCAGGGCGATGACCTGATGATGGAGGCAGTATGACCTCTGAAACGTCGGTAAACATCTACCAGACTACACAGCGCAACAACCCAGAAGACAGAAATCTTCAGTATGTTTTTGTTTCGCTTGTAGTCATAGGAAATATCCCGATGGGAGTAAAACATGGGGAAAACCTTGATGTAGTGTGGATAATATAAAATCTTCTCAGTAATGACTCTACATGCCAACTACTATATTTTACGAGTGATAGTACCATAAGGTAAATAGTAATGAAAATGGAATAAATTGACGCCTGGTATTTTTCACTGTTGTTCAAAGTTGAAAGAAATAGAAAATGGATGGAGACAAAGGTATGAAAGGATTAATGGAGAGGATTAAAGTAAATTTTATACTGCTACAGATACAAAGCCTTCATTTTCTTACCAAAAACATTCACTGTATGCATCACTTCCACTTTTGGAGTAGTGCTGAAAGTGCAATAATACTGTCCAGAGTCCCTGGTATTGACATTCGTGACAATAAGAGAATTGTTGTGTCTGTGATATGTAATCCGAGGGTCCTTGGCCCCCTGATGGATTTTGTCTACATATAGAAGTGTACTCTCTTTCCTCCACATGACCGTAAACACATTCAGATCAGCTGTAACAACATAACAATGCATGAACAAGACCTTACAACTTAAATTCTAGAACACAATAAATATGTTTGTTCGTAAGGTATAAAACTATTACACACTGATGAGTTTCATAATTTGTATTTTTCACCAAACATTGTCATGATAATTAAATCACAACAGATGAGTTGGGCAAAACACGACACATGTGGGTGGGAACTCAGAAATACATCTCATACCAAAAGAAAATTAAGATTAAAATGAACCAAAGCGTAATTGTGTCAGTTGTGCCGTATGGGTACAAAACGTGGTCTTTCACTTTGAGGGAGGAACTATAGACTGGGGGTCTCTGACAACAGAGTGTTGAGGAAGATATTTGGACCCGAAACGTAAGTGGGACAGATAATAGAGAAAAGTGCATGACGAGCACCGATGTTTTTACGGTGAGGTGGGCAGGGGAGGGGTGTTTACAAATTATTGATTGGGAGGCCTGAAGGAAGGAGACCTCTGGGAAGACCTCGGCGTAGGTGGGAGGATAATCTCAGGCGCGATCTATGGGAGAAAGGAGTTGAAGAAAACCTGATTTATTGCCCCAGGGCAGTTTCCGGTGGTCTTTGGTTAGTTCGGTGATGAAACTTCGGGAGCCGTAAGCCGTCTAGATAGTTAGTTAGTTAGTTACTTACATCAGTCACATTTAGAACTTTGTCATTTTGTACCGAATATCAATAGGCATTTCTGTAACAAAGATACAAACTGACTCCATGGAGCAGAAGCAATGCTTGAGAACTAACAGTAGCCCAGGTGATGAAATGTGTCGCCTTTTAAGAAACATAAAGTTTCACGTTCGTGTTCATAAGACCCAGCCTTTAAACCACATCTTCAAGCAGATGAAGTCAATCCACACCTTCATTCCCCACCCTCTAAGATCCATTTTAATATTATCCCACAAACGCATAGGATTCTCAAGTGGCCTCTTCGTTTCAGGTGTTCCGATTAAGAAGTTGCACTCCTTGTCTCTGTCAAGTGTACTACATGCCCCGCCCATCTCATCGCCCTCGATCTGACAGCCTACAAAACAATAATTAGTGAAGAGACTTATAAAGCTTCGTATTATGCAGTTTTCGCCATTCCATTTTCAGTAACTCTCTCTCAGGACCAGATATTCTTCTCAATACCGTGTTCCTTCTCAGTCACTCTCAGTTTATGTGCACACGCGTCAGTATGAAGGAAAACCTGTAACAGCGATGGACTGTCTTTTCAGGTGATGGAGTCAAACCAAAGTAAAGATGGCGGCAGGTGCACTTGCACTAAAGCATTGATGTGTCTGAATAAACTAAGAGAGAGGAACCTCTTGTGTGACGAAGTGTTGAGGTTGGACGACGGTGGCTACTTTCGAGTCCACAGAGTGATTCTGTCGATGCGCAGCGAATATTTCAGGTTTGTTCATTTACTGACGTGGTTGAATAACACGTGAAATAAGGACACAAGAGACGTCAATTCGTATGTGTAATGTTTTATCCTCTTTGATGCAGAAACATGTGTTTTTATATGACTATTTGTTTTTTGTTATTTGTTCTTGTCATGAAATCTCACGGCGGTAAGGAAGAAGACTGATGTCTTTTGGACGTTGCGCCGTAGAAACTGAGTGACATATCAGACGTACTTCCTGCCTTCTTTCCTTGAAGATGGAGGCAGTAAGCACCTCTGAAACGTCCGATAATTAAACGAGACAACACGACTCAAAATCCTAGAAGACATACGTGGTTTGTGTATTAATTTTTAAGTGCGGTTGTACCAAAGTGACGGTCAATCGATCTGGAGGGAGAATTAGAATCCATTTAAAGATGTCTTGGTTTTAATACACAGAGACAATCGGCAAAGTCAAGTAGGAAGTTGGTAATGCATCCCGCGTCACACCAATGTCAAAGTTGCTGTCTGCTGCTCTGTCTGAAATATAATAAACTGTAACAAAGAACCTCGCGAGAAATATTTCATTGGTCGGAGAGAATACTTCGAGACTTTGTGCATATGTTAATTTGCATGTCTTTTAAATAAAGATGCGGTGCCTTTTTGAAATGAGAAATGAAAAATAACCGTGAACCGTTGTATTCGTTTTACCAACTGACGTTTCTCACGTCATGTTACAAGCTGTGCCCCTCTTTCAGTTTTCCGACAATCAAACCTTTCTGTTTGTTTTGCATTGCAAAGCCCTTTATCTGTAATAGGAAATTATTTGCTGGCTGGTGATAACTTTTCTAGGCCGCGAAGAAACATTGGCTTCACTTTTAACTTGTTTATTGTAGGGAAAGTAGATTTCATAATTCGAACTGATCAATCAGTAGAATGTACAGCCTGCGATGTAAGTTAAAATCTTTATGTTAATTTGCTGGTTTTCTTTAAAATTTCTGTAGTAGTTTTTACAACCTCAGATATCTTTTGAAGTACAATCTACAGTACAAATGTTCGCTGATTGCTATCCGGGTTGTAAGTTACATTCTGTTAAGCTTACGCACACTCTTCGCCCTCTCGCAGTTAATCTGGTCCCATTAGTACACTTCTTGCAATTTTTGATGTATCTGATAACAAAAATTCATCCACCACATTTACAAAAGAATACTTTTACTTGGCTATGTGAGTCATAAAAAGTCCGCATAAATTGTAATTTTTTGCTCGCCGTTTCTCCAAATCGACGCCTGCTTCGTGACGTTTCAGGACACCTCACGACAAAACTGCACACCGGTGAGGAGACTGATTTTCTCCTCCACGGAATTAGCTCGGACGTGATGACTCGGATACTGGATTATATTTATTTTTGCGAGGTGGACATCCGCTCCGACAACGCGCGTCAGCTGCTCGTGGCGGCTAACTACTTGTGCATGTAGAACGTTCCTAAACTCTGCTGCGACTTCCTCAAGGTCAATATGGACGCCGACAACTGTATCGGAATCATGCAGTTGGCAAGGTAGTTGATGTTCATTTGTCATTTGCTGCGACGCCAGCCTTCGTCGCTGGAGTGAATCTCCATTACTCAAGAGAGTAACCGAGTGCAGGGTCGGAGATTAAAACCTCTAACTAAAGACTGGGCAAATTATAATGCGAGGGCAGGTTGTTATTAATGTCTATGCAATTTAAAAGTTTCTGCACAAAGTAAAACCTCTGTAAACCGACACTCGATTATCCGATTCCCGCATTAAGCAACCGAGTTTCAACCAGATCGGTTTCCACCGGCGAGAGTGCTTAAAGAGATGTCCACGCAGTACAGTTCATTGCTCTGAACTCACACCCATATTTTCCTAATTGTTATTATCACTTCTGGACATTTAGAGAATTGGTTAGTATCGGGCTGGTTCCCATATAAGATGAACCACTACCCCTTCTTGTTCAGGACAACATATCAAAGAAATCAACTGACGTCAGCAGAATCACACCAGAACCTCGACTTCACCCGATGGACAGAATATTTGATAAATTCACTATTTTAATACAGAGTCTCCCTCGAACAGCGCCCACGAGTAATTTTTGCCGCCGGCTTGTGCGTGTGAAATGAACGCATCATTCGCCGACGAGGAAAATCTGTATTGGGAATCTACTTATTTCTTCATAACCATGACCACATTCCCCTTTCCCTTGCTAATTCGACCCGTGGTCCCACCCACCAAATAGTCCGGTCAAACGAAGTTTTCCCTGGATTAACTCACAGTTAACACAACGTCGTTTCGCCAAGGTTAATGCCAGAATTCAAAATTCTACACTTCTGATTTCACTGTCTCCTTCACTTGCGTACGCCATGCCGTTGTTTCAACCTATTACTTTATCACGAGGACGAGCGGTCATTGCCTGGGAAACTTCAGAGCCGAAAACCTTCTATTTTGCATCTCTCGTCGTTGACTCTCCACGCGTCTGCTCGCAGTCTCGCCCATTCGGGCTCCAAAGGGCGAAGGTAAAAACTGGTGACGAAATACTGTGGTGTGCAAAGAGTTGAGATTCAAGTTCTTCCCGCAGTGTTTCAATATGTCAGAGTCCGAAGGAGCTCGATTCTGAGTCGGCTCTTATCCTCGCTGTCGCAGGTTACGCTTATACACCGAACTTGAGAATCCCGCTCATTGGTTCGTTCTCGGCTACTTCGTGGAAGTGTCTCAGCAGAGCAAAGAACTGTTGGAACTGCCTGTAGAGGAGCTTCAAGCGATAATCGAGTCCAAGGAACTGGTCGTGGAGGACGAGAGAGTTGTGTGGGAGTGCATTCTCCGGTGGATCAACCACGACCCGGACAACAGGAAATGTCACATCGTGGGCCTTTTGACTGGCGTCAGACTGGGACTACTTGACGAAGATTTCTTCAAGGAGAAGGTCAGTATGCCCCTGAAATCGTGGATGTTTATGGGAAGTGAAGCCCGCATTCCCAGTTCCATTTTCACTCGTGTTCATAACCAATTAATACAAATGTGAGCCTTTCTCTTGGTCACGTGTCAGCCCGTCTGTCTTTCCGCAGTTTAACGGAATATATACAGATGTGATCGAAGCGTACGACGCACGAGCTGACCGGTGGACTGTGGTGAGTTCCACACATTTCCACTCTTATCGCGGCTTCTTAAATGACGCCTCCGACATAAACTACTTTTCCTATTTATTGCTGATTTTTACTAAGTAAATGTTTATATAAGCTTGATCAGCTTGTAAGTTCTAATAGGAATCGACGAAGGATATAAAGTTTGCCTTAAATACCGTTTACAATAAGGCAATGTCCTAGGTAAGCGATAACAAGCGAGCTGAGCGAGCTGCATAAGCAGCATGGGGTGTCATATGACATAAGGGAATCGCTTGTTGTGTCCTACGTAAGAGAAACACACGGGCTTCCTGCGCATTCGCCTTCCCTGTACTGCACAGTCAGAGCCTCCTTGCGCATGCGCCTTACTGGTCAGCGCAGCGACCTGCGCGAAAATATCAAAATATTTTATCTGGGCATTGGCCGCTGACAGCTTGGCTGTAACCTAGGACAGCGCCACACAAACAGCCAGTTTGATATTTCCGCCTCACCAACGCAACTCGCACCGCTCGCATTCTTTCACTCACGTAGGACACCGGGTAAACGTCGTACATCAACTAACATGGCAACGTAACTGCTGATTTTAGACATGAAACGAAGTCATCGTTGATCGTCAGTGGATTTCAACTTAATAAATGAAGCACTGATCAATGTCGATGCTGGTCATCTGCGTGGTAACGCCTCGCGAATTAGAAGGCTTTGGGGTTGGGTGGGGGACGTACTGCCTCCAGCTTTGCGTCGATGAAACCCAAAATACCAACATCTGTCTAACGAACCTGAAATGTCAGCTGTTGATCAGAAATTAATTCTACATTTGTCTGTCGTACTTGACGAGAGCTTCTCTTCCTGTTTCCTCCTTCTCTCATAATTCCACCATTGCTCCAAGTTAATTTCTCACGGTCTTTGACGAGCGCGGTATGCCTGTTCACCCACCACGGTGTAACAATTTCGGTCTTCTTTTGGTGGTTGCACCTCTGCTCTGGCGGTTAGTAGCTCTAGGACTCTAATGTAAGGACTTCACATCAGCAGACTAAGTGACAAAGAAACATAAAGCCATAACCTGTCGTTCCTGCAGGTGGAGGAGTTCGACTTGGGCAGTAAGCGAATATACCCCGAGTTGGCGGTAGTCGGTTTCGACATTTACGTCATCGGTGGTTGTGGCGACCCTCTTGCAGGTTTGAACACATGTCACTGCTTCAACGCTATTACGAAGACACTCCGCGAGGCGGCGCCTATGCATGAATGCAGGTAAGATGCAGCTTGGTAACTAAGGAACTCCTTTGAACAGAGTCCTTCTTCAAAAACTGATAGTTAGTCAAGATTTAAACGTGGTCAGGGGTGTGAAATTGTACCACTCACATACAGGAGTATCATGCAAAGTGTGAATAAGTAGGAGGACTTTTGCGACAATTTTGGTTTTAAGAATACGATTTGCTTTTTAATTTATTCGAATTATGATTTAACAATAACCAGCGAACAATTGCGTTCTGCGAGAGGAAATGCATCTGAATCAGCAATAAATGAGCATTGCAGAGCGTGTACTTTTTATCGTTTCAGATCCTTATTAAGTGTGGCAGTTCTGCGAGGTGCAGTGTACGCCATAGGCGGTGAGGATGAGACTCACAACACGGCTGAAAGATACGACTGCAAGGCAAATCAGTGGTCGTGGATCGCTCCCATGAACAAAAAGCGATTCGAACCGCGTGCGGCTGTACTGAATGGTACGTAAAAGCTGTGAAATAGTAGTGTATGAATTAGTGGAGATGGCGAGGCGTCTGTCTGTCCGTGAATAACAACGCAAGAACGGTTGAAGGAATCGCAGGATTTGAGGTTGTCACGCCGGCGAGTACGAAGATGGCCGTCGGTTGGCTTCTGCCGACGTTTCAGACGAGCTTTATGCCTTCATCATCACGGCATTCCTCTTTGATCTTGAACTTAGTTTCCCTCACTCCATTCGCCCGTATTCTTTCATTATCTCGTTCTTTTATCCGTGCTACGAACTCCGTTATTTCACAGACTGCAATGGCTTGAAGTTCTGAGTGCGTGACGGTTTCTTCTGCTCTTGTAAGCTGTCCCTGTGCATCGACTTCTGAATTTGTAGTGTACACTAGGAGTGAATGCAGACAACCATCAAACTATCAAATTGTCTCTCATATAATACAGATTAATATGTTTTTGAGACAATTAGTAATCTCATGCAAATAGCACATTGTATTATAAATGTAGAGCACCGCTTGGCAGCTCGTACCGTACATCTCTGGCACCAAATTTAATGAAATTCGTTTTACAGAAGATGTAACTTACCATCATTTCCATTATGCATTAATTTAAGTACTTTATGGTGTTTATATTAAATTTCATAAGATAAACTCATTTTCTTTAACACTTTGTTTGTCTCCATTCGAAACAAAGAAACAGATGAACAGAGACAGAAGTGTCTGTGCAGTTTCTGTGACACGAAGGAGGACATTAATAGATTTACAAATTTAAGTACGGATTGTCCCATGTTTGTGCACCAAATATGTGTACAGTTCGTATCATTTATCTAATTTGTTTTTACAGACAAAATATACGTCGCTGGTGGATACAGTCGTGGTAATTACCTAAACTCGGTGAAAGTTTATGACCCGGACACCAACTGATGGACGTTCGTTGCACCAATGCGTTCTGGACGTAAGACTTTTGGTTTCGTCGCGTTCCACCGCTGTCTGTACGCCCTAGGTGAGAACTCTGAACATTCTGAGTGATGCTTCTAAGTCCTTCTGAAAGAACTTGCTATTATAAAATGTTTTCCTGGTTTTCTTTGCTTGACTGAGATTTTATGAACAGCAATTTTCTCCTATCATTACAGAGATAATTTGTCAGTATTTTTAAACCCAGATTCGTAGTTTCGATTACATTCTTAACAAAGAACACTAACTAACAACGCATTTTTCACAGTTCCAGTTTCAAAGGTAAATATTTTGTTCTTGTTGCAAGGAAGTTTCAGTTTGCCGTGCTGGTATCCCCAAAAGCCGGTGGTTTAAAGCAGTCCCCTCGCAGTCTTTGCTTTCCGTCACTTCTATGTGTAATGCAGTTTTGAACAGTGCGCCTTGTGCTGTTGTTGAACGTTACTTTCGGTCGCAGTTTCATGAAGCAGGAAACAGAAGTCAGGCGCAATTTCCTGATGCTAAAATTACGAAAATAATATTTTAGCCATTTCATCCTTAATTTCCTTCCTGGAACTAATATTAACACTGCAAAAGGGAATGAATTTTCTTCGCTGTATTTCATTCATTTTTTACGTTTACGGAATTACAAATTTTAAGATCGTAACGTCCGTTGGGTAAGACGGTCGGAATGTGAAGCATTGAAGTTACGAGAAATACAAACATCTAGAAAGTTATAACTGGTAATGTTGAAGATAAGATACCACTTGTGATACATAGGCGTGAAAAGAAGGATACTATTAAAATGTTTTATGGAACTAGAAAATGTGGGAAGGGTTCAACTGCAGGCTTTTGTGAATGAGGTAACGAATCTTGTGCATCCATAAAGGCCAAATATTTCGTGTCCAGGTGACAGAGTAATAAATATAAAAAAGGGACACGCTGAATGGGGATAGAATAAGTTTCCTTAGGCAGATTTTTGTATACTGTGACATATTACGGGATGTGTGTGTGTGCGAGCAGGAGGATACAACGAGACATCTCACGAGCTCAGTACCGAAAAGTATGATCCTGCAGAAGACACGTGGACGGAGATCCCTGACATGAACATCTATTCGTATGATCTCAAAGCAGAAGTGATCGACGACACGATCTTTGCCATCGGTGGACGTTTAAACAAGTGCATCACATATTTCGATGCCAAGGATTGTCAATGGTTTGTTTGTTTCTTTGTTTGTTTCTTTCCTTGATTGTTCAGGGCTCTATAATCGCAATTTGTTACTTTCGAAGAGCAGTAGGAAGTGAATAATTTCCGGGCAAAATGACCGCGATCTTGCGAATGCTGCGCTGTGTAGTGTCGTAGAAACTGACTTTCAGAGGTTTTTACTACTTACTCAGGGCCTTGAATAAAACGCGCGAATCGTTAAAGCCTACCTACCGTCTCATGTTCCCATTTTTGATGGAAGTTTATTTTAAAATGGCTGTTTCCTGTCATATGTTAACGGAGTGAGAAAGCATCTTTAAAATCCCTGAAGACAGATGTCTTCATACATGTTTGTGCAATAGCTAGAAATCCAACAGAAATTCATTCGATTTTGGTTTGTGTCTTTTACGTCCAGCAGAACCTCTCCAGAACTATTTCTGGTGGGACAAAAGTATTTTTGAAAATGTATTGCTAAAAGAGGGAAATCTTGTCATGGGCGCATGTCTCAAACAAGACACGCTTATCTCTCCAAAGAAAGTGTGTGATTTAAGTTATTATTTTGACCGACGGTAATGGTTTAATGAAGTGTACCAAACGTAGCTTGCGCAGAACACAAGTCATTTGACAGCGTAATAAAATAGAAGTAATCTCTCCCTCCACTTTGATTAAATAAAATGTGTAAAGTTATAAGAGAACGTTAGCTGGGGATCTATGTGCATGAATGAAAGAAAGATCACATTGGAACTTTTCTGAAATATGTGGCAATCGTGCACTGACGTCTCATTGGGTGAATTTTTGATTACATTGTCCAGAAACAAATTATAAGCAACGACATTTGGGTGGAAGCTGTGCTCTTAGCTTCTAGCAATTTCCCATTCTATCCAAAGACAGAGCCAGCCCATCAGATATGGACATTTTTAGGTCAACACATTTTACGACACGCAAAGATATTTCTTTTGTACTTATTCTACACCGTAATCTCTGATATTTTACAAACCCAAAAGTAAATATATATACATTTTTAAGAAAATGGATAATTTCTTTACATAAATGCACCGACATTCGAATTCAGTTTCTGTTAAATTTATATTAAATAAATTATTTATGGTAGAAGACGCATTCCTTCGAGAGTTATATCATTTCCTGTTGAGCTACATATTTACTATAAGTCTGTCAGTGAAATGTAATAAAAATTGTCTTGAGTGAAGATAATACTGATGGACGATGGAAGAGGGTTTGTTTTCACTTTTAGTATTTCAAATTGCAGGCACCAGGTAGCAGACATGAATATTTCGAAAAGCTTCCCGTCGCTTGTGTCATCAAGAACCTATCGAATGCAAGCGATTACGAGTACAAACACAGTGGAAATCAGTAGTTTTCAGTTGATTACATCCACGACTAACACATTAATTTTAATTAATTTCCTTACAAATATTATGTAGAAAACTAGGAATTGTTGTAGAAGCTAAAAAAAGGGAAATATTGTTTGCAGCAAACAATGGAATTTATTTTTTCTCGTTATTTTCTGCACAAGAAGTCTTGTTGAAATTAGTTACTTTACAGACGTTTAATTTTACTACCCATCAACACATAACAGTTTCACCTTGCGTCTTGTATTAAATAGATCCGCTTATGGCGACATCTTTCGAGTTACGAAACCGTATTCATGGGATTAGGGTAAGAGTAAATATAACATCGTTTAGAAAAAACTTTATTACACACTGAAAATTTTGTATTGATTTCCGATCTACGTGTGACATTGCACAAGGAAATTTGGCAGAGTTTCCCCTATATACCGGGTAATTGTGCCATGTGCCTGGGGAAATAACAACCTTTTCAAATGCCATGAAGAAACAGACTAAGCTTTCTGTTAACTGATGTATTTTTTGATTCACGGGATTTTGTGCGGTACTTTTAAGTATTTTAATGAATAGGCACAAAATATTACTACAAAATAGACAAAACGAGTACTTGAATATAGTTATGGTATTTGCGGAGTATAAGAAAAATGTGAAAGCTCTAATCAAACGGGGAACTCGAAACATTTTTCCGAGATAAAATCTAACACAGAATCAACTAAACAGATCATAGTTTAAAAATTTGCTTCACCTCTTCCCTTTGGTTGAATGTAAGACTACACACTATATTCATAATACTTGAAAAAGAACAAAACAATGCGAAGTAGTGTAACATATCATTGAAGCGACTTAATATTAATATTAGATTATCGGATCCCAAGTGTTATTGGACGGTGAATTCAGAAGAAATTAAGGCCCTTAGAATGTTTGATAGAAGAATGATTAAATGAAGGAGAAAACTGTGAAACAAAACTAATAAGGTGACAGAGGTTGTATTATATTGTAACATTTATAAAATCTCTGAAAGATGGCGTGAACATAAAAGAAGAAGGAAGAGCGATAGACCAAGAAAGAGACGGAGAGATGAGACTGAAGGATATATGAAAATCATGGGAATACGAAATTGGTATAAAGGGGCAGGAATGCAGGGAAAGTGCACCAAATTAAGAAATCTCGGGTGCCTCAAAATGTGTCCCGCCATCCTATCTCTTCTTCTGGTAAGATTCTTCCATAGACTTCTTCCTATGCCTATCCTGGCTTCCTTCTCGCCGCGGTAAGTGGGTCGAAACGATATTAAGCTGAAGATGATTGTCTTCTTGCGCGATGTAGTCTGGTAAACGTTAGCCGACGTTGTGGACGTCCTTGCTGCCTCAATCATCAGAGGACAGAATTACATTTGACTAGCAAACATTGACTGAGGCGTAGTTATTTATTGTCCTTTGAAATTTCAGTATTATACGTACTTTTACCTGTTTGTTATAAACAGACAGACTTGAGGTTTGATGGTTGATTAAAGAGGTCTTATCATATGAAGAACACAATTCGTTTGAAGTATTCATGATTGATGTAATTCGAACATCTTCATTCCCTTAAAATTACGTACAAACGTTAGAATACATACAGTATTTAGTGGTAGAGAACGCTAAAATCGAAATATTATTTCACCCGTACTTTACTGGAAATAAAAACACTGACTTAAATGAATGTTCAAAATGTTGAAAGGAAATGTTTTCAATTATTATAAACATGTACATTAGAGTAAGATACTCTTCGGATTCAGGTAGCACTTTCGTCCGATTAATATTATTCAAGCTACAAGCACAATTAATTTGTTGTCATATTACGCTTTTTCAGCTCTGAATTGCACACAATTCTGTATCAACGAACATCGGCTTGCAGGAACCACATATTATGTCGGGTAATATCGCAGCAACAAAGATGTGTTTGAATATATACGATGCGTTGTTATAAACAGACAGACTTGAGGTTTGATAGTTGTTTGAAGAGGTCTTATCATATACATGTTACATATGAAAAACACAATTCGTTTGATGTATTCATGATTGATGTAATTCGAACATCTTCATTCCCTCAAAATTACGTACAAACGTTAGAATACATACAGTATTTAGTGGCACAGAACGCTATAATCAGACTATTATTTCACCCGTACTTTACAGGTAATAAAAACACTGACTTAAATGATCGTTCAAAAAGTTGAAAGGAAATGTTCCCAATTATTATAAACATGTACATTAAGGTAAGATACTCTTCGGTTTCAGGTAGCACTTTCGTCCGATTAATATTATTCAAGCTACAAGCAGAATTAATGTGTTGTCATATTACGCGTTTTCAGCTTTGAATTGCACACAATTCTGTATCAATGAACATCGGCTTGCAGGGACCACATATTATGTTGGGGATTATCGCAGAAACAAAGATGTGTGTGAATATATACGATGCGTTGTTATAAACAGACAAACTTGAGGTTTGATGGTTGTTTGAAGACGTTTTATCATATATATGTTTCATATGAAAAACAAAATTCGTTTGAATTTTTCAAGAATGATATAACTAGAACATCTTCATTCTATCAAAATTACGTACAAACGTTAGAATACATATAGTATTTAGAGGCACAGAACGCTAAAATCGAAATATTAGTTCACCCGTACTTTACAAGTAATAAAAGCATTGACAGAAATGAGCGTCAAAAAGTTGAAAGGAAATATTTCCAATTATTATAAACATGTTCAATAGGGTAAGATACTTTTCGGTTTTTGGTAGCACTTTCGTCCGATTAATATTATTACAGCTACAAACACAATTAATGTGTTGTCATATTACGCGTTTTCAGCTCTGAATTGCACACAATTCTGTATCAACGAACATCGACTTGCAGGGACCACATATTATGTCGGGGATTATCGCAGAAACAAAGATGTGTGTGAATATATACGATGCGTTGTTATAAACAGACATACTTGAGGTTTGATGGTTGTTTTAAGAGGTCATGTTGCATATGAAAAACAATATTCGTTTGAAGTATTCAAGAATGATGTAACTCGAACATTTTCATTCTCTCAAAATTACATACAAACGATAAAATGCATACAGTAATTAGTGGTACAGAACGCTAAAATCGAAATATTAGTTCACCCGTACTTTACAAGTAATAAAAGCACTGACAGAAATGAGCGTTCAAAAAGTTGAAAGGAAATGTTTTCAATTATTATAAACATGTACATTAGAGTAAGATACTCTTCGGATTCAGGTAGCACTTTCGTCCGATTAATATTATTCAAGCTACAAGCTCAATTAATTTGTTGTCATATTGCGCTTTTTCAGCTCTGAATTGCACACAATTCTGTATCAACGAACATCGGCTTGCAGGAACCACATATTATGTCGGGTATTATCGCAGCAACAAAGATGTGTTTGAATATATACGATGCGTTGTTATAAACAGACAGACTTGAGGTTTGATAGTTGATTGAAGAGGTCTTATCATATACATGTTACATATGAAAAACACAATTCGTTTGATGTATTCATGATTGATCTAATTCGAACATCTTCATTCCCTCAAAATTACGTACAAACGTTAGAATACATACAGTATTTAGTGGCACAGAAAGCTAAAATCAGACTATTATTTCACCCGTACTTTACAGGTAATAAAAACACTGACTTAAATGATCGTTCAAAAAGTTGAAAGGAAATGTTCCCAATTATTATAAACATGTACATTAAGGTAAGATACTCTTCGGTTTCAGGTAGCACTTTCGTCCGATTAATATTATTCAAGCTACAAGCAGAATTAATGTGTTGTCATATTACGCGTTTTCAGCACTGAATTGCACACAATTCTGTATCAATAAACATCGGCTTGCAGGGACCACATATTATGTTGGGGATTATCGCAGAAACAAAGATGTGTGTGAATATATACGATGCGTTGTTATAAACAGACAGACTTGAGGTTTGATGGTTGTTTGAAGACGATTTATCATATATATGTTTCATATGAAAAACAAAATTCGTTTGAATTTTTCAAGAATGATATAACTAGAAAATCTTCATTCTATCAAAATTACGTACAAACGTTAGAATACATATAGTATTTAGAGGCACAGATCGCTAAAATCGAAATATTAGTTCACCCGTACTTTACAAGTAATAAAAGCATTGACAGAAATGAGCGTCAAAAAGTTGAAAGGAAATGTTTCCAATTATTATAAACATGTTCAATAGAGTAAGATACTTTCCGGTTTTTGGTAGCACTTTCGTCCGATTAATATTATTACAGCTACAAATACAATTAATGTGTTGTCATATTACGCGTTTTCAGCTCTGAATTGCACACAATTCTGTATCAACGAACATCTGCTTGCAGGGACCACATATTATGTCGCGGATTTATCGCAGAAAAAAGATGTCTGTGAATATATATGATGCGTTGTTATAAACAGACAGATTTGAGGTTTGATGGTTGTTTGAAGATGTCTTATCATATATATGTTGCTTATGAAAAACAATATTCGTTTGAAGTATTCAAGAAAGATGAAACTCGAACATCTTCATTCTCTCAAAATTACATACAAACGTTAAAGTCCATACAGTATTTAGTGGTACAGAACGATAAAATCGAAATATTATTTTATCCGTACTTTACAGATAATAAAAACACTGACAGAAATGATCGTACAAAAAGTTGAAAGGAAATGTTTCGAATTATTATAAACATGTATGTTACGGTAAGATACTCTTTGGTTAAAGTATCACTTTCGTCCGATTAATGTTATTCAAGCTACAAGCAGAATTAATGTGTTGTCATATTACGCGTTTTCAGCTCTGAATTGCACACAATTCTGTATCAACAAACATCGGCTTGCAGGGACCACATATTATGTCGGGGATTATCGCAGAAACAAAGATGTGTGTGAATATATACGATGCGTTTTTATAAACAGACATACTTGAGGTTTGATGTTTGTTTTAAGAGGTCATGTTGCATATGAAAAACAATATTCGTTTGAAGTATTCAAGAATGATGTAACTCGAACATTTTCATTCTCTCAAAATTACATACAAACGATAAAATGCATACAGTATTTAGTGGTACAGAACGCTAAAATCGAAATATTAGTTCACCCGTACTTTACAAGTAATAAAAGCACTGACAGAAATGAGCGTTCAAAAAGTTGAAAGGAAATGTTTCCAATTATTATAAACATGTTCAATAGGGTAAGATACTCTTCGGTTTCTGGTAGCACTTACGTCCGATTAATATTATTACAGCTACAAACACAATTAATGTGTTGTCATATTACAAGTTTTCAACTCTGAATTGCAAACAATTCTGTATCAACGAACATCGGCTTGCAGGGAACACATATTATGTCAGGGATTTATCGCAGAAACAAAGATGTCTGTGAATAAATATGATGCGATGTTATAAACAGACAGACTTGAGGTTTGATGGTTGTTTGAAGATGTCTTATCATATATATGTTTCATATGAAAAACAAAATTCGTTTAAAGTATTCAAGAATGATGTAACTAGATCATCTTCTTTTCTATGAAAATGACGTACTAACGTTAGAATACATATAGTATTTATTGGCACAGAACGCTAAAATCGAAATATTATTTGACGTCTACTATACAGGTAATAAAAAAACTGACAGAAATGATCGTTCAAAAAATTGAAAGTAAATGTTTCAAATTATAATAAACATGTACATTAAGGTAATACTCTTTGGTTTATAGTACCAATTTCTTCCGATTAATATTATTCAAGCTTCAAGCAGAATTAATGTGTTGTCGTATTACGCGTTTTCTGCTATGAATTGCACACAATTCTCTATCAACGAACATAAGTGTGCAGGGACCACATATTATGCCGGGTATTATCGCAGCAACAAATATGTCTGTGTTGTTATAAACAGACAGACTTGAGGTTAGATGATTGTTTGAAAATGTTTTATCATATACATGTTTTTATGAAAAACACAATTCGTTTGAAGTTTTCGTGATTGATGTAATTCGAACATCTTCATTCCCTCAAAATTACGTATAAATGTTAGAATACATACAGTATTTAGTGGCTCAGAACACTAAAAAAAAAGTATTATTTCACCCGTACTTTACAGGTAATAAAAACACTGACAGAAATTATCGTTCAAAAAATTGAAATCAAATGTTTCCAATTATTATAAACATGTACATTAGGTTAAGATACTCTTAGGTTTGAAGTAGCACTTTCGTTCGATTAATATTATTTAAGTTACAAACAGAATTAATGTGACGTCATATTACGCCGTTTCAGCTCTGAATTGCAAACAATTCTGTATCAACGAACATCGACGTGCAGGGACCACATATTATGTCGGGTATTATTGCAGCAACAAAGATGTGTGTGAATATATACGATGCATTGTTATAAACAAACAGACTTGAGTTTTGATGGTTTTTTGAAGATGTCTTATCATTAACATGTTTCATATGAAAAACACAATTCGTTTGAAGTATTCATAATTGATGTAACTCGAACATCTTCATTCCCTCAAAATTACGTATAAACGTTAGAATACGTACAATATTTAGTGATACACAACGCTATAATCAAACTATTATTTCACCCATACTTTACAGGTAATATAAAAACTGCCTTAATTGATCGTTCAAAGAGTTGAGAAGGAAATGTTTCCAATTATTATGAACATGTGCATTAGGGTAAGATACTCTTTGGTTTAAAGTAGCACTTTCGTCCAATTAATACTATTCAAGCTACAAGTAGTATTTATGTGTTGTCATATTAAACGTTTTCAGCACTGAATTGCACACAATTCTGTATCAACGAACATCGGCGTGCAGGGACCACATATTATGTCCGTTATTATCGCAGCAACAAAGATGAGTGTGAATATTTACGATGCGTTGTTATAAGCAGACAGACTTGAGATTTGATGGTTGTTTGTAGTTGTCTTATCATATACATGTTTCATATAAAAAACAAAAATCTTTTGAAGTATTCAAAAATGATGTAACTAGAACATCTTCATTCTATAAAAATTACGTACAAACGTTAGAATATATATAGTATTAAGCGGCATAGAACGCTAAAATCAATAATATTTGACGTATACTTTACAGGTAATAAAAAAACTGACAGAAATGATCTTTCAAAAAATTGAAAGTAATTCTTTCCAAAAATAAATAAACTTGTACATTAGGGTAAGATACTCTTTGGTTTAGAGTAGCATTTTCGTCCGATTAATATTATTCAAGCTACAAGCAGAGTTAATTTGTCGTCATATTACGAGTTTCTGCTCTGAATAGCAGACAATTCTGTATCAACGAACTTTGGCATGCAACGACCACGGAGTTCGTCGGGAATCATCGCAACAACAAAGCTGTGTGTGAATATATACAATGCAAAGTTATTAACAGACATACTTGAGTTTTGATGGTTGTTTGAAGATGTCTTATCTTATATATATATATTTTATAAAAAAAAAACTACTCTTTAGAGATTTTCGAGCATGATGTTTCTCGAACCTCGTTATCATACCAAAATTAGTTATACACGTTAAAATACAAAGAGCATTAAGTGGCTTACTGCTCAGAACCCATAAATCAAAGTATTAACCCACACATACATTACAGGTTGTACAAAGACAGTTAGAAATAATGATCCATAAAGTTGAAGGGAAATGTTTCCAATTATTATAAACATGTATATTAGGGTTAGATATTCATTTCTTTAAAGTAGCACTTTTGTCCGATTAATAGTATTTAAGTTACAGGCATAAGTAACGTATTGTCATAACACGATTTTTCAGGTCTGAATTTCAGACAAATCTGTATCAAATAACATCGGCGTTCAGCGCTCACAGTGTTCGTCGGGAATCATCGCAACAACAAAGCTGTGTGTGAATATATACAATGCAAAGTTATTTACAGAGAGACTTGAGTATTGATGGTTGTATGAAGACGTCTTATCTTATAAATGCTTTATAAAAAAAAACTACTATTTGAGATTTTCTAACATGATGTACGTCGAACCTTTTATCATACCAATATTAGTGAGACACTTTTAAATAGAAACAGCATTTAGTGGCACACGGCTCAGATAGCAGAAATCAAAAATATTAATCCACACCTACATTACAGGTCGTACAAAGACTGTTAGGAATTATGATGCATACATTTGAAGGAAATGTTTCCAATTATTATAACATGTACATTATGGTTAGATATTCAGTTCTTTAAAGTAGCACTTTTCCGATTAATAGTATTTAAGTTACAGGCATAAGTAATGTATTGTCATAATTCGAGTTTTCAGTTCTGAATTTCAGACAATTCTGTATCAAATTACATCGACGTGCAGCGATCACAGTGTTCGTCGGGAATCATCGCAACATCAAAGCTGTTTGTGAATATATACAATGCAAAGTTATATACAGAGAGACTTGAGTATTGATGGTTGTATGAAGACGTCTTATCTTATAAATGCTTTATAAAAAAAAACTACTATTTGAGATTTTCTAACATGATGTACGTCGAACCTTTTATCATACCAATATTAGTGAGACACTTTTAAATAGAAACAGCATTTAGTGGCACACGGCTCAGATAGCAGAAATCAAAAATATTAATCCACACCTACATTACAGGTCGTACAAAGACTGTTAGGAATTATGATGCATACATTTGAAGGAAATGTTTCCAATTATTATAACATGTACATTATGGTTAGACTTTCAGTTCTTTAAAGTAGCACTTTTCCGATTAATAGTATTTAAGTTACAGGCATAAGTAATGTATTGTCATAATACGAGTTTTCAGTTCTGAATTTCAGACAATTCTGTATCAAATTACATCGACGTGCAGCGATCACAGTGTTCTTCGGGAATCATCGCAACATCAAAGCTGTGTGTGAATATATACAATGCAAAGTTATTTACAGAGAGACTTGAGTTTCGATGGTTGTTTGAAGACGTCTTATCTTATATAAGTTTTATATTAAAAAAAATACTCTGAGCGTTTAAATACTAACAGCATTTAGTGGAACACTGCTCAGAATTCTGAAAACAAAGTATTAAACCTCAAATGCATAAACAGGGCGAACAAAGACAGTTAGAAATGATGGTCCATTAAGTTAAAGTAAAATGTTTCTATTTATTATAAACATGTACATTAGGGTTAGATATTCATTTCTTTAAAGTAGCACTATTGTCCGATTAATAGTATTTAAGTTACAGGGATAAGTAATGTATCGTTATAAAACGAGTTTTCAACTCTGAATAGCAGGAAATTCTGTTTCAAATAACATCTGCGTGCAGCGACCACAGAGTTCGTCGGGAATCATCGCAACATCAAAGCTGAGTGTGAATATATACAATGCAAAGTTATTTACAGAGAGACTTGAGCAATGATAGTTGTTTGATGACGACTTATCTTGTGTATCTTTTTATTAAAGAAACTACTCTTTTAGGATTTTACGAACATGATGTAACTAGAACCTTTTATCATACCTAAATTTGTTAGAGACGTTAATATACAAACAGCATTTAGTGGCACACGGCTCAGAACGCAGAAATCAAAGTATTAATCCTCAAATGCATAAACAGACCCTACAAAGACTGTTAGAAATGATGGTCCATCAAGTTGAAGGGAAATTTTTCAATTATTATAAACTTGTACATTAGGATTAGATAATCATTTCTTTAAAGTTGCTCTTATGTCCGATTAACAGTATTTAAGTTACAGGTATAACAATTGTAATGTCATTTTACGCGTTTTCAGCTCTGAATGACAGAATATTCTGTATCAACGAACATAGGCATCCATCGACCACGGAGTTCGTCGAGAATCATCGGAAGATCAAAGCTGTGTGTGAATATTTACAATGCAAAGTTATTTACAGACACACTTGAGTTTTGATGGTTGTACGAAGATGTCTTATCTTATATACGTCTTATATTAAAAAAAACTACTCTTTTGAGATTTGCGAGCATGATGTACCTCTAACCTTTTATCACACGAATATTAGGTAGACAAGTTAAAATACAAACATCATTTAGTGGCAAACGGCTCAGATCGCAGAAAACAAAGTATTAATCCACACATACACTACAGGTCGTACTAAGAATCTTAGATATGATGATCCATAAAGTTGAAGGGAAATGTTTCCAATTATTATAAACATGTACATTAAGGTTAGATATTCATTTCTTTAAAGTAGCACCTTTGTCTGATTAATAGTATTTAAGTCACAGGCATAAATAATGTATTGTCATAAAACGAGTTTTCAGCTCTGAATAGCAGACTATACTGTTTCAAATAACAACGGCGTGCAGCGAACACAAATTTCGTCGGGAATCATCGCAACATCAAATCTGTGTGTGAATATATACAATGTAAAAGTTATATACAAAGAGACTTGAGTAATGATAGTTGTTTGAAGACGTCTTATCTTGTATATGTTTCATATTAAAAAAAAATACTGTTTTGAGATAATCGAGCATAATGTACCTCGAACATTATATAATACTAAAATTAGTTAGAGACGTTAAAATACAAACAGCATTTTGTGGCACACGGCTCAGAATGCAGAAATCAAAGTTTTAATCCTCAAATACATTACAGGGCGTACAAAGACTGTTAGAAATGATGGTCCATAAAGTTGAAGGGAAATGTTTCCAATTATTATAAACATGTACAATAGGGTTAGATATTCATTTCTTTAAAGTAGCACTTTTGTCCGATTAATAGTATTTAAGTTACGGGCATAAGTAATGTATTGTCATAAAAAGAGTTTTCAGCTCTGAATAGCAGACTAATCTGTATCAACGAACATCGGCATGCATCGACCACGGTGTTCGTCGAATATCATCGCAGCAACAAAGCTGTGTGTGAATATATACAATGCAAAGTTATTTATAGACAGTTTTGAGTTTTGATGGTTGTTTGAAGACGTCTTATCTTATATACGTTTTATATTAAAAAAACTTCTGTTTTGAGATATTCGAGCATAATGTAGCTCGAACATTTTATCATAAAAAAATTAGTTAGAGACGTTAAAATACAAACAGCATTTAGTGGCACACGGCTCAGAATGCAGAAATTAAAGTATTAATCCTCAAATACATTACAGGTCGTACAAAGACTGTTAGAAATGATGATACATAAAGTTGAAGGGAAATGTTTCCAAATATTATAAACATGTACAATAGGGTTAGATATTCATTTCTTTAACGTAGCACTATTGTCCGATTAATAGTATTTAAGTTACAGGCATAAGTAATGTATTGTCATAAAACAAGTTTTCAGCATAGAATAGCAGACTAATCTGTATCAACGGACATCGGCGTGCAGCGACCACAGATTTCGTCGGGAATCAACGCAACATCAAAGCTGTATGTGAATATTTACATTGCAATGTTTTTTACAGAGAGACTTGAGTTTTGCTGGTTGTTTGAAGACATCTTATCTTATATATGTTTTATATTAAAAAAACTACTCTTTTGAGATTGTCATGCATGATTTCCTTGAACCTCGTTATCATACCTAAATTAGTTAGACACACTAAAATTAGAGGCACACGGATCAGAACGCTGAAATCAAAGTATTAATCCAACCATACATTTACACGTCTTACAAAAATTGTCAGAAATGATGATCCATAAAGTTGAAGGGAATGTTTCCAATTATTATAAACATGTACAAATAGGGTTAGATATTCATTTCTTTAAAGTAGCACTTTTGTTCGATAGTAGTAATATAGATAGAGGCATTAGTAATGTCTTGTCATAATACGCGTTTACATCTCTGAATAGCAGACTATTCTGTATCGACGAACAATGGCATTCATCGACTACGGAGTTAGTCGGGAAATATGGCAGCAAAAAAAAACCGGTGTTTTAATATATACAATGCAAAGTTATTTACAACCAGACTTGAGTTTTGCTGGTTGTTTGAAGACGTCTTATCTTATATATGTTTTATATTAAAAAAACTACTCTTTTGAGATTTTCGAGCATAATGTTTCTCGAACTTCGTTATCATACGTAAATAAGTAAGACACGTTAAAATACAAAAAGCATTTAGAGGCACACGGATCAGAACGCAGAAATCAAAGTATTAATCCGTCGTACAAAGACTGTCAGAAATGATGATCCATAAAGTTGAAGGGAATCTTTCCAATTATTATAAACATGTACATTAAGGTTATATATTCATTTCTTTAAAGTAGCACTTTTGTCTGATTAATAGTATTTAAGTTACAGGCAGAGGTAATGTATAGTCATAAAACGAGTTTTCTGCTCAGAATATCAGACTATTCTGTATCAGCGGACATCGGCTTGAAGCGACCACATACATAGTCGGGATTCATCGCAACTTTAAAGCTATGTGTGAATATATATTTTCAATGCAAAGTTTTTTACAGACAATTTTGAGTTTTGAAGGTTGTATGAAGATGTCTTATCTTATATATGTATTATAATAAGAAAACTACTCTTTTGATATTTTCGAGCATGATGTTTCGCAAACCTCGGTATCATCCCTAAATAAGTTAGACACATTAAAATACAAACAGCATTTAGTGGCACACGGCTCAGAACGCAGAAATCAAAGTATTAATCCTCAAATGCATAAACAGGTCGTACAAAGACTGTTAGAAATGATGGTCCATAAAGTTGAAGGGAAATTTTTCTAATTATTATAAACATGTACATTAGGGTTAGATATTCATTTCTTTAAAGTAGCACTTTTGTCCTATTAATAGTATTTAAGTTACAGGTATAAGTAATGTATTGTCATAATACGCGTTTTCAGTTCAGAATAGAAGACAATTCTGTATCAACGAACATCGGCATGCATCGACCACGGAGTTCGTCGGGTATCATCGCAGGAACAAAGCTGTGTGTGAATATATACAATGCAAAGTTTTTTACAGAGCGACTAGAGAAATGATAGTTGTTTAAAGACGTTTTATCTTGCATTTGTTTTCTATTAAAAAAAAACTACTCTTTTCTAATTTTACGAGCATGATGTACCTAGAACCTTATATCTTACCAAAATTAGTTAGAGATGTTTAAATACAAATAGCATTTAGTGGAACACGGCTCAGAATTCTGTAAACAATGTATTAATCCTCAAATGCATAAACAGGACGAACAAAGACAGTTAGAAATGGTGGTCCATAAAGTTGAAGTAAAATGTTTCTATTTATTATAAACATGTAGATTAGGGTTAGATATTAATATCTTTAATGTAGTACTAATGTCCGATTAATAGTATTTAAGTTACAAGCATAAGTAATGTATCGTTATAAAACGAGTTTTCAGCTCAGAATAACAGGCAATTCTGTATCAAATGACATCGGCGTGCAGCGACCACAGAGTTCGTCGGGAATCATCGCAAAATCAAAGCTGTGTGTCGAATATTTACAATGCAATGTTATTTACAGAGAGACTTGAGTTTTGATGGTTGTTTGAAGACATTTTATCTTATATATGTTTTATATTAAAAAAACTACTCTTTTTAGATTTTCGTGCATGATTTCCTTGAACCTCGTTATCATACCAAAATTAGTTAGACACGTTAAAATACAAACAGCATTAAGAGGCACACGTCTCTGTACGCAGAAATCAAAATATTAATCCAACCATACATTTACAAGTCGTAAAAAGATTGTCAGAAATGATGATCCATAAAGTTGAAGGGAATGTTTCCAATTATTATAAACATGTACATTAGGGTTAGATATCCATTTCTTTAAAGTAGTACCTTTGTCCGATAATAGTATTTAAGTTACAGGCATTATTAATGTATTGTCATAAAATAAGTTTTCAGCTCTGAATAGCAGACAATTCTCTATCAATTAACATCGGCGTGTAGAGACCACAGAGTACGTCGGGAAACATCACAACATCAAAGCTGTGTGTTAATATATACAATGCAAAGTTATTGACAGAGAGACTTGAGTTTTGATGGTTGTTTGAAATCATCTTATCTTATATATTTTTTATATTAAAAAAACTACTCTTTTGAGATTTTCTAGCATGATGTTTCTCGAACCTCGTTATCATACCTAAATTAGTTAGACACTTTAAAATTCAAACTGCATTTAGTGGCACAAGGCTCAGAACGCAGAAATCAAATTTTTAAACCAACCATACATTTACAGGTCGTACAAAGACTGTTAGATATGATGTACCATAAAGTTGAATGGAATGTTTCCAATTATTATAAACATGTACATTAGGGTTAGATATTCATTTCTTTAAAGTAGCACTTTTGTCTGATTAATAGTATTTAAGTTACAGGCATAAGTAATGTATAGTCATAAAACGAGTTTTCAGCTCTGAATATCAGACTATTCTGTAACAATGGACATCAGCGTGCAGCGACCACAGAGTTCGTCGGGAATCATCGCAACATCAAAGCTGTGTGTATATATATATATATATTTAATGCAAAGTTTTTTACAGACATTTTTGAGTTTTGAAGGTTGTATGAAGACGTCTTATCTTATATATGTGTTATATTAAGAAAATTACTCTTTTGAGTTTTTCGAGCATGATGTACCTAGAACCTTTTATCATACCAATATTAGTTAGACACGTTAAAATACTAACAGCATTTAGTGGCACGGCTCAGAATGCAGAAATCAAAGTATTAATCCTCAAATACATTACAGGTTGTACAAAGACTGTCAGAAATGATGATCCATAAAGTTGAAGGGAAATGTTTCCAATTATTATAAACGTGTACATTAGGGTTAGATATTCATTTCTTTAAAGTAGCACTTTTGTTCGATAATAGTATTTAAGTTAGAGGCATTAGTAATGTATTGTCATATTACGCGTTTACATCTCTGAATAGCAGACAATTCTGTATGAACGAACAATTGCATTCATCGACCATGGAGTTAGTCGGGAAACATGGAAAAAAAAAAAAACCTGTGTTTGAATATATACAATGCAAAGTTATTTACAGACAGACTTTAGTAATGATAGTTGTTTGAAGACGTCTTATCTCGTATATGTTTTGTATTAAAGAAAATTACTCTTTTAAGTTTTTCGAGCATGATGTACCTAGACCCTTTTATCATACCAATATTAGTAAAAAACGTTAAAATACAAACAGCTTTTAGAGGCACACAGCTCAGAATGCAGAAATCAAAGTATTAATCCTCAATACATTACAGGGCGCACAAAGACTGTTAGAAATGAAGGTCCTTAAAGTTGAAGTAAAATGATTCAAGTTATTATAAGCATGTACATTAGGGTTAGATATTCATTCATTTAAAGTAGCACTTTTGTCCGATTAATAGTATTTAAGTTACAGGCATAAGTAATGTATTGTCTTAATACGATTTTTCAGCTCTGAATAACAGACAATTCTGTATCAACGAAAATCGGCATGCATCGACCACAGAGTACGTCGGGAATAATCACAGCAACAAAGCTGTGTGTGAATATATACAATTCAAGTTATTTACAGAGCGACTTGAGTAATGATAGTTGTTTGAACACGTCTTATCTTATAAATGTTTTATATTAAAAAAACTACTCTTTTGAGATTTTCGAGCATGTTGTACCTCGAACCTTTTAACATACCAATATTAGTTAGATACGTTAAAATACAAATAGCATTTAGTGGCACACGGCTCAGATCGCAGTAATCAATGTATTAATCCACACATACATTACAGAACGTACAAAGACTATCAGAAATGATGATCCACAAAGTTGAAGGGAAATGTTTCCAATTATTATAAACATGTACATTATAGTTAGATATTCATTTCTTTAAAGTAGCACTTTTGTCCGATTAATAGTATTTAAGTTACAGGTATAACTAATGTATTGTCATAATACGAGTTTTCAGCTCTGAATAACAGACAATTCTGTATCAACGAACATCGGCATGCATCGACCACGGAGTTCGTCGGGAAACTTCGCAGCAACATAAGTGTGTGTGTATCCTAATATTTTAATCGTCATCTCACGAAGCAGCAATACAACTTATGATATTCTATCTTCCAATTCAGCAGGTGTTTTTGTCCAAGAGAAAAAATGTTTCTGTTCTAAATCAAATGCCCTGAGATATCAGCCATTCGCCTCTTACGAATACGTGTGTAACAATCGCACTCATTCAAATAATGTTAACTGCGTCAAATGTCTATACAATTTACCTTTCCTATCTACTAGTTTCGAACACTTAAGGAGGACCACCTGATGATGACCAATTAAGGGCGAACATGCAATGGCTCTTAATAGACGGGCCTTCAAACCAACCATCAACATGCAGCAGGTTGCCTCCCTTGGAACTCGAAGCAACTAATTGTCATAATTTTCTTTCGATGCTACGTAATTTTGACGACTAATTAAAGTTATCGATTCAAAACGATTGTGGTGATCGCAGCGTGCATCCCGCACGGGAGAGCCGCGATACAAATTATATTTTTGAATGTGACTTAAAATGCAACTCCGTACTGAATTATTTAACTTTCGATTGAAACACATTTCAATAGTTTTCTCTAAGATCGATTTAATCTTGATTTCGCATCTCTCCACAACCTGTGCATTTGTTGAGGGCGTCGTTACATATACCAAAATACATACAGTGGTATAGCGGATAGAACGCTGGCCTTGTAATCGAAGGGTCTCGGGTTCGATTCCCGGTGGTGCCCGATTTTATAACTTGTGTTGGGTAAGGCCGTGGTCCAGGCAACACGGAGTTTTCTTCCGTTCCATCCCAACAATTACTCCATTCACACACAGAAGAAGGCAATGGCAAACCACTTCTGGATCGTCTGCCAAGAACGTATATGAACAGGTCCCAGTCCGAGAAAAGGATTGAAGGATCCTGTTCACATGGACCTGTCGTCAGACAGAACACTAAATAAAATATAAATAAATATGTCAATGTCTATTTCAGTGATTTCCCTACCAAAATATGTGTAAATGTCTTGTCTTCTGTGCAATGAAATATGCCATCACTTCCTTAAAATTTATAAGGTCCACTTTGAACTGTTCAACAGGTATCAGTACATCCGTACGTGACGGAAAATTCGGCGTGCAGACCCGTGATCAAGGAGACGCTCACATTCCTGGGCAACGAGAAAAGTTTGATGAGGAAAGACAAGGATTTCGTGACACCAAGGATTGACCGCCCTCGATATCGACCGGACATTCTCTTTGCTATTGGTGAAGGCTTTAACGGAATATATACAGATGTGATCGAAGCGTACGACGCACGAGCTGACCGGTGGACTGTGGTGAGTTCCACGCATTTCCACTCTTATCGCGGCTTCTTAAATGACGCCTCCGACAGAAACTACTTTTCCTATTTATTGCTGATTTTTACTAAGTAAATGTTTATATAAGCTTGATCACAAGCACCTCGTTGGCTGTTTATTTTGTGTTCGTTTGTTTCAATGGGGGTAAACCCTTTTTTAAGTTACCCTTCAAAGACATGAATTAAAAAGAATAAATAAATTACACAGGTGCTGAGTCTCGTGTATACAATGTAAGTTCTAATAGGAATCGACGAAGGATATAAAGTTTGCCTTAAATACCGTTTACAATAAGGCAATGTCCTAGGTAAGCGATAACAAGCGAGCTGAGCGAGCTGCATAAGCAGCATGGGGTGTCATATGACATAAGGGAATCGCTTGTTGTGTCCTACGTAAGAGAAACACACGGGCTTCCTGCGCATGCGCCTTCCCTGTACTGCACAGTCAGAGCCTCCTTGCGCATGCGCCTTACTGGTCAGCGCAGCGACCTGCGCGAAAATATCAAAATATTTTATCTGGGCATTGGCCGCTGACAGCTTGGCTGTAACCTAGGACAGCGCCACACAAACAGCCAGTTTGATATTTCCGCCTCACCAACGCAACTCGCACCGCTCGCATTCTTTCGCTCACGTAGGACACCGGGTAAACGTCGTACATCAACTAACATGGCAACGTAACTGATGATTTTAGACATGAAACGAAGTCATCGTTGATCGTCAGTGGATTTCAACTTAATAAATGAAGCACTGATCAATGTCGATGCTGGTCATCTGCGTGGTAACGCCTCGCGAATTAGAAGGCTTTGGTGTGGGGTGGGGGACGTACTGCCTCCAGCTTTGCGTCGATGAAACCCAAAATACCAACATCTGTCTAACGAACCTGAAATGTCAGCTGTTGATCAGAAATTAATTCTACATTTGTCTGTCGTACTTGACGAGAGCTTCTCTTCCTGTTTCCTCCGTCTCTCATAATTCCACCATTGCTCCAAGTTAATTTCTCACGGTCTTTGTCGAGCGCGGTATGCACGTTCACCCACCACGGTGTAACAATTTCGGTCTTCTTTTGGTGGTTGCACCTCTGCTCTGGCGGTTAGTAGCTCTAGGACTCTAATGTAAGGACTTCACATCAGCAGACTAAGTGACAAAGAAACATAAAGCCATAACCTGTCGTTCCTGCAGGTGGAGAAGTTCGACTTGGGCAGTAAGCGAATATACCCCGAGTTGGCGGTAGTCGGTTTCGACATTTACGTCATCGGTGGTTGTGGCGACCCTCTTGCAGGTTTGAACACATGTCACTGCTTCAACGCTATTACGAAGTCACTCCGCGAGGTGGCGCCTAAGCATGAATGCAGGTAAGATGCAGCTTGGTAACTAAGGAACTCCTTTGAACAGAGTCCTTCTTCAAAAACTGATAGTTAGTCAAGATTTAAACGTGGTCAGGGGTGTAAAATTGTACCACTCACATACAGGAGTATCGTGCAAAGTGTGAATAAGTAGGAGGACTTTTGCGACAATTTTGGTTTTAAGAATACGATTTGCTTTTTAATTTATTCGAATTATGATTTAACAATAACCAGCGAACAATTGCGTTCTGCGAGAGGAAATGCATCTGAATCAGCAATAAATGAGCATTGCAGAGCGTGTACTTTTTATCGTTTCAGATCCTTATTAAGTGTGGCAGTTCTGCGAGGTGCAGTGTACGCCATAGGCGGTGAGGATGAGACTCACAACACGGCTGAAAGATACGACTGCAAGGCAAATCAGTGGTCGTGGATCGCTCCCATGAACAAAAAGCGATTCGAACCGCGTGCGGCTGTACTGAATGGTACGTAAAAGCTGTGAAATAGTAGTGTATGAATTAGTGGAGATGGCGAGGCGTCTGTCTGTCCGTGAATAACAACGCAAGAACGGTTGAAGGAATCGCAGGATTTGAGGTTGTCACGCCGGCGAGTACGAAGATGGCCGTCGGTTGGCTTCTGCCGACGTTTCAGACGAGCTTTATGCCTTCATCATCACGGCATTCCTCTTTGATCTTGAACTTAGTTTCCCTCACTCCATTCGCCCGTATTCTTTCATTATCTCGTTCTTTTATCCGTGCTACGAACTCCGTTATTTCACAGACTGCAATGGCTTGAAGTTCTGAGTGCGTGACGGTTTCTTCTGCTCTTGTAAGCTGTCCCTGTGCATCGACTTCTGAATTTGTAGTGTACACTAGGAGTGAATGCAGACAACCATCAAACTATCAAATTGTCTCTCATATAATACAGATTAATATGTTTTTGAGACAATTAGTAATCTCATGCAAATAGCACATTGTATTATAAATGTAGAGCACCGCTTGGCAGCTCGTACCGTACATCTCTGGCACCAAATTTAATGAAATTCGTTTTACAGAAGATGTAACTTACCATCATTTCCATTATGCATTAATTTAAGTACTTTATGGTGTTTATATTAAATTTCATAAGATAAACTCATTTTCTTTAACACTTTGTTTGTCTCCATTCGAAACAAAGAAACAGATGAACAGAGACAGAAGTGTCTGTGCAGTTTCTGTGACACGAAGGAGGACATTAATAGATTTACAAATTTAAGTACGGATTGTCCCATGTTTGTGCACCAAATATGTGTACAGTTCGTATCATTTATCTAATTTGTTTTTACAGACAAAATATACGTCGCTGGTGGATACAGTCGTGGTAATTACCTAAACTCGGTGAAAGTTTATGACCCGGACACCAACTGATGGACGTTCGTTGCACCAATGCGTTCTGGACGTAAGACTTTTGGTTTCGTCGCGTTCCACCGCTGTCTGTACGCCCTAGGTGAGAACTCTGAACATTCTGAGTGATGCTTCTAAGTCCTTCTGAAAGAACTTGCTATTATAAAATGTTTTCCTGGTTTTCTTTGCTTGACTGAGATTTTATGAACAGCAATTTTCTCCTATCATTACAGAGATAATTTGTCAGTATTTTTAATCCCAGATTCGTAGTTTCGATTACATTCTTAACAAAGAACACTAACTAACAACGCATTTTTCACAGTTCCAGTTTCAAAGGTAAATATTTTGTTCTTGTTGCAAGGAAGTTTCAGTTTGCCGTGCTGGTATCCCCAAAAGCCGGTGGTTTAAAGCAGTCCCCTCGCAGTCTTTGCTTTCCGTCACTTCTATGTGTAATGCAGTTTTGAACAGTGCGCCTTGTGCTGTTGTTGAACGTTACTTTCGGTCGCAGTTTCATGAAGCAGGAAACAGAAGTCAGGCGCAATTTCCTGATGCTAAAATTACGAAAATAATATTTTAGCCATTTCATCCTTAATTTCCTTCCTGGAACTAATATTAACACTGCAAAAGGGAATGAATTTTCTTCGCTGTATTTCATTCATTTTTTACGTTTACGGAATTACAAATTTTAAGATCGTAACGTCCGTTGGGTAAGACGGTCGGAATGTGAAGCATTGAAGTTACGAGAAATACAAACATCTAGAAAGTTATAACTGGTAATGTTGAAGATAAGATACCACTTGTGATACATAGGCGTGAAAAGAAGGATACTATTAAAATGTTTTATGGAACTAGAAAATGTGGGAAGGGTTCAACTGCAGGCTTTTGTGAATGAGGTAACGAATCTTGTGCATCCATAAAGGCCAAATATTTCGTGTCCAGGTGACAGAGTAATAAATATAAAAAAGGGACACGCTGAATGGGGATAGAATAAGTTTCCTTAGGCAGATTTTTGTATACTGTGACATATTACGGGATGTGTGTGTGTGCGAGCAGGAGGATACAACGAGACATCTCACGAGCTCAGTACCGAAAAGTATGATCCTGCAGAAGACACGTGGACGGAGATCCCTGACATGAACATCTATTCGTATGATCTCAAAGCAGAAGTGATCGACGACACGATCTTTGCCATCGGTGGACGTTTAAACAAGTGCATCACATATTTCGATGCCAAGGATTGTCAATGGTTTGTTTGTTTCTTTGTTTGTTTCTTTCCTTGATTGTTCAGGGCTCTATAATCGCAATTTGTTACTTTCGAAGAGCAGTAGGAAGTGAATAATTTCCGGGCAAAATGACCGCGATCTTGCGAAAGCTGCGCTGTGTAGTGTCGTAGAAACTGACAGACGTTTCAGAGGTTTTTACTACTTACTCAGGGCCTTGAATAAAACGCGCGAATCGTTAAAGCCTACCTACCGTCTCATGTTCCCATTTTTGATGGAAGTTTATTTTAAAATGGCTGTTTCCTGTCATATGTTAACGGAGTGAGAAAGCATCTTTAAAATCCCTGAAGACAGATGTCTTCATACATGTTTGTGCAATAGCTAGAAATCCAACAGAAATTCATTCGATTTTGGTTTGTGTCTTTTACGTCCAGCAGAACCTCTCCAGAACTATTTCTGGTGGGACAAAAGTATTTTTGAAAATGTATTGCTAAAAGAGGGAAATCTTGTCATGGGCGCATGTCTCAAACAAGACACGCTTATCTCTCCAAAGAAAGTGTGTGATTTAAGTTATTATTCTGACCGACGATAATGGTTTAATGAAGTGTACCAAACGTAGCTTGCGCAGAACACAAGTCATTTGACAGCGTAATAAAATAGAGGTAATCTCTCCCTCCACTTTGATTAAATAAAATGTGTAACGTTATAAGAGAACGTTAGCTGGGGATCTATGTGCATGAATGAAAGAAAGATCACATTGGAACTTTTCTGAAATATGTGGCAATCGTGCACTGACGTCTCATTGGGTGAATTTTTGATTACATTGTCCAGAAACAAATTATAAGCAACATTTGGGTGGAAACTGTGCTCTTAGCTTCTAGCAATTTCCCATTCTATCCAAAGACAGAGCCAGCCCATCAGATATGGACATTTTTAGGTCAACACAATTTACGACACGCAAAGATAATTCTTTTGTAGTTATTCTACACCGAAATCTCTGATATTTTACAAACCCAAAAGTAAATATATATACATTTTTAAGAAAATGGATAATTTCTTTACATAAATGCACCGACATTCAAAATCAGTTTCTGTTAAATTTATATTAAATAAATTATTTATGGTAGAAGACGCATTCCTTCGAGAGTTATATTTACTATAAGTCTGTCAGTGAAATATGATAAAAATTGTCTTGAGTGAAGATAATACTGATGGACGAAGGAAGAGGGTTTGTTTTCACTTTTAATATTTCAAATTGCAGGCACCAGGTGGCAGACATG
This sequence comes from Zootermopsis nevadensis, assembly GCF_977971745.1. Classification (NCBI taxonomy): domain Eukaryota; kingdom Metazoa; phylum Arthropoda; class Insecta; order Blattodea; family Termopsidae; genus Zootermopsis; species Zootermopsis nevadensis. The sequence continues at coordinate 6,823,312 of NW_028259154.1, forward strand.
AATATTTCGAAAAGCTTTCCGTCGCTTGTGTCATCAAGAACCTACCGAAGGCAAGCGATTACGAGTACAAACACAGTGGAAATCAGTAGTTTGCAGTTGATTACATCCACGACGAACACATTAATTTTAATTAATTTCCTTACAAATATTATGTAGAAAACTAGGAATTGTTGTAGGAGCTAAAAAAAGGGAAATGTGCCATGTGCCTGGGGAAATAACAACCTTTTCAAATGCCATGAAGAAACAGACTAAGCTTTCTGTTAACTGATGTATTTTTTGATTCACGGGATTTTGTGCGGTACTTTTAAGTATTTTAATGAATAGGCACAAAATATTACTACAAAATAAACAAAACGAGTACTTGAATATAGTTATGGTACTTGCGGAGTATAAGAAAAATGTGAAAGCTCTAATCAAACGGGGAACTCGAAAAATTTTTCCGAGATAAAATCTAACACAGAATCAACTTAACAGATCATAGTTTAAAAATTTGCTTCACCTCTTCCCTTTGGTTGAATGTAAAACTACACACTATATTCATAATACTTGAAAAAGAACAAAACAATGCGAAGTAGTGTAACATATCATTGAAGCGACTTAATATCAATATTAGATTAACGGATCCCAAGTGTTCTTGGACGGTGAATTCAGAAGAAATTAAGGCCCTTAGAATGTTTGATAGAAGAATGATTAGAAAACTCCGTTGTCCCATAAATGAAGGAGAAAACTGTGAAACAAAACTAATAACGAGACAGAGGTTGTATTATATTGTAACATTTATAAAATCTCTGAAAGATGGCGTGAACATAAAAGAAGAAGGAAGAGAGATAGACCAAGAAAGAGACGGAGAGATGAGACTGAAGGATATATGAAAATCATGGGAATACGAAAATGGTTTAAAGGGGCTATGGACCATCAGGAATGCAGGGAAAGTGCACCAAATTAAGAAATCCCGGGTGCCTCAAAATGTGTCCCGCCATCCTATCTCTTCTTCTGGTAAGATTCTTCCATAGACTTCTTCCTTTGCCTATCCTGGTTTCCTTCTCGCCGCGGTCAGTGGGTCGAAACGATATTAAGCTGAAGATGATTGTCTTCTTGCGCGATGTAGTCTGGTAAACGTTAGCCGACGTTGTGGACGTCCTTGCTGCCTCAATCATCAGAGGACAGAATTACATTTGACTAGCAAACATTGACTGAGGCGTAGTTATTTATTGTCCTTTGAAATTTCAGTATTATACGTACTTTTACCTGTTTGTTATAAACAGACAGACTTGAGGTTTGATGGTTGATTAAAGAGGTCTTATCATATGAAGAACACAATTCGTTTGAAGTATTCATGATTGATGTAATTCGAACATCTTCATTCCCTTAAAATTACGTACAAACGTTAGAATACATACAGTATTTAGTGGTACAGAACGCTAAAATCGAAATATTATTTCACCCGTACTTTACTGGAAATAAAAACACTGACTTAAATGATTGTTCAAAATGTTGAAAGGAAATGTTTTCAATTAATATAAACATGTACATTAGAGTAAGATACTCTTTGGTTTCAGGTAGCACTTTCGTCCGATTAATATTATTCAAGCTACAAGCACAATTAATTTGTTGTCATATTACGCTTTTTCAGCTCTGAATTGCACACAATTCTGTATCAACGAACAACGGCTTGCAGGGACCACATATTATTTCGGGTATTATCGCAGCAACAAAGATGTGTTTGAATATATACGATGCGTTGTTATAAACAGACAGACTTGAGGTTTGATAGTTGTTTGAAGAGGTCTTATCATATACATGTTACATATGAAAAACACAATTCGTTTGATGTATTCATGATTGATGTAATTCGAACATCTTCATTCCCTCAAAATTACGTACAAACGTTAGAATACATACAGTATTTAGATGCACAGAACGCTAAAATTGAAATATTAGTTCACCCGTACTTTACAAGTAATAAAAGCATTGACAGAAATGAGCGTCAAAAAGTAGAAAGGAAATGTTTCCAATTATAATAAACATGTTCAATAGGGTAAGATACTCTTCGGTTTTAGGTAGCACTTTCGTCCGATTAATATTATTACAGCTACAAACACAATTAATGTGTTGTCATATTACGCGTTTTCAGCTCTGAATTGCACACAATTCTGTATCAACGAACATCGGCTTGCAGGGACCACATATTATGTCGCGGATTTATCGCAAAAACAAAGATGTCTGTGAATATATACGATGCGTTGTTATAAACAGACAGACTTGAGGTTTGATGGTTGTTGGATGTTTGTTTATCATATATATGTTGCATATGAAAAACAATATTTGTTTGAAGTATTCAAGAAAGATGTAACTCGAACATCTTCATTCTCTCAAAATTACATACAAACGTTATAGTCCATACAGTATTTAGTGGTACAGAACGATAAAATCGAAATATTATTTCATCCGTACTTTACAGATAATAAAAACACTGACAGAAATGATCGTACAAAAAGTTGAAAGGAAATGTTTCGAATTATTATAAACATGTATGTTAGGGTAAGATACTCTTTGGTTAAAGTATCACTTTCGTCCGATTAATGTTATTCAAGCTACAAGCAGAATTAATGTGTTGTCATATTACGCGTTTTCAGCTCTGAATTACACACAATTCTGTATCAACAAACATCGGCTTGCAGGGACCACATATTATGTCGGGGATTATCGCAGAAACAAAGATGTGTGTGAATATATACAATGCAAAGTTATTAACAGACATACTTGGTTTTGATGGTTGTTTGAAGATGTCTTATCTTATATATATATATATTTAATATTAAAAAAAACTACTCTTTAGAGATTTTCGAGCATGTTGTTTCTCGAACTTCGTTATCATACCAAAATTAGTTATACACGTTAAAATACAAACAGCATTAAGTGGCTTACTGCTCAGAACCCTGAAATCAAAGTATTAATCCACACATACATTACAGGTTGTACAAAGACAGTTAGAAATAATGATCTATAAAGTTGAAGGGAAATGTTTCCAATTATTATAAACATGTATATTAGGGTTAGATATTCATCTCTTTAATGTAGCACTTTTGTCCGATTAATAGTATTTTAGTTACAGGCATAAGTAATGTATAGTCATAAAAAGAGTTTTCAGCTCTGAATAGCAGACTAATCTGTATGAACGAACATCGGCATCCATCTACCACGGTGTTCGTCGAATATCCTCGCAGCAACAAAGCTGTGTGTGAATATATACAATGCAAAGTTATTTATAGACAGTTTTGAGTTTTGATGGTTGTTTGAAGACGTCTTATCTTATATATGTTTTATAATAAAAAAAAACTTCTGTTTTGAGATATTCGAGCATAATGTACCTCGAACATTTTATCATACCAAAATTAGTTAGAGACGTTAAAATACAAACTGCATTTAGTGGCACACAACTCAGAATGCAGAAATTAAAGTATTAATCCTCAAAAACATTACAGGGCGTACAAAGACTGTTAGAAATGATGATACATAAAGTTGAAGGGAAATGTTTCCAATTATTATAAACATGTACAATAGGGTTAGATATTCATTTCTTTAAAGTAGCACTTTTGTCCGATTAATAGTATATAAGTTACAGGTATAACTAATGTACTGTCATAATACCAGTTTTCAGCTCTGAAAACAGATAATTCTGTATCAACGAACAACGGCATGCATCGACCACGGAGTTCGCCGGGAAACATGGCAGTAACAAAGCTGTGTGTTCATATATACCATGCGTTGTTATAAACAAACAGACTTGATTTTTGAAGGTTGTTTGAAGAAGTCTTATCATCTACATGTTTCATATGAAAAACACAATTCGATTTAGTTATTCTTGATTGTTGTAATTCGAACATCTTCATTCCCTCAAAATTACATACAAACGTTAGAATACATAAAGTATTTAGTGGCACAGAACGCTAAAATCACACTATTATTTCACCCGTACTTTAGAGGTAAAAAAACACTGAATTAATGATCGTTCAAAAAGTTGAAAGAAAATTTTTCCAAAAATTTTAAACATGTACATTAGAGTAAGATACTCTTTGGTTTAAAGTATCACTTTCGTCCGATTAATATTATTCTAGCTACAAGCACAATTAATGTGTTGTCATATTATGTGTTTTCAGCTCTGAATTGCACACAATTCTGTATCAACGAACATCGGCGTGCAGGGACCACATATTATGTCCGTTAATATCGCAGCAACAAAGATGAGTGTGAATATTTACGATGCGTTGTTATAAGCAGGCAGACTTGAGATTTGATGGTTGTTTGTAGTAGTCTTATCATATACATGTTTCATATAAAAAACAAAAATCTTTCGAAGTATTCAAAAATGATGTAACTAGAACATCTTCATTCTATAAAATTACGTACAAACGTTAGAATATATACAGTATTTAGTGGCATAGAACGCTAAAATCAATAATATTTGACGTATACTTTACAGGTAATAAAAAATCTGACAGAAATGATCGTTCAAAAAATTGAAAGTAATTCTTTCCAAAAAAAAATAAACTTGTACATTAGGGTAAGATACTCTTTGGTTTAAAGTAGCACTTTCGTCCGATTTATATTATTCAAGCTACAAGCAGAGTTAATGTGTCGTCATATTACGAGTTTCAGCTCTGAATAGCAGACAATTCTGTATCAACGAACTTCGGCATGCAACGACCACGGAGTTCGTCGGGAATCATCGCAACAACAAAGCTGTGTGTGAATATATACAATGCAAAGTTATTAACAGACATACTTGAGTTTTGATGGTTGTTTGTAGATGTCTTATCTTAAATATATATTTTATATTAAAAAAAAATTACTCTTTAGAGATTTTCGAGCATGATGTTTCTCGAACCTCGTTATCATACCAAAATTAGTTATACACGTTAAAACACAAACAGCATTAAGTGGCTTACTGCTCAGAACCCATAAATCAAAGTATTAACCCACACATACATTACAGGTTGTACAAAGACAGTTAAAAATAATGATCCATAAAATTGAAGGGAAATGTTTCCAATTATTATAAACATGTATATTAAGGTTAGATATTCATTTCTTTAAAGTAGCACTTTTGTTAAGTTACAGGCATAAGTAACGTATTGTCATAACACGATTTTTCAGCTCTGAATTTCAGACAAATCTGTATCAAATAACATCGGCGTGCAGCGATCACAGTGTTCGTCGGGAATCATCGCAACAAAAAAGCTGTGTGTGAATATATACAATGCATAGTTATTTACAGAGAGACTTGAGTATTGATGGTTGTATAAAGACGTCTTATCTTACAAATGCTTTATAAAAAAAAAACTACTATTTGAGATTTTCTAATATGATGTACGTCGAACCTTTTATCATACCAATATTAGTGAGACACTTTTAAATAGAAACAGCATTTAGTGGCACACGGCTCAGATAGCAGAAATCAAAAATATTAATCCACACCTACATTACTGGTCGTACAAAGACTGTTAGGAATTATGATGCATACATTTGAAGGAAATGTTTCCAATTATTAGAACATGTACATTAGGGTTAGATATTCATTTCTTTAAAGTAGCACTTTTCCGATTAATAGTATTTAAGTAACAGGCATAAGTAATGTATTGTCATAATACGAGTTTTCAGTTCTGAATTTCAGACAATTCTGTATCAAATAACATCGACGTGCAGCGATCACAGTGTTCGTCGGGAATCATCGCAACATCAAAGCTGTGTGTGAATATATACAATGCAAAGTTATTTACAGAGAGACTTGAGTTTCGATGGTTGTTTGAAGACGTCATATCTTATATAAGTTTTATATTAAAAAAACTACTCTGAGCGTTTAAATACAAACAGCATTTAGTGGAACACGGCTCAGAATTCTGAAAACAAAGTATTAAACCTCAAATGCATAAACAGGGCGAACAAAGACAGTTAGAAATGATGGTCCATTAAGTTGAAGTAAAATGTTTCTATTTATTATAAACATGTACATTAGGGTTAGATATTCATTTCTTTAATGTAGCACTATTGTCCGATTAATAGTATTTAAGTTACAGGGATAAGTAATGTATCGTTATAAAACGAGTTTTCAACTCTGAATAGCAGGAAATTCTGTTTCAAATAACATCTGCGTGCAGCGACCACAGAGTTCGTCAGGAATCATCGCAACATCAAAGCTGTGTGTGAATATATACAATGCAAAGTTATTTACAGAGAGACTTGAGCAATGATAGTTGTTTGATGACGACTTATCTTGTGTTTCTTTTTATTAAAGAAACTACTCTTTTAGGATTTTACGAACATGATGTAACTAGAACCTTTTATCATACCTAAATTTGTTAGAGACGTTAATATACAAACAGCATTTAGTGGCACACGGCTCAGAATGCAGAAATCTAAGTATTAATCCTCAAATACATTACAGGGCGTACAAAGACTGTTCGAAATGATGATCCATAAAGTTGAAGGGAAATTTTTCCAATTATTATAAAAATGTACATTAGGGTTAGATATTCTTTTCTTTAAAGTAGCTCTTTTGTCCGATTAATAGTATTTAAGTTACAGGTATAACTAATGTATTGTCATAATACCAGTTTTCAGCTCTGAAAACAGATAATTCTGTATCAACGAACATCGGCAAGCATCGTCCACGGAGTTCGCCGGGAAACATGGCAGTAACAAAGCTGTGTGTGAATATATACAATGCAAAGTTATTTACAGGGAGACTTGTGTTTTGATGGTTGTTTGTAGACGTCTTATCTTATATATGGTTTATATTAAAAAAACTTCTCTTTTGAGTTTTTCGAGCATGATGTACCTAGACCCTTTTATCATACCTAAATTAGTTAGACACTTTAAAATACAAACAGCATTTAGTGGCACACGGCTCAGAACGCAGAAATCAAAGTTTTAATCCAACCATACATTTACAGGTCGTACAAAGACTGTTAGAAATAATCATCCATAAAGTTGAAGGGAAATGTTTTCAATTATTATAAACATGTACATTAGTTTTAGATATTCATTTCTTCAAAGTAGCACTTTTGTCCGATTAATAGTATTTAATTTACAGGCATAAGTAATGTATTGTCATAAAACGAGTTTTCATCTCTGAATAGGAGACAATTCTGTATCAAATAACATCGGCATGTATCGACCACAGAGTTCGTCGGGAATCATCGTAACATCAAAGCTGTGTGTGAATATATTCAATTCAAAGTTATTTACAGACAGACTAGAATTTTGATGGTTGTTTGAAGACGTCTTATCTTATATATGTTTTATATTAATATCATTCCCTCAAAATTTCGTATAAACGTTAGAATACATACAGTATTTAGTGGCACAGAACGCTAAAAACAAACTATTATTTCATTCGTACATTACAGGTAATAAAGGCACTGACTTAAATGATCGTTTAAAAAGTTGAAAGGAAATGTTTCCAATTATTCTAAACGTGTACATTAGGGTAAGATTCTCTATGGTTTAAAGTAGCACTTTCGTCCCATTAATTTTATTCAAGCTACAAGCAGAATTAATGTGTTGTCATATTACGCGTTTTCAGCTCTGAATTGCACTCAATTCTGAATCAACGAACTTCGGTGTGAAGGGACCACATATTATGTCGGGTATTATCGCAGCATCAAACATGAGTGTGAATATTTACGTTGCGTTGTTATAAACAGACACACTTGTGGTTTGTTGGTTGTTTGAAGATGTCTTATCATTTACATGTTTCATATGAAAAACACAATTCGTTTGTAGTATTCATAATTGATGTAACTCGAACATCTTCATTCCCTCAAAATTATGTATAAACGTTAGAATACGTACAGTATTTAGTGGCAAACATCGCTAAAATCAAACTATTATTTCACCCATTCTTTACAGGTAATATAAAAACTGCCTTAATTGATCGTTCAAAAAGTTGAAAAGGAAATGTTTCCAATTATTATAAACATGTGCATTAAGGTTAGATACTCTTTGGTTTAAAGTAGTACTTTCGTCCGATTAATATTATTCAAGCTACAAGTAGAATTAATGTGTCGTCAAATTACGCGTATTCAGCTCTGAATTACACTCAATTCTGTATCAACGAACATCAGCGTCCAGGTACTACATATTATGTCGGGTATTAACGCAGCAACAAAGATGTGTGTGAATATAGACGATGCGTTGTTATAAACAGACAGACTTGAGGTTTGATGGTTGTTTGAAGATATCTTATCATATACATGTATCATATGAAAAACACAATTCTTTTGAAGGATTCGATGATTGATGTAATTCGAACATCTTCATTCCTTAAAATTACGTATAAACGTTAGAATACTTACAGTATTTAGTGGCACAGAACGCTAAACACAAACTATTATATCACCCGTACTTTACAGGTAATAAAAACACTGACTTAAATGATCGTTTACAAAATTGAAAGGAAATGTTTCCAATTATTCTAAACATGTACATTAGGGTAAAATACTCTTTGGTTTAAAGTATCACTTTCGTCCGATTAATATTATTCAAGCTACAAGCACATTAATGTTTTGTTACATTACGCGTTTTCAGCTCTGAATTGCACACAATTTTGTATCAACGAACATCGGCGTGCAGGGACCACATATTATGTCGGTTATTATCGCAGCAACAAAGATGTATGTGAATATATACGATGCGTTGTTATAAACAGACAGACTTGAGGTTTGATGGTTTTTTGAAGACGTCTTATCATATGCATGTTTCATGATGCCACTCCATTGACTGCCTTTTTGTCTCTGACTCAAAGTGGTGTATCCAGGTTTCGTCACCTGTAATAATCCCGGACAGAAAGACCTCTCCCTCAGCATCAAAACGCTCCAACAATTCAGAAGAAATCGTTTTCCTTTGAATCCTGTGGTCTGCTGTGAGACTTCGTGGAACCCATCTTGCGCACACCTTCGAATATGCGAGAGCCTGGATAATTGCAATCACACTTCCATTGCTGACTGAAAGCTGTTGGTCCAATTGTCGATTTGTGATGCGCCGAACCTCACGAATAATGGCATCCGCGCGGTTCAACATGTCTGGAGTGGTGGCTGTGGCAGGACGCCCAGAGCGCGGCAGATCACGGAGCTCGGTTTCTTCACTTCCTGAAGCTTTAACTCTCTTAGCCCAGCGACCAACGGTGCTCCTATCGACTGCACAGCTTCCATACACAGCACACAAACGTTTATGAATGTTCACCACCGTTTCTTTTTCAGCAACAAGGAATTCAATTACAGCTCGTTGCTTGTAACGAGAGTCGTTCACAGACGCCATTTTAACAGTTCACTACAGCTCCGCTATCGGTTGGAATCATTTGAAACTCCGTACACGACCGCGGGAAACATCAAATCTCAAGCATGTAAAAGTACACTTTTCTATCTTCATTATTGGCTGAGAAAAAAAATGTGGGGCATTACTTAATGAGCGACCCTCGTATAAACAGAGATACTTGAGGTTTGATGATTGTTTGAAGATGTTTTATCATATACATGTTTCATATGAAAAACACAATTCGTTTGAAGTATTCATGATTGATGAAATTCGAACATTTTCATTCCCTCAAAATTACGTATAAACGTTAGAATACATACAGTATTTAGTGGCACAGAACGCTAAAATCGAAATATTATTTCACCCGTACTTTACAGGTAATAAATACACTGACAGAATTGATGGTATAAATTTGAATTGAAATGTTTCCTATTATTATAAACATGTACATCAGGGTAAGATTCTTTTTGGTTTAAAGTTGCAATTTCGTCCAATTAATATTATTCAAGCTACAAGCAGAATTAATGTGTCGTCATATTACGAGCTTTCAGCTCTGAATTGCACACAATTCTGTATCAACGAACATCGGCGTGAAGGGACCACATGTTATGTCTGGTATTATCGCAGCAACAAAGATGTGTGTGAATATATACGATGCGTTGTTATAAACAGACAGACTTGAGGTTTGATGGTTGTTTGAAGATGTCTTATCATATACATGTTTCATATGAAAAACTAAATTCGTTTGAAGTATTCAAGAATGATGAACTCGAACATCTTCAATCTCTCAAAATTACATACAAACGTTAAATTAAATACAGTATTTAGTGGCACAGAACGCTAAAATCGAAATATTATTTCACCCGTGATCGTTCAAAAAATTGAAAGGAAATGTTTCCAATTTTTATAAACATGTACATTTGGGTAAGATACTCTTTGGTTTAAAGTAGCACTTTCGTCCGATTAATATTATTCAAGCTACAAGCAGAATTAATGTGTTGTCATATTACGCCTTTTCAGCTCTGAATTGTACACAATTCTGTATCAACGAACATCGGCGTGCAGGGACCACATATTATGTCGGGTATTAGCGCGGCAACAAAGATTTGTGTGAATATATACGAAGCGTTGTTATAAAGAGACACACTTCAGGTTTGATGGTAGTTTGAAGATGTCTTATCATATACATGTTTCATATGAAAAACAAAATTCGTTTGAAGTATTCAAGAATGATGTAATTAGAACATCTTCATTCTATCAAAATTACGTACAAACGTAGGAATACATATAGTATTTAGTGGCACAGAATAACTATACACTTTCACTGCATTCCAATGATGTGTTCACACCCTCAACCATAAGCAAAGCCTCAGGTAGGAGGCAGTCATCAGTCAGAAATTCAAAACAACAAAATACCAACTGTAAACGGTTCCCATAAAAGCACTGAAGCCAAGTGCATGAACTTGTCCAACTTACAAGAAAAGGGGTGACAAAGTTCCAGGATAAAGAGGTGTCCAAGATGTAGGGTATTGTGGATTCGTAAAATTATAGGATATTCGCCGGTACCAATTAAAAGTGTCCAATATAGAGGGGTGTCCAGGATATAGGGGTGTCCAACTATAGAGGTTTTTACTCCATTAGTATTACAGAGACATAATCTTTACTAGATATTGTAGCGCTGCAACTAAAACCTGCGTGTCCGAAGACTGAAAGTTGATTTTCTTCCGGTTTTCCTTTTTTTAATGAATTACCACACTTGTCAGTTTGTTTTTGGATTTCTTTCTTCTTTGCAACTATTGAATTAAAAGTAGATCTTGCTAATCCAAGGCGTTTAGCAATGTCGATTCTTTTTTCAAATGGATCTTCTCCAATTCTTCTATGATTTTTATCAGGCTGTTTACCCACGCATCATATGCTGTGGAATTCGAAGGAGCCAGTATGTACTGCATGTAGGAAATACTGTTTTAACCCTTTAACGCCCAGTGGTAACTGTGTGTGCCACCTGTTCTAATAATCAGTAACCCCGCATTTTTCCCATAGAGTTGAAGGATCGAGTACTCTGAAGACCTTCGGTAAATGGAGTTGAAGTGTGTGGATTGGATTAATCTGGCTCGTGGTAGGGACCGGGGATGGATGTTGTGATCACGGTAATGATGCTTCGGCTTCTACAAAAGGCCGAGAATGTATTGACTACTTGAGGGCACTGTTAGTTTATCAAGGCCTATACTTCGTGGGCTTCATGTTTCTGCCATCTCAGAAGTTGTGCCACAAGATATTACGCACAATTTAAAGAAAATCATTCGGCTCACAGGTTTTTGAGGGACAGGCAGATGCACACTTCCACAATACCATAATTCTTTATTTAGGAAGTAGGTAAAGTATGCAAGAACGGTCTGTTTGTGGTTGTACGTTAGGACTCGCCTTACGTGCCTAATCATTTACCACATGATGTGATATTGTGGTCACATTTGATGAGGATATTCCTGCACCTCTCCGTGACTCACACTCTAGCCGACGGAGGGACTCATCAATCCGCCCTACCACTCTGGTGTAACTTGATGACGAGCCAAATTGCTATTCTTTACATCCACACAGCTTAATGAACATGGCAAATGACATAACATGACCTGTGAGAATGTGTAAGCGATCAAATAAAAACTCATATTTATCATTAAAACGAAGAAGAATTCATTGTATTCAGTGACTTACTTTATGAATATCTGAGTTGCGTGTGGAGAATCGTAAGACTTCGATAGCAATATTCCTCACGGAAAGAACGCCTTGCTCTTACAGAAAACTTGTTCGGAATATGAGCTGAAATAACAGCTGGTCTGTGTTCCTCTTGGCTCTTAACGCAGGAACCACACCTATGACTCGGGAATCCATTCAGTCTGACATGACGTGGAAACGTGGAACAGAAAGGGATTCTTAGGAAATGTGTACGTCTCTTTTCTCTCTACGTTGATAATTTTAGATCTTGTCTCTTTCAAATGTCTGCGTCCTTTCCCTCTTATGTTCTATTTCCTCAATATTTTCTTTTCTTTTCTTCTTCTTTTTTTGTCTTCCTGTCTATCCTATGTTTCGTGTAATATTGGAATGGATTCACTCTTGGTTGACAGGCAGGAAGTTCCCTTTAACCGTACAGCCTCATTTAATTTTAGTAAAAATAACTCAAGGCAGTGGTGTCCAAATTGTTTGGCTCATTTGGCCACAAGGGCTATTTTGTATCCAATTTTATATAAAAGCTGTCCCGCTACACGCCATGTAGTCACTTGGGGGGAGCGGCTATTGCTCCTGCTCATTCTTAACCTCGGCAGTTGTTCGGAGTGCGGCTGTTCTTTCTTGCATTGGTCCATTTTTGGGTTCCGCTTTCACGTATTTATCACACAGATTCTGTAACGAACAACTATTTCATGAGCAACCCATTGTTTGCAGTTTTAGTCGTTAATGTTGTTTCGCTCCGCATGAAAAAGACGGTTGTATTAACAATAAGACGCGGAAAAGTTATTGAAAATTGAAATTCCTGAGCTTGTGCTTGGTATCCAATGCAGAAAATTATCAAACCTTGCATCCCTATCGGGTTCAGTTGTTCTACAAGTGCATGTGTGTAACCATTCCGTGTAAACTTCCTTCAAACACTCTTGTTTAATGCAGTTTCATCTTCGGTGCCAAAAGAACCTTCTGGTTTGAGACATTTAGATTGTTCACATGATAAACATTTTTACATGGGCTATATACCTAGTCTGCTCGCTGTTTGGGTTTCATATTGCATGTTTTTTTCCTCCTATGTTAACACGAAATATTCTCTCAAACTTTCATGAGGAATTTCTGTGGGTGTATCAGTTCTCTGTATAACCGAATCTATGATTAATTTGACAATTTTTATATGTTTTAAGAGATGATCTTTGGTTCAAACAAGTGAGAAAACGATCAGTTTTATATTTAACCCGCGATAGTCTTGCATGCCTAGTGTGGTAATCGGTGATGACAACCTTTGATGCTACCTCTACGTTAATTACTATTACCATAAGTTAAATGTATATTTACCTAATGTATGTTTTGTTGTTACAGCCCAGGTCCCAGTGGAATTGCGAGTGGAAATGCTACCACTCAAGGTAAGTACGTCATTTTTACATTCAGATCTTCTTGAAATTCTTTTGTTTCGCCTTTAGAGTCCAGCATCTGAGATTTGGGGCGCATCCTCTACAGTTACCTTTCTCAGCACACTCTGCAAGATTGATACCAACATGACAATCATATATTACTCAAGCAAACGCAGTATCAAATATCTTTATCAATAACAGATTTTATTACACAAAAATTGAACATCTGAACTTGTCTGCAACAGAAAGCCTAATTTAACAGCATTTTCAATGAACTACCGTGGCATTTCAACAAACTGTCAAAGCATCTACATTCATAACCTTGTGAACTTTGAGTTGATAAGAAAGGGTGACTGTGGACCCACGTGTGGAAAACTTTCAGAATCTCTAATATCAGATAAGGGAAACATCGCACTAAAAGGAATACCTATAGGTGGAGCTGCATTCTTAATCTCTGCAGTAGATGAAGGCAAATGGTCACTGTCTCACCTGCAAAGTTGCACAGAGGAGACTCTGCAAGTCGTTGTACTGCGCTCGGTCACTGTGGCTCTGAATGTGTTTCCATCTGCAGCACCTGTTGCAGTCGCTCCAGAATAACCATTTGTGGTCTTCTGTACAGTTACATAGCAGTCTCGTGGAGAGTTCTTCACCATTTCCATCAAAGCTTCATAAGCTACTGATCGCAGATTAGCCTGTGCATAAGCGATGCACAGACAATACTTTTTTTTCCATGTTAGTTACTCTTAATCCATGCCACATTATGAAATATTCCATTAAGTAGCTGTACTGCAAGGAAATAAGGAAAGAAGATGACGTTCCAGGAATTAAAGCGAGAAGCCGAGAATAGGGACAACTGGAGAGCTCTTGTTGGGCAGAGCAATGGACCTGTCGTAAGACAGAACACTTAATAATAATAATACTGCATAAAAGCCTTAACCCAACTCTCCTGGTCCTAAAACAGTGTACAAAGTCTCTTGAATCTACACCTTATGCTATGAAAACTATTCCCTAGACAGAATATAATTACGTATTACTTGGATGAGGGCGATGTCATCAACACTGTCAATGATATTTTGAGGGAAGAACGTATTACCATTTCAACGCGCAAGAATACGCCATTAATTTAAATAAGAAATTTTGACTGACAGTACAGAATGGCCCACACTGTTAAAGATGTCAATGATTTCCAGTCATAAGGTTAAACATTAATGCAAAAAGAAATGGTACATCTATTTAGTAAGATTTTATAGAGAGTATGATGTTGAGTAAAATAATGAACAAGTGACATGCTCCAGAAATAAACGTGTGCAAAACCACCCTAAGTCACAAGCATGCCTACTTGTAAAGTTATGTTCCCACTTACATCCGCAAGCTAATATCTTACTTCCAACAACAAACCCAGGACCTACCTGTGCTCCGTCTGGCCTGTCTGTTGTTTTCAGTAGTCTCTGCACAATAAACTCAAAGTATTTTGATAAGCAGTATGTGTCTGGCTGTACCTGATGCTTATTTCTTTCTGCCTGTCCATAGCTTGCCTCTGCCAAGCCAGTAAACGCCCAACACACATTTACCGCAACTCTGGGTTCTGAATTCAGTCCAGCGACTAGAATGTCCAGAAGTGGTTCCAAATGAGTCCCACTGATGGCTGTCTCGGGGATAATCTCGCACAAGACCAAACGTCCAAGCTACCTCACCACAACACTAATGTCGTACATAGCCTCTATTAGTGTTGGCACTGAATCTTTTACAATAGGTTTCTGGGTCCGTTTATAAAATCCATCAAGAGTTGAGCCTGAAAAGAACCACCGAAGTTCAGTACACTCCATAAGTGCCATATAAATGCATGTAATTAGAATTATATGGATATGCTTTAAGAATCGAGGAGGGAGACTGTTGGAAGACTGAGAAGGGATGGATTGCATTTAGATGCATATTAGGGAAGCAGTATGTCTCTGGCCATGCCTGACGCTCAATTCTTTGTGCCTGCACATAGCTTGAATCTGCCAAGCATGTAAAGGCCCAACATACATTCGCTGCAACTCTGGGTTCTGACTGCAGTCCGGCGACTACACTGTCTAGAAGTGGTTTCAAATATGTGTGCCAGTCCAGGTTCGTAGTTCGATTCCCGACCGGGCTGAACCCTGAGATGAGGGGTAAACCAAGCTTTGGCGTGTTAAACTGATTTATATAAATGAAGAAGGTGTAATTGGATGATATTTGGTGCGCCTTGCTTCATGTAAATTTGATTAATCCATTAATAGTGGCCTATTAAACATATTGAATTGAAAGAATGCGGCCACACACAGTCGCTTGGGGGTCTCCCTCCTTGACATTCCCTCCGGAGGGAGCCAGGCGTAAACAAAAAGCCAGACATAAGCAAAGAATACTTAAGCCACCCCAGACTTGGAATGCACCCCTTCCAGATTATAGGGTGATGACTGTTTTACGACCATCGCATTACTGTGACGGGTCAATTGAATTTGAACACAGCTTATAGGCGCGTTTCCGCCGTTGTGGAGGAACGAATCAGATCGCCGCATTTAAGCCAAATTGAATAACATATCACGTAATGCAAGGAGTTTTTAAAGGGCGACTGTATTTGCGGAAGCACTCAATCTCTTGGCACTCTCAAGTTTTAATCCTCCCACCAAGAAGACACGTTTCTATGAAACGCAACAGCTGAATCATCGAGCCGCCTACTAGAAGTGTAATTAGGTATATATTCGTCTCTTTGTATCTCAAGAAACAATAAAGGTACGCTTGTCCGTAATATCACAGCGACATGAGAGAAGAGAATTCGCTCAATCCGTTCTAAAGCTGCCTCACCATCTGCTCCATGTATATTTATTCTCTGGGTGTCCAAGGCTCTTACTCGCCGACAATCTCTTACCATCGTCAAAAATTCCCTTCAATATTTCCACACATACCCCACGAAAATATAGGCTGGTCTCCCAGGCTACGAAAACAAACAAACAGTGAGCGGCAGTGTGACGTGTGGTAGAACCAAAGGGACGGTTACATATGTCCCATTAATGGCTGCATCGGGGATAATCTCGCACAGGACCAAACGTCCAAGCTGCTGTATCCCTCACCACAACACTAGTGTCATGCATAGCCTGTATTAGTGTCGGCACTAAATCTTTTACAAGTGGTTTCAAGATACGTTTATACAATCCATCAAGAATCGATCCTGAAAAGAACCACTGATGTTCAGTACACGCCATAAGTGCCATATAAATGCCTGTAATTAGAATTACACGGAAATGCTTTAAGAATCAAGGAGGGAGACTGTTGGAAGACTGAGAATGGATGGATTACATTTAGATACATATTAGGGAAGCAGGTAAATTTATTTATTTATTTATTTATGGTTTATTTGATTACACTTGCAGAAGCTTAGATTATACAGAATGAAATTTTATAATAATTAATGAAATATGAAGGATATAGATAGAAGCAGAGTCATGCCCTAATTTACTGTACTACTAGTATTTGCCGAGACAAACTGAGCAAAACCACAAACTTCAAGTCAAAACAGCTGGTCTCTGGACTACGAATTGCTTACTTTCACCTTCTAAACTAAAACAGATATGTAATGGTTTTAATGTTCATTCATTAAAATAGTTTAGTCTGCCAGTCCATATGCAACTCAAGAATGGGTGAACAGATTTTTAAGAAGTCTGACAATGGGTAGTGCTACTAAAATTTGTAGACACATTTCAATTTCAATCAAAATCAGAAACAACAAGCTCTTTCCACCTACATTTGTGTCTGCATTTCAAAATGATTGGGTGAGGAATCCACAGCAGGGGAATATCCTAGCCATTTACAGGAATCAAATATCACACTCTGGTAAGTGCAACAGAACTATTACGCTACGCGTATATCATCTAACTTGTATTGCCTACTGACTTTCCCAGCTGCATTGGTTATATAGCATCACAAGAGAAATGTTATGCTTTTCGGGTAACAACTGTCAGATAGAAGCAAGCAAGTATACGATACAATTTGAGTGCATAGTAATTTATGTACATTTAAGTAAAATTTATATTTCAGCATGTACAATTGTCATTTATGAATTAAGTACTGTTAATGGCACCTGCACCTTGTCATGGTGGTGGGGCTCGAGTACCTCTGTGACCCCAAGAGCTACTGGTAGGCCCTCCCTGGCCAGATTGGTCGAGGGGGAGAGGTCAGACTAAGACAGGTACCCTGATCCTCCAGGTTGGGGTTGGTCGCAAGGCTAACAACCTTGCACCGTAAAAAGGAAGATGTCTCGAAACCTCGGACAGACGGACCGAATGGAAGAGGAGAATTGAGGAGACTATGGACCGAATGCGGACCAGAGAGTCATAGAAGAAGAAGTGATAGAAGAGGTTTTTAGTCACTGGCCCCATTGGGAAAATTATTCTTGGCCCAAGGAAAGATAAAGGTTGGACCACCATATTCTATGCCTTACAAATACATCTTACCAAAAACCATGAGGGCAGCATCCCTGAACCTCCAATCAGCACTTTTGTTGTTGTCTTTGACAAAGGGGAGAACAAATGGCACAATATTATCTTCGCAGCATGTAGCCAGCCAGATGTCGTATTGAGTGAAAATGACATTGTGGAATCCGTCAAAAACATATAAGATCCCATATAGAACCCTGAAGAGACGCTTTGAATCTGAGAATTTCGTGAAAGGGTCTCCTGGTCCTGCAGGTTCGTTTTATATTTTTATGTCATAAATTTCTTTGCTGAGATTACTTGATAAAGGTTAGTTCCAATGTTATTTCAGTTTCACGTTGAACTTACGACAATTTCAGGTTGCCTTAGAAGAGAGCAAGAAAAAGCTCTAGTAAAATATATACAGCGTCTAGAGGAAGCTGGTTTTTCCACCAACAACCAAATCTCTCTGACAGCTAGCTTACAGTTTTGCTGAGAAAAATTGCATTCCTCATCGGTTTAACAGACAAGGCTTGCTGGTTATGACTGGATGCAGCTGTTTTTGAAACGTCATCCTGAACTTAGAGTGAGGAAAGCACAAGGTGTGTCTATCACACGTGGGTTAGGCATGAAGTAGACAACTACTTTACACTGCTTTTACAGATTTGCCAGGAAAACGGTTTCCTAGCAAACCCCAGTAAGATCCACAATATGGACGAACGTGGCCTGCAAATGAATAATGAACCGGGCAAAGACGTTGCTACCAAAGGCAGTCGAAATGTTTATCATGTAACATCCGGCGAAAAAGATGAAATTCTCAGTCTGATTGACTGTTGTAATGCCGAGGGAAAATTCCTGCCGCCTTACTGCATTTTTAAAGGAAAGAAGAAAAAGAATGAATTCGAAGATGGAATGCCACCTGGTTCCCACGTGACAAAGAATGAAACATCTGCGTACGTGAACACAGCCGTGTTACTGGACTGGCTGAAAAACCATTTCATACCAAGGAAGGAACCAGGAAAAGTTTTGCTCATCTTAGATGGTCACAGGTCACAATGTTCTAACGTTAATGTTCTTGACTTCTCTGCAGAGAATAATGTCATATTATTGTGCCTTCCAGATCACAACGCATTATTCGTAACCTTTAGACAACTGAATACAGAGCAACCCAGGTCGAAAAATAACACGACTCCAGTTTGGTAGATTATTAAGTACAGCATGGAATCATGCTGCAACAGTTGGAAATGGTAGTGCAGGATTTTTAGCTTGCGGAATTTACCCGTACGATCCACAGAAAAGTCCAGGTCATGCGTTCGCCATATCCGATCGTGCTGCGGACGGAACCGATCCAACTGCAACAGAAGGAAGCGCTGGAAATGTCATTGATGAGGAGACAGCTGTAAACCAGCGGTCTGTTGCGTCCACTAGAACTAATTCCGCTGACAGTCGAAACACATCTTCCAGAAAATCAGCCCTATTCCACTGGTGAAGAAACCGAAACAAACAGGTCGCAAGAAAGAGAGGACTGAAATATTAACAGCAGCGGAACGACGAAGACATGAAGGAGAACCGTCAAAGAGCAGAAGTCAAAAAAATGAGAAAGGGCCACCAAAACACAAAAATCAGATAAATAAACCAGTGAAACAACAGAAAAGAAAGAGGAGACTTCCTCTGCTGATGAGTTCTTGCATAAAAGCGACAGCGACGACAGTCTGGATGATGATGATGATTTCTGTGTTGTTTGTAATGGGTACTTTTACGCAAAGAACGGCCCTAAATGTGACTGGATTCAGTGTGTCAGCTGTGGCAAATGGCTGCATGAAGACTGTAGTTCTGACAATTTGCGTTGTACCAAGTGTTACATGTCTGATCTCTTTGCAAGCAGAGGCATCTTCCCCATACAGTTGGGGGAATATGCCAGTTGTGCAAGGTTCTGTTCCAGGAATTGTTTTGCCTCTTTATATATCTCATTTTTAATTGTAATTATTGACTTGAATACAAAAAGGATTGAAAAATATCGTGTCAATTTTTGGTACTTCTTACTCACCCCATTTTCTAGCTATCCCCGCGAAATGCCTTAACTATTGCGTCTTCCCCGGAGTCACTATGCAGTCATCCTTTAATGTTATAGAGCTGTAGTTGATCTTCTTTATGAACAGTTTAGCTGTTCTCTGTCATTTATTCACATGTGTTAGGGCGAATTGGTTGCAGCTGTCACGCATATTTATTGCGTAGAATTGGCAGGGTCTCCGGCGTCCTCTTCAAAAGTGCCATGCTGATACGAAGTATGTAGTTTACTGCCTGTGTAAGGATCGAAATGTGTCACGTATTCCTTGCCCTCCCCCCCTCCCGCCCAGCTGCTTCTGTTTTGAAAAATGCTTTAAGATGTTGGTGTAACTAGCGAGAAGGATTTATTTCGTATGACATTCTTTCTCTTAAATGTTGTTTTCCTTCCTATTTATTTAATACATGGGAAATGACGTATAAACGCCCAACTTCGTGTGCAAATAGTCACCAGAACATCTATTTTCTGGTTCAGCTGTCTTCGGGCGGTTTTGGGCGTGTCGTAAATTGTAATTGAAGACAATGTATGCCTGCCTTCATTGTGTTCTTCGCAGAGCAGTGATATGCTTCACAAGTAAGACGCGAGCTTTGTGGCAACAGACGTCAAGAATCAAAGACTACAACACACATTATGAACTGCAACAGTAACTGTTGCAGGTCACCTGAATTCAGAACTGTTACATGAATAATGAACTAATTGTATCCTTGCAAAGGATTTAACTTAATGTATAATTTGCACCTAAATAACTTTAAACTATAAATTGTATCGTATTTGTTAATTTTGGGTCTGTCTGAAAGATTCGGACATTTGGTGGTCGAGTGGCCTGGTTTAACGCTTCGTAAGTCGCCATGTAGCTACATTTTACATTCCATTGTATATAAACAGCAAGTTTGGAATGTCATTTTCTTTCCGATGTCACTGGTTGATCACGTCCACGAGCCTTAGTCATTGTTGTCAGAGTGGTTATTGACGTAAATACGTCTTTTTTTTATTTGTAGTGTTCTGTCTGACGACAGGTCCATATGAACAGGATCCTTCCATCCTTTTCTCGGACTGGGACCTGTTCATATACGATCTTGGCAGATGATCCAGAAGTAGTTTGCCATTGCCTTCTTCTGTGTGAGTGTGAATGGAGTAATTGTTGGGATGCCATGGAGAAACCGGGGAAGCCCCCAGAGGAAAACTCCGTGATGCCTAGACCACGGCCTTACCCAACACAAGTTATAAAGGGTAATTCGGCAAAAACAGCGTAACAAAGATGTGTAAGATCCACATCAACAATGTGTAAATATGGACTGACAATGGTGAGTTTTTATATGACCTCCTGCGTGCATAACAATGCAAGAAAAAGTATTCGAATTTCTAACACATGCCCTCAACAATATTAGCTGAGCATGCCGTAAGGCTCATTTCTCCTTTCTTATGCATGCTGTATAATTGCCTGAATGAACCGTATTGCACTAAATTCCCTTACCTAAGAAACTAATTGTTACGTCATTTGTTTACTCGGCATTGTTGTGTTACATTACTGCCGTCAACAATCCGCTTTCGTTATTGTGGAAAGAGCTGAGCTGTGAATCGGTTGTAGAAGTGCGTCGTAGACAAGATAATTTTGTGCTGGTAAAAACTTTTAGAATATCACAATTACGTACCTTATATAAGAATTATTGAAAAATCTGTGATACTGCCCTCCACTCTCTCCATTTTAATTTTGATTCAGTTGATCATTGCCGGTGGACATCGTGGTCTCTTACAATCCAACAAAGTTTGAGGTTAGGGATTCCTATTTATTATTGTTATTGTTCATCACATTTAATATTTTCATCTGCATTTGTGAACTCGTGTAAGAGAATTAGGCTTGTCTTCTTTTGACGTAAATACGTCTATACGGAAGGGTCATTCGGCAAAAAAGCGTAACGAAGATGTGTAAGATCTATATCAACAATGTGCAAATATGGACCGACAACAATGCCAGCTTTTATATGAACTCCTGCGTGCATTGGTAGGTTACCTAAGAAACTAATTGTTACGTCGTCTGTTTACTCGGCATTATTGTGTTACATTACTGCCGTCAACAATCCTATTTCGTTATTGTGGAAAGAGCTGAGCTGTGAATCGGTTGTAGAAGTGCGTCGTAGACTAGATAATTTTGTGCTGGTAAAAACGTTTTAGAATATCACAAGTAATACTTATCTTATATAAGAATTATTACATTACATTTCATTACATTACAGAGACGTATTTACGTCAGATTCTCCGGAACCGTGGTTCCACTGTCAATTTTTAACGTAAATACGTCTATAAGGAAGAGTCATTCGGAAAAAAAGTGGAACGAAAAAGTGTAACAAGTGTACCTAGGGAACACTTTACTCGGAATTGTTGTTACCTAGGAAACATCTGTTTATTCGGCATTATTGTTACCTAGGAAACTTCATCTGTTTACTCGGGATTATTGTTACCTAGGAAACGTCATCTGTTTACTCATCATTGTTGTTACCTAGGAAACGTAATCTGTTTACTAAGCATTGTTGTTACCTAGGAAACTTCATCTGTTTACTCGGGATTATTGTTACCTAGGAAACGTCATCTGTTTACTCAGCATTGTTGTTACCTAGGAAACGTCATCTGTTTACTAAGCATTGTTGTTACCTAGGAAACGTCACCTGTTTACTCGGCATTATTGTTACCTAGGAAACTTCATCTGTTTACTAGGGATTATTGTTACCTAGGAAACGTCATCTGTTTACTCAGCATTGTTGTTACCTAGGAAACGTCATCTATTTACTAAGCATTGTTGTTACCTAGGAAACGTCATTGTTTACTCGGCATTATTGTTACCTAGGAAACGTCGCCTGTTTACTCGGCATTATTGTTACCTAGGAAACGTCACCTCTTTACTCGGCATTATTGTTACCTAGAAAACTTCATCTGTTTACTCCGCATTATTGTTACCTATGAAACGTTACATTACCTTGCATTACATTACATTACAGCCACGGTGGTCTAGCGGTTAGAATGCTGGCCTTGTAATCCTGGGGTCTCGGGTTCGATTCCCGGCGGTGCCCGAATTTATAACTTGTATTGGGCAAGGCCGTGGTCTAGGCAACACGGAGTTTTCCTCCGTGGCATCCCAACAATTACTTCGTACTCCATACACACAGAAGAAGGCAATGGCAAACCACTTCTGGATCATCTGTCAAGAACGTATATGAACAGGTCCCAGTCCGAGAAAAGGATGGAAGGATCCTGTTCATATGGACCTGTCGTCAGACAGAACACTAAATAAATAAATAAATACATTACATTACATTCAGCTACCTCAGACCCATCTTAAGCGTAACTAATTCAAGTTGATTAAGCAATGTCTTAATCAAACTTTACTCAATTGTAAAGCATGTATAAAGGAAATATTTAGAATAAATCCAATATATAAACTTCCTTTCCGTATAGACGTATTTAAGTCAAATTCTCCGGAACCGTGGTTCCACTGTCAACTTTTAATCTCTTATTACATATAAGTTAACAATGTTGAGTGAAGACATGACATATAAAAATATAAATGACTGTTATTACTGTCGGTTTTATTGTAAGTTTTCTTTAATTAAATGCACATTCCTGGGAGGTGGGCTATCAGCTTCATGCTCTGGCTAATTTACTCCAGGAGAAGGAACCATGGTATCCATTGAATAGCAGAGAACTACAAGGCTAATGGAAGCAATTGTAGTGTTAAGTAATTACGTGCAATGAATTTTTCTAGTTTAGGAGGGTAGTTGCCATGGTTTATACTAGCATAGCGTTGGAAGTTTGAATAGACATTAATTGTATCAGATTCTTTCATGTCACTATAATATTCCATCATTTTTCATGTTCTGTTCTTGTCAAGGCTTAGTTAAAATGATAATTTTTTATAAGGATACCATTTTCTGCAAGAATTGTCACTTCAAAATGTTCTGAATTAATTGCTGAAAAACTTGTTTCTATGTAAAAAAAACTTGTTTCTCTCTCTTTCCGTAATCGATATGCGTCCGCAGTCTCCAGGAATGACCTCGCCCACTCAAGGTCAAACTATGGAAGAGAGTGAGTTGTCCCAGCTAGAGAAGGAAAATTCTATTCTAAGGGTAAAGTGTTGTTTTTTGTGAAGTCACTTGCTTTTTATGTGCAGTTAGTTTACCAGGTAATATAACAACTTAAAAGAAATATGAAAACATCATAACTTTATGGCCGATGACCAGACGCATAAAACTTCATTAAACACGCACAGTATTGTTTTACAGACTGAAATTCTAAGTAGTCGTGTATTCGAGGTGCGATCGGAAAGTTTAAAGACTGTGTCAATAGCGGGCGAACCGGATGTAGTACGAGCTTCTGCCTTTAGGGGGTGCGGCCTACATTCATAGTGAATCAGTGTGCCAGCCGGCATCATCGAATTAGCATTTGTTTCTTAGTTACGGGCGTTTTGGTAGTGCATTACACCGACCCTCCTGCGATTTCGGAATGGCGTGTGCACCAAATTTTGCCAAAGATTCACCAAAACGGCTACGGAAACCTATGAAATGCTAAAGCAAGCATTAGGGGAGTCCGCAATGGGTCGTGCACAAACTTTTGTGTGGCATTCACGTTTTAAAAATGGCCGAACCTCTGTCGATGATGACGAGCGTTCTGGACGACCGTCTTTGAGCACAACGCCCGAAAATGTTACGAAGATTCGGCAGGTCATTCACGAAGATCGACGTCGTACCATCAACGACTTGTGCGACATTGTTGGGATAGGCTGAGACCTGTCAGCTGATTCTAAAGGAAGAACTCCACATGCGACGCATCATGACAACGCGCCAGCGCACACCGCCCTCAAAGTTCGGCAGTTTTTGTGCCTCAAACACCATGGCCGTCATCCCGCACCCTCCTTATTCGCCGTGTGACTTCTTCCTCTTCCCAAAGATGAAAATTCAGCTAAAGGGAAGGAGATTTGAGACGATAGAAGAGATTCAGGCAGAATCGCAGATGGTGCTTGACAGGCTGACAAAGAAAGATTTCCAGGGATGCTTCCAGGCTTGGCAGCGGTGCTGGGATCGTTGTGTTCACTCCCAGGGGAACTACTTCGAGGGTGATGGATGAATTTAATACCTGAGATAAGTGTGCGGGTTTTTATAGGCGCAGTTTAGAAACTTTCCGATCGCACCTCGTATGTGACACAAAACATCACAAAATAAATTCATCCACTGTCCGTTTCATTTTATTATTATCTCTTGTCTGCGAATGGGCCAGATCTTAGCCAGTTTGTAAATTTTAGTGATCTGCTATGGGACATGATCATAGCAACATTGTTTTTTAGAAAGTTTGTTATAATTACAGTGTTTACTGATACCCTTTCCCCAACACAACCAAAATATTTTAGATTTAATCTAAGACATTATAATGGGATCATTGTTTATTGTTGTCAGTCATTAAAATAATAGAAAGTTTGTTTGTGTTAGGCGAAACTTGAGTCAATGAGGAAAGAGGCTTCTGAGTACGAGAGTTTGCTGGAACAGGCAAACGCAGTTCTCATAGCCATGCGTGCAGAAGAAGAAAAACTGAAGCGACGAATACGAGAGCCGAAGAATGTAAGTTAAAAGTATTATTGAATATTCTGAAGTCCGTGCTTTATCGCCACATTTATTGTTCCCGTGGTGTCTGAAGCATGAATGTTTCTTCCTGTGTTAAATTTTCTTGTTTCCTAGCGTTAAATAATGTCCCCTTCACTATCTTGGACAGGCAAATGCTGGGAATCCTTCACTCCATGTTCTCAAATATGATGTTGTTAAGAGAATTTGTGTGTTCTGGTACTGTACAGATTGGAATGTGTTTGCTGTCTCAGTATGACATTTGTCTTATTCATAATTCTTAAAACTGTACATTTTATAAGATTTGCAATTATTAGTATATCAATCACTCAAATCCAGATGTGTCTGATAGTTTTTGTGATATTCAGCTCCTACTGGCAAATCCAAAGTGCCAAAGAGCCTGAAATTCAGATCAAGGTATAATGCATTTCAAAGACGTTGGTCTACTTAAACGCTACAAATGAATTGGTTTCTAACAAGCAATTGATTGTGTTCAGGAAAGAATGCGTATTACGTGTCAGAATGTTTTGAGTTTATTTTTCATATAATTAATTCCTGCTTTGCAAGACAAATGAAATACCCAGTTTTTTGTCTGTATTATATAATCTATAAAAATATCTCTAAAGCCATAATTTTCTAGGAAGCAGTGAACTTAAAATTATGACCAGCAAACACTTCTTGCAACCCGAGGAGTCTTGTCATTGGTTTATTCAGAGTAATTTATTTACATTTACTGTACTGACTGCAGGTTGAAGCGTGTTGTACGCCAGATGATGAAGACAGTTCTACTGAAGAAGAAGAGGCTGTGGGTGAAATAGATTATGATTCAATTATTATTGCAGTGGATAAAAAGTGTCAGGAGTTTCTAAAGGAGGAATAAAATGAAGGATATGGAAGATAAATTGAAAAAGGTTGAGGAAGATTTGTCTTAAAGCCTGCAGGGAATTAAAACTTTTGTGAAGTGGACAAAGTATATTGTCCGAGAAATTTAACAGTTCAGCACTTATGTAAAGAAGAAAGATTCACGTATTTTTAGTTCTGTGTTGACAAAATTCAGAACCATTATTTATCTCATGTTTCTGTATTTAGGATAATGAGAGACAACTTTTGTTTCCATGTTTGTTTGAAACATAACTTTGTTTTTATTACTTGTGTTCATAAAATTAGTTGGAATTAATTCTTTATTTAAAATACAAATTGTATTAAGAAAATTTACTGTCATGTGGGAATAAATTTCATTGTTCAGTATAAAAGATAAATAAGAATATGACCTTAATGTGTCAGTGAACTACTTGCCCACATTGACCAGAGGTGTGATCCACTCTCCCGTTTTCAACAACAGTCGAATGGGGGAGGAGTTTCCAGTTCTATGTGTCCCTGGTCCTCTTGGCTTACGCCCCTGAATATGGGTGTAACACCCTCTCACAGAAAACAAACTCGAGGACACAGGAGTATAAAATTATAAACAAAACCATTTACTTTCTTAATACAGGTTAACAAAGTCGAAACATCATTACAATACATACGTGTCACACAGGGTCGTTAATTACACTACTTCTAACAAAAGACACCAACAAACAAAAGATATAAGAAAAAAAACGACGACTCGGCTCTACTCTCGGTAACAACTCCTATTCATCTCTCCAGCCTTGACCACTCCCAGGGGCCAGGGAAAACACCAAAGACGGTGGTTGCCCCGTCCACAAACACAACAAAATCAATACCAATTCGGACGGGCAACCGAAATGCCAAAACAACACCAACAGCCAAATAAAAACCGAGAGAACGTTACCTAGCGGATCCACAGCGCAAACTCTAGTCGCCGTTCGTGTGCTGGCGAGAAGAGGTCTCTCCGAATCACCCCCCCCCCCTTCTAAGCCGACAAAACCTCCCCACACACATGCGCACCCACCTCGAAGTTTTCTCCGTCAAATCTCCAGAGCCGAATGTACTCGTCTCACCGTAGAGGAACAAACTATCTGTATCATAATTTATGCAAGAGCTCACAACCACCCTTGCCCTTAGGACACGCTGTCAATAACTAACTAACTAACTAGATGGCTTACCGAACCTGAAGGTTCATCACCGAATTAACCAAAGCCCTCCACCGGACCCTGTCCTGGGCCAACAAAATCCAGTTTCCTTCAACTCCTATCTCCCATAGATCCCGCCTGAGATTATCCTCCCATCTACGTCTAGGTCTCCCCAGCGGTCTCTTCCCTTCAGGTTTCCCAACCAGTACCCGGTGCACACCTCTTGTCCCATCCATGCGCGCTACATGTCCCGCCCATCTCACTCTTCTCGACTTAATCACCCTCACAATACTGGGGGAGCAGTACAGATTTTTAAGCTCGTCCTTGTGCAGTTTTCTCCACGCCCCATCGTCTTCCCTCTTAGGCCCAAATATCCTCCTCAACACCCGATTCTCAAACACTTGCAATCTGTGTTCCTCCCTCTGAGTGAGAGACCATGTTTCGCACCAATACAAAACAACAGGCAAGATTATTGTTTCGTATACTTTAATTTTCAGGTTCTTAGAAATCAGACGGGAAGACAAAATATTTTGGACTGAGAAGTAGCAAGCATTTCCGGAATTTAGTCTCCTCCTAACTTCCTCACAAGTATCATTTTGATTTGTTATTGTTGTTCCCAAATATTTGAACTTTGTAACCCTTTCAAAGGATTTATTAGCCACCCTAAGATAATTTTGCCCGCCTGTCTTCTGATGACGAGATACTAACATGTACTTAGTTTTTTTCTGAATTTACTTCCAGCCCCACCTGTCTACTAGCCTCTAGTAAAACTTCTGCGTTCCTCTTTATTGTATTTATATCGTCCCCCAATAAATTAACATCATCAGCATATGCCAATAGCTGACGTGTCCCATTCAATTGCAAACCCTCCTGCTTACATTGGACCTTCCTGATGGCGTATTCTAGCGCAAAGTTAAAGAGCAAGGGAGACAAAGCATCTCCTTGTTTTAGACCGTTCTTGATGAGGAATGTCTCAGATACATATTTACCTACTCGAATTTTGCTACAGGTTTCATTTAAGCACATTTTTATTAGACCCACTAGCTTCTTTGGTATACCAAATTCAATAAGAATATTATATAGCACTTCTCTCTTCACAGAGTCATAGGCTTTTTTGAAAATAACTGATGTACGGTCCCACCGAACTCCCATTTTTTCTCTAGTATCTGACGAATGCAAAAGATCTGATCAATCGTTGATCTGTTTCGTCTGAACCCACACTGATGATCCCCAATAATTTCATTCGCATATGGGGTTAATCTTGCCAAAAGAATGTTTGATAGAATTTTGTATGAGGTTGATAGCAGCGATATTCCTCGGTAATTACCACACTCAGTCTTGTCCCCCTTCTTATGAATAGGAATAATTATGGATTCCTTCCATTGTTGTGGCATCTCTTCCTTATCCCAAATTAACTGAATAAGCTTATGGATCCTCATATGCAACCCTTTGCCACCTGCTTTAATTAATTCGGCCGGAATCTGATCAATTCCTGGAGATTTATAACTTTTCAACTTCCCAATGGCTAGTTCCACTTCATCTAAGCTAGGTTCTGGCACCAACAGTTCAGCTGTATGTATTTTAATCTGTCTAATATCACCAGTCTCATGAACATTTAAGAGCTCGCTAAAGAAATGTTTCCACCTATTCACAATTTTTATTGGATCTGCAAGCAAATTGCCACTATCATCCTTTACCAAATTGGTCTGGGGTTGATATCCTTTCTTAAAGTTATTAATGCCTCTGTACAGGTCTCTGATGTTTTTTCCTTATTATTTGTCTCAAGTTCAGCAATTTTGCCCTTCAGGTATTCCCTTTTCTTAGTCCTAAAGGTTCTACTAACCTCACGTCTCACGTTACATAGATTATCCGCATTTGTTTTGTTTGGGTTCTGCAACCATTGCAATTTTGTTTGCTTCCTTCGATCTATTAATTTTGAACATTCTTCATCAAACCACGGTTTATTTTGCTTTCTCCTGTAGTATCCTAGTTTCTCTTTTGCTGAAATTTTGATGCAGTTTCTGACATTTTCCCACTCCCTGTTGATGTCCACACTTTCATTATCCTCATTTGTCTCTAAAATTTGAAACCTATTCGAAATTTCAACTTGATATTGTTCCTTTGCCTCTCCCTCACTTATTTTTTTCAAATCAAATCTTTCTGTGTCAAAATTTTGTTTAGTTCGTCTACTTACTGAAAGCCGCTCCCTCACTTTTGCTACCACCAGATAATGATCAGTGTCGCAATCTGCTCCTCTGAATGATCTCACATCAATTACATTTGTCTGCCTTCTCTTATCTACTAAAACATGATCTATTTGATTGTGTGTTCTGCCATCTGGGGAAGTCCAAGTGTATTTATGAACATCACGGTGTGGAAATTTTGTACTTTTTACAATTAAATCTTTTGACGTAGCAAAGGTTACTGCTCTAACACCGTGATCATTACTAAGTGCATGGAGACTCTCGCTGCCTATTGTGGGTTTGAAGATATCCTCCCTCCCAATTTTTGCATTGAAATCTCCTAGCAGAATTTTCATGTGATACTTGCCAAATGTATCAAATACTGATTCCAATTCTTCATAAAAGCTATCCTTGATATCATCGCTTTTGTCTTCAGTTGGGGCATGAACATTAAGGACAATGATGTCGCACCAACGTCCTTCCAAAATTACGTAAGACAACCTGTCACTAACAAATTCTACTCTCTTAACTGCTGACCTAATTCTGCTATGAACAAAAAAACCCGTCCCTAGCTGATGATTGTCATTCCCCTTTCCATAGAAAAATGTAAAATTGTCCACTGGGATCGTGCCCTCCCCCTCCCATCGCACTTCCTGCACTGCCACTAAGTCTAACTTATAATTCCCTAATTCCCTACACACTGATTTCAGTGCCCCAGCCCTATAGAGGCTCCTAATGTTCCAAGTACCAAATCTCATGTCCTTTTTCAATTGCCGTGGTCGTGCCAAAGAGTCCGTCCTGATCCGAGGCTTGGTTGATTTTTTCGTAACACATATTTTTTTAAAGGTGAAAGGTTGTTAGCCCTACACCCAACCCCCAACCTGGAGGGCCAGGGTATCACTCTTAGTCTAGCGCATCTCCTTAGACCTGTCCGGCTTGGGTGACCCTACCATGAGCCGAAGCTCAGGCCGGCATAGCCCTAAGGGTCATATGAGCACGCAAGCCTCCTCACCCGGCAGATTGCCTCCGACAAGGTGGTGATACCTTCGAGAAGGGGACACGCTGTCAATATGAGACATAACTAATTTTACAAATAAGAGCCAGTGTGACATCCCAGGACTCAGAAAGGCACCAGGTGTCCACGCCAGACTGTTCTGGCTTCACTATAGCCATGACATGAACGGAAGCTTTCACGACAACTGAGTATATTGAATTCTTCTAGGGCTATCAGCTGAGTCACGTGGTTTAATGGAGAAAACACCAACGTTCTGAGAACCGTCTCCTACAACTTCAGTACCCTGAGGACAAGGACAAAGATGGTTCTTCAGACGCTGGTGTTTTCTCCATTAAACTGCCTGATATGGCTGGTAGCCGGAGAAGAATTCATTATACAACCATGACATTTTCCGTCAAATGTGTTGCTACTCTGTCAGTATCTTTTGCTACTGACATCAGAGCTTAGTGTTGCACTTCCCCCAATTATTCATATGTCTCACCCCTTTCTTACCTCTTTTGTGACAGGCAAGGGCCATCATGAAGTAACATCAATAAGGGAGTTAACAGGAGATACGTTTCCTTGCTTTAGTCTGACACAACTTCGTCGTTTCTTCACGTGTTTTATTTTCCGAAATTCTAATTATTTTCGGCTAATAGAGAGAGAGTCTAGCAAGGAAGTTGGTATAGAAGTAAACGCTGAAAAGTAAGTAGGTCTGAAGATCTGTGTAGAATACCAGTGCGGGATTTTCCATGCACGCACCCATTACATCATTGGTAACAAAATAGAACAAGTTCTGACACGTTCTTTCGCTGTGATACTGACTTTTTGCTCTCTTATGAAAAGGTGGGGCGGACATACAAGAACCTTTAGCAGAATAAACGTGGTCCGACGTTGTGATGGAAACTTGAAACTCAAAACACATCGTGTCACCATTGCAGAGATCGAATTGCAGCCCGATTTCGAGCCCAGGTCAATTAAAAGGCGTTTCTGGTGGAAAAAGTAGCACTGGAACCTGTCTTTTTCCGAGATCTTTGGTTTTCGCCTGTCCATATTCACTCATGTTTCATCTAGCGACGAACAATGCGCCTGTCAGAGGCCGCTGTTCTACTCACCCGACCGCAACAATAAATATGAATTTGTTAACGATGTTAAAGTAAAATCGTGGAATTGTATAAAGAAAATGTTCCTATAAAAGGTAGCTGTTTCATTTTTCCGTGTT
This sequence comes from Zootermopsis nevadensis, assembly GCF_977971745.1. Taxonomy (NCBI): domain Eukaryota; kingdom Metazoa; phylum Arthropoda; class Insecta; order Blattodea; family Termopsidae; genus Zootermopsis; species Zootermopsis nevadensis. Next base: position 6,855,260 of record NW_028259154.1, read on the forward strand.
TGTCTTTTGTGACAGAAACATTAATTAATTAATCATGGACCCCGGGACAATCTCTTTGTATTCTTAGGCTCCAGTAAGCATTATTATTTTGTGGACACGTTTAGACTCTTGCTTGAGGTCTGGAGATACAACTATTGTCACCAAAAGTCAGATGAACTCACGATTTAGCAGAGCTTCTCGGCATACAGAATATGTGGTGTGATTAATCGCAGTGCAGACTGAAGTTAAAATATAGTCCTCGAATCTGTATTATTTCGCATGTGGACGAAAAGTTGCTAAAAATGTAACAAAATGGTGTAATCAAATGGAATTAGTCGTTTTGATAATTAGTTTTTGAGACGAAGAATAATTTTGTCATAACACAAGCAATGAAAATAACTTTTATATCCATGAACTACGTTAGGATGAGTCTCGTCACGAATTCTTAGTGCACAATTATCTCGGAATGTTAGAAGTACACACTTTTAACATTCTGAGCAGTTTATGTAGGAATTGGGTCGACCAACTCTACCGAAACCTGAAATGAACTTTTAATATAGATAAATTGTGTAAACTATGTAGCTGAGTATCATGACAGAATGGCTGCCTAGAATGACGTTAGAAACCACTTTGAACTGAAATGTAGTTACAACTAAATTTTGAGGACATTGAAGTATAAAATATTATGAAAATTACAAGACAATTTTGCCTGCTTTCACTTTTGAACCTACATGAGAACACTCAGGTAGCTGAAAACGTATATTGCGCATGCCTCTTTCTTTCTCCAAGTGAAAATTACCATTAAAATTACGAAAATTAACTCTCATAGTTTCATCTGGGTGTGAAACTGAATTCCCATAAATCTATCGCTGAATAAATTGTAATGTTTAATGATGAACATTTCGTAAGAAGAGTTTATTTGTATTTAACGGTGCCTACGAGTACAGGCTTCTTGGATGATAAAAGGCTTCTCAGTTTGCTTTCTCTCATTGAAACTTTCTTTACTAAATAATTATATCTCGAATCTCTGCTCAGTAACCTTGTATCAAGGTTTAACATACTCGTAAATTTACAAATATGCGGTTTCATTAACATAGACTTATTTGACAGTCATAGTAACACAGCAGCGTAACACCAGAAGTTGCCTTATTTCACTTGATGAATTGTGTGACTTAATTGCAGACTCTAATATAATTGTATCTTTGGTTCAAGAATGACGTTGTGGATGATTTGTGGCTTGTTGGGCCCTGTAGACTGGTAGAAGTTTCTCGGCTTTTCAGAGATTCTTGCTGCCTATTTCGAGAGGGTAATCGGGGAGATTAACATCTTCCTGATTGTAAATTAATTCCGCATACCAGATTATTCTGATTTAAAGGATCATTTATGTCAATGGAAATTGTTTTTCATGATATGAATAGTGTTGTTCTCATTTACTTTAGTGTCTTAGAGCCAAGAAATGGCATGTACGTGTTTCAGTGACACTAATCCAAGTTGAGCTAAACGCGTGTGTTCGGAATACAAAGTTAAATTTTCAACAGCTTCTGGTTTTCTGCCTTAACAATCTGCTCGGAAATTGACGAATGTGCAACTTTCGGATGTAAATTCACCTTCCTCCAGCTGGTAACAATACAAGAGAGACGTATCACTCACTGTCATTCACAATATTATTCTGCTGTATCACATATCACAGGTTCCATAATTGTAGTGTCTACCGTGACCGGGGTGATTCATCATTTTCTCACCGTTCTGATTTGTATCGCCTGATACACGCTTCAAAATTATTTTTTTAAGGCATGAAAACTTGTAAACCCATAGTAGTTGGGAAAAGGAGGTGCACTGTGAAAGGACGTAAAACCAATAAACCATTAATTCCATTTCGTGTTCGTTGCATCATCTATCATCAGCAGCCCACCCACTTCTTTACATGAACAAAATCAATCATGAAAAGTTAACATCCCATAGTTACGCTTCATGCACTGCAGGTTCATATGCTAGTTGTTGTTCACCAGCGAAACTAACAGAGTTACGGTTTTTAATAAAGTAAACATTTGGTTGCAGAAATGTCTGGACGGGGAGTGACGCTGGAGAAGAATGACATTCAACACAAGCGGAAAGAAATTAACAGCAGCGGAACCACCCGCCTGACATATTCTGAACAGCGGCCCAAAAAATGAACGAACACAGCGATCCAGTGTTAGTTTTGGGCTGTGTCAACATAGGGGGAGGACAATGTTTTAACTCGGGAAGGTTTAACAGAAAAATGACTGGGGCTTGTTCGCAAAACGACCGTTCGTGAGTGTTGAAGCCGCTTCACTGGCTATTCGGTATTAAATGGATTAAATGCGTGACGTAATTTCTTTGATATAATTGTATTTTATCTATCAGTAGTAATTTTCAAACCAGATATTTTTTCATAATACTCATTAGGGACACGTAGGGTAGAGGTGTGTCGCTGTAATAAAATACACGAACTTGTGTCCCGGAAATTTTAAAATGCCTCTTATTCATAAGGCGAGCGCTGCAGCCATGCCCAGACTTATAGAAAAATACCTATACTCGACGCACATAATATTTAATTGTGTACTTCAGTAATGTCAGCGTGATTGCCGAGTAAAATTTTGAGGTGGTTAAACCCTAGAAATGATTCCTGACTGCCGTAATTTTTTAGGGTTATTGTAGAAAGTGCGTAAATGGGGTGAGTGGAAATGTTAACATCTGCCTTTCATAAGTTCTCTCATTGTCAGACAAAACATTTATGTATATGATGACCCAAAATCCACTTTGTTTATAAATGTAACTCTCGCCAAACAGCTAATATGATCTTTTATCACCGATTTGCACAGCTACAATAATAATTTTAAAGCATTGAAGTAAAGTGCAAATTTAATACTGTAATAATAATGTAGACTCAGTCAGTAGAGTAGACTTGCTACGGGCTGGACGGCCGGGTTTCGAATCCAAGCTGTGGCACAGATTTGTCTCTTGGCCATCACGTTCCGACCGGCTGTGGCCGTAACCCAGTCGCCTGTCCCATACATATCAAGGGATCTTTTGCCTCACCTTGAACCCAACCTAACCGATCTTGAAACTTCGTACATGAAAATCTTCAAATTGTGATGTTAGGGACAATGCATATTTTTAAAGTGAATGACTGCTGTAACACAGACGACAGAACAATTTTACATCTTTTATAATGTTTGATTAGAATTTTAATTCCTCCCACATGTCGCTGAGGACCCAGAGCTTTTCCATCGGTTCGCGTAAATTTCTTCCAGTGACACGTTTTAAATCATTAATTGAATAGTTGTTCCTCTACTTCACTTTTTTAACTAGAATTAAATCATGACAGTTTCGGGAAACCTTTGTCAGCCTGTCGTTAAATTAGTTAAATAATAAAGTACACTATACCACTTAGTTTCTTAATTAACCCTACTGAAAATACATTTAAATAACCGCAGAGTATTAACGTGAAGTATAAACGATGGAATATGTTTATTTTGAACATTAACCCCTTCAGAAGGAAAACTTTTTTATATAATCTATGTGTGTTTCACGTTGTGCATTTTCCACTTTCCTGCTCAGTTTGCCTTCTGGCGTCCACACTTTCAGTCCACGGTCTGCCTGGGTAAGCCTACGGCGAGCGATAGAAGTGGAGGTTTGGGGATTGGATTTCTCGCTCATCCCCACAATGTACGGAACATAGGCATTGGCTCAAATGGCGGATATTGATTTTTTTAGATACATGCTTCAACTGTAAGACCCCCTGTGTGGTTCTTTTGTTTTTCTGTTTCCTCTTATTATGGCTGGATTTAAGAAAAGTGAACAGAACATGTAATAGAAAATAGGGATTGAAAATCGAAGACGACTGCAATGAAATAAGAAGGAAAAAGTTTGGATGTGGGGCAGTAACTTACGAGGTGCGATCGGAAAGTTTCCAGACTGTGTCAATAGAGGGCGAACCGGATGTAGTACGAGCTTCTGCCTTTAGGGGGTGCGGCCTACATTCATAGTGAATCAGTGTGCCAGCCGGCATCATCGAATTAGCATTTATTTCTTAGTTACGGGCGTTTTGGTAGTGCATTACACCGACCCTCCTGCGATTTCGGAATAGCGTGTGCATCAAATTTTGCCAAAGACTCGCCAAAACGGATACGGAAACCTATGAAATGCTAAAGCAAGCATTTGGGGAGTCCGCAATGGGTCGTGCACAAACGTTTGTGTGGCATTCACGTTTTAAAAATGGCCGAACCTCTGTCGATGATGACGAGCGTTCTGGACGACCATCTTCGAGCACAACGCCCGAAAATGTTACGAAGATTCGGCAGGCCATTCACGAAGATCGACGTCGTACCATCAACGACTTGTGCGACATTGTTGGGATAGGCTATGGGACCTGTCAGCTGATTCTAAAGGAAGAACTCCACATGCGACGCATCGCAGCCAAGTTTGTGCCAAGGCTCCTGTCTGAGGACCAGAAGCAGAATCGACTTCTCGTTTGTCAGGAGCTCAAAGATCTTGCAAGAACTGACCCCAACTTCCTTTCTAAGGTTATCACAGGTGATGAAAGCTGGGTTTACGGGTACGATCCGGAAACGAAGCAGCAATCTTCACAATGGAAGAGCCCATCGTCACCACGACCGAAGAAGGCAAGACAGGTCAAGAGCAATGTGAAGTCAATACTGATTTGTTTTTTCGACCAGGAGGGGATCGTCCATAGGGAGTTTCTTCCTGCAGGTCAGACGGTCAATGCTGAATTTTACTGTGGGGTCCTGAGGCGGTTGCGTGAACATGTGAGACGGAAGCGGCCGGCAAAGTGGCGCAACCACAACTGGCTGCTGCATCATGACAACGCGCCAGCGCACACCGCCCTCAAAAGTTCGGCAGTTTTTGGCCTCAAACACCATGGCCGTCATCCCGCACCCTCCTTATTCGCCGGATTTAGCTCCGTGTGACTTCTTCCTCTTCCCAAAGATGAAAATTCAGCTAAAGGGAAGGAGATTTGAGACGATAGAAGAGATTCAGGCAGAATCGCAGATGGTGCTTGACAGGCTTACAAAGAAAGATTTCCAGGGATGCTTCCAGGCTTGGCAGCGGCGCTGGGATCGTTGTGTTCACTCCCAGGGGAACTACTTCGAGGGTGATGGATGAATTTAATACCTGAGATAAGCGCAGTCTGGAAACTTTCCGATCGCACCTCGTAATCGCCTATGCCATTTAATTCCTGGCGTTTTAAACTTTCAAAGGACTAATTTAATCTCTGCGGAGGTACCGGGGTTATTTTTACTACGCGATTTTCTATAGGTCGGCGTCTTACATGAATGCAACTATCGCATAACAGCAGAGATGACTGTACGCATCAATTACATGGAAGAATCGCAGTCTATCGCGGGGACCAACGAATTGCCGATTGTAAGTGTACAAAATATATTTTTAAATACCCTTTACTTTATTTACGTTATTTCACAACTTTAAATGTAATCTCATTATATTACTCGTTAATGTTTTGGTGCTGGGAACGAGTGTCATTGCCTTCCCATTGATTTACATTATAAAGAGTTTCCATTTACGCCGGTTCGTCCAGGAACGCATCCCCGGCGTAAATCGAGGGTTACCTGTAATTCTTGCTGTGAGGACATGCAGTTAATTGATAGCAACTAACTCCATGGAACACAGTCGTTCTTGAGAAGCTGATAGTATGCTGAATTACTTAGGATGTTCCCTGCCTGTTATGGAAGCCAAACGTTCACTACTTTGTTTGCAAGGGCTTACCAACAGTCCCTATACTAAGACAGATGAATATAATTCAGACTCTCCAACACTGTTTCCCTAACATCCATTGTAATATATTACTCTCCCATCTGTGCCTGGATCTTCTGAATTGTCTCCTTCCAATCACATTTTTGTGCAAATTTCTCATTCGTTATGCATGCCTCATGCCCTGCACACAACTTCCTTATATATTCGGTGAAGAGTCCATACACTTCTATATTATTATTAGATGAATTAGGTAAATCCTGGAAGCCATATATTATAACTTGAAATCTACTTCCCAATCCTTAGTTGCTTCCTTTCATTCTATTATTCCTCAGACAAGTCTCAATTTCAAGTAATACAATGGATATCAATTAACAGATTCTGCTTACTATTCTGTTCCACTTACCTTCAACAATTTTTCTTCTCTCTCTAACAGAGACGATGTTTTGCTTGCAAACAAGGAGAAATGCCATGATCAAATTTTGAACAACTTTGGCTTTTGGGGGATGAACCAAGTCAAATGCTGAAAACTATCCAAAGTAACGGCAAACATGGGATAACTTTCAACATTCAATGCAGCTCATTCCTGGCTGCAAAAGCTTAATAAGATGAGGTGTCACTGTTTTGCGTATTTAAAATTACAGTGACTTATGCCACGTCCAATAACAATCACTGCTCTGAAAACATAAAACAAATGAGATCCTGTCTTCATTACAGTTTTTGTGATAGCGATGCCCTCTGATATGTGTTCACCATTGTTTATGTAATTTCAAGGTGCAAAATACTCCTGAGAAGTCAACAGTTGCTGTGCTAGTCCTGAAATTTCCCACATTTTGTGGAACCCGAAGGTTCATTTTTGTGTTCATTTGATTCCACAATTACTCATGGGGCAGATGAATCGAGTGTTCCCTTTGACACTTTGTGTTTATGTCCCTTTTAATAATAACCCGGCATTCATTCTCAGCCTGTCAAAGTAATATTCCCTTACATTATTCCAAAATAATTTATGAATTTCCCATCTTGCTAATGCCTGCTACCTGCTCCACCCACATCACTCTTGGAGAAATGTTTCTAGTATAACATCACAAACTGTAATCGGAACAGCCACTGCTTCTTTGTCACACAATGATTCAAAAATTGCTAAGATCCACTAGTGCATTTAAATACATAGCGTCCAAATAAAATATGTGCCAGACTTCAAAATTTTGTTAAACTTGTAACTATGTATAAATTGTGCTGTCAATTGGAATGCTTAATTTCTTGTTTCCTGAAACTCTCTCCCAAGAGGAATTTAACAGACCATTTCATATGGTAATAAAATGTTACAGAAACAGAGCTGCAGAATGAAGTCAATCTCATAAATTTGTTGCAAAACAAGCATAAAGATGCTCAGACACAGGAGAATAAGGAATTACAAGAAAAGCTCTCAGGGCAGGGAAGAGAAATAAGCAAACTGCAGACACAGTGTATGTAGGTTTTTATTCTATTATTGTACAAAGTTAAGTGTACAGATGATATACAAACTATGAAATTTTATCAATTACCATGTTACTGAAAATGGCCAGCTTCTGGGTTGTGCCATGTAGTCTGGTAGAAGTTTACCGACATTTCAGAGGTCTTTGCTGCCTCCATCATTAGGGCGGCCTCTGAAACGTCGGCAAACTTCTATCAGACTACACGGCGCAACAACCCAGAAGACAGCCATCTTCAGATTCACTGCCATGAAAACCTCAAATCCTACATATATATATACCATGTAACTGTAGTATCTTGCTTGGCATTTTGTTCCATTTACCCACAAAATGTTTTTGTAAATCTAAGTTAGAGATAAAGTTTTGCTTCTAAAGAACAAGAGAATTTACTATAATATTTTGAATAACTATGGCTCTCAGGAATGAATGTTGTGAAATTTTTAAACTTATCCAACTTTTGGCAAATATTTCAGTTGCCATTGTCACCCTGAAAGATGCCATTTCAAAGTCAGCTGTAATGTGGGATAATCCTAAATATATGACATGGCTCATTCCTGGAAGCCAGGTTTATAATCTTAACTCTAGCTACAAAAGCCTAACAAGATGAACTAACACGGTCATGAAATGTTGCAGTGACAGATATGAAGAATGAAATCAGATTTCAAAAATGTGTTGTAAAGAAGCATGAAGACACTCTTCGTGCTCAGATGGAATCAATAAGGAATCACAACTAGACATCCAAGCGGTCAAGAGAGATCAGAAATATAAATGTGCTCCATGCAATCCTGTCAATCACCACGAAACTACATATCTCTTTAGAAGTGCAGATTTGCTACTTAGCATTCATTCTGTTTGACTTTACTTCAAAATTTGTGCATTCCTCTGAGTTACAGATACAATTTTCATTCAAAAGAGAATTATCACTATCATATTTTGAGCAACTTTGACTTTACGAGAGGAACCATATCAAATGTAAGTGTAGCAAGTTATCCAGCATTTTGGCATAGATTAGTTGCCACGTTCCCCCTGATATAGACAATTGTATTGTCAGCCGAAACTTACTTAGTCCTTGGAGCCGAGTTCTTCCTGAGAAGCCTACAGTTGCTCAACCACTCAAGAAACTTACAGAACCTGAAGGTTCGTTACCGTATTCACAAGAGCCTGCCAATGGTCCCTGACCTGAGTCAGATGAAACCAGATGTGAGGCCAACTCCTCCTCACCGTAAAAATAATGACTTTCATGCTACATCCACCCCATAAAATCTGATTTTATCACTCTTGGAGAAGAGTATATATTATGACTTCAGACATTACAATTGGAGAAGTCATGTTCTTTTGCCACATTATGATTCAGAAATTGCTGGGATCAATGATGCTGCAGAGATGTGACTGCTATGATCACTGGCGAATTATATCACCAGCGAAATGAAGGCATGCACCAACAACTGAACATCCCGAATATTACGGACACCATAAATGACTATAGTAACTCCTGGTACCACCACATCTCTCGAATGGACAACAATTGCATCCCATACACAATAATGAGATACCAGGCTGAAGGAAAATGCAAGAAATGAAGACCCACGAAAAGATGGAGAGACCAATTACGTCTGGAGACAGAACAGGCTCAATAGCCTAAACCATGCTGTTTATGATGATGATGAATGATGCAGACAAGGTGTCCACATAAAAAAACCCACACTTCAAAACTTTTTTCACTTAAAGGTATACAGCAATTACGCTATTCAGTTTAACACTTAACTTATTGCCTGTTGAAATGCCTCACAAGAAGACTTTAACGGGCCATTTCATATGGTCATAAATGCTACAGTAACAGAACTGAAGAATGAGTTGGTATCTGAGGAACGTGTTGTGAAGAATCATGCTCACAGAGAGGAAGATAAGAAATTATATGAAAAGACATCAGACGAGGCAAGAGAGTTCAGCGAACTCGACACAGAGAGTATGATTTCATTCTATTTATGTAGTAAGCTGAAGAGTACAGACTATAAAATTCCTCAATATGAAAATCTCTCAAAAACCATGTGTCTATAGAAGAGAAGATATTCTGCTTAGCACTATGCTCCGGTAACCTTTAAAATTTGCTCTCAACTACGACTCAGAAATTATTTTTTGCCATCAAATGAGAAGAAACATCACTATCATACATTTAATGACTTTGGTTTCAGTGGATGAACCATGTCAAATGTTGAAAACTATCAAACAGTTTGCAAATATTTCACTTGCCATATTCATCCTGCAAAGGCAAGTACTTTTGTCAGCAAAAACTTGGGATAATATTCAACATCTAATACGGCTGATCCCTGGATGCCACAGTTATAATCCGAACTGAATCTGCAAATGCCTAAGACGAACTGTCACATTATGTTACGTAGTTCAGTTTTTAGTGATTTACATATGCCAGGTATACTACCAGTGAGAACTCTGTAACTTAACAGAAGTCAATTATTTTGTGCATGATGGCGTGTAGTGGCAATGATGCACTGTGTATTTCACATTTTCAGTGTAACTACTTCGTAAATAGTTGCTGCACTTGTCAGAAAGTTTTGAACCGTTCATGGAAACTAAAAGGATCATTTCCGTGTTCAACCATTCCTCCTGTAATCCATGATTAGACAGATAAATGAAGGTTTCCCTTAGACACTTTGGGTTATGATCCCCAGCCCGTGACAGTGGTATTTGTCTTAAGTTCTTCAAAAGTAAATTTATTAAGACTTTCTCATCTCTATCACCTCATCCCAATTGAATGAGTCACTGATGAAGAACAGTATTTATAGTATGACATCAGGCACTGTAATTGGAAAAGCCACTGCCCTTTTGTGACAGAATAATTCGGAAATTGTTGGGATCTAATAATTGAGACAAACAATGTTCAAAGAAAGTGCCCCCTTTATTTCAAACCTTTGCTCAACGGTAGCTACCCATTGTAACAATTACACTGTTCAACAGCCAAAATATATCGGAGATGAAACTAACCAATTTTTACTAATTTTGAGCTGCTTAACACCAAAATGACATTCATTTTGTATGATTGGTTCGCATTTCGAAGATATTCATACCAAGCTGTTTCGCTCAATTTTCGTAATTTTCAGAATTGTAATAGACTACTTACTTCAGAAACAGCCTGTACAAGGGCGGAGAAGGTTTTTCTGCTTCCTGCAGGTCTAGTCAACATCCCTAAGGGATGTTTAATAAATTGGTTCAGTTGTCCTTGTGGTTCTGTTTGGCAAGCAAGTGTTTTGTGGAGTGCGGATTTTGTGTTTCACTTCGTCTTAGAATAATTATGTAGTGAACAGCAAGAACGCCGTGAGTACTTAAATGAGATATTTGTAACACTAAAATATACAAAATGTCGCAAAGATGTGTCAATAATCCTAACAAGTTTTGTTATATCTGTGGAGAAGTTACTTTTAAATCACAAAATCGAAACTTGGCCCCCATCGTTAAGAAAGCGTCCCACCTTTATTTTGGTTGCAAAGTGGGTGACATGGACAGGGCATGGGCACCCCATATTTGCTGTCTGAAGTTTTCTACAAATCTACGTGAGTGGCTAAAAGGAAAAATGCAATCTATGCCCTTCGCTGTACCCATGATGTGGCGGGAACCGCATAACCATGTAAACGACTGCTACTTCTGTAAGATTCCTCGTGTCATCGGCATAAACAATAAGAAAAAACATGCTTTGATCTATGCAAACAATATTGTCCTTGAACCACTGGTAGATAAAAGCAAAATAATACTGCCAGCATTGCACATTAAATGGGTTTGATGAAAAAATTTATAAAAGGAATGGAACGAAATGGTACCTCTTTCACAAATTTCCCCAACTAAGTGAAGCTAAAATCAAAGAAGGAGTTTTCGTAGGTCCCCAAATAAGAAACCCGATTGTTGATGAACATTTTGTTGACATTTTGACGGGAGAGGAGAAAATTGCATTGGAATCCTTCAAGTCAGTTGTTAGGAATTTTCTTGGAAACAACAGGGCGCCAAACTATAGGAAATTAGTAGACACATTCTTGACAGCACACAGTAAAATGGGATGCAATATGTCTCTTAAAATGCATTTCCTCCACTCTCACTTGGACTTTTTCCCTGATAATCTTGGATCGGTTAGTGATGAACATGGCGAACGATTTCACTAAGATATTTCTACTCTTGAAAGGCGTTATCAGGGGAAATGGAGCGTATCAATGACAGCTGATTACTCCTGGTCGGTGGTAAGAGATGCCCCTGAAGTAAAATACAGAAGAAAGGCCAAAAGACAAGGTAGCTGAAATTTTTTAAACATTTGCATATCATATGGACGAATTTATTGGTGACATTTTACAAAGTATAAAATATCTTCAAAACGCGAACTAACTAAACTTTTTTATTGTCATTTTCGAATTTAGCGGACGAAAATACATAAGAATTGATTAGTTTCATTTCCGACATATACAACTCATTAAAAATTTGTTGTCTAGTGTTATTACTTGTTCAAATATCACACACGAGGACTTCAACAGACCAATTTAAATGTTCATAAATGTCGCAGTAACAGATCTAAAGAATATGTTGTGGAGAAGCATGAGGACATTCTTCATGCTCACAGAGAGTGGAATAAGGAATTACATGAAAATACTTCAGAGCATTCATTGGAGGTCTCCGAAGCCAAGACTTACGGTATGTAGGCTCTTACTGCACATACGTGTATGTATGTACTACATTTGTGAGCACAGACAATAAATCTCTGAAGTCTGAAATCACATGAATCACTGTGACACTGCTTCTCTCTTTAGATGTCTAGATATTCTATTCATCACTCTATTCCAGATATCTTCAAAATATTTTCTTCTATCTGTGTTCAACATGAAGTTTTGCTTCCAAAAAAGAAATAATGTCACTATCATATTTTGAACTGTGGCTTTAGGGGCCACCCCAGTGGACATTGCCTTACTGAAGGCACCTGAGAGCAGGACGGGGTGGTTTGCATGCTTCAAGTAAGCTGAGGGCTATGCCTGTGGTAGCATAACTACCAGTAGGGTCACCCAAGTCAGACAGGCCTCAGCTGAGAAGCCACCTTGTAAAAAAAATTGTCACGAAGCCAAAAGAAAGAACATGCCCAACAGACATGGAATGAACTTGTACACAATTTACGATTAGTAAGTCAGAATGTACTAAGCCTGCACAAAATAGGCCCTTTGCTAGACTCAAAGAGCAATTGGCCGAATTGTAAGCTAGGAGTCAAAGCTCTCCTGGAAGATGGAAGTGTAATGATATAGATTCTGGAGATCATACAAATCATTTATAATGACCATGACTTGCATGAACTTGGAACAGGATTTGTGGTTTCACGGCACTTGAGACAAATGGTTTCTAAATTCATACGTGTTAATGAAACATTGTGTGTCCCGAGGATAAGGTGTAAAATGTTAAACGTATCACTTATATGTGCACATACTCCAGTAGAAGAGGCAGAGGAAGAAATCAAAGATAGATTCTATATGCCATGAAGATCATGAAGAGGAGCAGATTACGGAAGAGGACGGACATCGACCACGCGAGGACAGAGCGTTTGATTCTTTCGGGAGTGAAGTGGCTGATGTCACTCTATCAACCACCCGAGTTGGAAGTATTCATTTTAATATGAATATTAGGTCATTCTTTCAACGTTTCTTTCAATGGATGGGACGTTGTTAGTTTACAGAATTAGCAAGAAAGATTACATCAATAGTAGGATGGTGCATATAATTCTATGACAACCCGGCACTTGAAGTTAATACTTCTATTAATCCTGTAGCAAAATTCCTATAGGTATAGATTAAAGATGTATCATAAAGGCTGTTGAGGAGGATATTCAGTCCTAGGAGAGAAGATGATGGGGTATGGAGAAAACCAGGATAGGGTTCAGTGGTGGGCTATGGTTAATTCACTGATGAACCTTGGAGTACTGTAAGCCATCTAGTTAGTTAGTTATGGATTCTTTCAGAAATTGCAAGGTGGAAGCAACACCATTCAGTATGCAAAAACAAACTTATGCAAAGACATTAGATTGCTGATGTCTTCTGATGACTCTCATGTGCTCTTGAAAAGTGAATTGTGTCTTGTCATAAGGAGAAACGTTTCCAGCATAGTAAGTACAACTTAATCTCTAACTTCTCCTTGACGTCCTCAAATATCAGCTTACTAAGATGTTACATTAAAGTCACGATCGAGTCCTAGTAGTGACAAAAACCTGTGTTGCATTAGTCAATTACAGAATGAAGCTATATCTCAATTCTCCCACGTCTTCATAGCATGGTGCTTAGTTAAGCATCACAGATATATTTACAATGTCTTTATAACTTTAAAAAAACTGATGCTTGTCTCAACTTAAAATTATTACACAGAATGATTTACACTGCCTGCAGTATCTTATTCATAATTTTCTAAAACATTTATCATTTGAAAGTGAATTGTTGTATAACCTACCAGTCTCTTCTCACATTTCAATAATTTATACAAATCTTACATTAAACATTTTTAAGTGTGTTGCTTAAATTCACATCTCAAGACCAAATACAGATAATGATGGAACAGAGATAATTCTGTGCACATAATCCTCCTGTAAATTTCAAACACGAAACGCGATTTCGTGTAGGCCTACATATAGCAGCATCCTTCATCTCAACATAAGCCTATCACAAAATAAACAGAAAAACAGTGAATCTGGATTCAAACTCACCTAAATCTTTCCTTCCATAAAAGTAAGTACACATCAATGTAACTAAATTCCATCATGTCGACACTACTGCAGAACGGTATAATTCGTCTCCATGTCTTCACTGTATCTTCTATTCAAGAATGTTGTGTGCATATTTATATTGTAATCAGTGACTCAATGTTTAACAGCAGAAATAACCCTTCATAATAACACGTTTCATATTGTTTTAACATAATGCACACTGCAAGACTCTGGAATCTTCTACTCCACAAGACATTGAGAATTTTATGTAACAAGCGATTGCGCAAACACAATTCATATTTACCCAATTCTCAACCATTTTTAAGCGTTCGCAAAATAGAAGCCAAGACAATAAATATACACAGTCACTCCAATAGTAATCTGTATCACAGTTGCCACACCTTATTACAATGAAAATCACCGACACTAAATAAAATCTATATTTTATTACAACATAACAATCTTCCAACGCCACGCTACCAAGTCAGGAGTATTAACGGATGTAACTTTGCACACACTAGGAACAAAGAGCATCGTGCCAACCAAAGAGAACCAAAAGTACATATTTAAAATATCTGCCATAAATTAGTTTACTCTCTGTACTCAGTCGATTACTTCTTATTTTTTCAGAACAGTACATTGTAAATGAATCGTGAAATAATTCTTAAAAACGATCTTCACTCTACTAATTTCATGGATTGTATGCCTTCACACACGAGTGACGCTCGGGTAACAAAAGTGGTGCACCAAACTGGAAGTTGGTGAACCTGGCTGTATAATACAAACGTAAGATGGTGATATGCCGTAAGTGCTCGTGTATTTTTCAGACAGTCCTACCCCATGGACTCATTTTTCCATCTAGACACAAAGATTAAAATATGAAACACTATAATCTTAACTGTTGCTTGGTATAGGCCAATATTAAAAAATATTTTAGGGAAGTAAAACGTGGATTGGACTGATCTGGTGCAGGGTAGGGACTGGCTATGAGCTACAGCAAACTAAATAATTTTCATAAAGAGAATACAATACCTTGACTAGCCGAGCCTATTACCAGCTTCTCAATGACTGTGCCCTATGGAGTATTTTACTTGTTAAATATACAAAAGTATTTTTTTTACTATTTTATTACAAATAAAAAACAATTGAACTCATATTTCCTTGGTTGTTGCCAATTTGAACCTCATACAAATGATATCCAACCTTATATACAGTCTTCCTCACCTTTAATATTACAGGAATAGGTTAGTTAATGTCAAGGATGGACATGCTAAATCAGGGTTGAATGTGGTTTTGATGAGAAGTAGAGGTATCATCATGACTGGTCCCTTTTCTATTATAAACAGAATGCCTCTTAAAACTGGATACTCTTGCCTGTTAACTATCACTTGAATTAATACATTTCACCATACAACTAACTAACTAACTAACTAGATGGCTTACCGAACCCGAAGGTTCATCACCGAATTAACCAAAGCCCTCCACCGGACCCTGTCCTGGGCCAACAAAATCCAGTTTCCTTCAACTCCTATCTCCCATAGATCCCGCCTGAGATTATCCTCCCATCTACGTCTAGGTCTCCCCAGCGGTCTCTTCCCTTCAGGTTTCCCAACCAGTACCCGGTGCACACCTCTTGTCCCATCCATGCGCGCTACATGTCCCGCCCATCTCACTCTTCTCGACTTAATCACCCTCACAATACTGGGGGAGCAGTACAGATTTTTAAGCTCGTCATTGTGCAGTTTTCTCCACGCCCCATCGTCTTCCCTCTTAGGCCCAAATATCCTCCTCAACACCCGATTCTCAAACACCTGCAATCTGTGTTCCTCCCTCTGAGTGAGAGACCATGTTTCGCACCCATACAAAACAACAGGCAAGATTATTGTTTTGTATACTTTAATTTTCAGGTTCTTAGAAATCAGACGGGAAGACAAAATATTTTGGACTGAGAAGTAGCAAGCATTTCCGGAATTTAGTCTCCTCCTAACTTCCTCACAAGTATCATTTTGATTTGTTATTGTTGTTCCCAAATATTTGAACTTTGTAACCCTTTCAAAGGATTTATTAGCTACCCTAAGATAATTTTGCCCGCCTGTCTTCTGATGACGAGATACTAACATGTACTTAGTTTTTTCTGAATTTACTTCCAGCCCCACTTGTCTACCAGCCTCTAGTAAAACTTCTGCGTTCCTCTTTATTGTATTTATATCGTCCCCCAATAAATTAACATCATCAGCATATGCCAATAGCTGATGTGTCCCGTTCAATTGCAAACCCTCCTGCCTACCTTGGACCTTCCTGATGGCGTATTCTAGCGCAAAGTTAAAGAGCAAGGGAGACAAAGCATCTCCTTGTTTTAGACCGTTCTTGATGAGGAATGTCTCAGATACATATTTACCTACTCGAATTTTGCTGCAGGTTTCATTTAAGCACATTTTTATTAGACCCACTAGCTTCTTTGGTATACCAAATTCAATAAGAATATTATATAGCACTTCTCTCTTCACAGAGTCATAGGCTTTTTTGAAATCTATAAATAACTGATGTACAGTCCCACCGAACTCCCATTTTTTCTCTAGTATCTGACGAATGCAAAAGATCTGATCAATCGTTGATCTGTTTCGTCTGAACCCACACTGATGATCCCCAATAGTTTCATTCGCATATGGGGTTAATCTTGCCAAAAGAATGTTGGATAGAATTTTGTATGAGGTTGATAGCAGCGATATTCCTCGGTAATTACCACACTCAGTCTTGTCCCCCTTCTTATAAATAGGAATAATTATGGATTCCTTCCATTGATGTGGCATCTCTTCCTTATCCCAAATTAACTGAATATTTCACCATACAACACACTCATAATTTATCAAATACAAATAAATGTTCATAAAGCTTAATGTACTGCAACCTCAAATGCCTCAAATTAACCTGACCCAATTTTTAAACTGCTTGCCTCAGTTTATTTATAAACTATTCATATAATTTAATTTCTCAAAGTTGGTTCCAAAATTCTTTTAGTCATAAATATGACTGATTCATGAAGAGACACTTGCTTTGTTTAATAAATGGTATCCAAACATGTGTAAGTTTAAAAATCTTGGAAGACCACAGCTTCTAAATCACCCTTCTCAGTTTCTGATTTGATTTAAAATTCCTCACAACTCACTGGAAGATTTCAGTCAGTCCCTTCTACTTATGAGGCTTCACCCCTCAGAGAACATCTCTGATAGGCTGGCTTCTCACAATGTACACTTTTGACTGTTGAAATCAAGGAAAGCCCTTTATCCATTTTCCTTTAAGTATAGTTTAGCCAGTCTGTCACAGTTGAATCAAATTGCAGGTCCAACTTGCATGCAATGAGTTCATAACTGTGTGTCCTTGACTGCTAGCTCTGTGCAATGTATACACTTTATAATCCTATATAAAAATATCCAATAATAATGAGTAACAAACAGAAAGAAACATGATCCTGGAAGAACTCATACTCTTCCATTCAATACATTCATCAATGCATAAATTATAATGAAATAAGTATGCAATAAAGGAAAGGGTGTTATGTTCGTGGGTTGTCACCATAAGACACATGTTACAGTGATGACCAAAGAATCACTACATTTAGACACTGTCTTCCTGAATCACCAGAATTACTGAAGATGCCTGTAATTTAAACTTGTAGTATATTGATATATGCCACTTGAAAAAAAGGGCTTCAAACTCGTTTCTTCAGAATGATAAAAAATCAAGAAATATTATACTCCTTCATAGGTAGGAAACTGTGTGGAGATGCAACTTGCCACATTGTCACAATTACCACATATCTGATATTAATACAATCCTTACAATAACTAAATTCTGTCAAATCTGTAAAGGTTGCACATCACTTTTATATGCATTCCTTGCACAATGTATAAAATGCTGAGTTTGTGACCATCCATCTGTTCATGTTTGTTCTCCAAAAGCTGGCTCTACTTTGCAAAATTTCAATGATTTTGTATTTGGGTTTTTTCTAAAACTCCTGAGCGATTTTAATTTTGGTCAGAATTAGTACCCCAATGTGCATGAAGCTGACGTCAAACTAAATATTTTTTTCGATGAATCACCATATAATTTTCTGTACATAACCAGCATTATCATATTCATAATTTTCTCAAAACCAGTTGGTTATAAAAGTAAGTGTTATCTTTTGGAACAAAACTAAAATATTAAGTATATTAATTTACAGAACTGTTACTAGTGCTTTTATTGAGAAATGACTCCTTGGTACAGGATCTTCTTAGCATTGGTATTTGGTTGTTCATATTCTTTGTTGTCAGTGAATCTGAAAGATCATTACTGTCATCACAAGACCGAATTATGGGCTTGTTCAGTGTAGTTCACAAATTCAAGGCCAAGGATAACAAAATATTTCAGTCAGAACAGTCAGTCCCAGTTTCAACACAGCAGAGATATATTTTCTTTTCCACACACACACACATGCACACACTTTTTTTTACCACACTCGCCCACTATTTTCTAGTTCTGGTGTGGTGTTACAGGTGATCTGATGCAGCAGTTAGTACATGGTCCCATAGAGGTGGTAATTGGGCTGAGTTTTGGAATAGGATGGGGAATTCTTTTGATGTTCATTCCTCATAAAGATGATGTAAGTATTCATTATAATCTTCATGTCATCCACAATAATAATATATTTCCCTGTCTTGATGTTTCACTGTTGAATATTAACCTTCTGATAGGTTATGTTTCACTTGTCAATATTCCTGATTTTTGTGGTGTCTGGCAACTTGAATGTTAAAGAGTCTTTCAAAGGATACCAATTTTATGGTCAATTAGAATTTTGAGATTATGATCTTTTGAGTTAATTTTTCACAACACAGAGGTTATGAGTGCTTCATTCTGTATGGCAATACTGTTTTTGTTTATAGTTATCAATAGAATAAATGCAAGTAAATACTTTTTTCTGTCTGTTAATACTCTATATCAGGTTAGATATCAACAATGCTTTTGAAGATATCTGTCTTCTGGGTTGTTGCGCTGTGTAGACTTGTCAATGTTAACCAACGTTTCAGAGGTCATACTGCCTCCGTCATCAGGGCGAGCGAGGGTAAGCCTTGTCACTCATTCACAATCATAAGGTAGGACAAGAATAATTATGCATGCAGTAAAGCTACAGTAACTGAAAAAACTAAACACAGCAAAATATATACAACACATGATGTTACAGAAACTTGTAAAAATGTAGCACTTAAAAAGTTAATAAGTTGATTATATTTTAGCTGTCAAGACTTTCCAGTTTTCTGTTGAAACCTAAGATTTATCTCTTTTGTTTTCAGTAAAGCCAGCCTTGTCCTCAGTACAGTTTGCATCATAAAGTAAATTATAAATGCCCTTAACAATGTTGTATGTACTTAATTATTTTTTATCCCGAATGCAAGTAAATTTTGCCAGGTCAGGAGGCTTGCGTGCTCAAGTGACCCTTAGGGCTATGCGGGCCGGAGCTTCAGCTCATGGTAGGGTCACCTAAGCTGGACAGGTCTAAGGCAATGAGCCAGACTAAGGGTGATACCCTTGTCCTCCAGGTTGGGGGTTGGGTGTGGGGCAAAGAACTCCACCCTGGAAAACAATTATTGTTATGATACTCTCAAAAGATATAAATACCTGTAACTCACAATGTAGTCAGTACATTTATTCTCCCATATTTCTTCCTTTGCTGTGGAATTTCTTTAAACATGCTCTGTGTTATGATATCCTGTATATTTGGCACATTACAGAATTATTCCTCCATAACAATTAAAGACATACAGGTATTTAT